>NC_090930.1:68275616-68916980 GCF_040938575.1 Ambystoma mexicanum | reverse complement strand
AGAAATGAATTCTTGTCTTAACTCCTCAAGCTTAGCTCTTAGCATGCCCTGCATTAACTGTACATCACTATCAGTAGGCACAGGGGGAGGCATAGTGGCATCAGGGCTGGATCTTGCACTAGCAATCTGGATGTGCACTGATTGTACATTGTCCTCTACTGCTTGCAGGTTCTGTGATTTATAGTTTCTCTTACCAACTTGGTCTGTGTTTCCCATAAGCAGACTATTGACATTAGACCTCTTGGCATTAGGGACTACAGTATGTACCTGTGCAAAGGAGTATGCTTTAGACTGAGGGTAGAAAACAGAAGTTATGCAAGGAACCCCTCCATTCTTTATGTTTGTACCATGAAACTGTTCTATCTGAGGTGAAGCACAACTGGAATCATGGGGCTCAACAACAGAGGTACTCTTGTATAATAAGTCTAACAGTGTGTTGTTTTCTGCGGCTAAGGCTTGCGCTGACATAGAATCGGGATCAAAACAAAAGATAGAACTAGGATCAGGCAATGTAGGATGTGCCATCCTATGGGAAAAATACTTTGCACGTAAATGCCCATTCGTGACAAGGAGTTCATTTAAGTCAGGACTAGTGATTTGATTGTCACAGGTAAATGTAGGGGAAGCTTTCTGTACAAACTTGTTAGAGGCCTTGCTGCCTTTCTTTCTTAAACTTGCCATATTCAATGGGAATTTTGGGCTGGTCATTCTGTCAGGATTAGTCAGGCGAGTACAAAGGCAGCGAATATGGCAAGGGAAATGTGCACTAAATCACACAGTGAATAGCTTCGAATTAAACTACGTGCACACAGGAACAACGACTCATGTATGCTAGAACCCAGGAGTGCAAATAGAGTGTGACAACAAAACCAATATATGAAAAGGGATGTGGGGTAAGCACCTGACCGCGAGGAAAGTCAGCAAGCGCCTTACCCCCAATTGCTGTTACAGGTACTGACAGCGCTAAACCCACGTGGAGGGCAAGCAATGACAGGATCTGTGAACTAACACTCTTGATGGTATTAAATAAGGGAACTAAAGAACAGTACTCACGAGGACTCTTGAATGTCAGCTAGCCCATGAATCCTGTTGATGAAACTGGGACCCAGAAAGGCTATAACAGCAATGGGAGGAAAACTAAATACCCAAGTTGGAATAGTGATTACAATTTAGTGAGGAAAACATAAGCATTCACACAGGAGCTAGCTACAACAGCACACCACACCTAATAATCAAATGGGAAATAAATGCAGAAGTGCAATGGAAAACATGGAATGGATCCCAATGGAAAGTAAGGATCAGGAGCAGGGAAAAACGAAATAACCAATGCAAACTTCTCCCTACCCCTCCAAGGAAAAGACAGGAAGCTAATCTAAGAGGAAGGCTAAGGCATACGGGTTTACAGCAGCAAAGGACAGAGTCAAAGAAATATAGAACACAGACAAACTGGGCTGCATCTAAAAGGGGAAAGCACTGAGAAATGCTGCCTGCAAACAGAGGAAGACAAAAAGGGAATCAAGGGAGCAGAAATCAATTAGCGCATGAATCCGAGATTCAGGGCGGAGGAACAAGAAGACAGGAACTAGGAACTAGGTACAAAGGCAAGGAACAAGGGACTAGTCACAACAGGAACACTGCAAACGATGACCAGCGCTGGACCGAAGTAAGACTGAGGCTTTTAAAGCCGCTTAACGAGCACACGCCTCAGGTGTGCTGATTGCTGCACCTGCAGCCACAGGTGTTGCCTATCCTCCACCCAACCTTGTCCTGCAAGGGTGGAGGTGAAGCAGTGGGCCAGGCATTCTGGGAAGCATAGTCATTTGGTTAAAGAAGCATGCTGGCTGCCAAAAACCTGGAATGGATCCGGAAGGGAAGTAGCTTGGAAAATAGGGATTTAGCGCTCCCAATTCATCACAGCACTGTAGCATAAGGTTCGGAGGAAAAGTCCAGTAGGGAATAAACCCCAAATCATGCCCCCAAGTGGTGGGAACGGGAGCGAAGGGAGCGAGTCGTGACAAATGGTGTCTGTGTTGCAATACTTGATGCGCCCCGGCATGTAATGACGCGCACATGTTTGCATACCTGTGTCTGGACTGGGGCATGCGAGAGGTGTGACACATGGGTGCTTACATCACCATCATGGACATTGATGGTGTACATGCACATGTGTCTGAGTAGTGAGTGTGACTGCCCAACATTCCGGGATGTATGTTACTTGAGTTCTTGATTTGTGATTCTCACGCTGTCAATTTGCCCCTCGAGTGCACCGTGACGTGATATCTCCATGGCCTGCCTTATGACTGTCAGGTGATGTGTGTGAATGAGATGTGTATGACCCATGTGTGTGAGCTGAATACACAATTGTGATCTTGTGGCAGTGCCTTGTCCAAGGATGTGAATGTGTGTTGTGAATGACAGACATGTTTGTGAATGTGTGTGAATGGCACTTCCCTGTGTGTAGTGGAGGGTGATGATGGTCGTGACCTTTGACAGTGCCACTGATGTACATTTGCATTGTGACAAACACACATACACACATATTCAGTAGCAGGATGTTTGTGTTCTATGTTTCCCTATCCACAGCGACGATGGGAGAAGAGGGCAGAGAAGGTGCTGTGGAGCACCGCAGCAGGGATGCCTCCACCAGGCAGATGCACGGCCCAGTCATCCTACCGGGGACCGTCCTCTTCTGGGAGTGAGGAGACTGGTGCTGCGTCTGCGACAACGGCCGCAGCTGCTGAGGGGAGGCCCAAGAGGGCGAAGTTGGTTGTGGGCTCCTCGGCAGTGGGAGGGATTGGTGAGACCACACAGGGGCAAGCCGATGCGGAACACAGTGGGGAGTCATCCAGGATGATGAGCCTAATCCTGTCCCTGGTACTTCGACTGCAGCAGTATGCACCTGCGGGCATGCCCCATGCTGTACCAGTCCGCAGGTGGAGGATGTGTCCACGGAAACAGATCTTCCACTACCTGCAGATGAAGCAATTTGTGACCGGGTGGAATCGGTGCTAGCCGGTATTGCGAGGCGTGCAGGCTTGGTGCTTGCACATCATCACAATGAGGTCTGGCACCTCATTAACTTGCTGGCACAGTTCATGGTCACAAATGTGCTTGCCACTGCTGCACCAGCCTCTTCCTTCTGTGTCAGTCGTCCTCCCTGCCGACTTCCGGCCCAGATACCACCAGGGCACCCTGTGTACCTGTTCCAACCCCAGCGGCCAGTCTGGTGGAGACTATATCCCTGCCACAGTCGGGAGTCGACAGAGGATCAGCAGAGGTGGTCAACGCAGCAACAGGACCCATGGCAATGGAGGAAGTGCAGGCACCAAGCAGCAGGGTACGTGCATGACAGCCGCAGGGGTTGGCATCATCCCGGAGACTGTCCCAGAGGCACACTCACTGGGCTTTTCGGCAGCAACAGGTTCGACGTAGGAGGTGACCGGACTCGGGACTCTCAACATCACAAGGGCAGGTATCGGGCAGGAGGGAAACGTGGACCCTTACCACAAGGATGTCTTCCTTTTTGGAGCGAATAGGCCAGCAGACCGGCAGCAGGCACAGGGGGCACGTCTCACCATCGCCAGGGTGGAGAACACCCAGCGTTGGGCGGAGAGGCAGGCCGAGTTCCTCGTGTCTCGCAGGGAGTCTGAGCGGAGCACGATGGAGTCCCTGCAGGCACTCGAGGGGAGTGCACAGGCCCACCTCAGGGAAATTGACGCAGAGTTCGATGATGCCCTGGCTGAAACTCTTGGGGGAAATGGTGAGTCGTAGGACTAGCCCGCTGCCTTTGTATATAGTTATTTAGAGTTCCTGGACTTTGCTCCGCGTCTTGTATATAGTTATTTCTGGATTATACTTTTAGGATGTTTATACATGTTTTGGGACCATGTGAATAGTTGGATTTTCATTGGAACCAGTTTTTTCACCATGAAGGAATGGTTTTGTTATGATTTGTGTTTTATTTCAACATACAGTGATGGAGATGGGCCAAGTCTTTTTTTTGCATCCCATTGTTTTTCGTGTTCACTTTCTTTTTGTTTCTTGTTTTTGTTCATGCATGTTTTATTTGATTTTTCCACTGTGTGTGACTTACATACATGTTTTACAATATAGTTTTGGCTATTGGAATCTTAAGTTGTCTGGTCTCAATGGTTTATTGCACGTTTCACTCTTCTTTGACTCATTTGTGTGTCCCTGCTGTTCACCAATGTTCATCTGTGCACACATCATGTGTGATATCAGGATTCACATGCCATGGGGCATGTGCTGGGGGGCAGGACGAATGGATGGGTGTTTTTGGTGCACTGGGGGTGTGTAGCGTGTGGTGGCACTTTTTGTTGGCATGTGCTGCATGATTGTATGTTGGTCCAATGTGTTTTGGGGTGTCCCATGAGTCGGGGCCTGCCTGCAGGTTGCAGTCACTGGTGGTGGTGGGGGGGGGGGGACATGAGTTGGGGCCTGCCTACCGGGTATGGTCACAGGTGATTCGGGGGGGGGGGGGTGTCCCATGTGGTGTGGGCTGGGGTCTGGCTGTCCTGTGGGGAGGCGTCTGCTTCCAGGGGAGTTGTGCATGTATCGCGGGGTGTGTGGCCTTTCCGCGCGATTTGGCTGTTGCGAGTGGGGTACGCAAAGATTTTCACCGCTATTACATCGGGGAGGATGGCAGGGGGGGGGTTCTGTGCTGTCCCACGCATGGCGTAGGCCCTTGCGCTGTAGTAGCCATTTCAATGGATTTTTCCAGCGCATGGTGGCCATAGTGGCGCTGCTGTATGTGCATTGCCCCACAGCTACTGATGCCTCAGCAAATCCATGAATATGCGTGCTGCGCAATTGCTGGTTTGCGCAGGCGCTTGCACTACTTCTGCGCTGGATTCTATGGCTCGGGCCCTTGTCTTTTAGCATGCCTACTCCTTCAAATAGCCTTGAATAGAGATTAGAGATTTGAGTTCCTTGATGCTTAGTTCTTGGCATGATATTGAGCGTAGGATCTGTGCTCCTGGCGGGAGGCCCTGGACAGCTTCAGATTAGTCGTATTGGATGTCGATCAGGGCCAGGGCTCTGGCAGTCCGCTAGCCGAGGATGCATTGCCCCGGTGTAGGGGTATGGATGACCTGAATAGTGGTGGGCACTCTGCTGCGGCCTCTATGGAGTAAGTCACATTGGAATTGACCTTTCGACTGCAGCGGGTGGGCTGTGCCCCACTGGATTTTGCAGGCCTGGGATGGACATTGTGGGTAGGCGTCTGCTATGGCGTGGTAGAGATTTTAATTATGACGTTAACTGTTGCTCCGGTGTCCAACAAACTGGTTGTTCAGGCTGCCAATTTGGACGGCGACCTTGGGTGCCGTGCTGTCATTCGAGTTGTTGAATGAGTGACATATTCTTTGCTGTATCTGTCATGAATGTATAAATTATGTTTCGTCTGCATGTTCCGGCACTCAGCTTGGTGTTGGGTTCTCGTAAAGGTCTTGGACATATTATGGGAATGTGTTAACATTGTGATCTTGACCAAGTCCTTGGTTGATGGTATACCTACACCAGGACCGGGTGAGTAGTATTGTGCGTCCAAGTAGCACACTGGCAGAGCCATATTTAGATCTTTCATAGCCCATATTATTCCTGGTTGGGCCAGAAGTGTTGGCAGTTTTCTATTCTTATGTAGTCCCGGTCCTGAAAGGATCTGGGATCGAGTCTTCTCGTCTGTTCGAATCTTCTGGCTGGGCTTGACAGTGGTGTCGGTCTATATGCAGCAAGCGTTGGGGACTCCTGCACATCGTCTGAAAATGGCTTTCCTGGCTGCACCTCATACACATTTGCCCTATGGTTGGGCATTGGCCCCTGTGGGGGAATTCGAATCTGCACCTATAGTATGGCTTCTCTCCTTAGGGTCATCGGTGCAGGCTCTGTCTTGTAGCCTGGTGGTCCTGGATTCCGGGTATATCTATGGGGACCAGTGGCCATTGCTGCAATGGAGTCACCTTTCTTCGGGTTCTCGATGGCCCCTGCCTGTGCGTCAACTCATTCATATATTCTCGCTAGGTCGATGATTTCTTGTAAGAGGGGTTTCTTTAGTAGGTGTTTCCTAAACGGGGAGGAGGTGCATCCCTCGATTATCCGGGATCTGATCGCTTAGTCATGGGACTTTCAACTTTCATTTATTTCTCCCTCATACAACTGAACTTCCTTGTCCCATCCCCTTCCTCCCGCCCCTGTCTCTGGCCCATCCTCCATTTCTCCACTTTAACACCGGATATCATCAGCACCTTCCTCACAATGGTACCTGGTGTGCAAAAGCTATGGCACGCTCAGGGTTTGGCAACATCAATTGGTGACTGATGGCCAGCCTCTGGCAATAGCTTGTCTCATCTGTGCGCACCTGATCGGATGTTTTGGGTGTATTAGACTGCAAATAAGTTGGCTGTGAGCGCTTGGCACTTGCAGTGAGGCCCTGGGATAAGGGTCTCCATAACCTCTTCATATGTAGACACCTCTCTGCGCCCACTTAACTCCTGAGCTTTATTTAAGTCTACGCAAAAATAATGAGCATACTGTTGCAGCTGGAAATACAGAGGGACTGCCTTAAGATAGCTGCCTTAAGGGAGACAGGAAGCCGGGAACATGAGCAGGGCAGCAGGAAAGTAGAGGACACAACTCGCAATGAGCAGGATGAGGGATCCCGTGTCTACCAGCTACGATGATACAGGGCAGTGCACTGCAGTGACGGCCCTCTGCCATTCGTGCCGATACTGCATCCCGCCACAGTGCATACAGCAATCCGCCCGGCAGCACTGCAGAGCAGGCAGTCATCCATCTTTGCCTATATGGCATCTGCCCTCTCCCTGAGCAAGTCCATGTCGCGGCAGTCGGATGCTCCTGCACGGATCCACCCTGCCAACTGTCGCCGGGAGGTGAACAACATCCTTCCACGACCCAAAACGAGGATAAGGGCCCGGCTCCCTGCACATGTCCGGTGCCTGCCCACAATACTTGTGAAGGATTCCAAACCCCAGCTCTCTGACAAGCAGCCCACTGGAGCCGTTGCTGCTCCTCCACCCGTGCTGCTGCCCAGGAGCCACAATAACTAGTGGACCCATATTTCGACAGACTGATAACATTGGTGTAAGCAAACCATACCCATTCCCCCAGGTAATGACACGAAATCATTGGGTTAGTGTTGGCAATAAAAGGCTGTGGGATTTTATTGCGCAGTTATGGTCATAACAAAACATAATCATAATTCTAGTAACCTTAATATGCTGTACATTTGGGCATCGGGTCCTGAGGTTGCCCTCTCTGGCCCGTGCCGCCTTCGTTTGTCCCATGACAGAGTGGTCATTGTACAGTGACCTGTCTTCTTTCTCTTTCTTCTTGCCCTTTTTCTAGGGTGGGAGGGTTCTGGGAAAAAGTGAGACTCTGCGTACGCAAAGTACTCTTTTGCTTGGGTCTCTGTGCCGGGACCCAAACAGATTTTTTTTAAAACAAATCTGCTGCCAAGGCAGATCCTTCCATTGTACCCAGGAGCTGCTCCTGGGTCCTTGTTGTGCCTGTGTAGGAGGCTGTGTGGCCAGCCCCCCTCCACCCCGGCCTGCTGACGCAGACAGCAATTACACCTTATGGTGCCTGACACTATTGCTCCCTGGCTACTTCCTGCTTTTCTGGTCACCCCTTTGTGAGGAAGGGCAAGGTGTTGATTAACACCCCCTCCCATCCTTCTTTGCTTCCTGGGTCGGCGACTGCGTGTCGCCTTGTAGTTGTGGTGGGGGAGAGGGGAGAGCACTGACCCATTTGCTTGACTGTTGTTCTCCCCTCTCCCCTGAATGGCTGCTATGGGGCACGGGTTACCCGGCCTTGCTTGGTGCCTGCAGCGTTGCCCGTTGCCCATAATGCGGCATCATATGCCTGGGTTTAGGCCCTCCACCGTCTGTGTGCCATTTCCTGCACACCCGCCTGCCTGGGACACAGCTCTCCACTCACATCTGCGGCGGCAAAGCTCACAAACCACTCTGTTGCCTGCCGTCTGCTGCACCAACTGAGGGGACACTGCGCACACCAGCAGTGTCAGGACTCCTTCACTTACTGGACTCCTCCATTCCATCCTTCAGGGATGCGTGGCGCTGCCACTCAGGGTACACTGCCCACACCAGCAGTGTCCAGAACGCTTCCGGAACTCCTTTCCATCACACAGGGACGTGTGATAAGGGCCCAGCCAGTCACAGACCCTTGGTGCATATAAAGTGTGGGGGGGGGGGCAGAGAGTCAGCGAGGCTTGGCGAACCTCCAGGCACCCATACGCGTCATGGGACACTCCACAGGGAACGTTCAGAGAAGAGGGAAGAGGACACACATCAGTGAAGGAGCAACCAAAGCCACACTGGCCATCGCATGCATAGAGACCATCATGGGCACCGGAAGGCAAAGGAGTGATCCAGAGGCACAAACCTAGTAGAACAGGCATTTCAAGACCTGACACAAGCAACTGCTACGTCCTGGGTGGTATTCTTCAGACCACAAGAAGAACGGGGGCCTCGGTGGAAAGAATGGCAGGAGGAATTCTCCAGTTTCATAAAAGCATTGGGGGACACGAAATCTCCAGCACTCCTAGACATCCTAACAAACCTGGCTGGGAAAAAGATTAAGGGAATTCGCAAGACCATCCCTCCGCAAGAGACAACAACCTATGATCTGGCCACCACTGCCCTAAACAAGAGACTTATTGCACAACCGAACAAGCATTTTGAAAGGCATGAATTCAATCAATGCCAGCAATTGCTGCACGAGACAATAAGGAGATTTCGTCATCGGACTACAAGAGAAAATCACTCACTGTGACTGTCAATTTCTCCAATGATGCAGCATTGTGTTTGAGAATAATAGAGGGCTGCACATCACTGATATTTCGAAAGCACCTCCTCAAGAAATCTTTCCCGCTGGAACAAATTTTAGAGCTAGCACGTATGTATGAAAAGGTGGACGTACAAGCTGCGGTGATTGAAAACCCGCAGGAGGTTGGGAATATCTCTGCCGTACATGCAGTTTGCTGAAGCCTCCCCCATGGCCACTATGGCGCAGATGGCACACCTAATCAATCCACAGCAAAGCCTGGGCAACCGAATGCTTTAGAGGTTCGGCCTGACATGTTCCCACAGGGGGCCGTGTCCAGCAATGGGTCACCAGTTTGCCAGATGTGGGGGGGGGGGACCCACTTTGAATCTGTGTGCAGGGATGGGGTACTCTTGCGACCAAGAGGTACACTGTCCCTGCAAAGAAGGATGATTTGAGTGATGGACGAAGTGCACCTCTGGGAACCAGGAAAGCGGGCACAGCCACCGGATGGGTACTCGAGTGGACATCTGACTATGGGGAGAACGAATGGGAAATACCGGGACGTAGAACTATGACATTTTGGGGGACATAGCAATATGGGCGACGACAACCTAGTTAAGCTGGTCATGATTTTCCCACATCCGCTTAATTTCAATGGTTTTGTTGTGGTCAATCTGGTCAACATAAGTAAACTTTAACGTTTTTCCAGTGACCAATATATTATATATATTTTTTCTTCTTCTACACCTCGAACCCCTGCTTCTGCTCTTAGCTCTAGGATGCCCACTGACTCTTCACTGGCTGCCCACAAGGCTCATCCAAGTCTGTCAATCCATTAATGCCTTCTGGGATCAGTGACTGTTGACTGGTCTGCATACCGCTATGTAACCGACCTGGGCACATCGGTGTGCAGAACTAATGGCCGGATATTCCACGTCGACCTAGAAGTACACCTTCTCCAAATTAGTTACTTGCCATTTTCATCAGTGCGTCCTGTTGGCCCAAATGAAGCTCATCTAAGATAAGTCATAGCCAACTCCTGCACAAGTGGCTACAGGATTTCATCCGCAAAGGTTGGATTGGCCACTGGGCCTAACCTGCAGGTTGACCACATCCTTTCACAGCCCCGTCTGTGTGATTCTCCGCCCCATCCCTAGCATAACCCAGCAGGACAGTTGAAACAGTTTCTTTCTTTGTGGTCCCTGCCTACTTTAGGAATGCTTGGGATCCATTGTGGCACATAGAATTGCTGTTGAACTTTGGTCTGCAACTTTATCCATTGTGGCACATTGAATTGTAGTTGCCGTTGAGCTTTAGTCTGCAACATTGAAACAGTTTTTCTATAGCTGATGATCAAACCCCCTCATTTGCATTAATACACTCGTGTGGTCTATACGCTCTATTAACAGTAGTGTTCATTTGCGCTACACGTTGTCATGGTAATATGAGCGTGCTCGATGTTTAGCAAATCACAGTTTCTAAACTGTCTTGTATACAGTGCCAGTCGGATTCTAGAAGGGCCTCCCTTTCCAGGATCCTGCGGCCACTGCACTTGCATTGTGGTTCTTTTAGTAAAAATAAGACTTCAGCTCTTCCTTTAGTTCTCATAGGCGACCCAGCATACTTAAGAGGTTTGGGATATTCCACTGTTTACAGCCCATCTAGAGGATATTAAACATGGGGACCTCACACTGTACTTGCCCAGCTTGTTGCTTTCCTTACCAGTCTGTGCTTTTGAAACAAATAGCCTTAGTGGTGGTATTCTGTGTTGTTGGCAAATGCACTTTATATAGAATATATATAGATGTTCACTTGTGCCCCCACCATTCACACACAGGTTTTGCCTGTTTTGCTTGATTCTTCTACCCTGATCTCCCCAACCCGCCCCCTCACTCCCTCAAGCATACTTCTGCAGGAGTCTGTCCTGATAAATTCTGGTTTCACCATCATCGTCTTGTGGCCAATGCTGGATTTGACTTTTATGGACTTCATTCACAGTGCGTCACCCTTTCTTAACTCTCATGCTGGACTGCCTTTGCATTTTGTACTCTTGGTGGCCCTGAATCATGCTGTTCCCATCTTCATCTTGTATCCTGGCTTGCAACATTATGTTACTGCTGACTTCTGCAATTTTATTCACTCTCCCCTCCTTGCTTCTCCACTCTTTTGACTGCTAACTCTCTGTTCTCTCCTCTTTTCCCTTCTCCATTTTCCTATTTCCGCCACTTACTTTCTTCTATGCACTTACTCTATCAGAATTGTCCCTGGACCTAGTATGATAGCAACCTCGTCTGTCTCCTCCCCTATCCACTTACTGTTTTTTTCCTCCCCACCCCCCTCCAGCACGATCTGAAATGCTGTCGGGCCTAGTATGATATTCGCTTGTTTTGTTCCTCCTCTACCTTTCTGCACCCCTCTCCCTCACCTCTTGTTTTTCTCCAGCTCTACCAGAAATGTCGTCAGGCCTAGTACGGTAGTCGCCTATTTCCATTTCCTTCCCACCTTCCCCCATCCTTCCTTATCTTTGTCTTAGCTCTTGCACTATCTGAAATGTCATCAGGCCGAGTACGATAGTTAATTTCACATCCTTACTGTTCATGGCCTGTAAGAATGTGATTGTATTTTCCCCTGTTCCCTCGCTTGCCTTGAAGCGCTTTGAAACACATTGTGTATAGGCACTATATAAATAAACTCATATCAATAGTTGTCCTTTGTTAGTCTCGGCTGTTTAGTGTTGCTTCCGACACCTATACGCTGAAACTATTGCACTAGAATGTTTGGTTATGTGCCCACCCATTGACTTCCCCGGGCCACGCTAATCCCTCTGACGATTCCCACCTAGTTCTTGCCCCTCTGCCCAAAACACCTCATGGGATCTCTTTAAGCTTGGTTTAAGCACGCCTTGCATCAAAATGTGCACTCAAAGTGACTGCCAGTGGTTTCTCAAAGCAGTCTTCTGAGAGTTGATGACTTAATTGCAATTGTAAACCTGCTACTGGTGTTATAGAAATGTCAGACCAGGTCTAGCTTCAGCCACTCGATTATAAGCAGCACTCTGCCTGTCCTTTACTGAAGTCCTGTTATACACAAGCCAAAATGGTTGGCTTTGCCAATGCTTGTTTTTAGGTAGGAGGCATTTTCTATGCACTGCTATTAGATACTCTGGTACTCGTGCTATTTTGCACCTGCTATCATCAATGACCAGTTAATACCACTATGGCTGTGCCTGGCAAGTGCCTTTGCCGTGCCTACACAGAGCCCAAACTGTTTACATTGCCAGTGCTTGCTTTCACTGCAAGGTTAAGTGTAAATTTGCAATAGCAGTGTCTCTGCTTGCAAGCTCTTTACCCTACTGTATGAAACCACCCCCTACAAAAGCCCTTTGAGGCATTGTGCTCGGCTGTTTTAGTGCGTCCTGTGTCCACTCATCTGTACACTGGGGCGAAGTGGCTTTATAAGTAGCCTCGATATCGGTCTCCCTTTCACTGCACATTGTGGCTGTAGGAGAAGGTGGCCGTGGAGGCAACTGTGTAGGTAGCTGTAGGGACATCTCCATACCCTGGTGTATCGTATTTGTGCAAAATAATGCCTTATTACTTTTAGTAAATATTCATTACTCCAGGTCCAGTTCTTTCTCGTCCCAGTCAATACTCAATTAGCCGCCAGCCTCTGACAGACTTTATTTCTATAGCCAAAACCTTTTTGCCACTTCCTTTTCAGCATGCCCTGCCCCTGTGTAGGCGGACCCATATATTGACTTCTGCCCAGGACGTGGCCACCGCCCTGGTAGACCTACCCTGGTGTACTTGGGGCAATGACTGCCCTTAAGCATCATACGCCTCCTGTGACAAATCATCTTCTGGCGCACCACTGGTCCAGGCATGTATATTGGTTTCTAAGCCATCAATCCGCCCCACACCTAGAGTAAACCAGAAGCGATCCAATCAGATTGGAAACACAAGCAAATTATAAACCTTGTCCAATTTTGTTAACGTGGACGGAACTGCAGGCTTAGGTCCACACAGTCGTGGATCGTTTGTAACACAGCGAAAACACAATTATTCCCCAATGATAAAAGGGACTGTCCAGTTAAGGTTGTATGAAAGTGTCTACTTTATCACAACACAGTTCTAGTACACTACAAAATACCCACACTGTAAAGGAATGCAGAGGACAGACCGTTTCAAGAAGGAAAAGAGGTGCACTCTGGCTACTGACAGGAGGATAGACGGTAAAGTAATTCATCTCAATAGTTCAAGGATACTTGGTTTCAGCACAAAAGGAGCAATGGATCTTAAAATGTCCCTAGCAGCCTTTGCCGTAGGACCAGGGGTGACAGAACCACAATGTACCCTGTGCTTGTAAAAGAACTTGGTGCTCGACAGGGTCGAGTCAGTTTCAGGGTGCTTTGAAGCTCTTGCGACAGAGTTCAAGACTGGAGACTGCTGCGGGTATCAGGCGGCAGGCAGTTCTGTGAGCAAGGCTGGGCGGACGACTGCACGCTAGCCTACACGGCAGCTCGGGGTTAGGAATAGTCTCACTGCTTGTTGGCGGGTCTGAAGGATTGGTCGAGGTGTCTCAGACGATGTTGGCGACTGCGGTGTGACAACTGTCAGCAGTGCAGTCTGTTGCAGCTCGAGGGGCTCAACTGGCTTGAAAATGTCCTTCAAGTAGGATGCTGGTTGTTTGTTGATGGACTCCTTCTAGCTTCACTGGGCTTGTGCCGTCCTTTAAGGTGGACGACCCAAAGCTGAGGCGAGTGTTGCAGGTATCGGCCTTTTCCTGGGTTTGGTTCAGAGAGACTCTGGCACTTCCCACCTAGGAAGCATGCTTGCAGAGCCTAGCAGGGCACGCTTTGTGCTGGTTGGGTACCAGTTCTGGAGCCGCTGGAGGGTCATCTGAATTCAGGATCTCCCTCTGTTCCCTGGCAGATGTTAGGGGAGGATCTTGCTTCCCTCTTTGGAAAGCCTGGCCTTCCTTCACTGGCGGAAGTTGTAGGCAGACTTGGACCTTCAGCCAGGGTTTAAATGAGCTCTTCTTGCTACTCCTTGCAAAGTCTTCAGATTTGCCAAATTGGCCAAAGTTATTGGTGTAGGCTAAGCCTACCTTAATGAACAAATCCTGGGTCCCCACCAACAATCTCTTGTATGCATGAGGTCCTAACCACCAGAGTGCTCTGCAACAGAAAAGGTAAAGGGGTGAAAACATGTAATACTAAGTCCCACCCATCTTCCTGTCTGTTGTAGTTCAAAGTGTCTCTCTGGTTAATTGAGCTCTGTGGTTCCTGATTAAAGCAACAGGTCTCCCTAGAAGCTGTGGTAAGACCAGACTTTTGGTCTCTGCCAAACCACATATGCCTACCTTCTGAATGGGGTCCTACTGCAGGGATGACTGCATAGTTCCAGACATGATAGGTCACTGCCCTTAGACATGGGAGCTGGCTTCAGGTTGACCGTCCATATCAAAGGTTGTTGGGGTTTTCTTGTCCTTTGTTAGTCCTGCGACCATGCCCCCCGTGAGCCTGTTTGAATGAACTCTTATTAGTATGCGAAGCTGCCACAAGCAGAGTTAACAAAGGATAGGGTGGATCCATGGAGCCTTTGTTTGTTGGGCTGTTTTTACCTTACTCCCGTTCTGAGTTGCCTTGATGTTCTCTTGGCTGTCATATTCCAACTAAATATAATGGGGCGGACTGTGCCTGTAGGCTGTGCCCACCCAGAGTACACAGGTCTGTGTGTATGTTGTGCGGTGCGCATTGGGAAATGTGTGCAGATTAACCCCACACATGTTCCAGAGGTTGATCTACCATAATTAATTTTCATAAAAACATTCAAAAAAAGCCCAGGCGAGCGCACACCCACCGTGCGGCTGGTCGAATTCTTCACACCTCCACAATTACCTGCCTTCATCCACTCATGCTCAACCCCCAAAGGCCACCAACAAGGAGTCGCATTTATGGAAACCTGCTGATCTATTCAAATAGAGACAAACTGTGCTCCCCACATCCAGGGGGTGCAGCATCACACTATCCCAAAAAAGAAGGAAAGGCCAACTCTTGGGTGGAGTGAAACACTGACTCATCTTTAGGGTGAAAAGAAGTGGGAAGCATGGGAGGCAGAATCCTAGAGACCCTCATTTCTGTTTCTAACCAGAGACCACTCTGTCACCTTGAACTTGCAAGACAGCAACTGGTAATCTTGTTCCTGCTATATAGGCTTGTCCTACTCACATTTGCACATCGAATCTAGAACTTCAAAGTCTTACGCTTCCTCCTGACCGGAACCATCACACCTTTTCAGAATAACAGGACAGAGCATCTGCTACCATATTCTTTCCTTTTATTGAATTGTATTGACTTATCAAAGCCCTGAACAGATGTGACCCAACCTTCTCTCCACACCATCCAACCCCCTACCCTCAATACGCCCTATAGAATATTGAGTCTCTGGCCCTTTCAGGGCTCCTGAGGCAAGTTGTCTTCTAATCACCTGCCTGCGCCCGACATCTTACTGCACCGTGCCTGATATCTGTAGGGGCGGGCCCCTAATTGCCTTAACCCAAAGTGGGCCCACCACCTAAGAAGCGAGTGCACGTTTTGTGCGTAAAGCAAGTTGATTGTACAATCGTCCGGGGAGCAGCTAGAGGACGCTTGAGTCTAACTAACCCAAGTCTTGCCGAACCATATAAATTGACACAGTATGAAAATGTTTTGCAACAGTTAAAACACTCCCATATATTTTATTACAATGCTCCCCCCATGTGATTGGACAAATTATTCTCCAATTCTTGCATTCTCATTGGTCTTTGTTTATCTTAACTACCATCTTCAGGTTGTATTCAAAGCACAACCCTTCTTGGGATGATTTGTCTGTGGTAGGTCATGATATCACACAAACATTCATGTACAAACATAATTAATTTACAAGTTGCAACTGGCCTGAGCCCTTTAACCTTAATCGTAATAGCATATGGTCTGCATGGATTTTCAACAACCTGAGGGAAGCATAAAGTTTCATTCGAACTGGTGATACCATCTCCTCCACCTCAACCTTTACTGCTGTTGCAGAACATTCTGTTTTAAATGACTACCATAATTTCACGGCACACCTGAGAATCCAAAATTCCTGGGTATCAACCCCTTTAGCCTCAAGCGTTCCTTCACCCCATATTTATTGCTGACCAAAATAAATGGCTGGGTCACTCTGAAAAACTTCAATTCACTAAAGAGATTACATCTGCTTCCTCCAGAACTACCAAGCCATACACATGGTGTCCTGTTAAACGGCTGACCATCTGCTTGGTTAATTATTGTTCCTCCCCACCTGAAATTCACTGCGCAAACTGCTGACTGCAGATTCTAAATACATTCATAAAAGCTCACTACATACATATTTATAAAATCCCTTTGTATATTCATCAGTGTGCATGCATGTTTAAAATATTCTCTCCTTTACGGTGTGCTTCAGGACAGGCCCCCCTTCCTCACATGCGCATTATGAAGCTCCTTGTTGCCTGCTCCTGGGCACGCCCTGGCACATGTTTCAATCTTGTTTATATTTCATTTGGTGGTTTTAGCATTTTATCTTTCTATGAGAGTGCAAATCTAATCTGTATCAACTTGTACAAAATGTAACACTAATGTAACAGATCCCATTCACATTGAGCTACACTGGATACATATGAAAAGCTGAGCATCGCACCTAGTTGGCTGCACCCCAGGTCACAAATATGGCACGCACAACTTGAACCCCTCTTTATCCTGGGGACCTTTCCTGACCACCCCAACATACAGCTGGCAACGGTGTAAATGGTGGTCTCACACCTATGGTCAGACCTTCGCCAGAATCCTAGACTTCAACATTTCACTTTGCACTTCCTGGAACTTGCGCTCTTTTGGCCAGTTAAATGCATTCCCCTTGTTAGCATTTTTAAACCATTCAAGAAAACATTTAGACACATAGACCAGTTCCCTTGCATGACTTACATAAGGTTGAAGGTTGACAACCAAAGAATCCTTCCTTGGAGCTTTTCTTTTCTGTAGCATTCTTAATTATTCGGTTAGACCGGTATCCTGTTGTAGGTTTTTTTTCTTTTTCGGGGTTTTCCATATTTTATACCTTTTTTTTAAAATGCCGGGATTTACTTTATAGAGTGTAATATTTCTGACACTGTCCCAGAGTTGCCTGTCCTCTTGGTACAACAAGATTGATTGACTCCTAGCCCAGCAGAACAGTCTATAGCTGGACTTAATCCACATAAGAGAACACATAGTACAGTTCTAGAAGGTAATGGTGTTCATTGTTGGTCAAGAGTCATCTAAGGCCACATCGTACAATTAGACTACTTTTCTACCCCCTAAATTCCTCATTGTACAAGTCCTAATGAGGTGGGCTGAGAAAGTCTTACTTGGACTGTGATCACTACTGTTTGTTAGCTTTAGTAGCCCTTCAGGTTCCGTCTCCCAATTGCATTATATGATGTTCAGGTTGCACTGATAGGCCTCTCTCCCACTATACAGGTCTCTCAAATTTAGCAGGAGTTCTGTCTCCTAATTGCACTGCTTGATGTCTACATTGCACTGATAAGCCTGTCTCCTAATTGCATTGATAGCAGGGCCGCCGTGCCCAAATTGCATTGTCTGTTCTCCAAACTGCTCTGATAGGCTTCTCTCCCACTATACAGGTGTCTCAAACTTAGCGGGGCCGCCGTGCCCAAATTGCATTTTCTGTTCTCCAAACTGCTCTGATAGGCTTCTCTCCCACTATACAGGTGTCTCAAACTTAGCGAGGCCGCCGTGCCCAAATTGCACTGTCTGCTCTCCAAACTGCATTGATAGCAGGGCCGCCGGGCCCAAATTGCATTGTCTGTTCTCCAGACTGTTTTTGATAGGCCTCTCTCCCATTATACAGATGTCTCTAACCTAGCAGGGCCGCCGTGCCCAAATTGCATTGTCCATTCTCCAAACTGCATTGATAGGCCTCCCTCCCTACTATACAGTTGTCTCAAACTTAGCAGGGCCGCTGTGCTCAAATTGCACTGTCTGTTCCCCAAAATGCATTGACAGCAGGGCCGCCCGACCCAAACCCACAGCCCCAAAACATACATAGTTAGCTCACCACAGTGAGCCACGCGAAGGGAGACCGAGACTAAAGAAAGCCACTGTTAAAACCCAACTAGATAACTATACAACCCTTAACTCCACCTTATACCCCGACTGAAACAACAACAAGACTAAAACAACTCGGAATCATACAATGCCGCGCAAACGGCCCACCCAGAGGGAAAGAAGAGAAGAAAGAACAAACACCCCGAAACTTCAACCAAGAACAGCAACAACAGAACACACCCCCACAGACAGGTTCAGAGATCGGACCAACACTGAAAGAAGAGACAAATCCCTCTACCTAACTCCATACCTCGCCGAGACCTGCTCACCAGATCGAACCAACGCAACGCCAAAACCAACTACACTGAACAACCTACCAACATCACGAAGAAAGACGAACCCGACCAGATACAACAAGCACACAACTGAAGCTATAACACCATACATCACCAAAGCAAGAAGAACCCCCAACCCACAACCACGTCCCCTGGAAGACGAACCAGATGAAAACAAAAACCCTAGATTAAACCTAGAAGAACTACTCGAGGACGCCGACAACCTGAAACCTGCTCCTGAGCTAGATCAGAAAATGACCATAACAAAAAAAGGCAAACCAAGCTACACCTCTAAACTCCACTGCAATCTAATAAACGCAAGATCCATGTCAAAACATTCTGCAGAGATCTTCGACCTACTCGACAACGGCATCGACATCCTCTTCATCACAAAAACTTGGCTGGGCGACAACTACAAAATCACACTCCAAAGCTGCCTTCCAGCATACTTTAAATGCCTTCAAATTAACAGGAAAAATAAAAAAGGAGGAGGCATCGCAATAGCCTTTAAAGAACAGCTGAAAATAAGAACAGACGAACCTCTCAACATCCCCAACTGCGAGTCCATGGTCATACACCTAACGGCTAGCCCAAAAACCAACATCACATTCATCCTGGTGTACAGACCCCCAACTTATGATGCATCCTTCGTCGACAACTTCATAGAAGCCATAACCAACATAGCAATCAACCACGAACACCTAATCATACTGGGGGACTTCAACATCTGGTTCGAAGACAGTCATGCCAACTCCCAAAACTCACTGATTGAACAACTCGCCACCATGAAACTACGACAACTAGTAAAAGGGGCAACTCATTCGGCAGGACACACCCTGGACGCAATATTCGCAGAGGAAAAACTCATCACCACGGCACCGCCAATACAAATACTGTGGAGCGACCATCTCATCATCCCATTCGTAATCACTCTGCCTACTCAAGTCTACATCCAACCTCGCAAACTCACAGCCACCACAAAAAGAAACTGGAAAGACGTCAAAAAAGGCAACCTATTCGAACAACTGGAGTTAACCAAGCCCTTAACAGAACTAGACCTAGCTGACCTAGACGGGAAAGCTGAGATATTACACAAATGGATTGCAGATACAATTGACAAGATGGCCCCAGAAAAAACATTCACACCATCAAAAAAGAGAGCAATGGCAAAATGGTTTACCCCACTACTAAGCACCATGAAAAAAGAAAACAAAAAGATGGAAATGGAATGGAGGAAAGATTACAACCCAGACAACAAAACAATGTTCCAGAAGCAAATTCGCGCATACAAGAAGGAAATTCAAAAGGCAAAGAGAAGGCATTTTGATGACAGAATCACAAATGCCACCAACACACAAAAAGAAATGTTCCGTATCATTAAAGAAATGAGAAACCCACCAGGCTGTGACAACACCCCAACCCCCTCGGAGAAACTATGCAACAATCTTGCAGACCACTTCAAAAAGAAAATCAACGACATCCGACAAACCATCCAACAGAGACCAACTAGCAGCGACATACAACCAAACGAACCCAAATCAGAACCGCAGCACAAACTCAATAACTACCCCGAAATATCAGCAGAGGCATTCGCAATGCTGGTAAAACACAGCAAGAAAGCGGGTTCACCGATGGATCCCTGTCCCCCGGACATCTACAAATCAATACTCGCACAAGGAACACCAGCAGAATACTTCAGAAACCTTCTAAATCTATCACTGGCAACAGGAACAGTACCAAGGATCTTCAAATCGGCTTTCATCAAACCACTTCTGAAAAACACAAGCGGGGACGTAGACGACCTCTCCAACTACAGACCAATCTCCAACATCCCCTACCCAGCCAAACTCCTCGAAACCTACGTATACAAACTAACCCAAGAATACGCTGAAGAACACCACCAGCTAGACCAAGCTCAAGTCGGCTTCAGACCCACAAGAGGTACAGAAACAGCACTACTATCCATCTGGGATGACCTAAAAACAAACGCAGACTCCGACACAACATCTGCCCTTATCCTGCTCGACCTCTCTGCAGCCTTTGACACAGTTAGCCATGACACCCTAACCAAAAGACTAGCAGACATAGGCATAACAGACACAGCGCTACGCTGGACTAAATCATTCCTAGCAGACAGAACTGAAACCGTCTGGATCAAACCATTCAAATCTACCCCACGAGTCAACGACTGTGGAGTACCACAAGGATCCTCACTATCACCACTGTACTTCAACATCTATCAAACCCCAGTAATCAGAATCTTCAAGAAACACAACATCAAATGCTACAACTACGCAGACGACACTCAAATCATCTACAAGATCGAAGACACCCAAGCCGATCATTCAAACTTAACCGACTGTAGTCTTCAACTGGATGAATGCCAACAACCTGAAAATCAACCCAGGTAAAACCGAAATCATGATCATATCCAAAAACCAACAAAAGGAAACCGCCATCCCGTGGCCAACGGAAATGGGATCTGCACCATCACCATCTAAGATAGTAAAAAATCTGGGAGTCCCGATGGACAACACCCTAACCTTAGAACCGCAAATAAACGCAACAGTCAAGAAATGCTTTTTCCTCCTCCACACGGCAAGAAAAATACTACCTTTCCTCTCCTTCACACACAAAACACTCACCATCGTCGGCCTCATCATGTCAAGCATCGACTATGCAAACAGCCTCTACCTCGGTATACCGGAATACCTACTGAAGAAGCTACAAAGGATCCAAAACACAGCAGCCAGACTACTCCTCAAACTATCCAGAAGAGACCACATCACCCCGGCCCTAAAAACACTACACTGGCTCCCAGTAAAACAGCGCATCATCTTCAAAACAATGTGCATAACGCACAGGGCAATCAGCGGACAAGGAGCAGAATTCCTACAAAAGAAAATAACAATCTACAAGCCAACGAGACCGCTCAGGTCAACCAATGAAATCCGACTGGAACAAAAACCTTACATCAAGAAGAAACTCGGAGGAACCGCTTTCTACCACCTAGCCGCGAAAACCTGGAACAGCATCCCAAAAATAATAAGGAACACCAAAGATCACCTCAAATTCAGAAAATTACTAAAAACCTGGCTCTTCAAAACCAGAGACTAAAACCGAAACAACAATAAGACAAATGACTCAACAAAAAGGACCTTGACACAGGGGTCCACCTGCGAGACCCAGGGAGACGGAGGCAACGACTCCAGCCAACCCTCACCATCCCCCATCACCCGTACAGCCACAACTAGGTACCACGAGCTGTGGAACGGACAAGACACAACTAATCACCACACAAACGGAAGTATGGACACTAGCAGCTGCGCTAGTCATGTGGGGGGGTGAGGAGCATGCAAAGTTATTAAGGGAGCGGGCGGAGGAGACAGCTAAATCCTCAAACGGCCTCGAATGGAGAAAAAAAAAAAAAAACGAGCACGTACCTCCTGAAGCACAGGGTGTACAAGCATCCCGTCGTGTAAGATTACACGAGCCCAACCGGCTCAATCCAGGATAGAGATGCCAACTAACCAATACCACTAACAACTTCCTTCTCTGCATACACCTCTCAAACTCCAAACCAAACACAACCACAAACCTCCAGCACAGCAAACCGCACGAACTTCACTACACTGCAACAACAAAACAAAAACACACATAGACTCGCACATCAGCACACGACGACTACCGGCCGCATACACCCCAGGCCCAGCCGACGGAACCACCGGGCTGAGGCTGCCAACAGCACATCACTGCAATCTTGCACTTTTCCAGCCTCCACCCACTAACCCACCCCTCCCTCCCTCTTTCAGAGCCGCCAGAGCGCCAGGGGACCACTCCGGTGGTGATAGTGCGCGGTACAAATGACCTTTAACATTAACATTAACATTACAACCAGGAGCCATAGTTAACCATATCAATGCCCCTGATTATTGCAGAACAGAGAGGTCTTTCAGCATGTTATGTTCAGATGTAAATCTGCGCTGGCTCAGCTTCTTGAGTATTCATGTCTCAGGCCGGTTTACATCATTCACTTGCTTTCAAGGGACAATGTAGTTACCACAGACGGAGCCCCAGTGCCCTCATGTGCGGGTGGTAGTCTATAATGGCTCGGTGGGTGAAATTTACAGGAACATCAGACTCTATTCTGCAATTCCATTCTTTTCAACGCTAACTTGAAGCTCTACCATGCAGGGTTTGATTTGAACCCCCATGCCCAATGTGCTGATCTAGTGAAGGACATCTGATAGTGTGCTTGCTGTCATTCCTCCAATCTGGCATTCAAAGCTTCCTGTCAGAAAGATGGAAGAATGTACTTCTTTTTTTAAAATACTTGATGAAGTTGCGTAATATTTCCACTCTAGTATAGTGGTATATAGGTTTTATAACGCTTAAATGCGTTCTCTAAACTACATTGCCTCTCATGTGTTTGGCAACACAACCCATACTAGGTCAATCTATCTAGACGCTGCAACACCCAACCCCTTGGCCACCTATAGGCACATTGGGCCAGTATCGTAAAGTAAGAGTAGCCCACTAGAGCCATTAAAACACCATTTTTCCTGAAAGCATACAATTTCAATGTTTATCATTCCCCGACACATTTTATTTTTTGATAGGAAAAGTCAAAGCCAAAATTGCAAACACAAATCTGGATCATTCAGGTATATTGAGGCCATCAACATTCCAATAAAGTGACCATTTGGTTGTTGGCAGGAGCTGGGGTCTAGTTCGTGAATACAAAGGTGACAGGGGATGAGGTCTAATGTCCATTGGTGTTGCAGATGGAGGTTCTCTTGTCCTGCATATTTAATCTAGTTCGACCTGTCGGAAGGTAAATTATCTACCCCTGAGAGTTGCCTCGCTGACTGTGCATGCGCGCGCACAAATGATTGTGGAGGTATATTCCTTTTCCTATTTTAAGCCTTCTTTAGCATGCTGGTTTGTTAGCTAATATTCATATCCGGAAAAATAAAGATTGAAAATGTGTCCCTTGTGAGCTCAGTTTAAATGTTATGTATTACATTGATTTGATGTGTTTTAGTATGAATGCCCTGAGGTTTGGTACTATATTAAGCATTGTCAGCAGATGGGATCAATTGAAGTAAAATTCCATACTCCTACGTCCCGTCCCCTTTGCTCCATACTTATGGGACATCTCTCCGTCCTGTGGGACGGGACCGGAGCTCTTTGTAAAAAGCATCCAAAAAAATGTTTTCAAAATGTTGTCCTGCCACTCTTTCTTGCGCGGGGCCCGGCACGCGGCCGTAACCCCGCCCATCTCGGCTCCGCATCGCCCACCAGTCCTTTTCTCCGCTCGTTCGTGACTGGACGCACTTGCATCCGCGTAAGATTTTCTTCCCTTTTTTTCCTCTCTGGCTCTCGCTAGCGATCGTGTACTAGTCTGTCTATGTTGTTCAAACTAGACTTTCCTGATTGTTCATCGTGTCACCTATGTTTCGTGAGGGCGGACCCCCATCCTCTTTGTCTAGAGTGTTTGGGTCCGGATCACCGTTGGGACTCCTGTTTTTACTGTGATTCCCTTTCGTTCCAGGCACTTCAACGTCGGTGGGAGGAGGTGTTCCGTCGAACTCCTCCTTTGCATTTTCAAGCGTTTATCGACGAAAAGAAGAAACGCCCGGTTTCAGAGCACCCCGGCTGGGAGACACCTTTCCGGGTTCTTCCTGAGCCGGGAGGGGCGTTGATCGCTCTGTCACCGGGGATTGCCCTGAGGTGCCCATTGGGCCTAATAATTGTACCAGAGTTTTCTCTGAGAGTCTCTGTAAGGGGCCTGTGGACACCGGAGTACGCTCCGAGGCCCCTCCTGTGGGGGCTGCTTGTAGATGCAGCTCTACTGAGTCGTGGGGTACCGGAGCTTGCTCTGAGGCCTCTATCGGCTTCTCTCAAAAATAAGATCGGGGTTCGCCACGAGGCCTCGGTGGGGCTTGGTGTTACCGAACGGATGTTTGAGGCCCGCGCTAGTAAGGCCGTTACCGGACCTAGGTCCGAGGTCCCACGTAGACGCTAAAGCTACCAACATTTCTGAGAGGCCTGGCAAGGCCTTATTGGTGAAGGTTGTTTCTCACCGTTCCCGCTCTTGCGGCAACGCCAGATCTGTTGAGGGGGCAAAGAAGGAAAGCTCTTCTTTTACTGACAGTGACGAGGCCCTTCCTGGGAAGGCTAATTTGGCGATTGGTATGTCGCAGAAACGTTCCAGGCCTCATAGTACCGGCTCAGCCGAGGTTCCTTGCGTTAAGGCTAAAGTTAAGACCCCAGATCCATCGACGGGGACCCCTGCCTCACTTCCTCATGTGCCGCAGTTCCCCTCGGGTGATGACAAAATAGCGGCCATTCCCGCCACGACCACAGTGGACATTTTGGGTGTTACCCCTACAACTATGCCATCAGCCTCAGGTGTAGGTCTTGGTTCTGTGCGTGAATATAGAGTTCCTTGTGCGCATCCCTTTCGGCCAGTATATGACTGGAACGCTCGGATGCCCCTTCCGCACAATGTTTTGTTGCCTGTGTGGTTGGCACCTTTGATTTTTGTGGATACATCAGGAGATGGGTCGGTGTGGCAACCTTCCCAGTTACGTCCCTGGAATTATCCTCCTCATGAGAGGCCTCCTCTGCTTATGCGTACCGACCCCATGAGGGAATATTTCAATGGGCTTTTTAGGGAGATATGTCCACCTGCGTCTCCGGCTCCACCCGTTCCTCTGGTTCCGCAGGCGCCTCCCTTGCCTACGGTGCCTTCCCCGACTCTTCCGCCTTTGCCCCCATTGTCCCCCGTGGACAAGGCAGTGCCCGACACGGCTCAGCAGGATCCTGACCTGTCGGATGACGTGCAGGGCGATCAGGACAACGAGGACTTGCCCCGCTCTATTGGAGCTTTTCATGACCGGGTACTGGACATGTGCTTCTTGGCTGTTCTGGTGCCTGAGGCACCCGCTCCGCTGGAGGGCATGCTTTCTGGGGAGTTCACCCTGTCTCCTTTGGAGCGTACCGGCCTGTTCTTGCAGAAGGACGTTCTGGCCGTGATCTGGGAAAAGCCACACTCTGGACTTTTCGTCAATGAGAAAATTGACGCGCGATACAGGCTGCATTCTTCGGAAGAAGTGGCTCTGTCGTCTTGTCCGCCCACCTCCTCCACCGTGGTGGCTGCGGCTACCTTTTATAGTTCAGGCCTGCAGCATCTTCGTCTACGACGGCTACTCAGGTTCTGGGGAAGGAGGACAAGCTCCTTGACTCCCTTTGGGGGAAGATTTTCACTAACTCGGTCTTGCAGCTCCGGCAGGCCAATGCCGAACTGGTGTTAGCGGGGGCTAATATGCGGATGTGGCAAGGACTGTCGGAGTTTGAGGAGTTCATTCCGGTCGAGAAGCTGGAGGATTTTAAGGCTGGATTATCCGACGCCAGGGTCTTGGACCAGGACCTCCTGGAGGCTGCGGCTCACCATGTAGACACCTCGGCTCGGGGCCTTATGTTGGGGGTTGATACCTCCCGACAGGCGTGGCTGCATGCCACCAAATTTTCAAAGGAAGTACAGGACAAGGTGTTGGACCTTCCGTTTGACGGTCAGGAACTGTTTAATTCTACAACGGATGTAGAGCTGACCAAGACGAGGGATAGCACTCAGACAGCTAAGTCCTTGTTGATCCTAGTTAAAACTCCCTTTAAAACCCAGAGACCGTTGTAGCAGAGTCGGCCCTCCTTTGGTTTGAGGGCTTCCTTGACCGGACATCTCGTAGGGTGGATACCCCTTTGGGGAATAACCGCCGGAGGCAACAACGGACTCGGTTTTTCTCCCGCTCCTCAGCCTCCTCCTCAGGTTCAAGTGGCAACACCACTGAAAAACCTACAAAATGAGGGTTCTCTGCGCTCGCACGAGGCCCCGGTGGGAGGACGCATTGCGTCTCATTGGGAGGCGTGGCAGACCATCACCGAAGACAGATGGGTCTTGTCAGTCACTCGGGCAGGCTTCTGCTTACCCCTACCCCGTACCCCACTTTTCAACCCTCCTTTCCAGCTGTCAGGATCGGCCTCCCTGAATGGCGAGGTGCAGAAACTTCTGGACCTCAGAGCTGTGGAATCCGTTCCCCTTGGGGAACAAGGGGAGGGCTTCTACTTCCAGCTGTTTACGGTGCCCAAACCCAACCAGGCTGGCCTGCGCACCATCCTAGACCTTACCCAGTTCAATCTTTTCCTACCCCAAGAGAAATTCAAGATGATCACGCCCAGCCAGATACGGTCCTCCTTGCAGATGGGCGATTGGCTCAGCGTGGTGGATCTTCAGGATGCGTACATGCATATTCTGATTTGGAATCCACACAGGAGGTATCTCCGTTTCTCTTTGGGAGAGGAGCACTTCCAGTTTCAAGTGCTTCCTTTTGGCCTCAGCTCGGCGCTGCGTGTTTTCACGAAGATGTCGCTGATTGCGGCATATCTTTGCCTGCAGGGTATCCATGTGTATCCGTATTTGGACGACTGGCTCTTACGCAGCCCTTGCCACTTGAAAGCCGCGTGCAGTCTTCAGACTCTCCTACAGCTCCTGTTCCAGCTTGGGCTGTCGGTGAACTGGCAGAAATCTTCCATGACGGTCCTGGAGGACTTGATTTTCCTGGGTTTTCGCTGGAACACGATCGACTGCAGAGTGTACCTGACCGGGGACAGAATGGCGAATCTGTTAGCCACGTGTCAAATGTTTGCGCAGTCGGAGAGCATGTCAGCCTGGTGGTTCCAGAGGCTTCTGGGCCTCATGGCCTTGTGCGTGTTGGCTCTTCCTCTTGCTCATCTCAAGATGAGGCAGACTCAGATGGCTCTTTGGAGTTCTTGGCGTCAGGCTGTGGATCCGGACTCCAAGTTGATAATGATTCCGGCTTCCATGAGAGTGGACCTGGAGTGGTGGTCGTCTCTCAGCAACCTGTCGGTGGGTGAGGGGTTTCAGGACCCAGCCTCTACGGTGACGGTCACGACGGACTCCTCCCTGGTGGGGTGGGACGTTGGATCTTCTTCAGGTCTCGGACTTTTGGTCGCTTCAGAACAAGCTCCTCCACATAAATCATCTGGAGCTTCTGGCGACGATTTTCCTTGCGCTCAGGGCTTTCAGACAGATCATTGCCAACAAGGTGGTCCGTATACGCACTGACAATGTGGTGTCGATGATGTATTACATCAACAAGCAAGGGGGAACCAAGTCTCCCATATCCCCCCAACCCCCATTCTCCCCCCCCCCTCCCTCGTGAACCTGTCCATCCAGATTTGGGAGTGGGCTGTTCTTAATGGTGTCTGGCTGCTTACAGTACACCTCCCGGGCCAGCTGAATGTCGCAGCAGATGCCCTCAGCCGGCGGACAATGGTCAGCTATGAGTGGGAGTTGAAGGCGGGGGTCCTCTCGTGGACTTTCCTGCATTGGGGCACACTGGAAGGGGACTTCTTTGCTACAGCGGTAAACAAGAAGCTTGCTCAGTATGCCTCCAGAGGCAGGCTGGGAGCCTCCTCTCTGGGTGACTCTCTCGAGATTCCATGGTACAACATGAGGGCTTACGCTTTCCCACCTCGGTCTCTAGTTCACCAAACAATTTGCAAATTAAAGAACTCGGTGAACTGTTCTCTTCTACTCTGGTGGCCGGCAAGGTTTTGGTTCTCGGAACTTCAACACCTCTCGGTGTATCCGCCGATCAGGTTGCCGGTGACCCCCGATCTTCTTCACCAGGGGGAACAGCAGCTGTGGCATCCCTCCCCACAATCGCTCAGCTTGGCAGCATGGTGCCTGAGTTCAAGGCTTTAGGTCATCTTAACTTGTCTACAGATAACATGCGTATTATCTAGGCAGCCAGGAAACCCACGACGTGGTCCCAGTACAGAAGCAAATGGCTCAGGTTCTGTCATTGGTGTTTAAACAAGCAATTGGACCCAAGGGAGGCTACAATTGACACAGTACTGTACTTTGTATCCGTCTTAGCAGAGTCGGGCATTCACGTTCTGTCATGCAGAACTTATCTTTCAGCGGTTTCCGCTTACCTTTCTACGGACCAATGCTCTTACTCTCTGTGTAACCCAGTGGTTAAGAGGCATTTTGCAGGCTTTACACGTCTTTATCCTCCAGTTCGTAATCCGCACCCGACGTGGGATCTAAATGTGGTCCTGACGGCGTTGTGCCATAAACCTTTCAAACCGATGGCCACCGTGGACCTCAAATACCTGTCCTGGAAAGTGTCCTTTTTGGTCGCCGTTACGTCAGCAAGGCGTGTGAGTGAGCTCCAGGCCTTGTCGGTGGAGCATCTCTTCTTGGTCTTTTACAAGGATAAGGTGGTCCTACAGACAAATCCTGCTTTCCTGCCGAAGGTGGTATCTGAGTTTCATTTGAACCAGTCGATCTCCCTGCCGGTCTTTTTTCCGAACCCTGTCTCAGAGGCAGAGAGGGTTCTGCATTGTCTCGATGTCAGAAGGGCTCTTAAGTTCTATCTGGACAGAACATCGAGCATGGGAGTTCTTCTCAACTGTTGTAACCCACAAGGTAAGCAGGCGTCTAAGGCGACTATTTCTCAGTGGATCGCTGCCTGCATTACGGACTCTTACACTGTCCAAGGGCTGAAGCCTCCTAAAGGTATTCATGCACACCTGGTGCGGGGCAAGGCAGCCGCAGTTGCCTTTCAGAAATATGTCCCCTGGGAGACTATCGTGAGAGCGGCTACTTGGGCCTCCCCATCTGCTTTTTGTAAGCATTATTGTCTAGACATGAGCTCAAGAGCTGATGCTCAGTTTGGTCAGGCTGTGCTGAAGAACCTGTTTCAGTAAGGTTTTTTTTTTTCCCATCCACCCATATTTCCTGTAAGGAGTGCTTGGAAACCTCCCATAAGTATGGAGGAAAGGGGACGGACGTAGGAGTATAACCAGGTTACTCACTGTAGTGACCACCTTACTCCTATTCCATAGTCCCCTTTCCTCCATACGCCCGCCCGCCATCCCTTCTATTAAGGTTCCTCTGTTATTACTAAAAGGTCTTTGACCTGGCGATAGAAAAGGACTGATGGGCGATGCACGGGGCGGAGCTGAGATGGGCGGGGTTACGGCTGCGTGCCGGGCCCCGCGCAAGAAAGAGAGGAAGGACAAAATTCTGAGAACATTTTTTGCATGCTTTTTACAAAGTGCTCCGGTCCCGTCCCACAGGACGGAGAGATGTCCCATAAGTATGGAGGAAAGGGGACTATGGACTAGGAGTAAGGTGGTCGCTACGGTGAGTAACCTGGTTAATATACCATATCAAATGGCATCGTTTAACATTGAGTTCATGTTGACTTTACTTTGGATAATGTCACTTATTTTTTGTTGGAGAGATTTCCTAATGGCCTTTAGCCCGTTTGCAGGGGAAGCCTTGTAGGTTGCACCCGCTAATATAAAATGATTGTATGTATCGGTACATACTGGAGTGGAACTCTATTTCTATTTGAGAGATTTTTTCTGGCTGATTGCCCTTTAGTTAAAGGGTGGCTTGAGTGTGATAAATGTTGACACCTTGCTGGCAAGTATCTAAGCACCGTTTTGTCTTCATCAGTAAACCTCTATTGATTTCATTGGCATCGTCCTACTCTGCTAGATGCTCTAGATTGCATTGGTTTGTGTCTGTTTGAGTTGGTATTGCATCAACTTCACAAAGTGACGAGCCGCCTATGGGTACTTAATCGTCTTGGTCTTGTCCTAGATCAGTGGTTTCCAAACATTCTCATGCCAATTCGCCCCAACCAAGACCATGAAAAAATATTGATGCAGTCCCTGCACCCTCAAATATCAGAACTGTTGAAATTTAGTATCACTAGTAGCCACCGTCTTCCCTTTTTAAAGGGCTTTGCTCATGGATGTTCTTCAAGGCTCCGAGAAGGGTGATGGGTCAACACTGAAGTTTAAAGATCACTGTGCTAGATTGAAAGCGCTGACGCTTGTTCATTCAGTGTTTGTTGGCATCTTACTAATTGAGTGTAAAGAAGCGTACTCCCCATTTGTGTACCTTCGTCATCTAGCTTGAATTTAATTTGAGGGGGTGCAGTGTCTCCTGGTAGCAAATGTTTTTTGATTGTCTGTTAGGATTCTAAACAAAGGGATTAGTCCAATCGGAGGCCCATCTGAGGAGACCAAAGAATCCATAACCTATACAGTGAAAGGCTCACACTAGAATTTTCAGGATTGTGGGACCCCACCACACATACAACCCACATAATCTAGACCACTAGGCCACCTGCTTTACTGGAAGAACTAGACTTGTAGTGAGTTGAACAGATTGTGAAGACCTATGGTTCCTCCAACTTACTTGCCTCTGGATATATCCTCCCCACCTCCAGCATCTGCTCCAGGGGGCACTGCAACACATCGGCACACAGAATCTGTTCAAGCCTACACTTATCAGCACTTGAGGATTCGCAGCTGCCTCTACCCCCATTTATGATATATTTTATTTATATTGCACTCATATACAGGTGTTTCAGTGCACGAAAACTGTGTCCCTGCGTTACTCCTTTTCTGCCACGACTGTGTACTAAGAGGCTGCCAAAATGGCAGGGATGATGTATAAGCACACTAGTTTTTGCATCGATGAATGGGCCAAAAAATGAGGCCTCTTCTGAACTCTGTGGCTGCGTCTGAGAGACTGTTTTATCTGGAGCTCCCCTAGCTTTATTACGCCAGGAGGCTTTGAGTATCCAGAATCTGTGTTTGATGATGTGGGCCCTCTGCACTCCCCAAACAGTTCATTGTAGAGTGCCAAAAACAATTCCACTGGATGCTGTGTAGATTTGCTTTAGCTAGTTTAGAGAGTTTATACTGATGCTGTTTTTCCCAATCTTACGTTTTGTGTTCCTCGTAGGGACTCCCCTGCCCCAAAATTAATCCGTATGATTTACATTTGTTGCATCTGTCCTAAACTCTGTATTGTAGGCTGGTAATAACGTTATCTGTGAGACGTGTGACTTTGGTGGCATATATTTAGCTTTCATAATGCATTTGGGCTGACCCATTTCATTAATCCCGTGGACTCTGCTCAATGACAAGCCTTGTAGCTTCATGATGCCCCAGATTTTATAAATTGGAAATTGGGTGAATCTAAATTTGAAAGGGAATGGGCCTTCAGGCCGCTCATAGCATCTCCATTCTGTTCCACACCATCAGTTCTCCACACGGCCTCTCCTCTTCCCCCCCCTCAGCCCCCCCGCACCCAATTTTCTTCACTTTATTTTTGTATGCCATCTGAACCTTCTTGCAGCCTTAAGTCATGCTTCGGGTTACACTGTGCATAATTACACCAGTCTTTTCCTGCAGCTGCACTCTGACATTCACTCGCTTTTTATCAGAGAAATTATATGAAAATAATGCCTTTTCAAAGCCCCATCTTAAAACCTGGACATACCACTCTGCCTTCCCACCAGGATCTCTGGTAATATTCAGTCAAGAGCAGGAGTTGGCAACATGTGGTTATCTGGATGTTTGGACTACAGTGCCCATCAGTCCTTGTCGCTCCGGTGAATGATGTGGTGAAGAATCGTAGGCCAGAACACTGGCATGGTGTAGGTTTCCTACCCTGTTGTAGAGCGTGGTGTTGCTAGTTGAGAAGCAAAGATTGGTGCAAGAATGATTGCTGTCCCAAGCAAAACCTCATTATGGAGCCCGCTCCCTTATGGGAACAGATTTCATAGTAATGGGCTGAAGAGGCACCTGGTACTCCTGCTAGTGTCAGCCTAAGGCACTGCTTGTCATGTTGTAGCAATGGAATGGGCCTGAGGAACACTGCATTGAGCTATGATGAATGCCAGGCCTCAAGATGCAGTATGGATGTGGGCCTATAGAAGAGGTAACTGGAATGGCTAGCTAGTCATTGAAATGTATTGAGAATGCAATGTTGTAGGTGTTTCTGACTGACTCTTTTCCCCACAGTGCCATTTTACCATCAAGGATGTGCCTTCTGAGACCTTATATGATGTCTTGCACGACGTAGAGTACCGCAAGAAGTGGGACTTCAACATGATTGAGACTCGTGACATTGCTCGTATCGGCCCCAACACAGATGTGGGATACTATTCATGTGAGTACTTGGAACCATGACAAAGGCCCTAGAAGCAGCTCTGCTCTTTCAAACCTACCTGCTCACACTAAATACTCTTCCATTGTATTGGGTGCCAGTGATCTGAAGTTGATTCTCCTTGGATGTGTGTAGCACCTGGTGGGTAAACCTATGGCCCCTTTTGTTGAATTTCCCCCTTCAGTTGATTTTGTTTTTTCATTTAGGGAAGTGCCCAAAGCCCCTCAAGAATCGGGACGTGGTGACGCTACGATCCTGGTTGGTGGTGGACAAATATCACATGATCGTAAACATTTCTGTCAAGCACCCTGTGAGTATTCTCGAGCATTGAATGGGGAGGATATGTATGACCAAATGGAATAGGGCACTAAGGAGAGCTAAGAAGGGGACAATGTGAATGCACTGGAGGGGTACTACAAGGAGGCAGTCTATACACGAGGCAGGTATCCATACCTACCGCAAAATCGGAGGCCTAGCCTGAATTGATTTGCTTTTTTACACAGTAAGCACAAACCCTGTTTGTCATTTTGGAAGACCTCCCGGTAAGGGACAGAGTTGTGAAAAGGAGGTTGGTCATTGCCAAAAATACAAACTGTGCCAAATCATTCATAGTAGGCATTTATGTTAAAACCAGTATCTTAGTTTCTCAATAGAGATCCTTTTCTTTCATAGTGTCTGTGCTCCTTTGTAGCATATATCCTCCTTGCAACAAGGATGTTAAAAGTAAGAATGTAAGTAGAGAGAAGCAGGAGGTTTCATGGACTGAGAGATGATCAGCAGTTGGCCAACTGCAAACACGTTGCTCTCCATATTACCTGTGTATGCAGTATCCTTTGGGTGCACTACAACAAACCTGGCAATAGGAATCCAGCCTCTGGTAGAAGTCTGTACTACACAGGTTGGTAGCGTGTGGAGCAGCCATGCTTATCTCAATTTATTTTTAAATGTTTTTATTGGCATTTTTAAGTGTAACAGAAACAGTTGCGCAAAAGATGCGCGTCATTTCAGCTGTAGCATGTCTTGTTTGCCAAGTAAACTGTAAAGAACAACAGAAAAAGAACACGCAGCGAAAAAAGAAAGGAAAAACTAGAGAAAATAGAGAGAAAAAACAAACAGAAACAGGAAAACAGTGGTAACTACTTTGACTGCCCTTTTCCTTCTGCCCTGCCGTTCTTCATTCTTCATTCTTCGTGCTTCGAGCCCAGCACCTTCGCTCTCCATTGCCTTCACATGGGGGTGGCTCGAGGGACTGCCCGGGCCGCCGTCCTGGTCAGTGCTTCAAGCTTACAGTCTGTGCAAGAAGAGTCAACTCAGGGGGGTTTGTAGCTTGTGGAGAAGATCATATCTCTCATGAGGGCCTTCCAGGACTCTAGTGTGGTGCTCCCTTCTTCTCCGCCCCAATTGTTCCCTTCCTCCCAGGCTCTTGTTTCAGCAGCGGACCATCTCTCCAGTTCCCTGATCCATGGTTCAGGCCTGGGACCAGCGGGCGACTTCCAGGCCATAGCAATCGTTCGCTTCACTAGTATACACGCCATGTCCATGAGTTTCACTAAGTGCCTGACTTTGCTCAGTCTCGGGTGAGTGCCCACTCTTTGGGTGTCCATTCGTATATTTCCATTCCCGCTTTCCTGCAGGTCTGCTCAGCTGTGTGCCAGAGTTTCTGTGATTTGGGGCAGGCCCAAAACATATGGACCATGTCAGCATGTTCGGAGGGGCACCATGGGCAAGTCGGGAGGACTTTATCATTAAAGGCGGCTATCCTGTGCGGGGTCATGTAAGTCCTGTAAAGGACATTCAGCTGAAGCAGCCTAAACCTGGCGTTCCGTGACGCCTCCTTCGGATACAGCAGGGCTCTTGCCCATTCACCGTCCGTGATTTCAGTCCCCAGATCAGTCTCCCACTTCTCTTTCAGGCGCGCACTTCTCGGGTTAGGCCTGTCGTTTATTCGTGTGTATAGCCTCGATGTCGGTTTCCAGCCGTCGCCAAGGTTGTACATTTCCTGCACAAGAGGGTGTGTTTCTGGCTCATCAGGCCAAGTCTTCCAATTGGTCTTGGCTGCGTGCTTCACCCTTTGGTACCATAGGAATTGTCCTGTGGCAAGCCCATCCTTCAATTGTAATGAGTCGAAGTCTTTGAACAGCCCCTCGTCGAACATGTCTCCCCATGTATAGAGGCCACAGTTCTCCCAGCTCCTCATCGTTGGTAAGTCTGTGGGGATTTTGCATACGTCTGCAAGCATGTGGATGTCCGGTGCATATGAGTGTTGCAGTCCGTGCAGTGATCTGACCTTGTTCCAGATTTGTCTCCCCAGCTTTACAATCATGGGTGGGTCAGGGGGCCCTATTCGAGTGCTCCATAATACCTCTTTTGGGTGCATAGGTGTGATTAGTTGACGGAGGAGGCCTGTCTCAGCAGTCGGTTCATCCAGTAGCCACTTAGCGACATGCGTTAGTTGTGCTGCTAAATAGTACCTCTGGAACTCGGGCAATTGTATGCCACCCTCTGCATATGGGAGCGTGAGGATGTTCAGTGTAAGTTTGTGTCTGGCCCGGCCCCAAAGGAAGTCTCTGATTAGGGATTCCAGTTTCCTAAAGGACGACGGGGGTATGTAGTATGTTATGTTGGTAAAGTAATAGAGGAGTCTCGGTAGTATAATCATTTTGGAGATTGCAGCTCTGCCCATCACTGAGAGCGGTAACTTCGACCAGAATTCGATAGACCTGCGCACTCCGCGCATTGCTGCTTCCGTGTTACACTCATGAGGGGAGGCTGGGGTGTGCATGATGGTGAGACCAAGATAGCGGAAGGCTTCCGGCTGCCATTGGATCCCGATCTCGGGTAGTTCCTCTGCGCCCTTCCCTTTAAGCCCAGCCAGGGGGAAGGAGCAAGATTTTTGTCTGCTGAATTTTATCCCTGAATATTTCGCAAAATTATCAAGGATGTCTAGCGCGGTTGGTGCATTCAGTTGTGGGTCTCGCAGGTATAAGAGGACGTTGTCAGCGTACAAGGAAATGATGTTATCTACCCCATTGATGTTGATGCCAGCGTCGAAGAGCTGCCTCCTGAAATAGATTGCCACTGATTCCAGGCCAAGGATATACAGCATTGGTGACAGTGGGCACCCTTGTCTGGTTCCCCTTTGGATAGCCCAAGCCCCCGACACCATGCCTCCTGTCTTCACTCTCGCCACTGGGTTGTTGTAGAGCACCCTAACCCACCGGATGAAATGTTCACCAAGTCCGAACTCCCTCAGGGTCTCGATTAGCCACTCCCAGAATATTGAATCAAAGGCTTTTATGGCATCAAGCGAGAGTACTGCCAGGTCGTCGTTATGCTCAGCTGTTTGAGCCATTATGTGTTGGAGCCTTCTCAGGTTGGCCGTTGTATTGCGTCCTGGGACAAAACCATTCTGGTCCTCATGTATCAGGGATCCTATCACCCTAGAGAGCCTCTTAGCTAATATCGTTGTCAATATTTTACTATCATAGTTTAACATCGCTAGGGGGCGATATGAGTCACACTCGTTGGCTGGTTTGCCTGGTTTGAGTATTAGTACTATGAGGGTCTCTCTCATACTACTTGGTAGCATCCCGGTCTCATATGCCTCCGTGTATACTCCGTGCAGCATGGGAGCAAGGACCCCCTCATAAGCCTTGTAAAATTCTGGAGTTAGGCCATCTGTCCCAGGGGTCTTGCTCGTGGAAAGGGATCTGATCGCCTCTGAAATGTCCTCAGTAGTGATGGCCTCTCCCAGCATATTTCGTTGTTCCTGGCTCAGTTTAGGCAATTCAACTTCGGCCAAGGTGCCTCTGATGTCTGATTCAGGGATTCGGTCTCTGTGGGCATATAGTCCAGCAAAAAAGTCTGAGAATACATCGTTTATTGCTTGCTGTGACCTGTGAGTTATACCATCTTTATCCTTGATCTCTTTGGGGGCCTGCCTCGGGTGCTCCCTCCTGCATAGCCAGGCAAGTATCCTGCCTGGTTTGTCTGCTTCCTTGTGTGCCTTAAGGGTTCGCACAGAGAAGTCGAATTTGGACAACCTCTCCCATGCAATTCTGCACTCTTCTCTGATCTCCTTCAGTCTGGTTTCTTTCTCCTTGGTAGGGTGGAGATTGTTCTCTAGGTGTCTGATCTCCTCCTTCCTTGACTCGAGCTCCTTTCTCAGTTGTCTCCTAATCCCTCCTGCTTCAGCTATTATCTCGCCCCTAGTTACCACCTTCATGGCATCCCATAGTGTGCTCCATTTCTCGACTGATCCCTTGTTGATATTTATGTATTCTTCCAGCTTTTCACCCAGGGCATCCTTGAATGCGGGGTCTGTTAAAGTGTCTGTCGGCATGCGCCACATCGGAATAGGTGGTCTAGGGCCCCTGAGGCAGAGCTGTATTAGCAGCGGGGAGTGATCCGATATTGACCTACCAAGGTAGCACGCAGATTCGACTTGCGAAGTTAGCCCACTATCGATGAAAAAGAGATCAATCCTGGTATGCAGGTCGTGGGGGGCCGAGTAAAATGAGTAGGACCTGTCGGTGGGGTGTAAATCTCTCCAGACGTCAACTAAGTGCAAGTCCTCGATCGCGCTGCAGAGTGCTCGGGGGGGCTGAGGTGTTGAGGATATGTGGCGCAGTGGATCTGTCCATTTCTTCATTCAGCACGCAGTTGAAGTCTCCCCCCCCCCCATAAGATGATGTCCTCCCTGTGGTACGTGATTTTGGCACATAGCTTCTTGAGATGAGAAGGGATACTGTGTTGGGGGGGGGGGAGTATGAGTTCACTATGCACAGCCGAGAGTTCTCCAGCATGCCCCACATGATCACATCTACCTTCTTTATCCGCTTCCACACCCATCAGGTGGAATGGTGTACCCTGGCTCACCCATGTGTATATATCGTGTGCGTACTTCGAGTAGGATGCACCGCCGCCCTGCCCCCCCCAGTAATCTACCAGCTTGTCCGTAGTGTCAGTTAAGAGGTGTGTTTCCTGCAGGAGGGCGATTGATACTTTCTTCCTCTTCAGGTACGAATGTATGCGGTTTCTTCGTGGGTAGGATCCCATCCCCCTAACATTCCATGTAATTATCCTGGGTCGTGTGGCCATTTTGTGAGATTGCTTTTAGCCGTGGTGGGCTCCACGTAGTATCTGTGATTCGGCAGTGCATTGTCTGGCGTCACATCACGCTCTGCTTGCTCAAGTTGGTAAGCTCCGAGGTCTGGTCCTGGGTCCTCTTCGGTTTGGCTAATGGTGATCAGGAATAGGGCAGTCTCAACCGTAACATGAAAACAGTAACTATAACTGGTGCACCCAGCCTCTGCCTTAAGGGTGCAGTGCTCGGGCGCTCTTGCGCTGCCTTTCCCCGTCCGGGTTTCTGGCGCAAGTTGGTGCATGTTGGCAACAGGCCTGCACTTGTCTTTGGTGGGTTCGTGGTTCGTGTGCATTTGGAGGAGGCCGCGCGGGCCCAGTAGTCATTTCGCCTTCTCTTGTGGTAGTGTTGCTTCAGTGATGGTAGTGTATCCCCTCGTTCTAGTGCTCCAGACAAGGGTCGGGGGAGCCCATGCTGAGGCGTCCGTTTACCGCTCATTGCTTTCTTCGCCGTGGCTCTCGTGGGAGGGTTCCCCAGGGACCTCAGCTAAGTTTTTGTGCTCCATCCACATGTTGGCTGCAGCCGGCGACTCCAGGAATATCGCTCGTCCCTTATAAATCACCTTTAGTCTGGAAGGATACAGGAGCATATACTTTAAGTTCAGTTTTCTAAGTCGGGCCTTGATTGGGACGAAAGAGTTCCTTGCTCTCTGTACCGACTGTGTAATCAGGGTAGATGGTCATTTTAGAGTTACCCCGTTCTATTACACCTCCCTCTCTTGAAAATTTCAGGATGACTTCCCTGTCTCGGAAGTTGAGGACCTTCGCTATGATGGGACGCGGGTAGGAACCCGGAGGGGGTCTCTTCTGGAGCGACCTGTGGGCCCTCTCTATGGCGAAGCCCTGAGAGAGCTTCTCCGCTCCTATTTCCTGCTGTATTAAGGATTCTACATAAGTTGTCGGGTCTGTGGTCTCTGTCCCTTCAGGAATGCCTAGTATTCTGATGTTATTGCGCCTTGCACGTCCTTCCGCCTCCTCTGACCTCGCCTCCAGGTAGCACACCTTTCTCCTGAGGTCTGCCACCTCAGCCTTGAGGTCCGCTGTATCGTCCGACATATCCTTCTGGGAGGATTCTATGATGGTAACGCGTTCCGTCAGATTGCGGGCATCCTGTTTTATGAGCTGGATGTCGGCTTTGACCTCGCCGATTTTCGTGTCTATGAAAGTTCTTAGGACTGCAATTGCCTCCAGCACCTGGTTGTCCTTGGTGTTTTCCTCTTGGCTAGCCTGCGTCGCTGCGCCTCTCAGCGCAGAGGGGGAGGCATGGTGAGGCTTCGATGTCACAAAGGGGTCCATCGTGGCGTTTCTAGCTTTACTCCTTGAGGTGGCCATTGCAGGGAGCGGCGCGACCCTCTCCAGATTCTCGCTGTCGCCCTCGCAGGGGTTCAGCGCAGCAACTCTCCTCGGTGGCCCGGCCCTGGTGCTGGGTAGGTGGGCTCCCGCCACACCGTTGTCGCAGATGGTGTCTGTCCCGGTCGCCACCGCAGGCCAGCCCACCGGGCTCAGTGCGGAGGGCAGGATCTACCTGCTAGGTTGTGGGGTTGATGTGCCGCTGAGAGTGAGCAGTGGTGTCGAATGCAGGTCGTCCAGCCCTGCGCCCGGGGGGGTGGCGTGCCCAGTCGCGCACCGCTAAGTGCGCCCAGCGAGTCGGCCCCACCGGGCTCTGTTCATCTCGCGGGGCTCCAGCACGCTCCCCAGGGCAGGCTCCCTCGCCGCAGTCTGTGGTGTGCGCCTGGTGCGGGGATCATGCGGCCTTCGTATCGCGTGGCTCCCCCAGCTCCTCACCTCGCTGATCCTGGGAACGGGGGCACAGCCTTCGAAAAATGCACCGATAGTGCACCGTCTCTCTCCCCGTCTCTCTCCCCAGCCTCAGGGGGGTGCCCAGCCGAAGTCGGTTGGCTCGCCCGGAGTGTAGTTCGGGGGATCGATCGGGGCCGCCCCCCCCCAGCCTCTCGAAGCGGCTCCGATGGCTCCGGTGGTCAGGCCGCACGCCCAGGCGTCGCCAGCCAGGTACGTGTGCCCAGCCGGCCACGGGCGTCGCTGCTCGGCGGGTCCCCAGCAGGTCTTGTGCGCGGTCGGGGACCGATGGTGCGCCGCGGCTGCCATTTTGTGTGCGCTGTCCGGAGCAGAGGGGGAGCCAGGCCGGAGCGTTGCACCAGGCTCCCACGCTCCGATTTTTCTCGGAAAAAGCTGCAAGGCAAAGGTCTTCGCCCCAGCTGCGGCTGGAGCAACGCGTGGAGGTGTTGTATGGCTCGGAGAGTCGGTTCAGGATCGGACTACTGCGGCTCTGGCGGAGCTCGTGGATTCGGCGTCCTCACTCCATGGCTGCTTGGCCACGCCGCCATGCTTATCTCAAGAGGGGTCAATGTGAGCAGTAGGGGGTTAGAGATTCACAGTGACAAGTATTCAAATAAACTCTTACGCACAATGTTTCTTGATTAAACAATTATTAATTTAAGGCAGTTTGAGTAAGCCTTCTTCAGAAGAGGAAATATAATAGTAACACACAGACTCCAAAAATACTTAGTTTCTCTAAATCAGCAAGTACCCATTTGGGATGGCCCACAGTCACCACTGCCTACACCCTCAGGTGACTTAAATAGCTAGGGCATTGTGGACATCAATGTATTACTGTGGCATTTAGAACAATACTTAGGAGTAGGTCAAAGAAAGGGGTTATTAGAGTAAAACAAGAGATCTCTTAAATATTCTGAAGCGGGTAAGTACTTTTGGTAGCCCCCAATGCAAAGTAAGTTAACCTGTTCCTGGAAGGAAGACAAAACACAATGTCAGCGGGAAGAAGAGCCATTCAGGGAGCTAGGCCAGGCCAAAGTCAATTGGGCAAAAGTCTAGGTGAGCTGAAGCAATTCTTGTAGGTAGGTAAGTCTTGCACAATGTTTTAGAGGTCTTTGTAGAAAAGAAGAAATCAAAGCGGGGCCACAAGCTGATTAGGCTTGTGAGGTAAAGAAGCTGTTAGCAACTCTACAGAAGCAACTAAGAGAAGTCTCAACTGAGAACAAGTGAGGTTACACAACAAGAGGTAAGTTCTTTTAGACTTTACAGTACCTTTTGGTTAGAAGAAAAACAGTTCCAGTTTGCTTCTATTCCTCTGCAGCTCTGCAGATCTTGTGTTCCTGGGTCTCAGTCATAGGGACAAGAGGGAGGACGTCTGGAGTACTTCTGCACTGCAACGGGAGGGTCTGCAACAGAAAAGTACCAACTTCTATTCAGTGGCACTTTGCGGTTTCATCTCCTCGCATGTAAGCAAATAGCACAACTGTGGACTCTTGGCTGCTGAGATGGGCTTTCCTTGCATCTCGGGTCCAGCACTCTGTTGAGGTGGCTCAGGCTTGGTCAGTCCTGCTTCCTGGTAGTCCAGAGGATCTTCCTGGAGCTCTTGGCCAACTTAAAAGCAAAGCACACAAACTGGTGTTCCTCTTCCTGGCTCTTCGGTTTCCAGCAGCAACTGCAGTGGAAATTCAACCAGCTTTGAGAGGATGTCCAGGTGTCTTACGTTGATTGTTTCCACCAACGCAAGGGGAGAAGTCGTCCTTGCAGGGCTTCTCTAGTCGACAATAATTCGGAGCTTCAGCACAGCAGCAGGGCTTCACCAGGCAAACCAAATGGTCCAGGAGTTGCAGCAGGCGTCTCTTCCAAGTTCTTCTTTGATTCCTTCATCCAGTGGTCGACTCTGCCTTCCAAGCCAAAATGCCTCTCCTTTTTATGCAGGTTTCTCCAATTCATTCCAGCCTAGCTGTAGTCATGCAGCAGCGTGGCTGTCCTGGGCGGACAACCAGCTGGCCAATCACCTAGGAGTGCATTCCTGTCTCTTAGGAGACTATGCACAGGGAGTTTCGGGCACCTCCCTCGCTTCCTGCCCCCGACAGACACCCTGGAGCCAGAGGAGGGCTTCACTTGTGAATACCGCCAAAGACAAAATTAACAAAGGGACCAAACCTGGTTTGGCATGCAGAGTAAAACTCAAGAAGGACCTTTCCACAAAGAAATGGCGAAAACAGAAGACTGGTGCCATTTTGACAATGCAACCTGCAGTAAAAGCACACCACGGTAGTTAAAAATAAACCACTGCCACCAGCCATTCATTGAGGAAAGGGTAACCTAAAAATGTTACATGAAAAACTAGACAAAGGGGATACTAAGTAACCCCTCCAGCACCCTATTGTAAAATAGTGTGTGCTGGGTCTAGAAAGTTACATATGTAAGTCAATTTCACTTTACTGCTCTTGGAAACAGTAGTTTATCCAAGAGGAAGGTATTTAAACCTTTGGGAAATCTGAAAGACTTCCCTGTGCCACTGCACTGAAGGTGTTGTGTGACACAATGTAAAAGATGCCTATGGAGTTTGTCAGACTCCACAACCAAAAGAGAGTTCAAATCGCATTAAAAATACATGTGTTGGAGGGAAAAAGGGTCTCCCTCGCTCCAGGTTAGAAATGAAAAGTCCTAAAATCCAGCAAAGTTGCTGGGGGTCTCTAAGGTAGAGCGGAATTAGCTCATTTCTGAGAATTCTCCTTAACATTACCTTTGCTCTAAAAATAAAGGGATGAAGTCTGCAGTCCCCTTATTACACTGACGATGAGTGGAGAAAGAACTAGAGGAAGGATGACATTGAATCTGACATTGATTAACATTTGCCCACTAAGGAGCTGAACCAGAAGGGTCATTGAGAATCTGGGCCAGATGGGCTTATTAAAGAATCCAAGGAAACCAGGCACACGACGCCCAAGGCACAGACACTGACTCGAAGGATGCAAGTAGACAGTGAGTGTACCATCGCTCAGCATTGCCTTTGATGGGCGCACTATAGTGATAATTGCCTGAAAATCGACTTTGGACTGCAGGGACAGAAATTAACTTTCTTCAGCAAGCCGCATGACAGAAGGGGATGAAATTAACTGTCTTTATCAAATCGTGTGACTGTTTGGGAAAACGGCAGTGCATCAGGAGCGAGCAGGAGGGCTTCCATGTACCCCAAAACCTTGAGGATTTAGTACCCCAATACATTTGACGGGGGCTTTGATTAATTGAACACATACAATTGGACCTTAAGACCATGATTGTATCAGATGCCTTTCTTCAGACTCTGAATAGTCCTTCCACTTGTTTTGGTGGGCCATGAACTCTCACACTCTTTTTTAAAAGTGACTTTTGCATGTTTGGTTGCCCTTTCGTCAACCTTTCCTGTGTTTCGAACCAAATGGGCCCTGTGTTGCAACCTTCCCTTTGTCTGTGACACCATACTGTTATTGTATTCTTTTCCGTCTTGCATTTTGTTCTCTCCTCTGTTTCTGTTTGTTTTTGTTGTCCCCTCACTATGCATCCGCCTGTAAATCCGCGTCAGCTTTGACATATGTAGGTGTCTGGCACTGGGGACTGGACAAGGACAAAGCAGGAAACTGATGCTAAGGCCCAGGTTCAAAGTCCTCTTTAATACAGATGCAAAAGACACTTGAAGCAACACTGAGCTTGTACAATCCGGCCTCATGTAGGCCTTTGAGAATGATGCAACATTTCATTCAATTTCAGAGTAAACCAAAAAGAAACCCCTACTTGTCTGTGATTCGCTGGCTTAACTGTCACTCACAAAGCCCACATTATCTCCTTTTGGCAAGCACTAGTCGACTGACACATAATCTGATAACATTGCATGAGATCCAGCAGGTTTTCATTCTAAATCCTTAAATGCCTGCCAAGAAGCAGTCCTTATCTGATTCTCGAGGCCTGCCAAATACACTTGGCAGCTTATACTGTTAAGAAACTTCATGAGTTAATCTTATTTGTTAAGTAAGCAGCTGTTCTGCCTAATTGGTAGCCTTCCCATGCTCCTTCCTGATATACTATCAGTCATTTTCTGCTTTTCCTGCCAAGAAATTCTAAATCTACCATACCAGACGTACTTATCCAGAGTGAACTTCTGCCAAAGAATGACTAATTATCTGCATGAATAAGGGCATTTGACACCTGCGCCCAAGATGCCCTTTTGTCTCTGGCATACATCTTCGAATCGCTCCAAGCCTAGCTCTCCAAGCCAAGTTATGACTTTTGAAAATCACTCTTTTTCCATTAGGTTTTCAGACTACATTTTTAGATATTCATGATGTACATGTAATGCCTGACACCCTCCATCTCCTGGGTCATTCTGACCCCAAAGAATATGTCCTATAAGCACTTTGTCTTCATAAAGCACTACAATTCTGATTCTTGCAATACTGAACCCATTGATCAGCCCACCATGCCATTCGCACCCTCTGGGTGTAGAGGATGTGTATTGAATAGGTGTCTAAATACAGACCAATCTCCACCCTCCCCCATATACAGTGTACCTTATGCATCCCTCTCTGTCACCCGCCCCAGTGTGGTGATTTGTCTCAACATGGGAGGTATCCTAAAACAGTTCTACAGTCAACAGTGTTTTTAATTTAAAACATATATGCAACGATTCCTTTTACTAAAAACCCATTGCAGCGTTTTGCTCTTAACTTTTATGCGTGTATCCACAAAAAGTTACTTTATTTTGCTCCTGCCTGGATCCCATCCGCATTACCCAATTAAACATAACATACCCATCGGAGGATTTTCCTCTTCCCACCACGGGAACCAAGAGAAATCATTCCTTGAGGGAACCCACCAGCCCATTTTCCTCTTTTTGTCCATGTGCAACATTTAGTGTACACTTTTTCCATCCTCCCACCCCACAACACTTCCTTGTTTCCTGCCCTCCTTGCCAAACGCATTTTATTTCATCGGTACATCTTCCACCCAATTCATCTTGTTTTAGTTTCTTCTGTATCCACAGACCTTTTCCATAATCTAACAATCAAAAAAAGGTGGATCAGTAGAATGGGATGACACTAGTTACATTAAATGTATATCAAAATATTTATTTGAAAAAAATCATCACATAATCAATCATTTTGCTAACATAAAATTTCATAAAAGATCTTAAATCAATTCATGCCTTCATACGTATCCACATTCAAAAATACATTCAAACATCCATAAATAAAACACCCTAGTGTAATAGTAACACCAATTTGTATTATTCCAAAATATTTTCAGTTAACATTTCCTATAGTGACCCAGTCCATAATATCCGGTGTCATTATATAGCTGGTTTCGAATATCACCAGATATCCCTCATAGAGATCACGTTGACACGTGTTTCGGTCAGAGACCACCTTCAGGACGTCGGGCAGGGAGCAATTGCTCCGCCCAGTTCTCCACGTTATATGGGCCAGTAATAAATCCCCACGTTCCGGCTTGCGGGACGGTAAGTCGGGACAACTGAAATCAATCCTCCATTGGCATCAATATCTATGTTGAGCAAACACAACGTAGCTGGTGGAGACTCCTATAGTGCATAAAGACACAGGAACACCAAGTCCACGTACAGTTACGCCAGGTGGTGTATCGGTCAAAAATTCTCCGTAGCACTGAGCGTACCGCACAGCTCCGTGCGTAGTGGGAAACAAATCCTCAAGTCTGGTCCTCCTGCTTACACGCGGCATCAACACATAGACAACAAGAATGTGCACATTCTTGGTCTTTATGCACTATAGGAGTCTCCACCAGCTACGTTAAAAGCATAGGCCAGTAGTTCATTGTTCTTTATATCACAGAGTACTCTGACTCTTAGTCTTTTTCATTCGAATACGAAAGTCAGGGAGGGCGGCATTCAATTGTTTCTGGGGAACACAAAAATGGGGCAGTCTCATCTTTGGAAAACAAGTATGTCTTTATTGTCAGTACTGTCTCCTCAAACCCAACCCTTAAAATAACTACATATTTTTAAATACTCCTGCTTCCTAAACAATCTTTACTGCATTTTCTCTTCTAATATAACAGAATGGCTGCTTTTTTTTCACATATCTTGGTGTTACTTTATACTAAATACATACTGGCTCATACCAGCACTTGGCTATGACTTAAAGTATAAGCATCTTTGCCTTTTTTTCCTGACATTGCCCTTTTTTCCATGTGCTTGTTTTTTTCAAAAACTGCATAATATATTAAAGGAAGCATTTTTCCGCTGTGGTCGACCTTCTCAAACCTGAGTCACGCAGTCAAATTCAAACTCTTTTAAAAAAAACAATGTGTTATTCATCAATCGCTCCTTCTTTCTTCTTAGTGCATCCATAGCTGAAGAAGACTAAGATGCTTCTTTGGATTCTTGCTCCCTGCAGAAACCGCAATAGAGGCAAAGCCATATTGGGACTGGCAAAGTTGTCAAATTTTCCCAAAGAATGGTGCCCGTTTCATACCCTGTGAAGAGTTCTTTCTTGTAATAAGACCAATTTGTTAGGGAGAGAGGGCAATCGTCGTCATACAATCAACATTGAAATCTCCAATTAGCAAAATTTCTCCTAAATTCATTGAATTTCAAGACAAAGATGAACTCCATGTGAGTAATCATCATCATCATCTATATATACATGGTTTCAATATAGATTATCACAAGCAATCCCCTCCCCCATAACCAGTGTTGACTTGTACTGCTAAAATTCCAGTCAATGTAATATTCCATATGACTTCTGGAAACCGGGATGATCGCAGATCTGTCAAGTCCCCGCTTAGGCCTGCCACTATGTCCTTTTAACAGCATTTTGTAGAAATTAACTAAAGCCAGGAATAATCGCATCGTCCACAAACGTTTATTTTAAACCGATAACATTTATAATCTCTCAACGTCGAGCCAGTCGCTTCTTCATTTTAAACATTAAACCTGCATGAGTCCCAGGAGCAAACGCTAAAACCCACTCCCGTCTCAGTAGGATAGCTCAGGGGCAACATGCACACCTTGAAAGCAAGATGATACGGAGCACCACAGGTTCGATCCCTGGGTCCACGCTTAGAAACCTCTGGGTATTAAGCGTGTTATAAATAACCTATCATATCCAAAGCCTGGCTGCCTCATACCTCCTTCACACCGTAGGCAGCCAGGCTCCCAGCGAGCCAGGACCAATCATCTTCTATTATTTTACTCTTCTTTCACCTACTTCCCTTGGCTCGGAGGCATGTTCGTCGGGATCTTCGTGCCTTTAATATTTCTTTGTTTCCTCTTGCATTTCAAATCTTCCTAAGCATCCTTTAATCTGCTGTCCTCTCTGCTGATGACGCGGCTACTATATTGGCTTCTTCCCCTTCTTTTCTTTACCCCACTACTTCTGTTTGCCCTTCTTGGAAATCATCTCAACCATGGCTTACCCACCACCTGCGCTTTATGCAAAGAGTACTTTGCCGCCTCGAGCGACGCTCTGTAGCTCCTTTTCAGACGCAGATCAGTTGTCTTGCTCTTCCTATTATACACTATATGATGACGTTCTTCTTCTAGCTAAACACATACCTTTCTGATCTTCTGCAATCTCATCCTAGGTATGTTTTCAATCGCTTTCTCGTCTTCTTTCTCTCCCCCTCTCCTAATTTTTCACTTAAATCCATTTTTACTGCGTCTGATTTTTCATCCTTTTTTTTCTTCAAAGGTAGCCACTCTTCGAGCGGCCATCGTCCCTACCTCTACTGTCTGATCTTTCTTCCTTAGTTGCTTGTGCCCACCCTACTGCCTCTCCCTGTAATCCGATTCCTTCTTTACTTATTCCAAAGGTCTATTCCTCGCTGGTTTCCCATCTTAGTGCTCTTTAATATTTCTCTTCTTTCTTCAACCTTTACTTCCTCATTTAAACACGCTTCTATTCACATTCTAAAGAAATCTTCCATTCACCCTTCTCCTCCTGATAATTTACGACCCATTGCTCTTCGTCCCCATCTCTCTAAGCTTCTTGAGCATCTGGTCTATGCCCAGGTTTCTACTTTTGCCACTGAAACTGCTCTAGTTTGTGATACCCTGCTTTCTGCTTGTTAGTCTCTACACACTCTTCTCTTTTGATTCTTTTGGGTTTATCAACTGCTTTTGGCACTTTGGATCATAACCTTCCTCTTTTTATGGGTTCTCTGGTTCTGTTTTATCTTGGTTTTTCGTTCATATTTATCAAACTAAACGTATTCAGTATCTTGGGCTGGGTCGTCTTCAGACACAGTACCTCTTCCTCACAGCATTCCTCAAGGTTCTGTTTTAGGACCTTTTCTTATCTCTGTACACATCTCCTCTTACTGCTATCAGCTGGTCTTTTGGAATATACCATCATTTCTATGTGGATGATACCCAGCTTTTTCTGTCCTTTTCTTCCTTTACGTCTTCTATTCATAATCTTACCTCTTGTCTTCTAGCTATTAAATCCTGGATGTCGGATCATTTTCCATCTTAAATGCTACTAAAACTGAAGTTTTTTCCCCGCTCATACTAGTCCTTCTCCCTCTTTTGTCTCATTTCCTCTTTCACAACTACCTATTTTATCTTCTGCTTTTAATCTTGGTCTTTATAATGACACTGATTTGTCCTTTTCTCATCACATCTCTATTACTTAACGTGCTTGTCGCCATTCACAAATCTTGTCCTTTTCTTACATTTGATGCCACCAATCTTTTGATTTCTTCACTTACCTTTTCACGATTATTCTGTTGCTCTGTCGCTCTTTGGACTCCCTGTCTCTCGTTTGGCCCATTTAAAGTCTGTTTTCAATGCTTCTGTTTGTCTCCTATACCTTCTTTCCCCTCGTGACTCAATTTCTCTGCCATGTTCTTCTCTTGGCTGGTTTTCGTTTGACTCTTTTCTCAAATTTAACGTTCTCTTGTCTTGCACCCTTTTTTCTTTCCTCCTAGTCTTTTTATTCCCCTGCATGTGTTCTTCGTTCTCAATCTCTATTATCAGTTCCTCCTCCACTCAACCCCCTGTGACCAGTCAAGATTTTGCTCTTTTACTTTTCTAGCGCCTTGTCACTGGAATGCTCTTCCCCTATCTCGTCGCTCGTTTGCCTCTTACTTTCTATTTCATACTACTTTCAAAACCCTTCTTCGCTTAAAACAACATCTATGAATACCTTTTTTGTAGTTTTTAACCCTGCATTTTATTTTACTCTTGGGTGTGTTCTCTGTTCAGCACTTTGGTGTAAAGCGCTATATAAGTCACAAATAAAAACAAAATACAAATCTATACTTAATTGCTTCCTGGGTTCATTAGCTGGAATAGGAACGATTCTGCAACTGTCACTACTTGTCAGGTTTTTATTTTAGTGTATGTCTCAACCTCGCAATCTCAAATCATCAATTGAAGCTTGCAGGAGTTCCCTAACAAGTCTGATGGAAAAGTAATCGCCACAATGTCCTTTCTCTTTTCGTTAAAGTCTACACTTGTAATGTCACAAGAAAGTAACGATTTCAGCCTTGGAATGTCTTGGGAAATAGATCAAATAGTCCATTGATTTAGACAAATGTTGTCCGCCATTGGGAGCATCGTTTCCAAGATATAGCATGTTATCTCATTTCATCGGTCACTGAACAGTTCTTCTGACGTCTGGATTTTACTTAAATCAGATAATTGAATGTTCCTTCTCCCTTGCAAGAGGTATTGTTGCAGGGGTATTTCGTTATGACTCAAGGTTCTGTAACTCTTCATTCGGCGCAACATGAATTGAGCATAGTTTTACACATTCCTCTACAAACGACAAAGATGGAGGCATGTCGTTTTATACACGGAAGTTTAACAACGGTTGTGGGGAGACAAGTTGATAAATTGCTTGTGAACCAGCACCCCCAGGGGAGGGGAGCCTGTATGCTCAAAGCTAGATAATTTTTTTATTTGTTTATTTTTGTTGGGGTTTTCTGTTTCTTACAGGATTTTTCAAAGGAATAAAGCCAACCAAATGTTCCTTAATTCCCTCCCTTTGTATAATTGGCAGAGATAATAAAACTCTTCATGTATCCTAATTTTAGAGGAGTACTAATTTCCTTCATGATTTGCACCTCCAAACAAGGTTATTTTGTTATGTAAACTAGACACTAGAACCACTTGTCCTTTTTATGTCTTCTCTAAGCAAGTCTAGCTTCACAGGAGTGTTTATCATCAGCCTTCAATGCAACTAACTTGAAGGTGTTACTTTGTAATTCCTTCAGTAGGGATGACTGGCCTTTAACCCTTTTACTTCTTCCCTCACTAATTCAAACACTTTAATTTAGAGCAACGTTTAGGGCAGTGAATGTGGACTGGTTCGGTTAATCAAGCAATGGAAGGTGCAAATTGTCTGCTGGGAACGCCATTGTGTCCCTTTTCATTTGTAGCTGTATTAAATAAGTTATGAGTGATGGGAGGATACAATTTCACTTTTGATTGAGACGCCACAATTATCCGCTGAGTCTTTCAATGAGAGACTTTTCCTTTTCCAGGTTGGTGGCAATCACCTTCTCACGATTTCTCAAATCGTACACGGCCGTCCCCTGTTCGTGATTTAAGGAACTACCGCAGTCACTCCTGTGGTGAAAAGAAGGATCTTTTTTGTACTCCTGTCATTTGATGTCCAAGACTTGCTGACCATATTAGAGGTCCTGAGCGTAGAAATTGAAAAGTCCCCAGTTAAGAGATCTTGCTGCAGACTAGGGGATACTCTTTGTAACTTCAGGGCCATGTTAAAAGTAGGAGCAGGATTGTACTCGCAAACCATTGGCACCAGATTGAAAGGTAGACCAAGGTTTTCCACTTCACAGGCTAGCAGAATGTCCTTAGATGACTCTGTTCCACCCCTGGGTCTACTTTGCTCCTTAAATTATACATTGAATCACACGACTGAAGCAGGGTCTCACCAGCTCTCTCCAGCGGTAAACCTCTCGCTTGTCTTCTCCTGTGACGCCTGGCAGGCTTATTCTACACATTTCATAGCTAAGCTTATACGGTTCATGCCCTGACCTATCGAGACTGCGAAGACTGCATCCACTCTGCACCACACTCCTCGCCACAAACGTTCTCAAGAAAATGTGCGCTCTGTTGGAAAAATAGGCTCAAGGCGACAGGTAGATTTCCGATGTTGCAGTCTGGAGTAAACAATCGCAGAAAAATTTTGTCAGTCCAACAAGAGCAGAAAAAGCAGTTGTGACTGCAAAGTCTGCACTCGCTGTGCACCACACTCCTTGCAACAAACTCACTGTACCTTTGCTTAGTAGGCTGACTATCTTAAAGATAGTCTAGCCCAACATACACCAGTACATGGATACAAACATTCCCTTGTCCTGGGATATTTAGCTTGGATTCTTGGGCTAGCAGAGTCCCAAACACATTACTTTGAACCTAAGCAGACGTACAATCACACCTGTAATCCACAACCATGTTAAGCATTGCCATCTGAGTTTAATGCAGATATGGAACCTGCTGCAGAGCCCCTGGTAAGAAGTGTACTCTGCTAGTGATTCAGCTTACCTTTTGTCTTTAGTAAAAATGTTGCTTCTTAGTCCTTACTGTGATTAATGGCTGAGGCTTTTCTTTTCAGGACTTCCCTCCCCGGAAGGATCTTGTGCGTGCTGTCTCCCTCCTGGCAGGCTACCTCATCACTTCAACAGGCCCGAACAGCTGCATCTTGACTTACCTGGCTCAGGTAGATCCCAAAGGTAAGTTGCACAAGAGGCTTATGCGTTCTCTTAACTGAATGGGTATGAAGGTATTGTATTTTATTTAAAGAACGCTTAAGCCCACAGGCATCAAAGTGCTATAACAATGAAATGAACAACAAGCCTGACATCACAGTGAACAGAAAAGCCAGTCCAACAAATGCAAACCGCTCAAGGAACAAACACATAGAGAGGCAAAGAAACGAAGTAAAGGATTCAGAGAAAATAAATGTTTTAAGGTTTCTCCTAAATGACGAAAGGCTGAGGTAAAGCCGTAAACACAGTGGTAGCATATTCCACAAAGTGGGTGCAAGAGACTGAAAGCAGAAACCCCCTGGATGGCGACGCTAAATGTTTTTATTGGTTAGCAGTTGCAGCAAGCTGGAACAAAGGGAGTGTGATGGCTTGTACAAAAGATGGGCAGGAGCTTCACCATGCATGCATTTGTGTGATGGTCATTGCCTTGAACTTAATCTGTTGCACAACTGGCAACCAGTGGAGGCGTTTCAGCATTGGAGAGATGAGACCGTCTAGGAACGTTGGCTGCAATCCAAGCGGCTTTGTTCTGCAGTCTGGCAACCTCACATGCCAGATCACCCACAAACAATGCATTTTCGGAATCCAACTTGCTCCACTGATGGCTCTGGCCATGGTAGCAGCATTGGCATCCGATATAAAAGGCTTTATCTGACGAAGCAGACAGATCATCACAAGTCTTAACCGTGGCTGAAACGTCTCCTCTTCATGTCATTGTTGAGGCAAATGCCTACCAATTTGGCTTTCCTCAATGTCTGGATGGTATGGGTGCCCAAAGACCTAGTCTTATGCATGTCCAAGTTTTTTGATGATGTTCTGAGAAGCCAACCGTAGTAGATCGGTCTTCTGGTCGTTAAAGCAAAATCAATTGTCCATCGTCCATAAGCTAATGACGTTAAAGGTGCTATTGATCTGGTTAGTGTCTTTAGCCATATCACCGGTCAGCATAAACAGCAGCTGGGTGTCATCGGCATAGTTTTGGAATTGGACCGCTTTATTACATAACAGGTCGTGAAGTGGTCATATATAAAGATAAAAGAGCAAAGGGGACATAAATGCGCCCAATGGGACTTCTTGCATGATCGAATGGGTGATGGATGGGTGATGGATGAGTGCTGGTCCAACGCCAGTGAAGCAGACCTGCCTTGCATGAAATAGATATACCATCTGATATCTAGAAAATCGAGGTTGGACGTGACAATAAAATGCTGTGATCAAGCACATCAAATGCTGCTCAGACGTCCAAAAACAGCACAGCCGTGCTTTGTAGTTTGTGGTAGGCTAAGTGATCGATGTCCTCCGTGTGGCAGGTATAGTTAATAATTTAACTTTATTTCACTGCCTCCCCATCTTCAGACTAAGGAAATACCCGTATGGAAAGGAGTTTTGATCAAGAAAGTCCTCGAAGCAGAATGTGGGTTGTGGCTTGTTAAGCCTTTAACCTTAACCTACTCTGGCAACAGAAACTAGTGCGTGTGGTACAATTCTGCTTCTTTGAATTGATCTAAAGCTCACATGGTATGTGTCTAATCACAGCAAAATGAACCTAGAACTACCTCCCCCCCTCCCCCCAGTGGCACAGTTGAAACAGTCGCACATCTGCCCTTTTCTATTGCAGTCCTATATTTTGGGTGATGTATGGGAAGCCAAATGGCACCCCAATGCTGCTTCAGGATGCAAACGTTCATAGTATGCAAGCGCCAGATGACCATCGATTCCTCTATGCATTGCAATGTGGTCTTCTATGTTGCAACCCCTGCCATTTAGGTGGCCTCTTGGCGCTAGGTTCTGTAACAAAACATTGGAGGGGAATTTATTGGCAGGAGAAGGAATTTGTGTTGTTGCTATGTTTCTGGTAGAGATGTGCATATGGCACTTGGGAGTAGGTAAAGGGTCCTAGTTCCTGGAGTGTTCCCATCTTTGCTGCCTTAGCAGGAGTCTGACTACTAAATTGTGAACGGTTCAATAGGTAGTTTGCGAGGCCGACATACAGGCTGTTGTCGTAGTTCAGTCTTGAGATTACTAGCAGTGTTTCAGATCATTTTTGGGGGAGTTGGGATGCAAATGATTTTTATGGGACTAAAAAGTCCCATTTGCAACTGGAGTATTTTATAAGCCAGAAAGAAAGGTTTAACTGTAAAACAGAAAGGTTTTTGTTTTTGCAATAAACATTTCTTTGCACATAGTTATTCATGCACATTAAGATACATTTTTACCGCTTTGGAACAGGCCATTATAAGTTTCTTCCTGTGGCACTGCGTGTACTAATAAGCCAAACCTCTATGAGCTGTGTGAGTGAAAGCAGGGAGACAAGCTCACAGGCGTTTGTTTCCCGTTTTATGTCTGGAGAATTATTACTTCCCATTTATTTCTTTTTTGGGACAATTTTTAGGGCGCGAAAGTGGCTGCTAGACGCCTTATCTGCAAGGCTGCTTAAAGGATACATTTGATTATTTCCTGATATGAAGACTCTAATGGCTCTCCAGATGTTTTGGACTACAACTCCCATCATTCCTAACCAGCATAATCAATAGCCAGATGTATTTATTTTTACATTTGTAGAGCACACTTGGGGCCTGATTCATGGAACGTTTTCCTATGGTATTGTGCCATTATGAAACACATCCATGAATCAGGCCCTTATGCATCTAGGTGCTTGGAATTAAGGTTACAGTTACAGAATTGGGTGAGGTTGCTTAGTTACAATTCCAGTTACACTTCATGTTGCGGTTACAAATATTGCACTAGCTGCATAGAAAGACTAGGCGTACAATTACAGCAGCATGTAACAAAAAGCATTATCAGTAGGGTTTCTGGATTTCGGTGAACTCTGAAGAAATCCGATATCTGACACCGTGACTGTTTTTTATATTCCCTGTGGGACTCTGATAAGCACCAGAATTGTATATCTTTTTAATCCGATTGCGGCGGGAGCGGGATTTGAACTGCTGTTTTGCGTTGAAGACAGACTCCCTGCCGATTAGCTGTTCTCCCAGCCTTGGCTGTAGCAAACTATTGGAACTGACATGACATTAACCACTATTGCCACCTTGTGGCAGAAGGTCGAATTACCCATATAAATCCCACACACCAATCTGAACAGCTTTCCAACTGTCCATTTACTAAGTATTTCACCTATGATGTTTGGAAATATGTGAACGACTACACATTGCTGTACCGAAACTTGTGGAGGAACCGTTTCCTCTGAATCATGCTGTCTGGACAAAGAGGCATTTATCTTGTAATTTAGCTTTCTAGGTACATATGCTATAACAAAATAAGTTATAAATCAACACTGTTTCTCAATTAAATCAATTGTGTTAACCAGGGTACTGTAGCTCTCATAACATCAGAGAAGTCCCCAACAAGTCCACCAGTTCCCACAGAGGCACGACTCCCCAAGCGCTGTCATATAAAATGTTCAGCCCGCGGATGTAGGGATGCATAAGGCTATAGCCACAGCAGAGGTGTGTAGCCCCGTAAAACTAGCGCATAATGGCATTCACTTATGGGTCTGATATAGAATAATAACAAATGCCACCCCACACACCATTGGCCCGCTGCGATAGAGGTCTTTACAGATGGGTGAGGTCTGAATCTACTCGTTACGCATATTGGTGGTATTAAATGTTGGTGTCGTGACATTTTAAAATAAAGAGATCGCTCAAACCCTCCCTGGAATCTAATATTAATTAAAATGTGCTTCTCTGTCAGCGTAAACATTAATGAGAACAATAAACCATCACTATGTGATGAACATCTTTGAGCGATGGTTGCAATAGTGTGGATTTCGAGGTTAACCTCTTAAACCTGGGCAGATGTTATTCTTGCAGCTGGGCATGAGATATTACCCCACTTATGCATGCAATGAAACCATACAAGAATATTTCTGTTTACACTGAAAAAAGCAGTTACCGGCGAGGGCAAATGGGAAAACAAACACAGATTCTGAAAAGTTTTGAAAACACTGGAAAAACACCCCTGGAAGTAAAAAAAAAACCTAAAACAGGAAACCCTAATTATCAGTCAATGCCACATCTTGTGTAGCAACGGACTACATCTGGTAAGCATACATGTAAACGTTGTATGCATTTAGTATGTGCATTAGGAGGAGCCACGCCTCATGTTGTGGGGGCGGGGGTGGTTGCAGCCAGCATGCATCAAGTTGAGTCAGGTGAGTACATATATGGGAGGAGCCACGCCTTGTGTTGCAAGGGCGGCATCCGGTATGGTGAGTCAAATCAGGTAAGTACAGAGTTGGGAGCCCACCTCATGTTGCGGGGGGCTGCAACCAGTTTGCACCAATGCCAGATTCTGGACAGATAGGTGTGAAGATTGGAGGAGCTATGCTTTGTGTTGCAGGGAGCTACATCCGGGATGCATAGAAGCAGAAGAGCAATCGGGTAGGAGCATCGATGGGATGAGCCATGCCCATATAGCGGGGGTCTGCATCCAGGATGCATGGAAGTAGGAGACCAATCATGTATATTGGAGGAGCCACACCGCTTGCTGAGAGGGGGTGGGGGGACTGCCACTGGTATACCCAAGTACAAAAGTCAAATTTTAGATCTTGAAACTGGAAGCCAAGAGTGTATGCTTTAGCACGCAGATAAATGGTCTCATATGCTTGTCAATATCGTGGCAATGATAGTCCGATAGATCTGCAGTACCAAAGGTTGCAGACCCCTGCTCTAAATAATCCAGAAACATTGTTTATGCAACTGTTTTAAGTGAAGTTTGCTGAAGTGATCGTACAAAGTATATACCATATATCGCTCTTTTGAAGAGGGTACATTTCGCGCCTAGAAACACTTGTGTACAGGTACGTTAGAAATGCCGTGCCATATATCAAGAATCCATTTGTCTGAAGTACCATTGCTTAGTATCTAGGTCACGTTTTAATTCTACTACAGCCGGTGGACAAGGGCCCCCATAGATGCAGCTTTCTCTCCTTTTTGCAATAATACAATAGAGACTGTAGTGCATTTGGTCTTTTCTCCAATCTACATTGATGAAAGACTAACATTTTGAAAGCTTCTTTTGTGGGAACTTTACTAGCCATTGTTGTCAAGCGTTATTCTTTTTGGGGAGAGAGTAAAGGGCCTTGTACTTTAGAAGGTTAACGAGTATAAAAAGCTTCAATTCCAAAGTATGAACAGTTATCATTCATTATTTTACTTATTTTGAACTTAAATTGCTTTAAATGATATAGGTTGCCTTGAATGTCTTTTTAGAATGCAGTCATTATCTGGCCTAGATATACACAACGTGAATTGTTGGCTTGTTGTGTACATTTTTTTTTTTCTCCAATTATCATTTTAACTGTTGTGGTATATTGCTCTAAAATAAAGTAATAACTGTTCTGATGCTTGTTAATCTGCTTAGAATCACATGCTGTGCATATGGTCTGACATCCAGTGGGAACCGCAGAGTATTGCATCTTGTCTTTCGGGGACCGAAAGGGGGCGTCGGCATAGGCGTGTCTGTAACACTATCCCTATCGTGACGTGTGTAGTACCCAAAATCCCTCAACGCGCCGAGGTCCCACCGATTGTTTTATTCCGCCCAGATAACTGGTCGCCCTATAGCAGAGCTCTTGCATAAGAGACATTGTTCATCTTTAGGCCAACTTTGTCGGTTATTTCCCCCCCCTAAGTCACTTTGACGGCAAGCAAGAACTTCGACGAAGACTGCAGGGAGTTTCTGCGGAGGTGAATTTTGTCACCTAAGATCTGGCGGCTGAGGCCTCCACGTGGCCGGGCCTTCTGGCAAGCCTATTTATTTATTTATTCGCATTTGTTGAGCGCACAGCAGACCGAAGGCATCGTGGCGCTGGTTACAGTGTTGCTTATACTTAATTACATACAGTTAATGTCCATACGGTTACAATGGATGATATACTTTTTTACAGTTATGCAAGAGTATGAGGAGCACATGAAAACGGAGTTAGTTGAATAAGGCAGTTATGAGCTTATTGCGGAAGGAGAAGAGCGATGCATCAGCTCTGAGGTCAGTAGGTAGGGAATTCCAGAGTTTAGGTGCGAGGAAGGGGAAGCCTATGCCTCTTGCTTTGGTTCTGTTGATGCGAGGTATTGGTAGTTGATTCGTGTATTGTGCTCTTCTCGGTCTGGTGGATTGATATCTACCTATCGTGTCAGATAAATAAGAGGGAGCTGTGAGGTTGATGCATTTATAGTTGGTTGTGAGAATTTTGAAGGAGATATGGTCTTTGTGACTGGGAGCCAGTGAGCTGCCTTTCTGGCTTGTGTAATGTGCTCTCTTTTTGGTATGCTGAGGGCTGCTCTGACAGCGTTGTTTTGGGTTGTTTGGAGCCTAGATAAGTTTTTTTGGGAGGTGCCAGCTAGGAGCGCATTACAATAGTCTAGTTTGGCTCCTTTAGTTGCTCGGGCGATGGAGAGGCAGTTATCCTTGGTTAGGAATGGTTTTATTGCGTTAATGAGTTTAGTACTCAGTGCTGAGGCCGAGACTATGGCGCTGACTTGTTTGTCCATGGATAGCGTGGCGTCTATGTGAACCCCCAGTGTTTTAACTGAGGATAGGACTGGGATGATACAATTGTCTATGTTGAAATTGATGTACAGTGGGTTGAGGTTGGAGAGGCTGGATTTCTGTCCTAGAATGAGGATTTTGGTCTTGTCCCCGTTCAAGCAGAGGCCGTTAGTAGAGTAGATTTGCTGTATGGTAGAGGCGTCTTGGTGATAATTCCCTGTAAGGGGGAGGAGAACCTGCGTGTCACCGGCTTAATTTGTGTAAGTGATCCCCAGCGCGTCTAGTTTATCAAATAATGGCTTGGTAAAAAGATTATAGAGCGTTGGGGCGTACAGGAACCTTGTGGCACACCACAGTGGATGATGGAGGGTGCTGCATGTGCTGTGTTAGAGAACACTTTCATAGCTCTACCCTCTAAGAATGATGTTACCCAGGATGCTGCGTCCTTTGAGAAGTGTGCAGCGTGTGTCAGGTGACTGGTAAGAGTAGTGTGGTCTACCAGATCAAACGCAGCTGAAAGGTCAAGGAGAAGGAGGGTGGGCTTGCCTTTGTCTAGGATGTTGGTAATTTCGTTTTTTAAGGTTAGAAGGGCGGTTTCAGTTCCGTGTCCCTTGCAGAACCCAGATTGTCTTTTACCTAGGATTGCGTTTGATTTTAAGGTATAGTTGAATCTGTTTGTGGTCGGCCTTGTCAAGTAGTTTCAGGAGGAATGGGACTGTGGTTATGGGTCTGTAGTTGTTAGGGCTAGCAGGGTCTAGCGTCGTTTTTTTTTAAGAGCGGGCGTACCCAGGCCTCTTTAAGGCTATCTGGGACTATGCCCATTTTGAAGGATGCATTGATGAAGGCTGTGAGAAGAGGGGCGAGTGGTTCTACGCAGTCTTTGATGATTTTAGGGGGGCATACATCACCCTTACATTGTGAGGGGTTGAGGTGTCTGAGAATGTCAATGACCTCGGCTTCGGAGATTTCAGTAAATGCAAATTTGGGCACGTTTCTTACTTTTACATTAGGTTTTATCTGTGCATGTGCACTTTGCTTTGGTAAGGTATTGAAGTGGTGGGATATTTTGTTTTGGAGGCGGTTTATTTTTGTGAGCATGGCTGATTGAATGCCTGTACACCATGCCTCATCTTTGACGATCTCATCAGGGCATGTAGGTGGTATGGTTAGTTCTTTGAATATATTGAAAAGTTCTTTAGAGTGGGAGTTGGCATTGGAGATGAGGTGGTTGTAGGCTTCAGATTTAGCAAGGAAGATTGCGTCTTTGCGTTTTTTTGCTATGGATTTGAAGTTAGCTTTTGTGGTATCGCAGGGGTTTAGCTGCCAATTTTTGAGCGCTAAGCATTTGTCTTTGCGCAAAGTCTGGAGTTCCTCTGTGAACCAGGAATTGGAATGGAAGGATTTTATTTTTTGCTTTTTTGATTTCCAATGGGGCAGCGGTGTTGACAACCATTGTGATGGTGTCTTCGAATATTTCTGCGAGGATGTTGGGATCAGCGGAGAACGGGGGCGCTAGGCATGGCAGATTGAGGTGTGCACTGATATTGTCAGTGGTGAGTTTTTTTGGCACTTCTGGCTAAGGTCACCGGTGCTTTAGTAGGCACTTTAGCGCTTAGCGAGACAGGGGATGGCAAATAGGAGAAGGTTGTGGTCTGTCCATGGGAGGCTAGTATTGGAGGTGATGGCTGTGTTACAGTTGTGGTCTATAATCCAATCTAGGCTGCGTCCTTTAGCATGAGTAGGCGAAGTGATCTTTTGAGAGAAGCCTAGGTCTTGGAGGTCTTTGGCTAGAGAGATGGCAGTTTTGTCCTTAGAGTTGTTGAATCCTAGGTTAAGGTCACCTAGAAGTAGTGATTTTGTGGATTTAGAGGTTGTTTCCTAGGAGGTGATTGACTTGACCTATGAAATTAGTGGTTGGGCCAGGTGGACGGTATACGGTATGAATATTTATTGTGCTATTTGGAGAGTGCTAATTTGACTGATAGGATGTCAATATTATCTTCCTCTTGGTGGGGTATGGTTCTGAGAGGGTTTCTTTGTGAATAATGGCTACCCCCCCCCTCCTGTTCTGGCTATCCTATCTTGTCTAAGGATGGCATACCCTTGTGGTAGGGCTAGTGAAATGGCTGGGCCGGAAGCTTCGTTGAGCCAGGTCTCTGTGATCACGAGTAAGTCTAGATTTTGGGTAGTTATTAGGTCATTTACTTCTAATGCGTGGGCATTGAGTGATCGTACATTGATTAAGGCGCATTTGTATAGCGTTGGGCAAGAGATTTTTTTGTGTATGGTGTGGGTGTCTGTTTTAGGTACAGTGGTACATTGAGAGTGGGAGTTACCGCTAGGTGTAGTAAGCGTGGGTTTGAATATGTGGCATATGGAAGTATTATTACGGAGGTGGGGTGTGTGCACTTTAGAGGTGCGTGAAGTAAGTCTGCAATTTCTGTGTGGTATGTGTTTGGCGGTGGCATGGTGGTGGATGGGGAAGGTGCGGGCTCTGAGTCTGTCTAGTCTGAGGTTAGGTATCATTAGTGCTATTATTTGGAGTGTGTGAAGGCTTGGGCAGGAGGTCTATCATGTGTCCTCGGTGACTCGAGGTGATTTGATAGTGGTGGAGGTGCTTTAATGTAGAAGGGTGCGGTGTGGTCATAAAGGTGAGTATCGTGCTAACTAAGCAGGTGAGGGCGGGCAGAGAGTACATATTGTGTGTGAGTTTGTTTGCTCATATCCTCGGGGCATGTATTACTGTTGAGCGAGATAAAGATTACACAATATTATCCTGGAGGGCATAATGCACAATAGACTATACACTGGGAGGCGGAGAGTTAGCATATACTGTCTACGTAGGTGGGGCCCTGGTGAGCTAGGAGCAGTAGTCAGATAGTCTAGATACAACAGTCACAGGGCAAGGCGCACATGGCATTAAATCACAATCAGTCTCGAAATGGGCAGAATCCAATGTTCAGGCAGATAATAACGGTGCAACCTGCCTAGATTCGAGTATCATAAAGTGGAGCAAAATGCAGTGTTTAGGCAATAAATGATGACAGTGGCAACCTGCCTAGATTCGAGTGACATAAATAGTTAAGATCATGTAAACCGAGGTGGGTGCACCTAGGTGCTACGAGCAGCAATCAGAGGCATTCAAATAAACATATAACGGTGCAAACAGTGTAAAGGCATTGAATCACAGTATGGTTCGAGAGGTGTGCCGCTGTGAGCAGTGTGCGATCAAGGCATGTTCTGGGTACAATTGTCACGTAATGGTTGGGCAGCTGCCGTGACCAAAGTGGTGTGGGCCAGTGGCGGTAGGTGTGTAGGGCGACAGCCAGGTGGTAGGGTTTAGCGCATGGGGGTGGGAGTTAGTCAGCTTAAGGATCAGTGGGTGCGCGTATTATGCTGGTGGTGGGCTTACCCGTAGACCTCAGGGGCTGGAAGGCGACGGTGAGTGGTTCTGGGGGCAGCGGGTCCTCCATGCTGGTGCTCTCCTGTGTGGGCCAGGGGGACTGGCAGAGGCAGAATCGGCACGAAACAGGCACAAACAAGGTGTTGGCCTTACCTCCCGTGGGCCTTAGAGGGAGTGGGCCAGCTTTGCCTGCCGGCGGCCAATGGGGGAAGAGATGGGCCCGGTGGCCAATCAGATGGCTGCTGAAGGCCTAGTTAGGCAGAGGGGCTGCGGGCATCAAACGGCCGGCCATCTTGGAGCTACCAGGTACCTAGTGTGCCTTAATGGTGGCAAGAGGCTTCCTGTAGCTTTCTGGGTGATCCTCAAGGAAATGTGGCCATTTCTCTTGTGCAGGATTAAAAGTATTCAGGTGCCGTAGTACTCGGGCTGCAGTAGCGCTTTTTACAAAAAGCGAAGCGCAGGGGCATCGGCGCTTACCATAATTCGTTGATAGTTATGGTAGATGAGGTGGCTGTCTCCGTGTGTCCACTGCTCCTGCAGGGACCTGATCTGGAGCTCCTCCGGAGGGTGGTGGGGACTACACAGTAGGGAGAGTGGGGTTGGGGTGGCCCTATCTTTCGTTATGTCTTTCCTCTTCCCCCTCTTCCCCCTCTTTACCCTCTAGGTATGGTCATCTTTTACTCCTTTCGCTATGGAAATGACTCCATTTAGGTTCCGTCTTAAGTTTAGGGTCAGATACCTGTGGAAAGACGAGCACAGAACGTGTGAATCTTGTCTCCTCTTAGATCACGACGAGAAGCAGTGTGAACATCCTTCCCCTAAGAGATCTCGCAGAGAACCTATTTTTAAATTTGCTTCATGTATCCAAGAAAATTTGGACTCTCGGCCCTCGGTCCCTGTCCATCATGAGGACGGCGTCCAGAAGGACCCTTATCAGGACATCTACAGCGAAGAAGACCCTTCCTGCAGGAATACAATGAGGACCAGGCGGATGCCATGGACAACTGGGAGGAAACCCAGCAAGTGGAAACGGAACCATGGACGCTCCCCACGCAAGATAAGGACACTGATGTTCTATGCCTGGATTCTCCTCTGTGCACCCCGGCTCCCCAGGCCTCGCCTGTAGACGACCAAATGGCCTTCAATGCCATCTTAAGGAAGGCAGCAGATCAATTTCAGATCACTACTCAAGAGGCGGTACCCGAGCAAGACTTTGTGGAGGACCTTCTCAAAGAGAAGCCCCCCTCGAGCCAAGCCATTCCCCTCCTCAATTCGGTTAGAAGAAGATTGTCCCCCTCCCTGGTGTCATCAGCTCAAACCAGGGCAGTAAACCCAAGAGTGGAAAAGCTATTTCGGTCAGCCACTTCGGACCCCACAAAATATTAAAGGCCACGCCACCCCCGACTTGCTGGTAGTGACTACAACCCGGAAACTGTCAGGAGTACCCCTTGCTACGGGGGAGGCACCTCCTGATAAGGACTCCAAGAGGTTGTACGCCCTAGGTAAGTATGTTACCTCGGCAGCTGTATACACCACACGCATAGCGAATAACACCACGCTGCTGGCCAGTTATGCAGACGCTCAATGGAACCTGGTACAGGAAGGTCTCCAGGAGGTTCCTGAACCCATCAGGTCCAGGCTTCTTACCATTGTGAGTGACAACAAGAGTTGAGCAATGAAAAGGTCCTCTTTTTTTTGTATGGGGGCTGTGGTATTGGAGGAATCAATGTGAAGACAAAAACAAGATATACCACAAGCTTCCCACCTCTACCACACACCAGTACTGGGTACAGCCTACTCGCAGAAAATGGTGCAGAACATTAAATTTGAACAAAAAGGGCCTCGTATCAAAACAACCATATTTTAATATTGATACATCACACAATGTGTTCACATAAAACCAATAAAACACTGCTAATTGCAGATGTGACTTGAACAGCGACACAATGCCACCATGGGAATTCACCCACAGGGAGAGCTGTTTTCAAATGAACTGTCGGGGTTATTATTAATTTGAAATAACGTGATATTAGTAATAGTGACTTCAATAGGGAAACAAAATGTGTCCCACATCAGTTGAAGCAGTATCAAATACACAAATACATCCAACATGGATTAAGACAGCGTCTACACTTAAATGTGTTTCTGGGACAAGGAATGACACTTCCGTGATCTAGCTTTGGTTAGTGTATTTCCGAGCCCCTTCAGGACGCAGAAAAATAGTGGCAGTGTTCAACTATGGTGCCTTAAACCTAAGCATCACAGTTGAAACCTAAAAGACAAATAAAAACGAATTTAAATTAAAGGCCTATGAAAAAACGCACCATACTGTATGCATTATACAAGTAGAGAGTAGGGATACCACTGACCTGGAAAACAGTTTATTTTTAGGTGTGGTGGGCGACTTATTTAGACTTAGACATTTAACCGTCATGTGAATTCGGCATCTTAAAGTCCACGATTCTACAAATAGAATGAGGTAAATGTGGCCATCAGGCATATTCTTACCATTGTGGCCGAAGGTAGGCAGGTAAACCAGAATATCATCAAGAACACTCTGGACACAGATGAGACAGCAGGCAGGTCTCTGGCCCAGGGCACTTTACTCAAGTGACACGCTTGGCTTCATAATTCGGGGTTGAAGCCTGAAACGCAGGCCGCGCTTATTAACAAACCCATCGACGAGACCAATCTCTTCGGGAAAGCGGTCGATGATGCCTTGGAGACGGCCATGAAAGAGCACGAGACTCTAAAGTCATTGCAACAGATACCTCAAACCCACCCCCTCCGCCCCCCCTCAAAGGGGAGGTGGTTCTCGTCTGTTCTTTCGAGGGCAGTCCCGTACAAATCAGAACTACAGCACGGGAAACTATAACTCTGGACAAACATCTTGAAGCCCAGCCTACTACCCACCATGGGGTCAGCGACGCGGCAAAGACAGAGGCCCCAATACCAGAGGAGCCGCAGCTTCTGGTCAGAAATGACCATCAGATCCAGGTCCCCTCCCATGTCACACCGCTCGGGGGGGGTGGGAGCGCGTATAACCTCTTTCCTCACGGCATGGAAGGGGATAACCTCAGACCAGTGGGTTATAAAGACGGTCACCCACGGGTCCTGCATGGAATTTGCCCGACCACCACAGTTCAGACCACAACGCTCACGGCGCCTTTCACCGGCCAATCTGCAGATCCTGAATCAAGAGGTGGAAGCGCTGCTGGGAAAGGACGCCATAGAAGCTGTCCCTATTCTTCAGGTAAACCAAGGTATTTATTCAGTGTACTTCCTTGTACCCAAAAAGGACCTCACCATGCACCCTGTTCTATACCATCACCCAACAAACCAATGTATAAAAGCTCAAAAGTTTTGTATGGTAACGCTACAGGAGGTGATCCACTGTTGAAACAGGGGGACCACATGGCAATATTGGACCTGAAAGATGCATACTTTCATATTTCCATGTTGCCAGCGCACAGGAAATATCGGAGGTTCATGATTAAGGACAGGCATTACCAATTCAAAGTGCTCCCCTTCGGCATCGCCTCAGCACCAAGGGTGTTTACATAGGTCCTGGCACACCTGCCCAGACTGTCCGTCCCGGTTTACCATTACCTCGACGACTGGTTCATAACAGGGGACTCTTACGACACATGCTTTTTGAACACCCAGAAGACCGTAGACCTTCTGTTCAGTCTGGGATTCTCCATCGAGAAAAAATCCAGTCTAGTCCCCAGTCAAATAAAACCATTTCTGGGGGCTCTTATCCGGACAAAGGACGGCCTCTTCTTCCCCTCCAACGAGAGGGTTCACAACATGCTTTTTCAGGTCCCTCAATATATAGCCAGTCGGGAGGTGACGGTACGCAAAGCCATGCGTTTGCTAGGGATGATGACGTTATGCATGTACTTGGTTCCCCACGTGCGGCTGCGCATGCGTCTCATGCAAGAGTGGCTCAACAGCCAGTGGTGTCAGGCCAGCGGACAATGAGAAGATCTGGTAGTTGTCTCGCCAGCCCTCGTTCTTACTCTGCAGTGGTGGTCGAGGGAAAACCTCTTGAAGGGGAAAACCTTCACCACCCCTGCAGTGGAAGCCACTCCCACGACAGACACATCTCTCATGGGGTGGTGGGGGCTCACGTGCTTCAGCAGACATGGTGGGTGGTCCACACAGGTAGCATCCAACCATATAAATCTACTGGAGCTATGTTCAAGGCATTGAAAGCCTTTCAAACGCAACTACAAGGGAAGACAGTGCTGGTTCTACCAGACAGCAGCACAGCCATGTATTACCTGAACAAACAAGGGGGCACACACTCTCCAGGGCTATCCAAGCTGTCCCAGAACATTTGGTTGTGGGCTTTCAAACACAAGATGTTCCTACTGTCACAACACGTTCCAGGAGAACTCCTCTTCTGACGGATGTGCTCAGCAGAGATTTCCCACTGCCCGTAGAATTCGAATGGCGTCTGCACGAAGACATCGTGTCTGTCTTTGCAGAATGGGGCTTCCCAGAGATGGACCTGTTCACTACTCAGGAGAACGCCCAATGCCAAGACTATGCCTCCAGGTACCCCCAGAACCGCTCCAATTGGGAACTGTCTCTGGATAACATGGTCAGGGTAATTTGTTTACGCTTCCACCCCCTCCCCCCGACTCAACAAGATAGTGCACAAGATGCACCAGTCACCATGATATTGGTAGCCCCCATGTGGGCCCGCCAACCCTGGTTCGCTCATCTAATGGAAATGTGCCTCTCCCCACCAGTGAAACTACCCTGCCTGTACAACATGTTGTCTCAGGACAGGGGAGAGACACTACACCCATGCCCACAAACTCTGAACTTAGCGACCTGACTCCTGAGGTCATAGTTTGGACATCTTCAGCTCCCTCAGAGATGCATGGATATTCTCAGGGAAGCTAGAAAACCTAACACCCGCTATTGCTATGCCAGCAAATGGAAACGGTTTGTCATCTGGTGTAATACCAAGGGCTTCAATCCCATTGACTGCTCACCCACACACATTGTGCTGAACCTAACCATTTGTTAGACACAGAGTTGGTCTTCAATTCCCTAAAAGTTAATCTGGCTGCTCTTTCAGCATACACTGTGTCAGAACAAAAGGAGTTATGGTGGTAAATACTGGTGATTAAAGCTTTTATGGAAGGGGATATGAGGATTTAGCCTCCAATTTTTCACCCAGCTCCTGGATGGGATCTAAATGTGGTTTTAACCCGACTCATGGGATCTCCCTTTGAGCCAATGCATAAAGCAAGTCTAAAAGATCTTACTTACAAGATGGCCTTCTTCGAGGCTATCACTTCTATCAGAAGGGTTAGTGAACTACAGGCTCTTTCGTTGCTAGATCCCTTTTTGGCAGTCCACAGGGATAAAGTAGTTCTGCACACTCACCCCAGGTTTGCGCCTAAATTAATCTCGAAGTTCCATGTGAACCAATCGATCGAACTACCTACTTTTTTCCAGAACCCCACTAGCATGGCCGAAAGAAGCCTACACACACACGAGATGTGCACAGGGCAGTCATGTTCTACCTTGAAAGAACTAAACCACTGAGGAAAACGGACCAATTTTTTGTTTCAGTGGCAGCTGGTAGAGAATGGGTATCCCGTCTCTAAATCGGCTATCTTAAGGTGGATTGTCAAATGCATCACACCATGTTATGCTCTTGCTAAGAGAGAACTGCCCTTCAAGCCTAGAGCACACTACTTGGGGCACTGGGGCTGCCATAGCATTCATTGCAAATGTTCCCCTAGAGTCCATTTGCAAAGCAGCAACCTGGTTTTATGTACACACCTTTACAAAATACTATTGCCTAGACACTTGTTCTAGATCTGATTCTCAGGTGGGACCAGCAGTACTAAGACATCTTTTCTCTACTGTTCCTTCTCACAACCCACCTGCAACTCCGGGTACTGCTCGCTAGTCTATGCACAGCATGTGATTCTAAGCAGATTAACAAGCATCAGAAAACATGCATTACTCACCGTAATGGCATTTCTGATGATTGTATCTGCTTAGATTCACATGCGCCCTCCCCTCCTCCCCGCTTAGGTGGAAGGAACATGGACATCTTACTACTTTCTCTCCATGTACTCGCTTACAATAGCCTTGGGCTCCCTTATGGCAGCAAAAATACAATTGGAGGGACCGCGGCGCTTGAGGGATTTTGGGTACACTACACGTCACGATAGGGATAGTGTTAGACACGCCTATGCCGACGTCCCTTTTCGGTGTCCGAAAGACCAGATGCAATACTCTACGGTTACCACTGGATGTCGGACCATATGCACAGCATGTGAATCTAAGCAGATACAAGCATCAGAAATGCTATTACGGTAAGAAATGCAGGTCATCTGGCGGCTGTGTGAATCGTGGGCGTTTTGGCTGACGGAAAGCCTTTTCTCCTGAGAGGCTACTAAAATGAGGCTTGCAATCTTGTGAAGTCCAGTAAACGGCTAACTGTGCTAGTAAAAGGGCAACTGTGCTAGTAAAAGGGCAAAGTGTCTGTTGCCGTTGAGTGATATGGGGGGTGAAGACCAGGAATGACCATGTAGGGTCAGTTCTCTTACATAGGCACAGTCTACAAGCTCATGAATATGATTTTTTAACATGGCCCACTTGCTAGAACCTCATCCCGATTGCCAGCGATAGATGTTGCGGCAAAGTATGTTGCTGTACACGACCCAACACTGCAGAGAGTTAGATTTCTGTACTTTATGGGAAAAAGAAGCATTTACCCCAGGCCACCTGACTGGTTCATTTGACCGCCTGCGGAGGAGCTTGTTTCTCTCCTACGTACCACTAAGCGCAAACGGCAATCTTCATGCAATTGTGCTGATTTTATTTGATCAGAAGCGTTGACTGGAAGGCCTTTTGCATTAGAACCTTGGATGGGGAAGGAACCCACTCCAGTCATCGATTTCTTTCGGGACTTTTCATCGAACACTAACTAATATTTAATTGAATACGGGTACAATATTAATGTTTTTCTTTGTGCCCTGTGCACGTAAGCTGCTCTACATCTGTAAATGTTGGCCTTTTGGATGGACTTGCACAGCGGTGGTGATTGAGTTTGTTGTGATCACTTATTGCAGTCTGAATCAGTACGGTTATTGAAAGACTTTTCTTTGCTGTGAGGCTTACTAAATCAAACGTATGAAGTGCGTTTGCACTTCAAACACTGTTTAGTGCAATTTGGTAGCTTTCTTGGAAGATTGTTTGCAACCACAAAGTGTCTTGTTTGTGTAGTAGTGCTAGTGTTTAAAATGCTATTTATATTGCGGTTTACATTTCAGACTAGTTATTTGAATAGATTTTTTTTTTTTGTCAATCTTAGCTGTTGCATTTATGTTTTAGACCAATTCTATCTTCTCTGAAAGGATAAAAAAAAGTTTTCTGTTAAGACTGTTTACAAAGTAGTAATTAACTGAATATATACTTCCGTTGGGTACTGATTAACTATGGATAAGTACAGATTGTACTTCCGCTTTTTAAAAATTTATTTGCGCCACTCCAGTGCCTAATCTTTTCGTTATTGCAAATTCTTATATATTTTCTTTATATTGCTGCTATATAATCGCATTTATAAAGTGCTATGAACCCTCCAGCATCTGAGTGCTGCGTATTACCCACGGTGTGTGGTGCTCCTTTATCAACCTCTGAAGGATGAAAGGCTGAGTTTGTCCCTGCCAGGATTCGAACTTGCATAGGCAGGCTCTGCACTGGATGTCAAAGCGAACGCTCTACTCGCTGTGCCATCTGACCGGATATATATTCTATCATAGCGATCCAGAGCTTTTCAGCCTTGGAACAAACAGACGTTGGGGGGAATTAACCGGATGCCATAGCCAAGCAAAATTCTCAATGATACTTGCTGGTTGACATCTTGGATGTTGTGGTTGGTTTATATCCTGATCTACGTTTGGAGATTGAAAACTAAATATCGTTGCCTATGTCTCTTAATTTTTCCATACTTGAATTTAGCAGCTGAGGAGCCCTTGGTCATTTGAGCCACTGTACATTTAAGAGTGGAGTTACCTATTGGGGGTTGGGGCTGTAGTTCCAGATTCTGGTTGCGTTGGTGAAATTATTCACTGTTGACCTTTCTGGTAAGGTCTCCTCTCTGAGGCACTATTTTACGAATACTGTCCAATAATTAAAATATATTTATACCTTTCACACGTAATTCATTACAGAAGTCGGGCAGAATCAAGTTATGGTCTACGTAATAAAGGGCTTAAACTTGTTCCTGGAGGGAAAAGACCAGTACCCCTTAGTGGGAAAGGCACTGGTAGTTCTGGTACCTCCTTGTTCACGCTTCCTGTTACTGGGAATGGCAATTGTTGCACCCTCTGCTCAGATCTGAACAGGATTGTGTGATTTTTGAGATTGATAATGCTTCTGCAAGTCTCCTACAAGGGAGGATTTGGTACAAGGCAATTCTGCTTTCAAGGAAGTTGGCGGCAAATAGTGTCTTGGTGAAGACTCTTTATTGTACACTCGGGTGCATCTTTGGCAGAATCCAGGTTTGCGATTGAGCATTGGTGGGGGGAAAGGGGAATCGAGATCTTGCCTGGTGGGAGGGCACATAGTCTAGCCATTTGAGAAGGGCTGATCGCTGAAGCTACCAAGGTAGCCTGCTGCGATGGTATGAGGCCATTTTGTATGGGTGTACCCTGGAGATGGCCCACGGAGCTTTGTTTTTAAGAATGGGGAACTGAACCTGGGCAACTGGGGCATTGCAACTAGATCAATGTGATTGTATAGCATCTAGCTTGTGGATATATGCTAACTATGATATTAGACGCCAAACTGACTCTATAATAGGCTTTGTGAGCTGTACCCCAATGTTTTTTCTTTTATTTATGATTAGTAATATCTACGGTTGCACCGTGTTTGCAGTGTATTACTAAACTCATTCTGTTCCACTGACTACTATACATTTAGCCCATTACACAATGGGCGATTTGGCCTTGAGTTTTGTAAATACACACCTCTCCCGTCGCACGTCATGCGGTGGTTGAAATGTGGGTTTTCACATTAACTTTGTTTTCACCAACTAGAGCATTTCATTATAACCACTTAGCCGATTTCATAAAATGTGAGCAATCCCCCGCACACCTTTCGTGCTAGCAGGCTAAACGTTAGTTTTTTCCATTTAGCATCGCACTTTACAGAGCAGTTTGACTCTACGTTTCCTTCCAGCTCTCGATTAAGCGTCCTATAGAACATGGTCTCCATGGAGACATCCCCGCCCCAGGGTGCACACCCAGGGGTGGGGCGCGAGGCGTACGTGCTCAAGCTGGACCATGACGCCTCGCACCGTCTCCATGGAGACCAATAAAAGGAATCTGAAGCTGGTGCGAGCACGCTTGACAGCGGTTCACTCGGCTAATGTTTCTCGTGCGAACAAGACGTACAGTAAGAAAGGGGACTGGGAGGAAACCCTGCCATAATTTTAGTGGTACCAACAGTTTAGTAGAAGTCTGCTCTTTTCTCTACAGAGATTTCTTGAGTACTAGCCAGCACACACAAGAAAATTACAGTAACCCAGGTAGGACGAGCACCTTATTTTCATTTCACCGTTTAAAATGCATACAATATTTACCACCATGTCAGCTAACTGAGAATGTGTTCATTTTGTTTTGTCTACTATGGTGCGCACTGATTATTTCTACACAAAATGGTATGTGATTCTTTATTGGTTAAATGTAAACTACTTGGTTTGTTAATAGGCCTAAAATGAATAAGCATATGTTTTTCATGGAATATTAGACATATGGCACTAAAGTATTGCCTACATACTGCCCTGGAGGTTAATCCAAAATGCATTGGCAATTAAGTATTATGGGCAACTTGGGATGAAAACTCAATTCTTCATGAACAACGTTACTGTAAAGAAAATAACAGGAATGTGAATTAAACATATCCCGTTACTAAAAATCCATTTTTAATTGATTTTTTATACCCTGAACAGTTTTGTTATAAAACGTTTTTTTACCTACTATTGGTAGCAACCTTATGGGGCAAACTGAGAAGCGCCATTCCTAACAAGGTGTTTTTCACTTTGTTTTTTTGTTTTCGCATTTTGTTAGACCTCCACCCGACACAATTACCCAAATATATCCCGCCTGTGATTTAGGTGTTCCCATTGGTCCTGTCTGAGCTTCTGCAGCCCCTATCCTGAAGGCAAAAGCAGCAGGTAAGACGCACCTTGGTGGTACAGAAACGTATGGCAGTCACCTCCCTCCCCCATTGATATTTTGTTTCTCACAATCCTGTTCAATTTTCATAGGGCAGTCAAATTGGCCTTCCTCTTCTGTTACCACATACCTCTTTTCCCACCAGGTGTTTCATCCTGGTGGAGCTTTAATTTTGGTTTAGGGAGCGTTTGTTAACTCACTGCGGCAGTACTACAAATATAAGGCTCCATAGCTCTCCTTTCCCATCTTTCTAAGCTTCTAGAGCAAATTGTCTACTCTCTGGTTTCCACTCGTCTTCACTCGAATTCTCTCATCTGTACCAGTCTGGCTTTCGTCTTGTCACTCTATGGAGACTGCTCTTCTTTCTGTTACAAACTCTTCTATCGGTTCGCTATGCAGTCCACTCCTCACTAGTGGTATTTTTGGATCTATCAGCAGCATTTGACACTGTCGACCATTCACTTCTGCTGGCTTTCTCCCCAGCTCTGGTTTCACTTTGCTGGCTTCCTTTTCACTCCTGCTTGCTCTTTAACTTACTTTGCCTTGCCTTTAAATCTCTCGATCATGTGACGCCTCTCTCTCTGCACATAGATCGTTCTGTTGTCCTGCGCGTTCTCAACGTTCTGAATCCTTGTTTCTTTTTACTGTTCCTCATCGTCCTTGTGCTTCATTTAGATTTCCACCCTTCTCTCTGTTGGCACCTTCATTGGAAGGCACTTCCTTTTGTACTCGTTCTTTCCTCCCATCCCATGCTCTGTTCACATCTCTAGGATCTTTTTAAAAAAAAATGTATTGGCATTTACAACTTAACCGCCACCCAGTGCCAACATTGATAACACCCCAAAGCCCCACAGGAAACACTAGTACATGACCTTATAGTGTCGGTCTGTCTCTTGAGTCACATGTGCACAGATCCTTGTCATCGCAGATCTAACCCTTGACAGGTCTCGTGCCCTTTCCCTTAATCTTGAGTGTTGCCCTTCCGCCTATTCTAGGAGGGGTCATTCCCGCTTGTCGCTTTAGTTTCCTTAATCTCTGGGTGTATGTAATGAGTTTTGGTTTGCTTCCTGGTTGTGTCTCATTAGGTGATGTATATACGGACCCCATGTCTCTTGTAACAGCCCGGTTGTTAGACCACTGTATTCGAATTCTACATCATTGCAATACAGAATATCAGCCCTCCATTGGTCTACTTTTGGGGATTGTGCCCCCCCCACCAATCCCCCATACCATCGCCACCTGTCTCTTAGCTTATAGCAGAAGTAGTCCCAATATTTTCCTCATCCCTCTGGGGATGGCTTTTTTTTTTGTACCGCCAACAGTGACACTAGTGGGTTTCGTTCCAGAGTGTCGCCCATTATCTCGCCCAGTATCTCAATATCGTGGTGCCAGAAGGCGGAGAACGGGTGGCATTCCCATGCGGCTTGCAAGAAGTCTGCTGTAGTGCTGTGGCACCTCACACAACCCCCTGGGGCCTCTGGAAAAAACTTACAGGTCTGGTCAGGTGTATAGTAAAACTGGTGCAGGTATGTAAGGTGAATTAGCTTAAATTGGGCGTTAAGAGCGATTTTTTTTTTTTTCTTTTCTTTTTTCTTGTCCCTTCGCAGCAGTACCTCCATGTCTCGCCTGGGATATCGCACCCCAGTGATCGGTCCCATTTTTCCCTGGATGAGACAGTTGCGCCTGCCCTGGCGCTGACGCACATTGCGTACATGGTTGATGGCCCCTCTGCATTACTTTATCGAGTATGGCGGACGCTTCGGGCTGCTCAGGGAAGGATGGAAACAGTTGCTTTAGACTAGAGCTACTCAGCCTATAGTACAGAAACTAATCTAAGGCGTTGAGTAACCCCCTTGTTCTGAACTCTTTGAACGTTATGAATTGCCCATTTGGAAAAAGCTCCCTGTAACAGGTTATCCGTAAACGCTTCACAAGAGTGACATAGCCCGGTTCGCTAGTAAGGGCGACCCCCGGTACATTAGGATTGTCTTCTTACCTCTTAAAATGTGTACAATATTTGTATTTCTTTTGTTTTTTTTCTGTACTATTTGTAGTAATGTGTGAAGCGCTTTGGCTTAAAGCAGATAAATACAAAGGGGGTTCCTTTTTTAATGCTTTGATTTATTGGCTCTGCAGAATATCCTGGTGAATAGTTTTTCCAACAAACCGTTTTCATAAATTTGGCACAAATGTATCGAGCTTTATTTTGCATTGGGTGACATTTGAGGCTGTGATTGGCATATAATGGCAGCAACTGGAGAATGGAGGCTACACCTTGCATATTGTGGATATACCATGCATAGGAGGAATTCAGTAACATTGGATGGCCATACTTAGGGATTACAGGCCACCCTTTGTATATAGTGCAGTATCAGGTCACCGAAGGCTGCACCTTTAATAAACAGTTTCAATACAAAAGACATTACGAGGCTGGCGGCCACGGAATGAACGGTGCCGGTAAGAGACCGGCACGTTCATGCTGGGCCGACACATTACAAGTTTGCTCGCGGGTTGCGATATGCACGTCTGGGCCAGACCAGACATGCATACAGCCACCCGCGAGCAGACCAGGATGCTAACAACGGACCCGTCATTAACGGGTCCGTTGTTAGCATCCTCCCCATTCCCATTGAGCCCTATGGGGGCTCGAATGGGGATGTACTGGGTCCGGGTCCTGAGAAAAGGGGAATTACCGGACCCGCAATAGTCAGAATGGCCCGGTAATTACCTTTTTTCGAGACTGACTCGAGTTTGGAGATGGCCATGCCGCTAAGAACGGCATGGCTGCCTCCAAACTCGTAATGAGGCAGCCATGCCGCTAAGAACGGCATGGCTGCCTCCAAACTCGTAATGAGGCCCATTGTCTTTGTTACTGCTGTTTTTTTATTTTTTTCCAATTGCATGAATATTTCGGTCTGCCTTTATCATAAATTGACTGAAAGTCCCAGAATGCATTAAAAAAACAAGCCTGGACTGCCCTGTTTCTGTAATATTTGCATTTCTTAGTGGTGTGCATGAGTTCCCTCACATAAGACACTGTGGATGTCATGATGCCCGCTCCCGGGGAGCCGGTTCAAGCCCTGCGTCCCCGAAAGAGGACATCCAGTCCCCAAGGAAGGACCCAGCAACCCCATATAGGGGCCCTTTGGACAGTGTCCTGGCGCCTATGGCGCCAGGCTCATAAAAGACATAAGTCCTGGCGCCATAGGCGCCAGGCTCATTATGGGAGTGCTTAGGTGCACTTACCTGATGCAGACCATGCTGCAGGATCCCGGCCTCCTTGAGGCCTGAAAGGAACTACTTTACCTGTGGGACTAATTTACCATCCGGGCGTGGTCGGGGTAGGATACATACCTGATTGGAGGAAGGATACATACCTGGAACTTCTTCCAAGGCTATTTAAACCCCACCCGAACAGCCACACGTGCTTCGCGTTGTTCTGCATCTAGCAGCTGGACGCTCACCGTGTCTGCTCCTGCATCCTGACTTCTGCCACGCCTGCCAGCATCCTGGATCACCTGCAAAGGAAGAGAAGAAGAGAACTGAAGAAGGAAAAGTCCTTACCTGCTAAATCCGCATCCCGGAGACATCTCGCCGACAATCCTGAAAAGGAAAACTTTTATTTAAAAGCTCATCGCGTCGATCGCTGCAGCGCCGCATTCCACTCACCTTTACAGGGCGCCTCCATGTTCAGCAGCGATCATCCGGATTCGCAGTCGCGCCCCAGCGCCTAGGGAGAAAAAGACAAGAACAAAAGGTGAGAGAGAGAGAAGGGAATAAGGAAAGCTAAATCTCCATGTTAAGACTTACCTGTTGATTCATTCCCTCTTCATTTCGGGTCCGCGCCGCATCCTGGCATTTCCGGACCCCGGCCCCTAAGGGGGAAAAAAAGCCATCAGCGTTAATGAGCGAATGAAAAGACATTACCAAAAAAATGCTCATTAAAGACTTACCTGATTTCTACAAGAATTTCCCCTCTCATCTCGGGTCGGTGCCTGTTCCCCGGCATTCCGTACCCCGGCCCCTATGGGGAAAAAGACACTAGCATTAGTACATTAATGCATGGACACAAGGGGAACCTCTTATCAAAAAAACTTACCTGGAAGCCAAGCAAGTTTGGTTCTCACCAATCTGAAAATCCAGTGAAGTAACTGGATACCAACGCGCCCCTGCATCAGAAGCAGGATGGAGAGCTCGTCCTTCTAGACCCTAAGGTGAGACGCTACGGGGAATCACAGAAGGGTTTCGAGGAGGGTGAGAGGGGAAAGTGGGAGGCCGATTGCATTACCCCGCAGACAGTTAATCCCCTATTTTCGCCTACAGAAGGATACTTCTGCGAGCCAGACAAACCAGATTTGGGGGCCCGGTCCAGTCCGTCTTCCGAACTCTGCGCATCACCTTAGAAGAGGTCACAGCAGCGCGAACCAGGCCAGCGCCTCCGTGGGAGTCAGGTGAGCGTTACAGTGGACCAAATTTAAAACTTGCGCTAAACCACATTTTTGATACCCTTTTCCCAAAAATGCGTGTTTCAGTTTTGAAGAATAACTGCCAAAAGAAAGTGACCATCGTGAACACGTGTGGCGCTCACCAGACATGCCTCCCAATCCATCCTTATTTGATAGTTGCTAGAGTCCTAGAAGCCATTAGTTCATCATGGGCAGTCTCTCAGTGCCAGTAAACCTCACCTCTCAAGCCAAAGCGTAGAGGCGAGATATCTGCACCCAATGAAGGGGGTGGAAAGGCAGGGAGGGTAGCCTCTCGCTGGTGCTCTGAGGGGGGTGGGAGGACAGCCTCCCCAGGTGGCGCTCGACCTGCGCCCACTGAAGGGGGTGCGAGGGCAGCCTCCCACTGGCGCTCTGTCTGCACCAACTGAAGGGGGTGGGAAGGCAGGAAGGGAAGCCTCCCTTGGTGGCGCTTGTTCTGCACCCTCTGAAGGGGGTGGGAAGGCAGGGAGGGCAGCCTCCCCTGGTGGCGCTCGTTCTGCACCCCCTGAAGGGGGTGGGAGGGCAGGGAAGGCAGCCTCCCTCTGGTGCTCTGAAGGGAGTGGGAGGGCAGCCTCCCTCTGGTGCTCTGAAGGGGGTGGGAGGGCAGGGATTCGGCCTCCCTCTGGTGCTCTGAAGGGGGTGGGAGGGCAGGGAGGTCAGCCTCCCTCTGGTGCTCTGAAGGGGGTGGGAGGGCAGCCTCCTTCTGGTGCTCTGAAGGGGGTGGGAGGGCAGGGAGGGCAGCCTCCCTCTGGTGCTCTGAAGGGGGTGGGAGGGCAGCTTCCCTCTGGTGCTCTGAAGGGGGTGGGAGGGCAGGGAGGGCAGCCTCCCTCTGGTGCTCGGGAAGGGGTGGGAGGGCAGGGAGGCTGAAGCGGGTGGGAGGGCAGGGAGGGCAGCCTCCCTCTGGTGCTCTGAAGGGGGTGGGCGGGCAGCCTCCCACTGACGCTCTGTCTGCACCCACTGAAGGGGGTGGGAGGGCAGCTTCTCTCTGGTGCCCTGAAGGGAGTGGGAGGGCAGGGAGGGAAGCCTCCTTCTGGTGCTCTGAAGGGGGTGGGAGGGCAGGGAGGGAAGCCTCCCTCTGGTCCTCTGAAGGGGGTGGGAGGGCAGGGAGGGAAGCCTCCCTCTGGTGCTCTGAAGGGGGTGGGCGGGCAGCCTCCCACTGGCGCTCTGTCTGCACCCACTGAAGGGGGTGGGAGGGCAGCTTCCCTCTGGTGCTCTGAAGGGGGTGGGACGGCAGCCCGCTTATCTGCTTTTTCTAATGAGACCTGCAGAATTGACATCTGTTTAAGGAGCAATTTCCATTTATTACAGCCACATATAATTAGTGGTAATTTATTACCCACCAACTGAAACAATAGTTTATGGAACCAGTCATCAGATAACAGGAGCAGCATCACCTTTTTTTCCGAGGATACCCTTTGCCTGTGTGGATACATACCGCTCCAGGCAAGCTTTTCGCATTAGACCAACCCCCTGTAAATAACCGTATTTTATTTGCACAGTGTTCCACTTGTAATTATTACCTCCTAAATATTTTAGATCATTTTTGCCTTCAGCACTTTACTGGGCACTCTTGCAAAAGCACCATAAGACGCTGGTGATCTAGTCTCTGTCCACGATGGTTCCCGATAATTACAAATGGCTTCCCAGAGCATTGGTTTAGGTATGTTTTCCATGTGTCTATGTGATGGCAAAAGCTGAACACTTGAACTCGCCGTCCCTTTCTTTGCCACCTCAGTGAAGAGGCATTCTTTGTAGTTTAGTGTGTATGTATAATACAGCGCGTGCGCCACAGGGAGACGCAATCTTGGGTTTTAGATTTTCAAATGCAGGCAAGTGTACCCCACCCTGGTGGTGCCAAGCTCCCTGTAGCATGTCTGCAAACTGCAGGTTTACTTTAGCGACTGCGTGATTGAGGCTTCCCCTTGCATAATCCTTCGGACTAAGTCCCAGAGGGGATGCAGGTGACCCTCCTCTACCCCTCGAGTCTCAGACTGCAATTGAAAGGGGTGCCATGTCCTGTCCGGTTTATCGAGAGAGCATCGAAAATAAACTGTCGACATGCCAAAGCAGTGACAGCCTATATTTTATATGCAAAAGTGCAATTCCTAAACCAGTCCATCGACAATATACATGGACTGGTTTGAATGGAAATGCACTTTTACATGTAAAAAGTAGCATTTGCATGCTTTTTTTGTAACCTTACATGGTGCTGTCCAGTGCTGAAATTTCAGTACTGGCCAATTCCTTGTAACGTTTTTTTTTAATATCATATTTTATTGGTTAATTTTTAAACATACATACAACATACCAACAGTTTCCCCTCCATCCCCTGGTCACTGGGTTGGTCCATCAATTTGCTCGTGTCTTGACACTCTATGCATCACTTTCCAGTAAAGTGTTACTTGCCGAGTTCCGTGTTGGCGCTCCTGCGCTTTCTCCTCCCCTCTCCACCCTCCCTTCTTCCTCCCCTTTGCTGGCAGTCCTCAGGTCACACGTGCTTCACACTTCCCCAAATCTTTGTGGCCTTTGCTGGGCACCCCCGTGCTGTGTATATTCTGTGTACTTTCTCCGCACAGATGTCCATTTCGTTTGACCATTGAGCCACTGTCGGGCACTCCAGGGATCCCCATTTCTGCGCTATGTCACGCTTTATCAGGCCCATTGCTATGGAGAGAAAAATACCCTCCCATTTGTTTGAGGTGTTCTCATCTGGGGCCCCCAGTAACATTATTGCAGGCTGTAATGCCATCGTGCGACCCAGCGTCCTTCCTAATATTTGAGGGCATTGTGTCCAGATGGTCTTGATTTTGGGGCATTCCCAGAGGAGATGGATGAATGTACCTTCCCCCGGCATCTCAAGCAGTTGGGATCCGTTGCCCTTCCCCAACCGAAAAGGGCTACACGGGGGTAGTATACCCTATGGAGTATCTTGAGCTGAATCTGTCTTATTCTGGAGTCTATTGCAATTTCGCATGGGTGCCTGAGAACCTGAATCCAGTCCTCAGGTTCAATGGCCCCAGCATCCCGTTCCCATCTGGCTTTGAGGCTGACCAGTTACGGGGTAGCGAATGCATTAATAGCTTTATATAGGATACTTGTTACCTTGGTGGGGATGTGTTGTGTGAGTAGGTTGCGTTCCAGGGGTGTGTAATCTGGTGCATCGGTAAGTGCTTGCCTATGACCATTGAGGGCGTGCGTTAATTGTGTATAATGGTAGTGTTCTGCTGCTGGGATTCCGAATTTCTGCTGGAGTATTTCAAACAGGAGGCTGGAGCCATCGGTAACGATATCTCCTATCGTGGTTATCCCCGCCCTCACCCACCGGGTCCATGCTTTCAGTTTTCGCACCTCTGACCTGTGGTTGTTCCACAGCGGTTGTGCCGTGGTGATCTTGTTCCCCCAACCTATGTGCATGTGTGCCTGCCTCCCAAATGGTCGCGATGTGGGTCGACATCATTTGTGCAGGGGGCCTGGCTAGACGCTGGTATATTGTTTCGAGTGGTGGGGTGTCCTGAATAATAGGTAGTTCTGCTCTAATATTGGAAGTTTGCGATCCCCGTGGAGGAGGTCATTGACTACATTTAATTGGCTGGCCCAGTAGTAGGACCTAAGGTGTGGGACTCCAATGCCCCCCCCCCTCCCAGATAGATCGTTGCCACGTGGTCCGTGCAATTCGGAGCTGCCCTCCCTTCCATATCAGTTTCCTAAGGAGACGCTCCACCCAGATGAATTCCAAATTTGGTATAGCTAGTGGGGCGTTTTGCAGTATGTAAAGGAAACGTGGAACTGCCATCTTAAAGAGGGCCACTCTGCCCATAAGCGTAATGGGTAGGAGCATCCAGTGTTGTACATCCCCAGTGAAGCGGTCAATTAGTGGGTGCAGGTTGTGAAGCACATAGTCGGATAGAGCCCCCGACACCCCTATGCCCAGGTAGCGGCAGCCCTCCCTCCCTCTCTACTCGGTACGGGGTGCCCCGAGGAATTGCTAGGTCGCCACCTCTTACTGGGAAGAGGATCGACTTTTGTCAGGTCCCTGGGTAACAGGTTGGGCATCATTGATTGCCAAGAGGCTAGTAGTGGTTAAGGAGAGTCATTCACATTGAAAAGGTATTTCCATAATCTGATCTTCTATTCTAGTCCCAACACATGATGGAGAACTTCCTCTTCAGCAGTGATTGGCCAGTGACTACTGTGATGTTTGGAATCTCTGGAGAGGTTCTAAACTGCCTTTCATCAAGATTAACTCAGAAATGATCACAGCGCTCAAGAGCTCCAGAGATTAACAAGAAATCAAAGAAAAGAAAACACATCTCCTTCAAGAAAGTCTTCTAAAGAGTCAGAAACTAACTACAGATAAGTGACTGAGAAAGTTCAAAGTTGTTCAAAAGGAAGAAATGTTAAGAACTTCTTAAGACTGATTGCAATCTCCATTTTCAGTACTTATATTAGCAACTCAAAAGTATTTAAAGCAATATTCTGAACTGTTATGAGTAGACTAGTTTTGAACTTTTAATAGAAGTTAATTTGAACAGTATAATATTGTGCGTGTGTATCTACATCAGTTGCAGTAGTTGCGTGTGAAAGTTTGCTCGAAAGCGTTTCGGTTAAATAGAGCGTGAGTTTCCTCGCATTGAGGAAAGCAACCATCAGCGTGTCTTGCGTGCAGGCTGAGTTTAAGGAAGTTGCGTCGGAAAAGTTCAGTGGAAGGTGTGGCGTATTATTTATGGATGCGGCGTTGAGTAAGAATTCAGCTGTTGCCGCGCTGGGCTCGTCGTGTGTGCGGTGAGGGAAAAGCAGTCAGACGTTTAGTTGGTGGCGAGTTCTTGCAGTGAGTCATCCGTCAGTTCGAGCGCGCGAGTGAAATCATGAAGACATGCTTTATCGCAGCGAGTTCTTTTGGAAAAGGTATACGCACGTTAGTTAAGTGAAAAGGTGAAAGTACAAGGACATTTTTTGTATTTAAAGAAGTAAGGTTGCTCGAATTATAAGGCACTTCAATAAGTATTAAAAACCCACCAAGGCAGCAAGAGAAAGTTAGAAAACAAACAAGTGAACTCTGAATTCAACTATTTTAATTGAAGTCACTGAATATATTGTTACTTGAAGAAAGTTAACTAAGAAATAAGTTTAGTAGTTATTATTTAAGAAGAGTGTTATTGTTTGAATATTTGATAAAAGAATCTCAAGACTGCATTCAAACTCAAAAGAGAGCAAAAGAAGAATTCCAAGTTCTACAAATATTGAGTTAAAAAACTTTTTATTGGTATTTGAATAATCTTTCTGAGAGAGATTAAATCGTATGTGAAGGCACATCATTTCAACAGTGTGATCTATCAAGTGACAGCATTTTAAGAACTCTCAATTACCACTTAAGCCTCTAAGCTAAGGGCAGAGGTAGTCAGGTAATGGGTGGTTTTTATATGGAAAATAAATTCTAGATGTTAGTTGCAATTATTGAATGCTAATCAGAGATGTTATTTGCAGGTTATCCGGTGTTCCAAGAATAAAGGAGACCAGAGGAAATCCTGACCATTTGTTTTGTTCTCCAATTCCCCCTTTCCCCTGATTTAGTCAATCGAGCAGTTGTTCATTTGACTGTTGGGTAGATTGGATTGGAGGATAGGGTGGGCTTACGTCTGCTCCTGCAGGATTTCGGCACTGGGATCTGATGGTATGAAAGGCCCAGGTTAGAATACCTGCCTGAGCAGAGATGGAACCTGAAGCAGGGGTATCTTTAGATTCTTTAGCAAAAATGTTATTTGAGATGCGGGAGGAGATGTCTAAGTCTAGGAAGGAGACTACTGAGTTAAAGGATAGACTTAAGGAGTTAAGTCTTTTGGTGAGCAAGGAATGTGTGGAGGTTAGTAAACCAAGTGTATCTTGGTGGAATCCTGAAAGAGAACCGCCATTGTTACTTCCAGAGGTAGATGGGGTAGTAGTGGATATAGTTAGAGGGTCAGAGAGGCGAGATGGAAGTGTGCCAGCGTTTTCTGTGGCGCCAACTCCATTGGCTCCACCAGAACGGTTTTCCGGGGATTAACTAAGTTTAAGTCATTTTTAATGCAATGTGAGTTGCATTATTTATGTAGACCAGAGTCCTTCCCTAATGAAAGAGCCAAGGTGGCTTTTTGATTTCATATTTGTCCGGAGAGGCGGCAGCTTGGTCTGTACCTCTGGTTGCTGGAGGAGCAAGAGAGTTAGAGAATTGGGAGTTATTCAAGATCTGGTTTAGTAAGATGTTTGATAGACTTACTTTGACTCGGATGTTGACTGCGAGTTATTAGAATTGAAACAAGGAAACAAAGGTTTATTAGTTTATATCACTCATTTTCGAGCATTAGTACTTGAAAGTGCTTGGCCTGAGGAGAAAAGGTCCTCTTTATTTTACAGAGGGTTGCGTGAGGAATTAAAAGATGCTTTGACTATTGTAGAGGGACGAGACACTTATGAAGAGTTAATTACATTTAGTGTTGAAATTAGATGCAAGGATTGTTGAGAGAAGGCAGGAGCACAGGAGGTCTATTCTGGAGGGTAGGTTGTGGTTGCGAAGTGAGAGACCCAAAATAGACTTGGTTCAAAAGGATGTGAAGGTTCCAGAAAGAGAGACAGTTTAGCCCTCCACTAACTAAAGAAAAGGAGAAGAGACGCAAGGGAAATGTTTGTCTTTATTGTGGGGATAGTGGTCACTTTGTAGGGAATTATCCCAGAACTCCTCAAAGAATATTCAAATCTTCTGGAAGAAATCAGGTGGTGGTAAACACTATTCAAGCATCAGTTCCACACATCACTATAAATGTATCCTTGTATTGGAAGGGAGGTTTGAAGTGTGGGGGTCCCTGTGTTATAGATTCAGGTGCAACTGGCAATTTCTTAGACAAGAATGTAGCTATCCGTTTAGGGGTACCAGTTGTGGCTAAGGAGATTCCAGAACAGGTTAGAGCGGTTGATGGGACACAGCTTAGTTCGGGACTCCTAACACAAACCACAGAATTTCTTGGATTAAAGATAGCAGAAGGGCATTGGGAAAAGATCAAGTTTGAATTAATTGATGCCCCTCAATTACAAATTATCTTAGGTATGCCTTGGTTGACCTTGCACAATCCTTTAATTGATTGGGCTAGGAGAACAGTGGAATTTAAATCAGATTTTTGTTCTGAATATTGTGGAAAGGCATGTGTGGAGAATGATGTCACAGAAGGAGAGCGTCTGGGAGAGCTGTTGGCAGGAGGAGTGGCAGAGGAGCATGTGATTGGTTATTTGCCAGAATGTTATCAGGAATTTTAGGATGTTTTCAGTGAACGTGAGGCTAATGAGTTGCCACCACATCGCCCATATGATTGTAAAATAGAGTTGGAGGTGGGGGCTCTAATACCTTGTGGCAGAATATATGCGTTGACTGAAAAGGAGAATGAACATTTGAAGACTTATCTGCAGGAAAACCTTGAAGGGTTTTATTCGCCACTTGCAATCTCCAGCAGCATCACCATTGTTCTTCGTGCCCAAGAAGGACAAGAGTTTAAGAACTTGCATAGATTATAGGGCGTTAAACAAGATAACAATTAAGAATCGTTATCCGCTTCCATTGATTTCAGTCATGTTAAAAGGAGCTAAGATATTCACTAAATTAGATCTTCGTGGAGCGGATCACTTGGTAAGAATTCGAGAAGGTGATGAGTGGAAGACGGCGTTTCGAACACGTTTTGGCCTATTTGAATATCAAGCGATGCCTTTTGGCCTTTGTAACGCACCGGCAGCGTTCCAATATTTTGTCGGGTGCCTCTACCCAGCGGGAAGGTCCCGGAGGTCCAGCCGTTCACCCTAACTGCAGCTAATGGGGCCTCGTATAAAAGTTGGACCCAGCTAAGAAAGGCTTCACCGATGCCCATGTGCCTCATTATTGCCCAGAGACTTGCCCATACCACTGAACCAAATGCTTTTTCGAAATCAATTGCGAGTAGCGCAAGTGGTGTATTGAGAGTTGGGGCTCTTTCCAATAGCAGGTGTAATCGGCTGTCATGATCTCTGCTTCCAAAAGGTCAGGGTTTTCCCAACTCCCTTGGAAGCAGATCCATAACCCAGGTTCCGAGTGCCAACCAGTCCCAATTGGGACCTTTTGGACCCAGTCCTGGCGCCAGTGGCACCAGGCTCATAAATATGCCCAGTCCCAGCGCTGGAAGCGCCGGGCTCATCATGCTTGGGTGGACTTACCTTCAGCAGACCATGCTGCTTACTTGCCTGCCAGTTGAGCCTCTGATCCTCTTCTGTTTGGAACTACTTTTCCTGTTGGGTGGGGCTGGAGCCACTCCCTAGATTCAGAACACTGGAACTCTTCTGGAAGGCAGGAACTCTTTTCTTACCAGGAACTCTTTTCTTACTTAGGCGTGGCTGTGGAAGGAGACACCTAAGCACTACAGGAGGCTATTTAAACCACACCCGGTGGATGAATCTTGCTTTGCGTTATTCTGCAACCTCTGCAGCAGAACGCTCATCGTGTCTTCTGCATCCGGTCCTGGGCCTAAGGAAAAAGGCTTACCATCCTGAATCCAGTCTTCAGCAACACCTATAAAGACCAGAAAGAACAGGTTAGCATTCCGGCATCTGAAAGGCAAAGGCTTACCTACTCTTCGTACGCTCCGGAGGCCTTCGGCGCTGCATCCCGCATCTGAAAGACAAAACAAGGTGCGTTTAAAGACATTGGGGAACTTTAATACTCACGTGCCATTACTCCTTTCCACATCTAATCCAGTGGGTATTCCGGCACCCTGCAGCCGCTCCGAACTCGTACCTGCAAAATAAAAAGACGGTTAGAGCGCATAGTGAAGCAGGCAACAAGCGCTTACTTACGTGCTTCCAGGCGCTTCTATTCATCACACGGGCTCCATCTTCAACTCACTTCAGCCCGTCATCCGCCATCGCCGGAACCCTGCAAAACAAGAGACATCATTACTAAAGACTTTAAAGACATTTGAATGACTCGAAACTTACCGTTCGTGCAGTAAACGACGGACAGCAGTCCTCTGAAGTCAAGAGGCCTGCGCTACCTATCCAGTGAAGAAACTGGTTACAGCACCCTGCCCCGAGGCAGATGGAGAGCTCGGCATTCACTTACCTAAGGTGAGAGCGTTAACCTTTGGGGGTCTACAGGAGAGGAGAAGAGGAAAGAGATAGGGACACCCCAATAACCCCAGTTCATTAACCCCATATTTTCTATCGGCAGACATCTTACTCTACACGTCAGGCATACAGTGCACAGAGGTCCAGCCCAAAGAGCCAACCGGGTGCTACACATCACCTTTGAAGATACGGTAGTCGCCCAGTCAAGACCGGCGCCTCTGCGAGAATCAGGTGAGCGTTACATCGGCGTAAGTTCATTCTAGTCAATCTTTGCGGCATGAAGCCGCATTGATCTTGATGAACCAGTGAGGATATGACCGGTTGCAGCCTATTGGCCAGTACTTTAGCCAGGATTTTGGCTTCGCTATTAATAAGCGATATCAGTCTATAAGATGTGCACTGGTCATGGGGTTTGCCTTGTTTGGGAATTACCACAATGTTGGCTGTTCGTAGGTCTAGTGGAAGGGTGCCCTGTTCCCTGGCTGCAAGGAACAGGTCACGGAGGGGGGCGGCCATCTTGTTGCTGCCCAGCTTCTTCCAGGTCTCGGCCGGGAAACCATTTGGGCCCAGTGTTTTCCCGAATTGTAGCTGGGTCATAGCCTCCGCTATTTCAGCTTCGTCCAATTCCCTATCTAGGTGTGTTCTCTGCACTTCCGATAAGTGCGGGAGCACGATCTCATCTAGGAGGGATGAGTCTATGGGGGCCGTTGGGGCGGCATAGAGCGTGGCATAGAAGTTGGCGAATGCCTCCGCTATCTCTGGGTCTGTTTGGGCAGGCTCATTTTGGCTGTCAGTAACCTGTCTGACGTGTCTGTGCCCTTCCTCACGTCGTTCCAGCCACGCCAATAGTTTGCCCGCTTTGTCGCCCTGCTCATAAATTCTGGTCTTTGACTCCCTGTGCGCCTGTCTTGCGTTATCTACGCCGTATTATGGAGGGCTGCTCTCGCTTTCAAGAGGGAGCGATGTGTTTCAGGGATAGCGTCGGAGATGTATCCGATTTCCCATTTCTCAACCTCCGTCACTTTCCTATGGTGTTCTCTCCTTTTATTGCACGCCCAGGCCTTCATTTCCCCTCTAAGTACTGCCTTATGTGCCTCCCATAGTGTCACTGGGTCCTCTACCGAGCCCGTGTTTAATTCGAAGAATTTGTTAGATTTTTCCGGGATGTGTTCCACAAACTCAGAGGCCCAGGTAGTAATTATTTAGCCGCCATATTTTAGGCGGTAGGGGACGTTCCGTACGGAGCGTCACCTCCAAGGGAGAGTGATCGGATATGCCACGGGGAAGGAGTTCAGCCGTTCTTACCCTATATGCTTCGGGGGCTGGGAGGAAGAAGTCATCTAGTCTGGATAAGGATGCGTGGGCCCCCGAGTGAAAGGAGAATCCTCGGTCTGTAGGGAGGAGTTCTCTCCACACATCACTTAAACCAAGCACTGACGCAAAGGTCACCAGCCTCGTGGGCCGGTTTGGGTTCCGATTGCGGATGTGGGACCGGTCTAGTGTGTTGCTCATAACATTGTTAAAATACCCTCCCAAGATCCATACATCCGATTGTTGTTGCGCCATCAAGGCCGTCGCCTCACTCAGGAGACCCTCCCCCAACCCTGGTGGGGAATATATCGCTAGAATGGCCACTGTCTCCCCCCCCCCCCCCCCAGAGTATGCCCCGAAGCATCACGAAATGGCCACAAGGGTCCTGCGCCACAGCAGATAATTCAAAAGGGAGTCGCTTATGTAAGCCCTTGTAACGTTTTCAAGTATTGGGGGAAGAGGGGGGTTCTCCCTAATGCTAGCCCTAACCCTAATGTAACCCATAAGCTAACCCTACTCCCAACCCTTTTTCTAACCCTAACCCCAACTCTAACCCCTGACCCTAATGTAACCCTAAACTAACCCTAGCCCCAATGCTAACCCCCAACCCTAATCTAACCCCTAATCATAACTTTACATTTCGATGAATCCATCGAATTTTATTCAACGACATGGCCATTCTATGGAATGGTATTTCGATGAAAAAAATTAAATGGTTAGCTGTTAGATGCATTGTCATTCGATGGAATGACTGGATACCGTCCTGTCCACTGACCACATCCTATGGGCATTTTGAATGTTGCAACACACCATTTCAGAATTAGCAAAGTGCAGTGTTGGATTTAAAAAATAAAAATCATAATTTAAGAAATCTTGAGGCACTATTTTGGGTGGGATGAGAATGTCCCACTTTCCTTCAAAATGCCTAACAAACCTCTAGGTTCTGGAATATTTCGCTTGCATGTTGGTAATAGTCCTTAATCTTAAATTTCACGGAATACTATTGTAGATCCATCTATGTACTCCTGATCTACAACATGTAAAGTGAGGGTCACTGCTGCAAAGTCGGAACCCTGACCTTAGCAGAGAATGTGTAGGCCTGGAAAGATGGCTACCTTGGTATGTTATAGGATGGGAGATGCAGAGCTAAACTCAAAGCCCCTGTCTTGATAGAGGAAGCCTCAATGGGCAAGGTTCCACTGCTGGCCTTTTCAGTTCCCTGTCCCTAGTTCCTGCATACATGTTTGGGGAAGGTGATTCTGAATACAGTAAACACAGATGTGGACAGTACTTGTCCACAGAAGCTGTGAGCCTGACACAGGCATTCATTTTGTGCCGACTATCAGCTGAGGCTAACCTCAACCTTAATGTGCGGGATGTCACTGCAGACTGAACACAAAACACGCAGGATCCCAGATTCCTGAGGTGAGAGCAGCACCCTTTTCAGAAGTCTGGTCAAACCACAAAGTAAGCTGCAGCATGCTGCTGTGGGGAGGCACCCCAGCTATCCTTTGTTCAACCCATACCAAGAAACTCCACAGAAGCAAGTGACTAAACCAGTCCCAGAGCCCCATACAGTTGGAAAATGAGCATAGGCAATCTGAAATTAGATAAGGTAGTGTACCTAAAGAAGATCCTAGAAAGGGCCAGGGAGACCTAGTTCTCCAGGAGCCAGCAGTGCATTGAGTGATCAAAATCCAGTTCCCAGGGGGACCTTGTGAGCCTGTCATGGACCACAAACTCAAAAAACAATACGTCACCAATCTAAAGTTAAGCCCAGAACAGGCCAATCTCAATCAAAAGGACCAAAGACGTTCGGACCCACGGCAGATTGACCACATTACCGACTGCCAAAGATCGCATACTGATCAGACTACTAAAAGCAATACGAGAAATGGCAAAAAAGACTGGCATTAGCCATTAATTCCCGGAAACGAATGTCCGCGTGATTTCATCTCTTGGAACACCAGAGGGTTCTCCCATTTATTTAATCATTTTGATGTGGATGTGGGAAAAGCTTTTGTCATATGTTTGCAAGAGACATGGCTAAGTGTGCCTCCAACAAGAGACAGGTTTATGATCTTATTAAATCCTGCAATCAAAAACAAAACAGGGCGTCCTTCATCAGGCCTTCTAATGATGATTAGGATTAATACATGGTGGCAGCTCAAGGATGTATACATCCCCAATCCGTTTGTACTATGCGCCTTACTACATTCAAATCATCCAAACATAGGCGCGAGGAAGCATTTGCTCATTTTAAATGGGTACTGGAACCCGGGGAAAATCACTACGAAATCCTTCATTGAGTCTATAATCTACATACTTGATGACGTCATATTGAAGTACAAGAATCTCTCAATAATTTGTGCAGGAGACTTGAACTATAATTGGTTCAAGTACGATGAAGGAACCCAGAGTTACAAGCCAGCTCCTGCTAAAGAAATAGCGTTTCGGGGTTGTCAATGGAGTCAAGCACTCCACATGAGGAATTGCCAAATGGTCAACGGGCATGTGACAGGCGACCGCCCTCCACAGCAAACGTGGTCAAACAATAAGGCTCATTCAATCATTGATTATTTCTGGGTATCGCAAAACCTGTTTGAAAAAGAATTGTCATTAACAATCGTACCCATGACCAACAGTGACCACAATCTTATGCGGCTCACCTGTCCGGTGGAATGGCCAACAAAAAATCGACGCTACGACATTCCTATCTCAGTGAATGCACGTTGCAACCGTCTAAGGATCGACAAAGCAAAAATTCAAAAGATCAGCCAAAACTTCAGCAACGAAGAAGCAACAGCGGTCGATTATCTCCCCTTGCTCTCCGATTTCGTAACTGTTCGAGTGGCAAATTCTACCATGGGGCATAAACACAAACATATATCATCGTCAATTCTGACGCAAGCCAAAAAAACGATGCGACATGACGTGAGGAAGCTGAAGAAGTTGCTCAAGATCACCAACGATACGAGCTCCATCATCTCTGCAATCCATAGACGACGTAAAGTATATCGTAACTGGTTAAAATCTCAGAAAATAATAATAGAGCAGGACAAAGCTGAGCTACTAATGAAACAACTAGTCCAGAAAAACTCACGGGAAATATGGGCAATCCTTAATTCTGGGAATACCAAACATCAGCCCACGGCGTCAAATGAAATTGACTCAGCGCAATGGATGCGTCACTACGCAAACATTTTCAGTAATCCACAACATGAAGTCGCAAGCTGCTCTAAGCAAAATCCGTCTTCATGGGACTTGCGTATTTCAGCCGAAGACATAAAACTCGCAATTCGGTCTTTGAAGAACTCTAACGCCGCTGGTCCGGACCTCATAACGAATGTAATGTTAAAAAACAATGAGGCGGAATGGGCTATCTTCATAGAATCCCTATTTGCTAGAATATCTTCAACGAAAAAAATACCTGTTTCTTGGCGGGATGCTATAATAGTTCCCATCCATAAGAAGGGCAATCGGGCAGATCCTTCCAACTATCGCCCGATTGCCCTCTCGGACACCATTGGAAAAATGTTTGCCTCTTTTCTACGTCAGCAGCTTTCTCAATGGTCAGTCGTGGAACAAATCCCAGACATGCGACAAACAGGATTCACAAAAGGAATCGGCGTTGAAGTGAACTTGCTGCTAATGACCATCTTAAAACTTGAAAGTATAAGGGCTAAAACACATCTGTATGTCGCCTTTATCGATCTACGTGGCGCCTTTGATAGTATCAATCGCTCTAAGCTATGGCAAAAATTGGAAAACTGGAACTGTCCAAGTAACTTGATCGATCCAATAAAAGCGCTTCATTCTGACACAGCCATCAGCAGACGCTTAAACAATCAAGGCGCCTTATTTGATCAAATACCTACGATCATGGGCGTGAAACAAGGCTGCCCACTAGCTGCCGAGCTGTTCAAACTCTTCATTGCCGACATCCCAGCCCATCGTACAAATGTGAGGTGTTTTCCAACAATTCTATATAACACCGAAATTGGATGTCTCATTTACGCGGATGACGTGGTCCTTTTAGACAAGACCCAGATAGGCCTACAACGGCAATTGATAAACTTACATGAATATTTCATCAAAAACGATCTGGAGATAAACACTGACAAGACCAAGATCGTTGTCATTGGTAGACCAAACCTTAAAAGACAAAGGGCCTTCACTTGGTACATCGATAAGAATCCGCTTGATGTAGTGGACTCAATAAGATACCTAGTAATCTTTTAATAATTCCCTTTGTGAACATCACTGGAAAACCGACCTAATAGCTCGAATGACTCCATTCAGCATACAAGCACAGCTCTTGAACAAATTACATGGGAAATTCACTCTTACACCCATATTGACATTTTATTCTCAAAAAGTAGTTCCGGCCATTACTTTTGGCTCGGAAGCAGACTGGTGCATAGACGTGGCTTTTTGGCAGAAACTCGAGGGCACTTTTTGGCGGCGAGTCCTGAAGCTACCAACATACATTTCAATGACTCGGCTAAGACATGAGCTTTCTTTAAACTCGTTACACACTACTGTTGTGGAAATCTTTAATGGCATTCCGGAAAATGATTGCATCGCCCATGTCTCCTGCTTATCAGATTTTTTCCAAGAGTGCTGGACCTGGTCACTCCAATTTACTTGAAAAATGGAAACAACGTTCGACACAGTTATTAACTGGTGCCGATTTAAATACCGACGAACTAATAATGAGACCACAATCTGCAAAAAAAAAGTTTGAGACTGTGAAGTGGATTCAGAATAACGAACAAAGGAGAAAGATGGCCTCAACATGAGATGCTGGAATAGGTGAACTTAAGCACGGAGTTCCATGTAACTATCTGACGAACTGCCCGTCGAGACACCATCGTGAGCAGTTCCTGCGAATACGGCTGAACGCCGTTGACACAAGAGCCATGTTGTGGCTTCGGCATTCCTAAGAAGTAACTGATGACACATGCCGATTTTGCTTGAAGGAGCCCGAAACCCTTGAACACTTAATAACTAAATGCACGTCAATTACGGCAAAAAGTATCCTACATCTTGGGAACTTTTGTCCTGCGAGCCCAGATTCTCGAGATTGGTGGTCTCATGCAATGGCAGGCAATTCGGTGAAACTATGCTGTGCGATAGTTGATTTCATCGCCTCTCTCAATTTGAAGGCTGTGGGTCAATTAACTCAGACTGTGCCGCCCTAATCACGAAGCTAGATGGCACTTGCACGGTGGCTTCGGTTGCTCCTGTGTGTTCTCTTTGCACTTATTTTTATTGCATTTTCTCTCTCGGTTTGATCTAATGGTAGCGTTTTTGGAGGAACACGCGAAAAAAAAATGTTTGTAATAAAAGTCTGATGTCACAGTGTTACGCTGAGACATATTAGACTGATGTTGCAAAAAAAAAAAAATACGTCTTAAGGGAACTCTGTCCTCTGATACACTGAAGGGTCTAGAATTGCTTCCACTACTTCTAGAGTGGACTGGTGCTGTATCCCTCATTCTTGAGATGGGCACCATATCCTTTATTAGTGGGTAGGGGAGCATATGCTATGGGATTGAATTGTGGCACTATAAACCCACAACAGGAAGAGATGGGCCAAGCACTATTGTCCTTATGGTTGGGGAACCATATACCTATGAAGATGAATTGTGGGACTAGACGCCCATGGTGCAATTTCCCTATGAATGAGCGTAGAGCCAAGAAGCAGTTGGGGCACAGAATCAGCATCCCAACTAGACAGATTCTTGACACTACATAGCTTGACCATATTGACACCTTTTTTGCTGAGAACAATCCCAGAGGGGAGCGCCCCGTTTTATGTAAGCTTGTCCGCTCCATGGATGTTTCCCCTCGACCCGCTATCTTTTTGGGAGTGAAAATCAAAGAACCCTGTGGCAATTGCATCTCAATTAGAGTGGTTTCACATGGGGCTCCAAAGGAAGTGCAAAGCAGCGACTCCTTCACTGAGGCAGAAAATGATACTTGCATCCTTCTTTCCTGCCACTCTCTGGCTGGCCTCGCTTAGCCCTCTTCCTGCTCCCACCTGTGAGGCTAGGAACCTCGGTCATCTTCGACACCACACACTCCTTTTCTCCTCACATCTCCGACATCTCTAAGATGTCAAACTACCAACTGCACCTCCTCAGAGGTATTTTTTCTTTCCTCTTCTCTCCCACCCCTCCCCCCCCCGAAGCTCACTGTCTCTAGAGCTCTGGTTCTCTCCAGATTGGACTACTGCAACAGCCGCTTTCTAAATCTGCCTGCTTCTACTCTCCACCCTTTGCAACTCATCCAGAACAGGACTGCAAGATTTGTCCAGGGATCGGATCTCTCCAGCACTGAAATCTCTGCATTGGCTCCCAGTGGCTGCAAGGATTACGTTCAAGACCCTCTGGCTTGTCCACAAGGCTTTCTGGGTCATCATTACCGCTAGCTTTCTTAGTAAATACCTTCCTACTCGAGCTCTTCGCTCCTCCACCTCAAACTCCCTCTGGGTCAGTTGCTTCTCCAAGCAATGAGTTGGTGGTAGATCTTTCTTCGGCTGGGGCCTCCCTCTGGAACAGGAGAACCATCTCCGGTTCCAGAAGCACCTCAAGACCTTCCTCTTTGCTACTGCCTTCTCTCTTCCTCTTCCTTGGTGATTTCTTGTCTGATGCTGCACTGGTCACCTGGCTACCCTCTGATTCTGGGCCCAGGTCCCTGCTTGCCCAGTTGCACATCCACACTGCCTCCTGGTAACGCTTGCACTTGCGTCTGTATCTGTAACCCTACAGTCCCCCTACCTGCACTTTTGGACTCCTGCTGTCTGCACTTACCCTTGCACCTGCCACCTGCTGGCCGCACTTCTTGTTATTGTTTTGATCCCATGTACAGCACTGCCCCTTCCCCTTCCCCCTGGCTCTTTTCCACTCCCTGCAATCTCAATTTCACTTGGCCTAGTAAAATCGCTGTCTGTGTTCGCCCTCTGTTCTCCCTTCCTTGCCTCATCGCGCCTTGAAGCACTTGTGTATAGGCACGTGACAATGCCATATCATATATCAGATTAACCACCAGTTATAGTAATCAGCAAGCAACAGGCATCCCCTCTAGCAGGAAGACTAGCCCTCATTCTCAAGTAGTGGGAACAAACACCTGAGCACAGGATTTTAAATATCAACACGTTTCCTTGTTTTCCAGCTACTGCTCCTGTCATCTCTCATTGTCAAAGTCTACAAGCATTACCTGAAGCTAAGAGTGGCACCAAGGCTTCTGGATAATTACTTTGGCTAACAGTTGGCAGAGAGGTGAAGGCAAAGTTGGGGAAGGGAAACTTGCTGCCTATGAAGATTATATTAAGTTGACACAACCTGCATTGCCAAAGACTGAGAGAAAGAGAGAAGTGGGTCATAAAGGCAGACTTGGGTTTGTATTGTGGCAGACCGACAAGAGATGCAAAGAGGCTGCTCCTTTTGAAGAGATATATTCAGAGGAAGAGTGCATTGCCTATTTGAATGGGCTGAAGAACCTTAAAGTGAATCTTGTCAGAACCTGTCTTGAGTCACAAAGTACTTTTATCGTATGGCAAGGTTGAACTTCTATTGGGCTCACAGTATTAGTTGGATTACTTTCTAGTTTTGAGAAAGGCTCCTTTCAGTCTTAATAGGGGAATGCTCTTGGCTTGGGCAATGCTTGCTCTCTTCAACTGTAGAGGCAATGTTTTACCACTTAACTTCTTTTATGAGTAGTGATTGTTCGCGTGAATAAAGAGGTAGAGTTCAGTCCTTCTTTGAAAAGCTCAGCTAGGCACAGGCGACCATTTAATGTTTTGAAAAGGTTAAACAATAGTCTTTGCACCGTTTGCTATGTGTAATGAGACATGTAACCACATCTTCTTATGTTTTTAAGGCTTTAACAATGGTCTTTCCCAATGTTTGTTCCTCATGCGAGTAAAAATAATTACCCCACAAATCCCAAGTATTTCTCTGCAGATCTAGCTAAGCAGCATTTCTTTGGGTTGGCTGTTAATCCTGATTTCCTCAATGCTCTGGTAACCTGATACAGAAGGAACATATGTTCAGGCCGGGTTTTGCTGTATATAATATCATCAATGGAACTTTACAATATTTATATAGCGCGCTGTAGACCCTAGGGCATGAAGGCGCTGACATTGTTACCTAGAGATTACAAAACATACAGATAGTGTGGTGAGGCTCTCACCATTGGGATGCTATATACGGCTAAGGAGCTTCAGGCAAAGAGGAGAGTTTTCAAATCTTTTTTTAAAAATCTGCAATGAGCTCTGGAGTCTCAGCACGAGGGGAATCTGATTCCAAGGTTTTGGAGCTACAAAATGCAAAGCTCCTTTGTCAGCCTTAGAGGTTCTGCTCCTAGGAATCTTAAGCTGATTCTGCCCCGAGGATCTTAGTTCTCTGACCCCCGTTCTTTCATTAATGACATTTTGCAAATACGATGGCATAATGCCCTGTCTGCATTTGAAGGTGATTATTAGAATTCTATATTTAAAGCGTGCTTCTACTGGGAGCCAATGAAGTGAGCGCCTTGCCTCCGTTACATGGTCTATTCGAGACAACCCCAAAACCACTCTGACTGCCCTATTCTGCATTGTCTGTAATCTTTGGGTGTCTCCCTTTTTTAGACCTACTAGTAGTCTGCCACAGCGGTCTATTTGTGCCCCTATGATGGCTCTGGCAATGGTTTCTGAGTTTGCCTTTGTAATAGACGGTCTAAGGTGGTGTAATAGCTTAATGTAATATGCTGATGCCGATATTACACTAGAGACGTGGTGTCACATGGACAATGATTAATCTAATGTAACTCCTATTATCTTCCATTTTGATACTAGCTTAATATGGTCAAATCCAAGATTAAAGGATTGATATTTGCTTTCCAGCTTACTAATGGCAACCAAGCTTCCAATAATCATTCGTTCTGTTTTGCTTTTGTTTAATGGCAGGTTATTATTAAGCAAGCATCCAGGTTTCAATTAAATTGAAAATTCTATTTTGCTTCGTCTTGCAAGTGGCAGCCTGAGAGCGGGACAACACAGTGGGTGTCTGCATAGTTGGAGAATAAGATCCCCTCTGCCTCGAATTCCATGAAAAATTGTACCATAAAAAGATTGTATATGCTCCGAGATGCACAAGCCCCCCTGTGGGATCCTGAACAGAACTGGTATGGAAGTGGCTTCTGCCATATCTGAGCAGACTCTACTATGTCTGTTCTCCAAGAATGACATTCTCCATGCGACTGCCAAATGTGAGAAATTGGCTATATCAGATAATCTAGATTTCAATATCCGGTGGTCGACCAAGTGGAATGCTGCAGATTGATCCAGGGATACTAGAAGAGAAAGAACTTTTATCTAGATGATCTAAGAGTTTTGATTTAAGGTCAAGGAGGGAGGTCTCTGTTTCAAAGCTTCGCCTAAAACCGGATTGGTGTGCATTCAGAATACGATAGTTATTGAGATGTTCCGAAATCTGTGTGTAGGCCACCTTATCCAGCATTTGTAATAAAGGTGTATTGGAGATGGGATGGTAGTTCAAAGGATTATCCATATCCAAACCTTCTTTCGAGTGGATTGTGTCCTCCAGCGTATTCCTCATTTTAGATGTATTCCATTCAGCTTTAGCTGCTTTGGAATTCTTTTTCCGGCAGAGGGCGCCCATGCATCGGTGTCGAGTTGATGGTCCCTTGTAGGCCTCCGTCGAGGGTGACGTCACCTGGTATACAAGTAGCACGCACGGCGCCCGTTGGCCTCAGTTCCGTTTTTCCGCGGTGCATATTGCTGTGGAGATTCGGCGCGTCTCGAGTTCTGTGATGCAGTGAATAATACTGGTATACATCGATATGTCCTCATCGACGCAGACTACGGCCCCGTGATCGTGTTTCAAAAAGTGTAGATCTTGCGGTTCGAAAATGTCGATCACCGACCCGCACCGAGAATGTCTGGTGTCTCGGAAGGCCACAACATCGAGGCCTGTACGAAGTGTCCGGCGATGACTGGGAAGGCCTTGCGAGAGGAAGGGAAAACTACAGGTAGGTCGTAAATCTGACTGGAAAGCTGCTAACGTCGAGTCGAGGTCCCGTGAGGAGAAGTCTTCTCGACGCGAAAGGCATCGGTCCAGGTCCCAAAGCGATTCCCATTGCTTGTTGTCTTCGACAAAAAAAAATCAAAGAAAAGACGCCACAGGTCCCCTTCCACCTCGTCCTCTGACGAATCCCCAAAAAGGATGAAATGCCCCACAAAACATTCTTCCTCTGAAGAGTGGAAAGTATTCAGAGTTAAAATGATGGAGGTGTTCGGGAAAGCAAAGCCTCGGTCCGCGCCTTCTTCGGAAGCCGGCCGGGAGAGTTATCGCTCCGACACTCGCGCACCCTTGAGCCCGGGTGATCGAAGAAGGAAGGATTGAGAACCTTCCAGGACGCCGAGCGAAAAAGACTGGTCGAGTCAACCGCTCGAGGTCACCGACGCCGTCCGAAACCCAACGCACCGCGAAGGGCAAATCTTTGAAGAGCGCCTCAACGCCCTCGAAGGCGCCTCCGTCGATGACCACTATTTCATCTACGCCATCTACGCCAAAGGTTGCAAAGGCTCCAGTTCAGCCAACTCAGCCAGAAAAAGGAAAAGAGAAGGCTGCAAAGCCTGTAATGCCTCCAGGTTCCACTAACACACCTCTCCCAGAAAAGGTTTTTAAACCTGTTCCTAGGAAGGACTTTAAGTCCCTGACTTCAATTTTTGAGGAACAGGAGAGATCCGATGAGGAGAATGTACCCTTTGGACTGGTATATGGTACCCCAAATGTCCCAGAATGCCTGGTTTCTGAAGAAAGCCGGATGAGGGACCTGGTGGAATCCTTACATAATGCAAGTGGCATTGACATATCTCCTGAAACAGATTTTGGCAGGCTAGAACCAGGGGAACATGCCAGTCCCTCATACCGTCAATGACAAAAGTGGTCGATTTATTTAGGATGGGCTAGACCACCAACCCAATTCATCCAGGATGATTCAACTGATATATTGGACCATGGTCCCACCGAAGATCCAATCCTACCCTTCCATGTAGCCTTGCAAAATTGGATGGCCAAAAATTGGAAGACTCCGGATTCTATTCCTCCAGTGAATAAATTCCTTCAAAATACCGCCCTGCCAGTAGCGACCCCGGATATCGGTCTAAACATCCCACTCCTGAGAGTCTGGTGGTCCAGGCAGCCACAGCTTCAAATAAAATGTCATTCCCTTCTATCCCTCCGGACCGGGACGACAAGTGTGTGGATGGCTGGGCACGCAAGGTATTTTCAACTGGGAGAATGGCGATAAAATCAGCCAACTCCACATGTGCCTTGGCAAAGTTTTCATACACTCTGTAGGAGTGCATTGCAATGGCGGCGGAGCACATACCAGAAGCGGACAAAAGGGAAGGATTCCTAGCCATTGTTAGAGATGGAAAGGAGGCCATGCTGGAATCCCTTCAATCTGGATTGGACACTGCAGATGGTGTGAGCAGGTCCATGGGTACTAGCACGGTAATGGCCAGATTTGCGTGGTTACGCAAGTCGGGTTTCGCACCAGACGTACAGAACCGTCTAATGAACATGCCCTTTGACGGTTCTCACCTTTTTGGCAGCAAGGCTGACTAGAGCCTTAAGATGTTGCAGACCTCAAAAGCAGTTGCCAAGTCTTTAGGAGCTGCTATTAGGCAACCTCAGCCTTTTTGTACGCCAGGACAATCTTGGAGGGGACGATCCTATCGTTACTACTCCTCATATGGAAAGGCGAGAGGAATGGCCAGTCAAAACGGCCAGAAAAAGGCCACTCGCGGTGGACAAGGAAAATGTGCAAAGCCAACTCCAGCTGCAGTCTCTTTGCCATCAGCGGCTGAAGCAACCGCCACAAAAACGCTTTGAGGACTTGCATCACAAGACACCAATGGGAGGCAGGCTGTCACAGCATCTGCAAGAATGACGAGCCCTTACTTCAGAAATTTGGGCTCTAGACATAATAGCCCAAGGTTACTGCCTTCCTTTTCTAACGCAACCTCAAAGCAATCCACCAGGGAGACATCTTTTTGAAGTTTTCAGGCCCGCTCCTGCAGCAGGAAGTTCTAGCCCTGCTGGAGAAAGGTGCTATAGAACCAGTACCTATGCTGGAGAGAAACAAGGGATGGTACTACCCTTATTTTTTGATCCCCAAAAAGGACGGAGGACTGAGACCCATCTTGGACTTAAGAGGCTTGAACAAGCTCCTCCGGAAGGACAAGTTCAAGATGGTTACTCTTTCTCAGATCCTTCAGGCCCTGCAACATCAGGATTGGTTGGTGTCATTGGACCTCCAGGATGCTTATTTTCATGTGCCAATTCATCTCAAGCACAGAAAATACCTGAGGTTCGTAGTTGGCGACTCACACTATCAGTTTCGAGTTCTGCCATTCAGATTGACCTCCGCCCGAGGTGTTCACCAAGTTAATGGTAGTGGTGGCAGCGCACCTCAGGAGAGGGGGATTCACGTCTACCCCTACCTGGACGATTGGTTGACCAGGGCATGTTCTGCCGAACAAGCACTGGATCATCTGAAAGTCACCTGCCACTTCCTCCACAAACTGGGCTTCGCCCTCAATTTCAAGAAGTCACAAATGACACCTTCCCAACAGCTCCAGTACATAAGGGCTGTATTAGACACATCCTTGGGAAAGAGCTTGCCTCCCAAGTCAAGGGCTCAAGCCATTCTTCAGATGGTTTTCAAATTCCAAAATGCCCAAACATCTCCAGGCCTATGACTTCTTAAGGTTATTCGGCCTCATGGCATCCTGCATCTTCCTAGTGCCAGAGGCATGCCTGAGGATGAGATATCTTCAATGGGCTCTAAAGACTCAATGGTTCCAGTTCTCAGGACAAATGACTGATTTTCTTCAGATTCCGAACAAGGTTCGGCAGGATCTTCTGTGGTGGACTTGCACAGAGAATATCCTAAAAGGAGAACAGTTTTGGCAACCATGGCCGGAGATTACAATGGTGACGGACGCCTCACTCATGGGGTGGGGAGCTCATGCCAATGATCCAAACTACACATCAACATTTTAGAGCTGAGAGCAATCAAACTAGCGCTGAAGGCTTTTCTACCATCTGTCAGAGGAAAAAATGTCTTGATAACGACGGACAACACAGTGGCCATGCATTATCTAAACAAGAGGTGTAGGGTCACTACCACTGTGCACAGAGTCAATGCAGCTCTGGTATTGGGTAATTCAAGAAGAGATCTCCTTAACGGCAGTACATCAAGCCGGGGAGGAGAATATGACGGCCGACGCTCTGAGCAGGCAGAGCACGGTGTCCCACAAGTGGGAACCTGCCAGGGAAGTCATTCAAGAGATCTTCGCCCTTTGGGGAACCCCTCAAGTAGACCTATTTGCGACCGGAATCAACCGGAAGTGCGAAAGGTATTGCTCGAGGGAATTTCCCCCGAGAGGAGTCCTAGGGGACACGTTTGTGGTGGAGTGGAACTTCCCACTATTATACGCGTTCCCTCCAATTCCCGTCATTCCTCAGGTCATCAGGGGACTGAGACTGTTCGGAAACCGCATGATCCTAATTGCCCTGGATTGGGCCAGGAGAACGTGGTACCCGGACCTTCTAGACATATCCATCTGTCCCCTGGTACGTCTTACTCAGAGAGAGGGTCAGGTTCTCCATCCAGAGGTCAAGATTCTCAACCTTCACGCTTGGTATCTGAAAGGCTGAGATACAAGGATTGGGACCTTCCAGATGACGTCATGGAGGTGTTGCTTTCGGCTAGAAGACCACCAACAAAATCTCTATACCGTTGGAAAAGGTTTTGCAACTGGTGCAGAAAAAGAATGTTGATCCTTTTCTATGTTCTATCCCGGAAGTACTGTCCTTCATCTTGTCCCTAGCACATAGAGGACTAAATGTTGGGACCGTTAAAGGTCATCTTTCAGCGCTTTCCACCTTCAAGCGCTCGTCGGAAGAATGGTCCTGTTTCAGAATTCCTTTAGTAGTACAATTTTTAAAAGGACTTGCCAATGTGTTTCCTCCTTACCCTTTCCAAGTACCGATTTGGGATCTTTATCTGGTTCTAAAATTCTTAATGTGTGCCCCTTTTGAACCCTTGCACACTTGTCCATTAAGATTACTGACATGGAAAACTGCTTTCCTAGTTGCTCTAATATCTGCAAGAAGAGTGAGCGAATTGCAGGCACTGTCTTCTGGGCCACCCTATGTGTTCCAGAGGGACTGGGTGGTTTTAACGGTTAAACACTCATTTTTTCCTAAAGTTTTGTCTGATTTTCATTTGAATCAGAAGATTGTTCTACCAGCATTCTATCCTCTACCTCATCCTAGTAAGGAAGAGGAAATATTGCACAGGTTGGATCCAAGAAGAGCTCTAAGCTTTTACATTTTTAGGCTTTCCAAGTGGATAGGAAATCGGGTCAGTCGGTGTCGAAACAAACCATATCAGGTTGGATTGTGCTTTGAATTTCAGAATGCTATAGATTAGCAAGCAGAGAGAGACCAACCAGAAGGCTTAAGGGCCCATTCCACCAGAGGCATCGCCTCTTCGACAGCCCTTCAAAGAGGCGTTCCCATAAAATCCATTTGTGAAGCAGCAACTTGGTCTACGCTGCATACTTTTTCAAAATTCTATAGTCTGGATGCTTCCCAGTCCAAGGAGCTGAATTTTGGTAAAGCAGTACTATATTCAGCCATTTAACGGTATCAAGAAAATCTACTCCCTCCTCCAGAAAATTATCCATACTGCTTTGGGAGTCTATCTACGATGAGGAATACTAGGCGGGGGGGGACACAATCCACTCTAAGAACAAGTTACTTCCCAACTGGTAACGTTCTTTCGATTGGATGTTCCTCCAACGTATTCCTCATCGCCCTCCCAGCCCATCCCTCTGTAGATTTTTCTGGGTTGCTGCCACTTCAACTCTCGCAAGGCTAACACCTGACTACGGCACAATCTACACAGTAGAACAAAAGTGAGGGGGCCAACAGAACTGAGGCCAACGGGCGCCGCGCGTGCTACTTGTATACCCGATGACGTCACCCTCCACGACATCGACACACGGGTGCCCTCTGCCGAAATATTTTTCTGAAGCAGCTGTTGCTGGATGGAATACATCTAAGGTGATGAATACAATGGAGGAACATCCACTCGAAAGAACGTTACCAGTTGGTAAGTAACTTTTTGTTTTTAAGAATGGGTGTTCCCATTGTATGCTTCAGGTCATCGGAGACCTTACCTTCTCTTAGAGATGTGTTGACCAACTTGCAAATAGCTTTAATGAGCAGCGGGGGACTGGTTTTTATGATTAATGAAGCACATGAGTACCCTTTGCAGCTAGAGGGTTTTAGCTTTTCGATGAGTGGAGTGATTTTTCTGATATAGGCTGAAAGTTAAATTCAGCTACTGTAACCACTGTGTTCAAAGAACGTTGCTGTGGTGTTGGTGCTTTAGATGTTAAGTTTCTTTCTTTTGAGCATCCCTGTTCTTATTCCCAGCAATTTATCTTGCATCCCGTCTTGTATGTGCTGGCACCAAGTGGAGTCTCTAATCACAAGGTGGTCATCAGATAAGGGAGTTACTGCCTGTTCTTTTAAGATTTTAAAAATATTCCTGACGTCCAATGTGGCATTGACAATACGTGAGTTATGAAAATTGCTCTTAGCGGCCAGAAGAGTAGTTTTATATTCCTTTATTATGGTATTTTATAACTGGAGGGAAGTTGGCCTGGGGTCAGTTTTCCAAGAGTAGTAAGCCTCAGTTATCGGCGATTTTGTACTTTCTCAACTCTTCCGTATACCATGCTTGACTTTGTTGGGTTTATTTATTTTGTTTTTTTGTTTCTTTAGTTTTAAAGGGGCTAGAGTGTTCGGAATACTAGCCATACTACTAGCCAGGCCGGCGGACAATTCATTGATAGAAATATCTGATCAGAATATGATATCATTATCAAATAACGGTACTGTATTGAGGGTAAGGCGTTTTAGATTGCGAGCCAATACCTGGCCTTTGGAGTGCTTTTTTTTTTTTTTGTTTTTGTTTCACCGACAGTGGAACCTTTAGTGTAAAATTACCATGTTCCGTGTTGTGGAAACATCCTGACAGATGGTGTTCAGCGTTGCTACCCAGTCGAACGTGTATCCCAGTGCGTGGGTGGATACCGTTACTTGCTGAGAGAATCCGAGATCAGAGAGTGAATGGTCTAGGTTGATTGCATTAGGATCGTCTGAATCACCTAGCCAATAGTTTTTCCCCTAGAATTCTGAAGCACATGAAGGGTTTTAACCAGGGAAGAACTAGATCAAACAAAGCCCCTCTGCCTGACAATCTTTCATAGACTGGGGATAATCGAACAGGAGGAAGTTTATGGTTGCCTCTGCGTTCATTCCAATTTTGATGAACAGCGAATCGATTTCTTCACTGATGAACCCCGGCCTTTCCCAAATGAATAGTTACTTTTTCAATATAAAAGTGACCCTCCATCTCTGTCGTATCGTATCCTTTCTCCAGCATGGGGTCTGGCATGGATTCACATGCTCATGAATATTCCCCGTCGTCAGGCTGGGAATCCTCGGTAAAGAAAAAACCAGTATCAGTTTCGTTTCTGATCTGTCTTTCGTAGTAATAACCAATCACTGATCTCTGCGTCATACTGACCACAGCCAATGACTGCCCTCTACCTAAGCACCGCCTCTGGCAGCCATCTTCAGATTTTTACCTCACGTTCATGTGTTGGGATCCTCGTGCTATTGCTCTCGAGCGTTAGTGCTATTTTTCGCGCTTTTTTCACAAAAAACTTCGATTCTTTCGGTCAAAGAGCCTCAAGCTCCACCGATCCTACATCCGATCAACGGGGACCCGTGTCGGATTCATCTGTGCCCCTCAAGGGTGAAGATTTCGTCGAGCTACACTTCGGAGGAATCCAGAAGCTTCTCAGGCCCGGTCTCGGAGATGGCCCAGGAGAAGGGAAGCTCGACGCCCGGAAAGCTGTTCAGGGTCTGCCCTGGATGCCAGCTGCAGAACGTCTTCAAGGAGGACGAACACTCTTTCTGCCTTTACTGCCTTCATGAGGACAAGACGCACGTGGAGAAGGACTGTGCGTTTTGCGGCAACATGTCGGAACGGACCATGAAGGACCGCCATCAACGTCTCGCCAACTGGCTGGAGGGTAAGAGCCCGTCTGGCGAGAAGAAGAAGAAATCCGAGCGGTCTTCTAAGACCTTTGAGGGCGCCCCGGCGACGGGGGCCCAACATAAGGCCAAGCACCGCGAGTCCGCTGGCACCGGGAGCGCCGAACGGTCGGGCTCTACGGGCGCCAGGCAGGGCGCACCCTCCCCGGCACCATCAACCACGAGCCAACGCTCTGGGTCGGGTAAGAGGAAGGCCGAGCACCCGGCGAAGCTCCTGGAGAGGCCCCGGTCGAGCTCTAAGGCAGAGGAGGAGCGTGGCAGTGCCCCCTCCCTCAAGGATAAGGCGGTGAGCGCACCTAAGGTGGTGAAGGCCTTGATCCATCCGACCAAGCCCTCTATCGAAACGGTCGCGGCGGCCCTGGCTCAGCCTGTGGTGGCTGCACCAGTGGTGGCGACCTCAGGGCCCAGAATCTCCCTGCCTCCTCGGAGGGAGTCTTCCTTTGTGCCCATCGATAGGACCCCCGTGAAACCCTCCGTGGGGAAGAAGGGGGGGCAGGGCGTCGTCGGAGATTCGGCCTCAACCTCAGAAGAGGAGCTGATCGAGGTCTTAAGCCACGGCCTAGGCGTGGAAGAAGGCCAGCCCGTCGGAATGGACCCCGACGCAGGTGACGACGACGACATCGTCGAGGATACCGACGGGGCCCCTGCTCGCCCGTCGGATTCCCCTCTGCCAGCGCCGCAAGACAACTCGGCGGCCATTTTGTTGGCCATACAGTCCTTATGCTCCGAGATAAGGACGAGGCTACCGTTACCGACGGAGGAACCTCTCCCGTCGGGGGATCCAGAACCGGGACCTTCTGGTGTTCCCCCTACCAAGAAAAGAAGGATCCATCCACCACCTCCTTTTCAACCGTCGCGCCCCTTCCAGCCCTCCTCCCCGTCCACCCGAGGGGATGATACGGGGACTGACACGGCAGCGACGGGTACGGACGACGAGGCATACGACGAGGATTTTCCGTCGTCGCCTCCCACCAGGGCTTCGCCCGACGAGATCGGATCTTTCCACTCCATGATCTCCAGGGCTTCCGAGCTTTTCCAACTCTGCCCTGAGGAGAAGAAAAAGGAAGGCTTCCTTTATCAGCGGCGCGAGGCCAAGAGGAAGACGGTCCTCTCAGTGCCTCTGTTGGACGACATTTGGGATGAGGGCCTTTCCCTCCTCAAGAACCCTTCCACGACGCCAGCTAGAAGAGACCGGTACGAGAAAAAGTACCGGGTCCTGGACACGGCCCCCCTGTGCCTCCGGGCGCAGCCTACCCCGGACTCCGTCGTCTCCGCGGCAGCCAGGAAGAAAGCGGGGGGGGGGTGCGGCCTCCACATCGACTTCCCCGCCGGACGGCGAGGGAAAGAAATTGGATGCTATGGGACGTAGAGTCATCTCGTCGGCAGCGACGACGATTAAAGCGGCCAACGCCTTGGCTATCGTGGCCCGCTATGACAGGGAGCTCTGGTACAAGATAGCTCCCCTGCTGGATTTTCTGCCGGACGACAAGAGGGCGGAGGCCCTTGAGATCCTGCAGGAAGGTGAGGTGGCCTCGGACCACGCCATCACCGTGGCGACGGACATCGCCGACACCGGGTTCCGCCAGCTGGGCAACGGCGTTTGCCTTCGACGTCGTGGATGACTCAAAGCTACGGATTTCCGGCAGGACGTCCAGACCAGAGTCCTGGACATGCCCTTCGACGGGAACAACCTGTTTGGGAAGACAGTGGACGATTCCCTTCAGGCCATCAAGGCGGATACTGAGACGGCCCGGGCCCTTGGAGTCCTGCAACGACGGACGCCCTTTCGGAGCGGCGGAGGCAAGGGCGCCTCCAAAGGTTCCGGCGGCGGTTTCGCTTCCTACCGTCAAGCGGCCCGCTCGTCGTCGCAAGAGGCCTACAGAGGACGAGGCAAGTCTAGCGGACCCCGCCGTCGTCGCCAAGGAGGTCAAGGCGGCAAGGCCGCGCCCAAGCAGGATTGAACCGGCCGTGGGGTCGGGCCCCCACCGAAGCACCCCGGTGGGAGGCCGGCTGGCGGGCTTCGTCAGCGTGTGGGAGTCCATCTCCACCGACCGTTGGGTGCTGGACGCCCTGGCCCGGGGCCACGCGCTCGAGTTTCAAAGAAGGTGCCCGCGCGTCCCCCCCGTGGCCAGGAAAGAACTTCACGTCCCTCAACTTCTCCTGGAGGTAAAGGCGATGCTCAGAAAGGGCGCCATCGAACTCGTCCCAAAGAGGCTTCGGGGCTCCGGAGTCTACTCGAGATACTTCCTCGTGAAGAAGAAGACGGGAGGATGGCGCCCCATCCTGGACCTGCGACGTCTGAACAAGTTCATCAAGGCGCAGAAGTTCTGGATGGTCACCCTCCAGCACGTCCTGGGTCAGCTGGAGGAAGGAGACTTCCTATCGTCGTTGGATTTGGAGGATGCCTACTTCCACATTCCCATCCTAAAGGGGCACCGCAAATTCCTCAGATTCGTGGTCCAAGGGCGTCATTACCAGTTCAAAGCCCTTCCCTTCGGACTACGGTCGGCACCCAGGGTATTCACCAAGTGCCTCGCACCGGTGGCGGCGCAGCTGCGCCGCGAGGGGATTCACGTCTACCCCTACCTGGACGACTGGCTCATCCGCACCAAGACGAGGGAGCTCGCCGTGGTCCACACGGCAAGGACCGTCCAACTCCTCACGGACCTGGGATTCTCCGTGAACTACGCCAAATCCCACCTGGTGCCCGCGCAAGTCGCACTGTTTCTGGGAGCCAGGCTCGACACAGTGTCCCTTCTGGCCTCCCCGTCGGAGGAGAGGACCAGGACCATCTTGGGCAAGGTGCAACGGATGTTGGTGGCCGACGCGGCCAAAGTGAGGTCCATCAAGTCCCTCCTCGGGATGATGTCTTCCTGCATCTACCTCATTCCCATGTGCAGGCTCCGGATGCGCCCGTTGCAAGAATTCCTGGATGCGCGCTGGATCCAGACGACGGGCAGCTTTGAGGAAAGGATCAAGCTCGACGAGAGTTTCCGACGAGCGATACGGTGGTGGGGCACCCGCGCGCATTTGACGGCGGGCATGGACTTCCAGACCCCAGCCCACCAGGAGACCGTGACCACGGATGCCTCCCTGGAAGGGTGGGGAGCGCACACCGAAAATCTGCACGCAAGGGGACTCTGGCTCCCGACGGAGAAGTCCCTGCATATCAACGTCCTGGAGCTCCGTGCAGTGTTTTGGGCCCTCAGGTCCTTCCTTCCGTCCCTCAAGGGCAAGGTGGTGAGGATCTTCACCGACAACACCACCACCATGTTTTACATCAGGAAACAGGGCGGAACCAGGTCCCCAGCGCTGTCCAAGGAGGCGCAGGACCTGTGGCATTGGGCCGTTGCCCAAGGGATTTTTCTGGTGCCGTTTCATCTGGCAGGGATAAAAAACACCATCGCCGACTCACTCAGCAGGGAGCTGCGCTCGTGCCACGAGTGGGAACTACGGCAGGATCTGGTGGATCGCCTCTTCCGACGGTGGGGCACACCCCAGAACGACCTGTTCGCGACGGCGACGAACACCAAGTGCCGGAGGTTCGCCAGCAGGTTTCCCCAGACGAGGAGCATGGGCGATGCTTTCTCGTTCCCCTGGGAGGGCCTGTTCCTCTACGCGTTCCCTCCCTTGCCTCTGCTAATCCGGCTCGTCAACCAGCTCAAGAGGTCACGGTGCAGGATGATCCTCGTCGCACCTGCGTGGCCGAGGCAGATATGGTTCCCGGACCTTCTGGACTTGTCAGCGTCCCCGCCGATCAAGCTGCCGGCGGACGCGGATCTACTCTCCAGGGAAGGAGGCGCCATCCTCCACCACGACCCGAAGTCGCTGAACTTGCAGGCCTGGCTCCTGCAGCGCTAGAGTTTGGAGGATACGACATACCGGCCGATTGCAGAGAGGTTCTTGCAAAGGCCAGGGCGTCCTCGACTCTTAAATGCTACGGACACAAATGGAAGAGGTTCTCTGTCTGGTGCCACGCACAGAAGATTAACCCTCTACGGATTACGGCCCCCCAAGTACTGCCGTACCTGCTGACGCTGGCCAAAGCTGGTCTGGCACACGCGTCCATCAAGATTCATCTTGCTGCGATCTCCCGATACACCAGAACCACGGGGCGGACGTCCTTGTGGTCTCATCGTCTGGTGAAAGAGTTCATGAAGGGACTGTTCAGATCGTTCCCGCCGGTGAAGGCTCCGGCCCCGGCGTGGGAGCTCAACGTGGTGCTGACCAAGCTCATGGGACCTCCGTTCGAGCCTCTGCACTCGGCCCCGTTGAAGTTTCTATCGTGGAAAACAGCTTTCTTGTGGCCATCACCTCCGCACGACGGGTGGGAGAGATCCAGGCCCTTTCCTGCAAGGCCCCGTACTTGACTTTCCACGACACGAGGGTAGTGCTCAGGACGCACCCCTCCTTCATGCCCAAGGTACCGTCGGACTTCCATCTCAACGAACCCTTGGTGTTACCTGTGTTCTTCCCGTCGCCTTCGTCGCCGGCTGAGAGGACTTTGCACTCGCTGGATGTAGCTAGAGCGCTGAAGTTCTACGTGGACCGCACGAAGGGTTTTCGGAAGACGTCACAACTCTTTGTGAACTTTGGACCTGTCAATCAGGGGAAGGCTCTCTCGAAGGCTTCAATTTACAGATGGGTCTCCGGCTGTATCATGTACTGTCATCGGTTGGCAAACCGACCGCTGCCTGGCCGTCCGAGAGCCCATTCCACCAGAGCGATCGCAGCTCCACAGCGTTCCTTTCTGGTGTGCCCCTGCTGGACATATGCAGGGCTGCTACATGGAGGTCGACGCACACCTTCACAAAGTTCTACTGCGTCGATCGGGATTCCAGGGAGGAGTCCAGGGTCGGCCAAGCAGTGCTGCGCAACCTGTTCGCCTGAGGTGAGCCTGGTGAGGAGGTAAGATGCTTAATGTTGAGTTTGATGTAATGCTTAATGTTGAGCCTTTGCCACCTCCCGTGGTTGTGCATGTGTGTACTGCTATGTATTCTTTATTCATGAGCATGTGAATCCATGCCAGACCCCATGCTGGAGAAGGAACAAGTTACTTACCTGTAACTGTTGTTCTCCAGCATGGGTCTGGCATGGATTCACATGCGAACCCTCCCGCCTACCCCTCTGCGGCTCTTCACTTGGTCATACTGCCACTTCACGTGCTTCCAAATCTGAAGATGGCTGCCAGAGGCGGTGCTTAGGTAGAGGGCAGTCATTGGCAATGGTCAGTATGACGCAGAGACCAGTGATTGGTTATTACTACGAAAGACAGATCAGAAACGAAACTGATACTGGTTTTTTCTTTACCGAGGATTCCCAGCCTGACGACGGGGAATATTCATGAGCATGTGAATCCATGCCAGACCCATGCTGGAGAACAACAGTTACAGGTAAGTAACTTGTTCCATCCTTTCGTATCATTACATAGCCTGCGGGTATTGCTAGATTGAGGCTTGGACCGGAGGCATCTGAGCCCCAAGTCTCCGTTATTGCACATACATCTAGGTTATTTTGTTCAATATAATTAGCCATCTCTAGGGCATGCTTCACTAGGGAGCATGTGTTAATGAGTAGACAGCTTAGTGCAGTTGTTACTGTGATGGGAGAAGGTCTAGAGATCACTAGAATATCCTTAGGAGTGCCTGTATATTGAGTTACGTTACTCAAATGAACACGTTTCTCCCAGGTGCAACGGGTCTCCTGCAACATAGTAACCAATATGCTGGGGATATTCAAAACCTCCGAAGATTCTTTAGTTTAAGTACTTCTCTATTGGTGCTGGAAGTGCCAATCATGGGTATAAGAGGGCTCCGTACATGGGGAATTCTGTGTTGAGTATCTAGTTGATCTGTGACTATGTTTAATGTATGAAGTAGTCAGATGAGCATTTTAACGATTTATTACGTTCTGTTTCTAAAAGCGCTATATCTCAGATAAACCCATTGAAGGGATCTAAAGTTAGCTTACCTGCGCGTCCTTGCCGCGGACTGCTGGAGACTGCCCCTAACGTCTGGGTTTCTAATTTTGTACACTTACGGAAACTACAATCCTGCTGGGGATTGTAGTTTCTGCTATCCCTAAGTGCGTGCAGGTGAGCGAAGCTCCTCTGTTTCTAGTCGCACTTTAGTTTGTTTAAAAAGTTAAACTACCAGCTCCTATTGACCTGTGTTGCAAGGAGTCACTGAGTGCTACAATTAAAAACAAGCTTCGCTCCAATATGTAAAAACAATATATTTTAAATTAGCAGCTAAATGGTACACAATATAAGAGCAATGTTAAAAAATAATCCTGTCCCACAAAAAGATGTAACGGGTCTTAAAACTTGAACCATTATACTCCCGTCACTCTCCTTGTCAGGTTCAAACACATATGGGAATTGTTGTAACGGATCCAATAGAGCCTGTTTTTGATTTTTGGACAACTCGAGGGGTTGGTGGGGAATTGGCTTGTTATCTCTGCTTTCATCCGATGGAAGACTGCTTATTATGATAGAGGCATATTTCTCCATAGGTTCTTTCCACTCTTTGAGTAAGTTAATATGATAGATATAAGTTTGAATTTTCTGATCAGGCTATGATATTTTTGTAATTATAGGGTCCCATCTGTTCAAGTATTTCATAAGGTCCATACCATCTGGATAGAATCTTATTGTCAGATGGGTGGGCGGGGTGAGAGAAATACTTACTGTCCTCTGGAGAAGGATCTCATCAAGGCCTTGCTATCATGTCATTTGTTCCTGAACTTGGACCATATGGAGAAGAACTATTTTGCTTACAGCTGGCATTTGTTTTAACTTTTGAGCAGTTTGGGATAAGGGAATAGTGCCTCTCACTCTCTCTCTTTTTCTCCCACAACAACTCAAATGGAGATACTCCAGTAGATGCTTGGGGAGTCTTCCTAATGGCGAACAGAGCCCAGGGTATCATGACATCCCAGTTCTTCTCGTCTACTTCAACCAATTTCTTTAGAATATGTTTTAAAGTCTGGTTGAACCTTTTAACTAACCCATCAGTCTGGGGATGGTAAACTGAGGTTCTTAAGGTTTTAATCTGAAGAAAATCTTTCACCTCAGACACAGATTTACTCATAAAGATGGAGCCTTGGTCCATTAGGATTTCTTTTGGTAACCCAGTTGGGGAGAAAAATGATAAGAGGTTTCAGAATTTGAAGGGAGGTATTATTCCTTAAAGGAACGGCTCCAGGATATCTAAGTGAATAATCTAAAAAAAATTTAAAAAACGAAATATATTGATTACCCAATTTCGATGCTTCTATGCCCATCCCAATTCATGAAAAAGGAACAGCAATAATAGGTAGTGGTTGTAAAGGAGGAGGCAGTGGCATTTTAGTACTGGCCTTCTGGCAAAGTTCACAGGTACCTAATGTATTTCTTGATATCTGCATAAATACTGGACCAATAAAATCTGTTCACAATTTGGGCTTGGGTTTTATTTATTCCCAAATGTCAACCAGTCAAATGAGTATGAGCCATCTCCATTACAATATCTTTGACTCCTATGTATTACAATCTGAGTTCTTTGTTTCCCAAAGGGATCCATATCCCCTTTATACAGTAACCCATTCTTCAAGGGATCATTATGCTGGACAAAGGCTACGTTAGGAATAGTTTCCTCTTACTCGTCTATATGTACTGGTACTGTTGGTTCACACTCCGCCTCTCCAAACCCTTGAGTTCCTATTCCTGGTTTTTTCACAATTCACTTCTTCAGGCTTTGGGAGTATGGAACATTTCAATATACCTTGTGCTGCCCTCTCCTCAGCTTAGATTTGGTATGCCTTCTTTCCATTATTTTGCATTAACACTTTATAGGCTGGATCAATTACCCCTGCCAATAAGTCAAGGCCATACCCCCAGGCCAGGCCTGACTTGGAGGCAAGGCAAACATAGTACCATTAGTGCCTATAAGAATCAAGTCTGTCGGGATCAAAGCTCTGTCCCCTGGTTGAATCAATTCTCCCCTACTACTATAGTTATCAAACCCAATAGTGTTCTGTAACTATATTAGGAGTAGAAGCTCTTTTACTAAGTTTTTCAAACTTGAGGGTTCCCGAATTTTCTATCAATTGACTGTGATCCCACCCTGACACCATATTTGAGGCGTCAGCAATGTGAGGCTGACAACATTTTGATGATTGTTCAAAATATTCAATTTTTTTATAAAGTACAAAAGATATTAAATGCCTCTCTATCCCTACTGATTTCTCTGCCTAACAAGAACTAAAGGGAAACACTCCGAGCAATGGATGGCTGTCCCTCACACTAAACATCAGATACACAAAAGAATCTATATGGCAACCTAGGTAACCTAGTGTAGTCAGTTTCTGGATAACCTTTTAGTAACCTCCAATAATTCCAATTCAACCCTGTAACATCCAGACTTTTCAAAAGTTCCTTTTTCTCTCTCTGTATTTCTCAAGCACTAGTAACTGGAGTAGAATGGGGTTGAATTGGAATTATTTTGACAGTCAGACTTTAACTAATTGCTGCTTTGAAACCTGGAAATGATGACTCTGTGGGGAAAGAAACCTAGAGACCTCATGAACTGTGAGCTGACTTTTTGGGGAAGGGATCCTCGAGACTTGGTGAATTGTACTGACCTTTTGAAACTGTGTTGAATTCTTGGGAAAGGAAGCCCCAAGGCCCTTTTCACATTTTCATGCAAGCTTATTCACATTTGTTTTCCTTGGTTCTATTCACACGGGGGTCACTCGGTCTAGGAGCAGTTGTCAGACCACACAGTCCACCCATTAAAGGTCACTCAACCGATAACCTTTGGCCCTATGTTGCACTTCTGTATTCTTAATATCAATCAACACTGATTTCAGGTTCTGCTTGGCATTTTCTTGGCTTTGCCACAACCATGTATCTCACACAACTCATTCCATGGTGGTCCCCTTTCTACATCACCTTGCTTTCACTTTGCTCATAAGTGTTCATCACTTGCTTTACTCTCGTGCTGTATTCACATAGGCTCCTCACACCTCAATTAGTTTGGTATTCAACAATGCTTGCAACATCCACAAACAGTACTTGTAATACTTTGCATCTTTCTCTGGCATTCAATAATGCTTGTAGCACTCAGGAGCGCTTGTACCCCTTTTCAGCTTTATCCGCTATTCAGTAAGGCTTGTATTGTAGCACTCTTAAAAGTGCATATGCTAACTTGCAGCTTGGTTGGCATTCAAGATTGGATTTACTCTTCCATACTAATAGTAATGAATCTCAGTTCGTTCGCTATGCCAATATGCCTCTTCATCCCCAGGGTGCCCTGGTCTGAGTGTTCCCTTCTCTTACACTCACTGATCTGTTATTGCTCCTCCTTGCCTCTCGATTCAGCTTCTCTGCTTTGGTCATCTCCACATGGTAGTCACATGAGCTTCTGTGAGCAGCGCTCACGTCCTGTTTCAGCTGCGCATATCCCTGCTCTTCTCTTGCAGAGACTACCAGTGGCTTGTGGTGGTGAAGAGTGTTCGATGTCCCACAGCTCCTGCTGTGGACACCTGAAAAAGGGGATAGCAGGCTTCTTGACACTCAAACGGCCTGTGCTGGCCCCATTGTCCTTGCTGCACTCCTGCTCAACCCAGCTTTGTCCAGGTGGTTCCTCTTCTGCCAGCTCTACCTCTGCATGCCGCATTCTCGGATGGCTCACAACAGGATGGTTTTCTGAAGTTGTTAGACGGTCACTAATTTTATACACCTGGGACCTGTTAAGTGGGTTCAGGTGTAAGTCCTTCATTTTAGTTGCCTGACCATAATTAGGCCAATTAGATGGGCATGCCTGACCTTTACAATAGCAATCGTCCACAGCCCTTCTCGTCTCAGTGCCAAAGTGGTGTGAATGAATGGGAGTGTGCATTACTCCCAGTTGCTTCTTCCTCATGTTGGTACTGCTGATCTCTTTATATTAATAGGAGGAGGCTGATTTATATTTGTCCAGCCCACCGGAGGAGTTGCTTTTCTTGTGGATTTATTCCTTGTTCTAGTAATATATTGGTATTTTGGAAGGGAAGAATTGGCAATAGCCTACGAAGGCGGTTGGGACTGAAGGTTTGTTGTGAAAAGGGAACAAACATGCCTCACCTAAGGACGTCTTTTCCACACAGGTGATCATCCCTCATATATCCACCCCAAGGGGCAGGATCCAAAATGCAATTGCCTTTCCCTGGCCACCTAAGCAGAGAATACCGGGGTAGAGCAAGTGAGGATGCCCTCAGGTTACTCAGTCTTCTGTGAAGAATCCTACAGATCCCTCACTGAAACCCTGCCTCAAGTCTCCCAGGTGGCCAAGGCAAGGCAGACTCTTCCTGATCTTGGGGGTGGTGTACTGCAGGAGGAGAAAAGGCCCTGGGTGGTGAGGAGATCCCGTGGCATGAGACGCAGTGTGCGTCTTCTGAAGAAAGTACAGGTAATGGCATATTGCCATTATAATGTCCCTGACTTGCATACAAAATCTGTAATCCTGGGTACACGTTTTATTAACGGAGAAATCTTTCTAAGTATCTCAAGACAAACCTCCTCCTAACTCCCAAAGGTATAATGTAAAAGGATCTAGTCAAAATGTTTTAAACCTAATGTCTTCCTCTGACAACTAATTCTAACAATCCAGCCTTTAATAATTTAAGGGAACTAAATCTACCCTTCAAACTAACCCAAATGTTAGAAAAACTGAAGGGGGACTAGATGTCCCATAATCCCATGAGTACTGGGACGGGGAATAGGGCTGTAGAAGCATGCTAGTGTAGTAGTCTGGAAATTCAGCCTAACGGTTATTGCAGCAGTCAGTTAATTGAGCTTAACAGCCCACACCTGAAGTAACCTGGAAGGCATAAAAGGCCCCCTCAGGTGCAGGCAATAGGAAGTAGGGATCTGGAATGCAAGCCGTAGCAGAAAGAAGGCGGCGCGAGTCTGGCAAACCAAGCAGAGATAGGAGAACAAATGGAAGCCGGAACATGCAAACAGCAGATTTCATCTGCATCTTCTGAGCGGGTCCTGTCCCCCAAAACTCTGAAGAGCAGAGGCTGCGCAACAGTGCTGAGGCCGTGCAGCGGAAGGCATGCAGGAGAGCTGGCTTTCCCCATGTGAGCCTGATTGCTGTGACTGCAGCATACTGAATGTGTTGGAGACTGAGTGTTAGGGAGAATTCTCAAGAATGGCTAATTTCCCTTACTGAGTCCCTCAGCAGCTTTGCTGGATTTCTAGGATTATTTTGTTTCACCTGGGAAGAGTGTGAGCCTTTTTTTCCCACTCTTACATGTGTTTTGCTTTGTGTTTAACATTTTTTGTGTTCATAGACTGTGGAGCCTCACCTACTCCATAGGCATCAGCTTTTTACGGTTACACGGCACCTTCAGTGCAGTGACACAGGGTTGTCCTTTAAACTTCCCAACTCAGACTACATTTTCTGGGACTGACTACTGTCTCCCAGAACATGTAAAGTTACCATTGACTTTATTAGTCTATTTAAAATCCACAGACCCAGTACAAACTATCTTACATAAAGTACTGGAAAGGGTTAATACTTATTCCTTTTTGTCTGTTTCTCTTGGAGCATTGTTTCACAGTGGTAACTACCCTAATTTTCCTACAGTGGTTATCTTAAATAACCTTGGTATTGTTTTACGCTATCTTCTCGCACTCCTATTTGCTTGGCTAGGTGACTGTCCCTCCAGGACAGCGACCCTGCTGCATGATTGACAGCCAGGCTGTGTCAATGGGAGTAAACTGCATAAAAAACATGTCTCTGGGGCTGGAAAGGCAGAGTCGCCACTGGAACGAAGGAACCGACTAGGAGTTGACAGAAGAGGACCCCTACAATGACTGAACCGCCTGGTGAAGCCCTGATGCAGGTCTGACTCCAACACTGTGAAGATCTACCAGGAATCTTCTTCCCCTGAGCTGGTGAGGCCAACCAGTTCGCCCAAACTGCAAGCCAGGACTCCAGCCCCCCCCCCCCCTCCTGTGGTCGAATTTGCTGTACAGAGCGACAGTAAACCGGATAGCCAGGAAGGTCGGACCCTGTTTGGGTTTTAAGGAGCGCACCTTTTATTCATTGCTTTGCTCTGCTGCTGGTTTCTTCCCTGGGTAGTGCAGGACCCTCCAGTCTTCCTACTTCTTGTCAATCCAACAGTTGCTTCAAGAACCGTGAGCCTGCAGGACCTGCCAGGAACGTCTGCCTCAGCTACAGCTTCTTCTCCATTTAAAGGTACTGTGCAAATCTGGTTGTTTCGTCCAGCCGTGGTGAAGGTGTGTGAAATCTTTCGCCAATCTGAGGGCTTGTCCTTCTCTACGCTTTAAACTATCTTCGAATGGATTGTGTCCTCCCACGTATTTCTCATCTTGTGATATTTGTTATTGCCAGCTTCGCTGCTTCGGAAAAAGAAATTCGGTAGAAGGCGCTGTGCTCGAGGTCGTGGCGTTGATTGTCCCTCGACGGGCTCCGTTCCGTGTCGACGTCACTGCTAGTATAAATAGCTCGAGCAGCGCCCATTGGCTTCAGTTCCGTTTTTCCGATTGCTTCGCTCTCGAACGCCGCGCTTCGAGATTTTCTATCGGAAAATGTCATCTACTGCTCCTACACCCAAGACTGGGTTTAAGAAGTGTATCGACTGCGGTTTGAAGATGTCAATCACTGATCCTCACCACATCTGTCTTTGGTGCCTGGGTTCAGATCATCGAACCGGCGACTGTGGCTCCTGTCAGTCAATGACGGAGCAGGCCCTCCGTGAGAGGAAAGGTAAACTAGCGGTGGGTCGGGAGGCTTCGAAGGCCACTTTGAAGGCCTTGTCGAAGACATAAAAAATCGTCCAATTCAAAAGAATCGGAACATCACAAAAAACACTCAGAGATCCCGATCTCGTAGTAGATCGAGGAGATCTTCACATTTTAAAAAAGTTAAAAGGAGACATAGATCTCCTTCATCATCCAATACATCGACCGAATTGGTTCAATGTCCTACTAAATCGGATTCCCCAAGAAAATGGGAGGTTGTTAGAAGAAACATGATGGAGGTCTTTGAGAATGAGGCCTCGACCCCCCCCCTCACCCCCACCCCCTCAAAGAAACCCGAAAAGTGCCAGACCCCGGTCGCTCCATTGGACGACACAGGGAAGTCGGGAACTACTGCGGTAAGACTCAGTAGTATGGGTGAAAGCCGTAAAACTTGAGTCAACAAATCGTCGAGGAATCCTCGAGTAGAGTGGTTCACCGACACCTCGTAAAAAACAGAAGTTGTCAAACATCTGCAACTTCGCCGACAGCTTCGAAATCGAAGCCTAAAGAGTCTTCGACGCCTTTGTCAAAGACTTCATCGGGGTCGTCGAAGATTCCTTCGACACCTTCGAAGAATCCTTCCGTTCCTTCGACGAAAACTCGGGAGGAAGAGGGGAGATTTACCCCATTACCAAAATCAGACTTTTTTAAGTCTGTGTCCTCAATGTTTGAGGATGAGGAAATCTCTCCTTTTGGAGTGCAATATGGCACTAGAAAGTTCCAGAGGAACTAATAGACCCAGAATCTAAAATGAGACCTGTGCGAGACTCTGCATTCTGCTAGTGGCATTGACACGTTACCTGAATTGGAGTTTGCAAGACTTGACCCTGCAGAACATGCAGATTCAGGGTACAGGAGATTAATGAACAGAGTGGTAGAATTTATGGGCTGGGGTAGAGCCTCACCCACTTTTGAACAGGACGATATGACGGACATAATTGTTCGGGGCCCCCAGAAGGATCCAGTTCTCCCCTTCCATAGGGCACTTCAGAGAACAGTGGAAAAGACTGGGAAACCCCTGACAACATTGCTTTGGTAAACAGCAATTTTCCGAAGAAGTATAGAACTTCTACTTCTGATCCTGAGTATCTGAAAAGACATCCCACTCCAGAAAGTCTGGTTATTCAGGCTGCAACTACTTTGAGACAAACTGCATATTCAACCATACCTCCGGATAGGGAGGATAAGAAGGTTGATGCTTGGGCCCGTAAAGTTTTTACGTCGGGTAATATGGCCTTCAAGTCAACTAATGTCACCTGTACCCTAGCCAGGTTCACACATACCCTGTGGGAATGCATTTTGGCGGCGGCTGAACATATTCCGGAAGGCGAGGAAAGGGAAAGCTTCCTGAATATTGTCAAAGACGGGAAAGGGGCAATGGGGGAATGTCTCCAGTCTGGACTGGATACTGCTGAAAGTATTAGCAGATCCATGGCATCAAGCAGTGCTATGCAGATTTGCGTGGTTGATAAAGTCGGGTTTTGCACCAGATGTGCAAGCCAGGCCTCTCAACATGCCTTTTGAAGGCTCGAGGCTGTTTGGTAGTAAGGCTGATGAGAGCCTAGAAAAACTACAGACCTCAAAAGCGGCAGCGAAATCCCTTAGTGGCTCCATGCGACAACCTCAGAAACCCTATTCGGGCTCATCTTCCTGGAAGGTTCGTCCGTTTCGGTACTATTCTTTTGGTAGAGGAAGAGGACAGGCTTTTCAAAGGGGCAAAAGAAATGTCACTCGTGGTGGACGAGGAAAGACTACAAAGGCATCTTCAGGAACAGCATCTTTACCCTCAGCCGCCTCCAAATCTCTCTGAGGCCTTATCATACGAAACACCAGTGGGAGGCAGAATCTCTCAGCATCTGAAAGAATGGCAGGGTATTACTTCAGAAGCTTGGGCACTGGAAACAGTAGCTCAAGGTTACTGCCTTCGCTTCCTAAAAAGGCCTCACGATTATCCACCGGGAACCAACTTGACCAAAACCCGCTCCTTTTTAAGGAAATTTTAACCCTGCTAGAGAAAGGTGCAAAAGAACATGTACCTGTGGCAGAGAGGAACAAGAGTTGGTACTCCCCTTATTTTCTCATACCAAAGAAGGATGGAGGATTGAGCCCCATCTTGGACTTAAGAAACTTGAACAAGTTCCTCAGGAAGGACAAGTTCAAGATGGGTAACCCTTTCTCAGATACTTCAGGCTCATCAACTCCCAGACTGGTTGGTATCATTGGACCTTCAGGATGCTTACTTTCATGTGCCAATCCATCCCAAGCACAGAAAGTACCTGAGGTTCGCAGTTGGTGGTTCTCACTATCAGTTTTGAGGTCTGCCCTTCGGGATGACCTCCGCCCCAAGGGTTTTTCACCAAGCTGATGGCGGTAGTGGCAGCGAGTCTCAGGAGAGGGGGAATTCACGTCTACTCTTACCTAGACGACTGGTTGATCAGAGCATGTTCTCCCGAACAAGCTCAAAAACATCTGTCGATCACTTGTCACTTCCTTCACAATCTGGGATTCTCCCTCAATTTCAAGAAGTCCCTGTAAAGATGAAGGCAAGTGACAACATCATTATCTTAAGACAGCTTTATTGTCTTTATTTCATGCAGCATAGTGAGAGACCCCCAACACAGGCCATGTCCAGGGTCCAACTGACAGCAGTCAAAGAGCAACATTCTAAAGCAATAGCACTCTATAATAGATGACACAATGGAGTTCTACCATGGAATGGCTCAGACCTATTGCTGGCCTATGTTGCACTAACAAGAGATGCATTAACAGATATTGCATTTGGAGAACATCCAAATGCACAACCTATATACAACACACCTCCCTCCCCTAAAAAAATAAATAAAACCTCTTTATTACAAATAAACTAATAAAATTATCAGGTCCAACACTTTGGAAATTGTACATCTGTGCTATAAAACGTAAGCACATTTTGGATTGCACATCTATCTCTTCACCTTTGCAATTCTAGATAAACTCCAGACTTGACCACTTTCCACGCACACAGCATTTTTGTAGATTTGTGTCACCCTAACAGGTTCTGAGTAGAGTGGTTCCCCCTTCTTGGAGACAACCGCCCTTCTTATACGCACCAAATCCCCAACCTCAGCCAGTTTTTCTTTTTGGATTTTTCTCATTAACTCTGCCCACCCACCTACCTTTGCGGGCATCCATCTTTTTCCTCACGTCATCCACCACTGCATCCGATTCTCTTGCCCTGCCCAACCAGGCAGGTGTTACACAAGTATTAACTTTTCGTCCTCTCATTAATTCAAAAGCACTGATTCCTGTTTCAATCCGTGGAGCCATCCTTAATGCATACAATCTGTCACAGCTACCGTTCTGTCAAGTCCACTTACTTTTGCTCCTCGAATAGCCTCCATAATAGATCTGTTGACCCTCTCAACCATCCCAGTTGCTTGAGGGTAGTATAAAGGTGTCCTTTTGTGTTTGACACCACATTTGCCAAGATACTCTAAGAACATTTTCCCCACGAATTGTGGGCCATTATCGGTGAGGATACTTCTAGGTAAACCCTCCCTTTCAAAAACATCTTCCAGAAATTCTATTATCCGTTGACGGGTAACTTCCCTCAAAATCCTGAACTAAGTCCATCTAGAAAAGATATCAACCAGTACGAGAATGAACCTTCCTTTACCCGCACCCATATCCATTGGACCCAAAACATCCATAGACCGGCCTTGCCACACACCCGCTGGGGTGCTAGTTTTCCCCATTGGTTGAGACCTAGGAAGTAGGTCTTTCCCTGACTTGATGCAGTCAGTGCAAGCACCCATAACCTTTTCAATTTCACGATCCATCCCTGGCCACCAGTAATCAACTTTAATTACTTCCTTAGTCTTACACACACCTATGTGACCTTGGTGTGCACGACTTATTAATTTACTTCTCAAACATCCCGGAACAACCAATTTGTCCCACCGGTAAAACATCTCTCCTTTCAATGACAATTCATTCCTCACCTCCCACATTGACCTTTCTTCATTTGATAATAGTCTTTTCTCTGGCCATTCACTTTCTACAAAAGTCCTGATCCGTCTCCACATCTCACTTGATTTTAAAACCTGAATCCACTCCTGTTTCTGTATAATGCCTTCCACAGTAGCAAACACCATTTAATTGTCACCATACACACTTCTGTCATTATCAGCCACGTTATCCTCAAGTTTCACCCTTGAGGCATGATCAGCCTTAACATTTTCTTTACCCGCAACTACCTCAGCAAAAACACAAATCCTTTACTTTGATTGCGTGTTATGTGGGTGCTACAGACACATCAGACGGGATGTATACAAGAAGTATACACCGCAATCAAATATTCATATGATCAGTTAACACACAGGTAGCGTGCTTTTCTTCACCTGTGGTGCCCCGTGATGGTCCAAACCTAATTTGCCTTCCCACAAGGGGCCCTGGGCAAAATTCACGAAATCCGCTTTTCCAGAGACAGTCAGTCACGTCTGAAAAGGATGCAGCGCCACAGCTACGTTCAGGGATTGCACTTCCTGATTTTCTCTGCCTGGTCCCACGTGACGGGTGGGGGCGTGGTAAATCACCCGCCCGGCCCTATTACCAGCCTTGCTTTTGAGGAGCTTGTCTCCATGTTAGGCTGCGCCGCTTCCGCGTGATGGGAGGAGCTTGGCGAGCCCCTCTCACAGCCTGCTCGAGAGCAGCTGAAAACTCGTCTCTGTAGCTGCCGCACTGGTTCAGGGGGGCGCAGGGATTGGGACTCCGCAGGATCTTCTATGCCGCGGTTCAGTCCGCGTTGCACGGTAATACTCCCGACAGCCTTCAAAACCATCTACAATACGGTCCGACTTCTGGGCAGCTCACGGCACTCGGAACGGATAGTGTCTGTGCCCGCCTGTGACTGGATCCGCTACAGTGCTGCAGAAACGAAACAGCAAGCGGCAGCGGCTTCCACAGTGGGAGCGCAGCAGAGCAAAGGTCAGACAGCCACCAGCACAGCCGCCTGCTGGACGTCCTTTCCTTCCTTCTCTCTGTTCCTCGGGTCCTGTAGCCAACGTAGCACAGCCACTTCACGCTACTTGTCGGTCGGGGGTCTCTGCTTCTGCTCGCCTTCAACAGGGATATTCAATTACATCCCATCCTCGTCGCCATTGTAAAGATGAAAGCAAGTGACAACATCATTATCTTAAGACAGCTTTATCGTCTGCATTTCATGCAGCATAGTGAGAGACCCCCAACACAGGCCATGTCCAGGGTCCAACTGACAGCAGTCAAAGAACATTCTAAAGCAATAGCACTCTATAATAGATGACACAATGGAGTTCTACCATGGAATGGCTCAGCCCTATTGCTGGCCTATGTTGCACTAACAAGAGATGCATTAACAGATATTGCATTTGGATAACATCCAAATGCACAACCTATATACAACACACCCACATTATACCATCCCAAAAACTCCAGTTTATTGGAGCAGTCTTGGACACTTCCTCGGACAAAGCCTCGCCTCCCGAGATAAGAGCTCTCCACATTCTGCAGATGGTAACAAAATTCCAGAAAGCCCAGCATCTGCCGGCTTTTGATTATCTGCGGTTGCTCGGCCTCATGGCATCCTGCATTATTCTGGTGCCAGAGGTCAGATTGAGAATGAGATCCCTTCAATGGGCCCTCAGGACTCAGTGGTCCCAATTCTTGGCGAGTATGTCGGATCTTCTGCAAGTCTCGAGCGCAGTTGCTCAGGATCTACTATGGTCGGCTTGCAACGACAACATCCTCAAAGGGGAATATTTTTGGCAACCATGGCCGCAGATAACAGTAGTAACGGACGCCTCACTCACGGGGTGGGGAGCTCATACCAACGATCTGACAATCAGCGGTCGTTGGTCTCCATCGGAGTCCAACCTACACAACAACCTGTTGGAGCTGAGGGCAATCAGACTAACGCTGAAGGGAAGAATGTCCTGATAATGAAGGACAGCACAGTGGCCATGTACTACCTCAACAAAAGAGGAGGCCTAGGATCACTACCACTGTGCAGACAAGCAATGGAGCTCTGGTTCTGGGCAATACGGGAAGGAATCTCTCTATCGGCAGTTCACCTAGCCGGAGAGCAGAACATGGCGGCAGACGCTCTGAGCAGGCAGAGCACAGTCTCCCACGAGTGGGAGTTAGCTCAGGAAGACCTTCTGGAGATCTTCACCCTTTGGTGAACCCCTCAAGTGGATCGGTTCACACCCTTTGGTGAACCCCTCAAGTGGATCTGTTCACGACCGAGGTAAACCGGAAGTGCGAACAGTATTGCTCAAGGGAATTTCCCCCGAGAGGAGCTCTAGGAGACGCGTTCGTGATGGACTGGGATTTCCCCGTACTGTATGCGTTTCCTTCAGTCCCCGTGATTCCTCAAGTAATCAGGAGGTTGAGAAAGTTCAGGAAAACCATGATCTTAATTGCCCCGGATTGGGCCAGGAGGAGGTGGTACCCGGACCTTCTGGACATGTCCATCTGCCCTCCAATACGTCTTCCGCAAAGGGATGATCTTCTCTTGCAAGAGGAAGGTTGGGTTCTCCATCCAGAGGTCAAGACACTCAACCTTCACGCATGGATTCTGAGAGATTGAGATACAGGGATTGGGACCTTCCGGACGACGTAATGGAAATTTTGCTTTCGGCCAGAAGACCAGAAACAAAATCCTTGTATCGGTGTCGTTGGAACAAATTCAGTAACGGGTGCAAAGATAAGGATGTGGACCCTTTTCAATGTGGCACCCCAATGGTGCTTTCTTTCCTATTGCATCTAGCCAATCTGGGGCTCCAGATCGAAACAAAGGTTATCTTGCTGCGCTATCCATTTTCAAGCGCTCCTCGGAAGAGGTTTCTTACTTCAAAATTCCATTAATCATTCAGTTCCTGAAAGGATTTACCAATGTATATCCACCAGTGCAGTTTCATGTCCCAACTTGGGATTTAAACCTAGTCCTTAAATTTCTAACTTGTATACCATTTGATCCTCTGCACTCCTGTCCATTGAGGCTTCTATCACTAAAAAATGTCCTCCTTGTAGCATTAACATCAGCCAGCAGGATTAGTGAACTACAGGCTCTCTCATGTAAACCTCCATATACCACATTTTACAAGGACAAGGTAGTTCTTAAGGTTAAACCATCTTTCTTACCAAAAGTAGTTTCTGACTTCCATTTGTCACACAATTATTTTACCAACATTCTATCCTCTTCCTCCTCATTTGGGTAAAGACGAGGAGAGACTGCATAGACTGGACCCTAAAAGGGCCCTCAGTTTTTACATTTCAAGAATGTCAAAATTACGTCAAGATGACCAACTCTTTGTGGGTTATACAGGTCGTAAATTGTGGTTGGCGGTGACTAAACAAACTATATCCCGCTGGATCATTCTAGCTATATTGGAATGCTACAGATTATCAGGAAAAGACCCACCGGATGGGCTACGGGCCCATTGCACTAGGGGAATGGCTACTTCTGCGGCTTTGAAGAGGGGAGTCCCTGCAAAAGACATTTGCTCGGCTGCTACATGGGCATCAATGCATACCTTCATCAACCATTACTGCTTAGATGCCTCCTCCAATGAGGGTTTATTTGCCAGGGTGGAACTGCATTCCGTCCAAAAAAACAATAAATAGCACTCCCACCTCCAAATTGATCACTGCTATGGGAGTCGATCACAAGATAAGGAATATGTGGGAGGACATAATCCATTCGAAAAACAAGTTACTTACCAACTGTAACGTTCTTTCAACTGGATGTTCCTCCCGGGTATTCTGCATCGACCCTCCAAGCCTACCCCGCAGTACAGTTTACGCTTTCTTACACTTTCCTCTCACGATGGGCCTATCAGTCACAGGACACGCCTAGGTGTTCAATGAGTATTTCCTCGAAAAAACAGAACTGGAGCCAACGGGCGCGGCTCGAGCTATTTATACCAGCAGTGACATTGACACGGAACGGAGCCCGTCGAGGGACAATCTACGCCATGAACTCAAGCAGAGCGCCCTCTGCCGAAAAAATTGTTTCCGAAGCAGCGAAGCTGGAGATAAAGAATATCACAAGATGAGGAATACGTGGGAGGAACATCCAGTCGAAAGAACGTTACAGTTGGTAAGTAACTTGTTCTTTTCTGCCGACCAACTTCGTCTAGAACTGTTGGCAAAGACTTAACCGTGAACTACCCTGAACTGTGTGATCTTGAGCAAATTACTTTTGTCCTATTGACTTTGGCCGTAGCCTTTTTGATTTGATCACATCACTGTAGTTCCTCTTTCTAGATTGCCCTGCTTACTTACCTGTTGGTGCTGCTCATTTTGTGTCGAACTTTTTTTTTAGCTTAACTTGTCCAGGGGGGGCGTGGCTTGATGGCTACGTGAGAGGATGTTCCTTGGAGGAGCTCCTGATGATCCGATCTTGATCCTGGGAAGAAGTGATGGTTTTTGGCGGACTTTCGAGCCCACGGTGCATCCAAGGGTGCATGAAAGTGGGGGGCTCATGGTGAGTGCCCTCCCCACCAGCGAGACTGCATATCCACAGAACTAGACTTCGAAGAAGGTGGCGGTCGCGCGGTGGAAGGGCAGCACCCAAGATGGCCGCCTGTGGACAAAGGGCCATAAATGGTCCGTGGAACTGAGGAAGACAAAGATGGTCGGAGCGTGGGCGAGCCCAACCAGATAGATGAGTCGCATGCGCCTCTGGCTGGAGGCAAGAACATAAGTGTGAGCCCCCACTGAGGAGGCCCTGGATCGTGGCGGGCCGGCAGAGTGAACCCGAGCTCAGCGCAACCTTGCTGTGAAGGGGCCGGCGAGCGAACCCCGCAAGGCACTCCGCAGCGCCGAAGATACAGCTGGGCGTGTGGGCCCAACTGACGCAGCAGGATGTCCTCCAAGGTGGTGCGACCCCGGATCAAACAGCCCACGATGGAGGCCTATGCTAGGTCGCCCTTGGGCGCGGAAGGGGGCAAGAGCAAAGAAGCCCCCGCGGCGGCGACGGACCCACCGGGTACTATCCAGGAGGTGCTGGCAGCAATTGCCGACTTGAAAGTGGCTTGGGAGACGAAGTTGGGCCTGGCCATGAAAGAGCGGCAGGAGGGCCTAGACCTTAAGATCGGAGCGGTCCGAGAAGAGATGAACCTGTTGCGCCAGGACGTGCGAACGATCGCGGAGCGCACTGGGGAACTGGAGAAGGAGTTGGCCCCGACCACGGAGCCGTGCAACGCACACGCTAAGGAGCTTCATGCCCTCGTGCAACGAGTGGGCAATTTGGAGGACAGAGCAGGCAGAGGGGCGCGCCAGGTGCAACAACATTCGCATAGTGGGTGTTCCGGAGGGAATGGAAGGATCGAACCCCACGGATTACGTTGAAACCATGCTCTTGCAGGAGATTACAGGCGGGGAGCTGACCCGGGGGTTCGCGGTCGAAAGGGCACATAGGGCCCTGACCAGGGGACCGGCCACAGGAGCCCCCCCGCGGCCGTTGATCGCGAAGATCTTGAACTATCGTGACCACGAAAAGATTCTCAAATTTTTCCGGAAAGGAGGTACGATAGAAAGGGGGTCAGCGAAAATAACGGCGTATCCGGATTATACGCTGCTCGTACAGCGGAGCCAAATGAACTTTGGAACGGTGAAAAGGAGGCTTAGAGAAGCAGGCCACCGCTACATGTTGCTCTACTCCGCCAGGTTAAAGGTGTTTTATAAGAACAGATCCCTCTTCATTGAGACGCCGACCGGAGCGATGGAGTGGTTGGATATGCAAGGTCGACCTCAGAAATCGGATGCCCAGACAGAAGCGGCTGGAGAGAAGTAGCACGTTGCAGAGGCACCCGTGAGGCCATAGTCATGACATTGGGACTGGAATATAGTACAATATTGTGCTTTTGGGGAGGAAGTTCTGGTATCTGCCGGCGGGTCCCGTTGAATGCACTTCTCCTAAATAGACGACTGGGAGCTCCTGGGGAGCACCCTCTGCACCCAATAGTAGTACACTTAGTTAGGTCACTGTTAGATTGGTGACACCCCGCGGGGTCCTCGTCCTCAGACACGAGACGGGTCCAGACGTGGGTAGGCCTGAGATCCAGGGATGGAGCTGGGCTATTGTTGGGGGGGGGGGGGGAGTTGTGTGCAGTGGTGTGAAGTTGGGGAAGGGGGGAGGTGGGTATTGTTTGTAAATAGAAGGGAGAGAGCCAGGGAACGACCCAACATGGGGAGCATTATGGGCAGGGATGGGATGGAGATAGTCCGACCGGATGGCATCGGGTAATCTCAGAATTGTGACCTGGAATGTACGGGGCCTTAACAGCTACCTGAAACGTAACAAAGTGATGTTGTACTTAAAGAGGATGCGCGTAGACATAGCCCTGCTGCAAGAGACCCACCTCACTAGGAAAAGGCTGGAGGTGGTCAGGAGGAAATGGAAGGGCAATGTTGTGGGGGCAGCGTACTCGGCGTATGCTAGAGGGGTCATTACTTGGGTGGCACCTCATGTGCTGTTTCGGATGCTTGATTCTACGGTGGACCCGGAGGGTAGAATGGTGGTGGTAACGGGTCTCCTGGAAAACAGAGAAGTGCACATCATAAATTTGTACGCCCCCAATAACGACACAGCGGCTTACTTTAGGACCATCTACGGTAAACTTGGCCCCCTGGCAGGGGGTACGGTAGTGTGTGGGGGGGGGGGACTTTAACTGTACCTTGGATCCCAGAATGGACAGGTCCAAGGACAGGGCAGGGAAAACGGCACCGGCGGCTAAAGCGCTGGGTGCCTTACTGAAAGACCTGTGCCTAGAGGATGCATGGAGAAGGCTGCATCCCACGGATAGGCAATATTCACACTACGCAGCGCCACATGATTTGCACACAAGGTTAGATTACATGTTTGTAACAGCCGAGATAGTGAGAGACATAGAAGGAGCGGAATACAAGGCCCGAGTACTATCTGACCACTCTACTTTGGTGGTAGACTGGAGACACCAGCCCCCAAGACCGCAGATCCCTACATGGAGACTCAGGACCGAGGCTCTGCAGGACGAGGGGTTTCGGGATGGCCTGAGGGATGCCATCGAAGAATACTTGGATATAAACACGGGAAGCGTAAGCTCTGTGGGCACACTGTGGGAAGCGTTTAAGGTGGTGGTGCGCGGGGTAGCCATTTCCCAAGCTAAGGGGCTATAGGGGGGGTGTCGAAAGGGAACTCCAGGAGGTGGAAAGGGAGCTAGAGGATCTCACGCGTTGCGAGAGCACCGCTCATAACAGAACCAAAGTAAAGGAGCTACAGTTGTCCTGCAGCGCACTTTGGGATAGACTATGCAGACTCAATTACAGGAAATATACGGAGAGGATACACGCAGGGGACGACAAGCCGGGCAGACTGCTGGCCTGGCTGTATAAGAGTGAGACCCCCCGCTCTGTGATTAGTGAGATTAAGGATGAAAGAGGTTGCATATGCAACACCCAGAAAGAGGTAAATGAGGAATTCCTTAAGTTTTACAGACACTTGTATGAGGACACGGGGGGAGGATATGTGTCAAGACATACTGGGCACATTGGAGGACATAGAGCTGCCCACCTTGGATGATCTCTAACGCACCGAGTTAGACGCGCTCGTCACCTCGGATGAGCTGGAGGTAGTGATTCGGAACTTGCCCACTTGCAAGGCGCCTGGTTTGGATGGGCTGCCCAGCGAGTTCTACAAAACATACAAGCAAGAGTTGCTTCAGCCACTGCTTGCCACTTTCAACGAGGCCTGTGAGCAGGGAGAACTCCCATTGTCCCTCTGCGAGGCTGTAATCATCCCACTCTTGAAACCAGGCAAGTCGGCCGTGGAGTGCGGGTCTTACAGACCGTTGTCCATGCTTAACCAGGACAGCAAAATACTCACGGCGGTGCTGGCTAATAGACTGAAGAAGGTGATTAAGAAACTGATACACCCAGATCAGACGGGATACGTTCCAGGCAGGAACATCACCGATAACCACAGGAGGCTACACCATGTCATAGACCAAACTGAGGAAGACACAGGCGAGTTGGCTATAGTGTCGTTAGACGCGGTCAAGGCCTTCGACTCGGTACGATGGCCCTGGCTGAAAGCGGTCCTGAGGGGATACGGAATGGGACCTGGATACCTCAGATGGGTCCAGTTGTTTTATAGCACCCCGATGGCGAGAGTCAAAACAGGGTCTTGGCAGCTTTGCAGGGGGACCAGACAGGGATGCCCCTGGTCACCCATGCTATATATACTGGCATTAGAGCTGCGACAACAATATGGAGAGGTGGGCATAAGCACTGTCAGTCGAGAGCACCTGATATCATTATATGCGGATGATATGCTCCTTTATTTGTGTTATCCAGAAGAAAACCTGCAGTACGTGCTAGAGGTAATAGAACGGTACGCCATCCTCTCGGGCATATCGGTGAACCCTGGAAAGTCTAGTCTGTTCCCTTTGGGCAGATATAGGAATGTCCCGGTACAGAGGCAGCCGGTCCTGCCAATACCATGGCAGCCCGTGACATTTAGGTATTTGGGAATAAATATTTACCACAAGGTCGAGGCAGAACACAAGCATAACACGGAAAAGGCGATAGAGGGGAATCAAGAACAGCATGGTATTCTGGTCTAGATTGCCCCTGACCATGATGGAGAGGGCGGCCTTGCTCAAGATGGTGGTCCTGCCTAGACTCTTGCACTTTTTTGTAAACGTCCCATTTTTGATACCTAGGAGCCTATTCGCGAAACTTCATAGCTTGTGTAGGGGTTTCGTGTGGGGCAGCTCTAGGAATAGGGTTGCTCTGTGGAAGCTACAGAACTCACGTGACAGGGGGGGGGATAGGCCTGCCTAATTTTTAACTCTATTACCTGGCGGGGCAGCTGCAGTACGTGGCCAGGTGGCTTTCAGCTGAAGACTTGGCGGAAGCTAGGCTTCTGCGTGGAGATGCAGCCCCATACTTTCTGATGGAAGTGGTGTGGTTGTGCAGAGACAAACTGGTGGGCAAGGGGCGGCTACTGAGGCTGGGCTGGGAGATCTGGCACAGGACATGGAAGATTGGGGGGGTCTCAGAGCCGTACTCTCAGCAGGCCCCGTTGGCGGCGCTGTGCGGGAGCGACTCTCAACTACTTGAATTGGTCCGTAGATACTGGGAACAGGTAGGCCTGGCCACCCTTGGCGGGGACATATGGCAGGAAGGGGAGGCAGTGGATTTTCAGAGGTTGCAGGAAGAGACGGGGTACATGGTGGCCAATATATAACCTACACTAGGCTTGTGAAAAAGACTAGAGAAAGATGGCCTGAGACAGTGCTAGCGGAAGACCCTGACGCCTCCCTGGAAACCATGTATGATGTATCGGAGGGCGGGCACGAAATATCGAGGATATACGAGCTCCTACGAGTAAGGGCAGGGAAGGGGCTGCTTCAATTGAGACAAGATTGGGAGGAGGAGGAGGAGGAGGTGGGAGGACCCATGACGGATGGGCAATGGGAACGGGCCCAGAGGTACCACAAAAAGGTGTCCCGAAACACGAGATTCCAACAGCTTCAATTGTATGTTACCCACAGGGCTTATTTAAACCCTGGGAAGATTGCAAAGTTTGGGGGACCAGCTACGCAGAAATGCCCCAGGTGTGGGGAGGTAAATGCGGGACTGCTACACATGTTTTGGGCTTGCCCGGAAGTGCACAGATTTTGGGACGAGGTCAAGGCGAAACTGGCTGGTGGGGGGGTGGTGCTGCTGCATGTGGAATCGGCCTGGTCATGCATGCTTGGGCTCTTCCCTAGACCCCGGCCTTCAAAACACATAAGCAAGATGAAGGACCTGGCTTGTGTATTGGCCAAACGTAGGATTGCCATGGGCTGGAAGGCGGCCCACAGACCTAGGATGGAGCTATGGTGGGCGGACCTCTTGAGGTGAGCGGAAGCTGAATCTGTAGTCTGGTTTGAAGCGGTCACTAGGGGGGGCGAGGAGGAAGTAGGGCCCTTGCTGGCCTGGCGGCAATTGGTGGCCTCTATGGCAAACCCTCACCAGGGTAACAACGGAACAGAGGACCCGGATGATGACTGCCTAAGTACTGTGCTACCCAATGATGCTCCCGTAAATGACATGTGAGAACCGGCTCTAGTTTAAGGGGGGGAGTTGGGGTTCTAAGTTCTAATGAAAATGTGCTGGACTATGATGCTTTCTATGTTTTGAAACAGTTGTAGTGTATTTGTTTGATTTCAAAATAAAATAAAAATATTCAAAAAAAAAAAAACTTGTCCAGAATCTATTCGGAGTGGTGTGGTGTGTATTAAGAGTGTGATTTTTCAACTGCTTTACTTTAGTGAGATGTTATACAACTGATGTGTAAATAAATGTATATTATTTTACTCAGAAACCTGAGCCAGTGTTTGTTTGAATCATAGGAATTGCTGTCGTTTGCGTTCATAAAAAACCGCTGCGGGAAAGACTGTTATTCTTCGGGTGCGTGTTGTTTAATGAGACTGAAGCTTAGGGACTGCAGAGCAGAAGCTTCCTTTTCGCAAGTTCCGGGCTTACACATGCGAACGAACAAGAAAGAGACATAATCTCACCGCATGTGCAGAGCCTAAGACTTTTTTTGAATTTCTCCTTTGACTTTTACACATGCGGCGATTTCGGGTACTAACCCTTTTTGTTTTCGCGTGTATGTGCGGATCGTTAAGGTGAAAACAGGAAAGAAGAGCTTTGAGAGAACTGATTTGCCACAAAAGGTTTCAGAAAAATAAACGCTGAACTTATCTAACTTTCAGAAGGGCAGTCCTGCAGTGAAGTTTCCTAGCAGATCTTTTGGGCAAAGTTTAAAGCTGAAAGACATTTTTAAATGCAACAGCCAAAACGTAAATATCTCCTCTGGGCAGTCAGAAGAGAACCAGGTATGGTTTTTAATGGTTAATGTTGAGGATGCAGAGAAGATTTAAATTACAAAGGAATGTAATTTCTTCTCTTCCAATTTGCAGGTTCGAGAGGCCAAAGCTTGAGATCTGGTTATTTGTTGTTTTATCCCATTCCTGCCCCTTTCCTTTAGAAGTGTACCCAACATAGCTGTCTTCATTCAGTTGAGAGGGTTATATTTCTGGGGGACTGTTGCGGTTTCAGCAGCTTCCGCAGACATTCGACTAGACCTCAAGCCTGATAATCCTTCATTTTACATGGAAATACAATTCAATACTGAACTTTAAACTCTGAATGTAACATCAAGGAGTGGTTGTGTGTGCCTAATTGTGATTTCCGAAAGCAGACTACATTCTATTTACTTTAACAAGGCATGCATTTTACAAACGAGTCGTTCAAGTGTATATATCACTGAAACAGAGAATAAGCATTGTCCAAGCCGAATCTTCCCATATTAGCAATACCAGCCTTTCTTGACATTGAAGAGCAATCTATATGTACTCTGTTGTTCCTAACAGTTAATTGGCCCCAGATACAAGTGTGCAAGCATAACCTGAAGCTAAGAGTGGCACCAAGGCTTCTGGGTAATTACTTGGGCCGATAGCTCGAAGAAAGGTACAGATACAGTTGGGGAAGAGAAAATGACTGCTTGTAAAGACTATTTTGAAGTAGATGCAACCTGTAATTCCGAGGACTGTGGAAGACAGAAGGGATTTTTAAAGGGAAACCCGGGTTGTTACTGTGGCAGTCTGATGTGCGCCAAAGAGGCTGCCCCTTTTGAAAGGAGATATTCGGAGGAAGAGTTCCTTGCCTACCAGAAGGTGTTGAAGTACTTTAAAGTATATCTTGTTGAAGCCGGTCTAAAAGTCGAAATCACTGAAAGCTGTGGCAGTAATCCAACGTACTGAAGCAGTTGTGGTATATCTATTTGTCAGTAGATGTGACTTTGCAGTTGTTAATCAAAGTGGAGTACTGTGAGACAACAAGGTTATTGTTCTCATGGTAAAACAAGTAGCAGTGTGGTTGTTGAAGTGGAAGCAGCAGCATTGAAAAGTCATCCTGACAAATATACCATTTTGAATGCTAAAGACTGCACTCTTCTCCCCCGCTGCCTCCCTCCCCCTCGCACTTGCACGATCTGAATAACACAAGGCCAACTAAGTAGTTTGTTTTGACCTCCCTTCGTCTACCCTTCCTTGTCTAAATTACATCATATCAAGACTGTAACTGAAGAATTCAAAACTGTTAAACAAGAACTGTATGGTACTAAAAGTGTGGATATTGCATTTTCTTTTGAACTGTGGCAAATCTTCTTTAAGAGGTGTCCAAGCAATGTGGCCAGATTACAATTGGTGCTATTTTTCTGGATGTAGGGAGAAGACCTTTCACAGAGGAGAAGAGATTTGCTGTACTTGCACCATGAAAACTATCGACATCGACACTGACGCTGTTTGCTGTACGGAGTACTGTGCCTTTAATCAAATCTATATCTGCCTGGGGCAGGCGCGGAGAGTCCGGCGCAGTGTCCAGTCACATGCCAGTCAGCCGCGTGGCAAAGAGTGGACGATCTACGATGGAGCCCGACTTGCATCTCAAATCATGGAAGCAGTTGAGGCGGGACATTGAAAGTTTACCCAGCTGCTCGGAACAAACTGGGTCCCTCCTGAGTGCCACCTCCTGTCAAGACTCGCCAACACCTCGAGGAGGTAGGTGCCCTGTGCGACTTGGTGGAGAGGGGGCGTTGTTCAAAGGAATTCGGCAGACCTTTTACCTGACCAGTTGAGACCACCTTCCTCGACTGAATGTCCTGCCACACAGACAATACTCTACAGAGAGGTCCGCCAAGACCCCCTTGATGCGCTCCCTGATTTGGCTCCGCCCTTTGGTCTCTGTTTAGCAGGGCAGAGGGTGGCAGGGGTGACTGCCAATGAGCATGGACAGATTTCCTTTCAAATCCTGCCTGCCTTAACCTCTTGGGTTGCTAATTTTACACCATCAGTAACCCAGCATCTCATTCCACCTGTATGTGGGAACGGGCTCATGCCCAGTTTCCCCAGGGTGCCCCACAGCACCGACGCTAGAATGAGGACAAGTCTGCCGGGTGGATTAGGCGGGGGTGGCAGCCAACACCCTCCAGACCAACAAGCTGTCTAGCCCTGGGGATAACTGTGGCCATCTACACGAATCGCACTTCTTGGCACCCCATATAGCTGTGAATTTGAGCATAACATCTGGGGGCCTCGCAGATAGCTGAGCCTGTGGTACCCAGAGCAACGCTGCCATCACCTAGTACAGTGCGGTCTTCAAGAGATTGGCACATTTGTCTCACAATAGAAACCCGCAGACCCACTGGTAATCCCAGTGGGGAAAAAGTTGTGCAACAACCTACCATCAACTTGAGTTGACATCCCCGGAACAAATGGCGATGGAAAGGCACCCAACCTCGGGGGTCAGGCCTCGATAAATGGGTATCTTCGGGGTCTAAATCCTTGTCTGCGGATCCAGGCCCCACCTCAAGGCTATCTCACTCTTCAGGTGGAGCCGCTAAGAACGAACCGACGCTGAACTGTTAGAAGAAGGTGGTATTTGAGGCTCAGTCAGCGACTGGGAAGGCCCCTACCCCCGCTATCTTACAAATGTCTGCGAGAGCCCTGACCCAATAGACCCCGCGCTGAATCGGCCAACCGGCTACAGGACGGGCCTATAGCAAAAGTGCTGACGTACTCTACCAGCCCTGGGGATCAAGGAAATGTCGGAGATCTCACGATGGCCCCCCCCACCCCCCCCCCCGGCAAAAACATCTACAAGTGAGTTTGGCGACTTGTGCTCAGTTTTTGATCTTCTGACTAAAAGGATCGATGACCTCACAGCTGCTTCCAAAGAGCCACGTAGAACTGGCGAGAGGGCTGGAAGCTTAGGAATGACGTTGGAGCATGAATTTCTTGAGATAAGCAACCATCCACTGAAGTTTCTTTGACGAAAAGATTTCCACAATTGTTAACTCAAGAGGATGAGCAGCAAAGCATGCATCGGTTAGAGCTACAACAGTCTCCTCCTGCTAACCTAGATACTATGCACTGTACCCAAGAAGACGTCTCATGAAGATCCGGCTTAAATGAAAAGTCAACGTACAGACACTTGCGGAAGGATGCATTTAGCCAGATGTCAGTGATAACAATAGCACAGACTCCTTTAACAAAGTTGTACGAGGCCTTCGACACCCTAAAGGATCAAACCACCTTATTGACTATTCTCTAAGGCTTTATTGTGGCCTCTGAAAAATCGAGAACAGAGATTCTACCGGATCCTGTGAACATCCATCCATTGATAAGAAATAAAAGGGGAGGCGCAAAGTCAACTGGCTTGCATATCGACACCTTCAACTGATGACAGCCGACAACAGATATGTCCAGCCTGACCAAGCCCCCGTCGCTGACCGACTCAAAAGGCTTCTCTTAAGGTAGCGGAGGGGGGACATCCCCCGCTAAAAGCCTTTGCGGTTTTTGGGAAACCCAAACCAGCTCCACCAACCGGAAGGAGGGCTGCTAGGGACTTCAAAATGCCCATGATGGTCCACAACAAAGACTCAGTTTTGAGGAAAGTCACCCCCCCCCCCAAAAGATTAACCTCGCCCAGCTACAAATCTGCAGGCAGTTGCAAGTAATTTCTGTGGAGACCTCACTCGTGAGAGTGATAGAGTTGTAAGTCTGAGCGAGGATGGTGGAGCCATTTTATTAGATTTTTTTTTTTTTCAACTCAGTTAACTCTAAAGACAAAATCTCGTACATTGAGCAACTAGAGGCTCCTGCCTGCAGGAGTAACTTGTAACACCTCAGCGCCTACGCAAAAGATTTTTGACAGTAGCCGAGAAGAGGGGACAATCAGGAAATATGCTACCACCACTTACACAGGGCTCGAGGAGGAGGGCCCTAAGGGAAGCCCGAGCATCCAACCGGAAACCTCTGGCTCCCATGGAATTAGACCAGTGAAAGAGGCCAGTGTGTCAACCAAACCCTGCTTAAGACCGGCTAGCTTTTCAGCAATCCATTCCAAAAGCTCAATCGGAACGGACTATCCGTGAACCCAGAACCACTCTTCCAACCAATGTGCAGGTCAGTGGTACCCACCAGCCACCAGTACGGCCACATATCCACAAATTAGCCAACGGAGCTCTGTACTGTCTCAGATTGGAGAGGGTGATTGATCAGCGGGACGAGTGCATATTAAATAGACATAACATGCTAAAACTTTGCCACAGTACTCCACCTCTACGCCAACTCATATCCGGCAACTTCACAATAGTGCAGTTCACCCAAAAAGACAGGATGGATTTGGTATCCTTGCACGTGCGCTCGAGGGTGATAAAAAAAAAAATAATAAATAAAATCCTTCTGATTACATCGGCTACTTACTTGTTGCCACTATATGACCTCACGGAACTTGGAGACCCTCTAAAGCTCACAAACTCCAAACTGTTTGACAACACAGACGATGGAGATTTTTGGGAGATACCGAGGATGCCTCCTCGGGTTGGCATGGACCTGGATGAAGGCAGAACTGGAGCCAAGGATCCTAGCCATTTTGAGATTGATCAGGTGATCCGGAGCCCAAAGCCTGTGATGGCCAACAGGTAATTCGAACTTCACTTTTACCATAATGGGGCCCTGGAACTCGATCCATGCCAACACAACAAAACTGGTCATTACAAAACTATCAGACTTGCCGGAGGGGAGCTCATTGTCCTGGATGTCGGAGGCGCTTTGGGCCGAGCAATCTGCATAGCCAATAAAGAAGTCATCGACGGGCCCCGCCTCTCGCTTATCTCATGCAAGACACGAGGCTTCTCACATTTGATGAAGCCAGGGGAGACCCCTGGGACAGGGACAGACTTTATATGCCTCCAAGAAGTTTGGCTGACAACTAAACCAGCCCTCAATGGTTTTGACTTTTTATTTTTTTATTTTTTTTTTTTAAACCTGGCACTGGCAAGGGGGCTAGGTCGTCTGACTAAAGACCTGCTGACAATGATCAAGGTGGGTGCGGGCTTTGAAGTAATTAAATCTATTAATGATGGCCCCTACGACCAGTGTACTATCCTGAAAAAGATGACTCCTTTCGCAAAGCCCCGGCAAGCAGGGTGCAGCCATCTATCTCTAACGAATATTTATTGGAACCCGACAAAGACCAGGACTGAGCAGAAGCTTGTCGCCATCAGCACAATTATAGAAGAAGCATATCTGCTGGAAAACTATACAATCATCGTATGTGAAATGTGGAGCAGACCAAGCTGTAACTACTAGTATCTCTAGTACAAGGTCTCTAAAATCTCATCATAGAGGCATAGAATGGTCATCGCTAATGATATCCTTGGTATCCTAAATGGTAACTTTGGAAAAAATGTTGCAACATCCAACATGGCAGCGGGACGCGCAATCCTCAGTAATAGATCACGTCTTTGTATCGCAAGATTTAATTGAGATTTTCAACATCGTTTGAAGTGATACTGCCTCTGGCAAATTACCATAACTTGCTGAAAATGTGTAGGTCGAGCCAACAAACAATGGATCAAGACTAAAGGTGTCAAAACTGGATATGGAAATGTTGAGCCAGTCACTGACGAGAAACCACTTGTACAAACCATCTGCCGATGGTTACCTAAATGTGAACTGTGTGACACTTCTGGTTCCTTCCTTTCCAGGTTAAGAACGGTAACTGTGTAGGGCTGACATCCGATCACCTTCACCCCCATGACTGGGAGGTGGCTGCAAAAAAGAGCTCTAAGGAAAGCAGTAACCGTGGCAAAACGATCAGAAGCTACTTCAGTGGGGGAAACCATCAACCGATTAAAGAATGCCTCTAAAAACTGGATAAGAGGCTGAAGGAAGGTGCTTCTCAGTGATGCTCAGAGGACCTTTTGCACGCTAAAAGATGAACATAGAGCTGCCATTTGGTCCATAATTAACTCAACAGGACCTGGTACGCAGCCCACAATGATGGTTGCAGAAGGCTCCTGGGTTTCTTTCTTCACAACCCTTTTTTCAGAAAGCCATAGAATGGAAGAGGCCTCTTACCTTCAGCCATCTGAGGTTGCTGATCTGATTGACCTTATAACTCACTCAAAACCCTCTTCAGCACCGGTGCCAGATGGCCTTTCGAAGGAAGTGCTCAAAAGAAACCCAGATCAATGGGCGCAAATTCTTGACCACGTTTTGAAGGGGATACTTCTCTCAAGAACTATACCGAATTCTTGGCGGGAGACCAATGTGGTCCCAATCTACAAGAGTGGAGATCGAGGTGATCCTAATAACTACCGTCCGATTGCACTACTTGGTGTTGGGAAAACTGTACCCCACCCTTCTTCTACATAGGCTCTCTGTGGTCAATGTCCTTATTGATGTGCAGAGCCCAAGAAAGAAATCAGAAGACCTACATTGCTTTCATCTTTCAAGAGCCTTTGATGGGATCAACAGTAGTAGGCTATGGAATAAACTCCTGTCATGGAGCTGCCCGGTGGACTTGGTCGACCAGATCAAATCTCTACACACCAGCTTATTGTGTAGACTCCGGTTGAACGCCTCAGTCAGTTAAGTGAGATCCCAATCGAGTGAGGAGTTAAACAGGGTTGCTCCTTGGCTCTGGCGCTATTCAATATATAGAGTTCAGATCTGGCTCTCTCCATGGCTAACGTCGGGTGCTCCCCACCAAGAATTGGAGGAGTTTAGGTAAATTGGCTCCTGTCTGCAGACATTTGGTTTTGAGTGACTTGACCCCGATTGGTCTACAGAGGCAATTTAAATAACTTGATTGAATATGCTAAGGTAAATGGCCTACAAATAAGCCTAGGGAAAACTAAAATCCTTGCCATGCAGTAAAATGGAGGGAAAGGCCAAACCTGGCACCTAGGGAGTCAGCAAATTGAAGTAGTTGACTCCTTTAAATATTTGGGAGTGCCATTCTGTAAAAACCTGACACATGGCAAATCAACTGAAATCCTGAAACAAAAAATGTGTGCCTTGGTAAACCAAGCTAAAATCCTGAAGAATTCTGTGGCTTATCCTTGACTCCTCTGATCGAATTCTACAAAGCTAAAGTGGTGTCTTCGCTGACCTACGGGGCGGACGCACTTCTCACTATTCCAGCGACTGAATGGCCGTTATTAGAAGGGCGCTTCTGGAAAAGAGTGCTGGATCTGCCAAAATCAATTTCAATACAGATCGTCGGAAGAGAGATGGGGCTGATCCCACTAAAGGGAATTGTGGATTGGAAAATGTTAAACCTGTTTGGGAAATATTCAGACCCCAACGCCCCACAAATCTTCAGGCTAAAAGTGAAAAAGTGTCAAAAAGCAGTAAGGTGGGGAATCGGTGAGACCAGGCATGAAGATAGCTACTAAAAGATCTAGGATCTTCAGTGGAGGAACTCTTAGCTGATCCAGCAAAGGTCAAGAAGAATATGGGAGAGACTAGATTACGACCTGTGAAGAAGCCCACAATCTGAGATTTTTCCGACAGCTAGCACAGGAAACAAGACTATGGAAATTATCATTGCAAGAGCGGGTCGCAGCTCGGAACCCCCGCGGTGCAGGTTCTGTAAGAAACAAGGCAGGCGGGAAACACGCTCACATCTCTGCACTCTGTTCCTGGTCTAACAGAACAGAGGTCCCTGCACTTTGAAAAATGTGTGCAAACTGCTCCCGTGTTCTCAGCTGAAGACTGATGGGGCCGGCTACTAAGAGGGGACAAAATCAATCTGACGATTGCCATGGTTAAATTTCTGGGAACTATTTTTGCTGAGTTTGAGTAGTGCCTTAAAGGCATGGTCTAGTAAAAAATGTTATTTAAAAAATAGATGGGCAACATAAAAAAAAATACTAGCATTCTTTTTTTAAAACTTCCTATGTAAAATTTTGAGCTATTCAAGCTCAAAATTCGCAAAAGCAAGCACATGGGCGCATCATTTTGTGAAATGGATGCCCTCCTGTGCTGGCTTTTGCTTTTGCGGCACTAATGAAGGAAAAGCCAGCCAGCTGTAGTAAACAAAAGCTACCGCTGGGTGGCTTTCCCTTCATTAGTGCTGTACGCGGAGGACGGGGACCGGAGACCAGAGCAGGAAAGCTGCAGCTGAATCTCGGTAAGTGCTATTTATTTTTTTTTAAAAAAGGAGCCTGGAAAACTTAGAAATAAAACCGCAGCTTTTGAAGCGACCGCAAACATAAATACAACGTTATTGTGTTGGAAAACGCTGCGGTTTTTCTTTCCGAGTTTCTCAGGCTCCTCCGAGCCGGAGCAGCCTGAGAAACTTGGAAAGAAAAAACACAGCGTTTTCCAACACAATAACGTTGTATTTATGTTTGCGGTCGCTTCAAAAGCGACCGCAAACATAAATACGTTTTTAAAGCTGCGGTTTTATTTATTGGCTCCTCCAGCCCGGAAAACTTAGAAAAAAAAACGCAGCTAGTGCTTATTTTATTTTTTACATAAATAGCACTTACCGAGATTCAGCTGCAGCTTTCCTGCTCTGGTCTCCGGTCCCCGTCCTCCGCGTACAGCACTAATGAAGGGAAAGCCACCCAGCGGTAGCTTTTGTTTACTACAGCTGGCTGGCTTTTCCTTCATTAGTGCCGCAAAAGCCAGCACAGGAGGGCATCCATTTCACAAAATGGATGCGCCCATGTGCTTGCTTTTGCGAATTTTGAGCTTGAATAGCTCAAAATTTTACATGGGAAGTTTTAAAAAAGAGAATGCTAGTATTTTTTTTTTATGTTGCCTATCTATTTTTTAAATAACATTTTTTACTAGACCATGCCTTTAAGGACCCAGGACAAAGAGCAAATTGTGTGATATGAAACAGGGGAGGGGGGTGAATTGGGGATTGATTTGGATTTTTCGACATTTGCTAAAGGTTTTGTATTAAACTTTTAAGCAACACATTTAAAAAAAATGTGCTGTCAGTGGAACTTTTGATTAACGAAGTTTGTGACTTTGACTTTTCAAGGACTGATTCAAGATGATTCTTTCTTTGGGAGAACATTTGCAGAAGTGACTTTGAATCCTGGGGAGGAATTGAAATGTACCCCTTCCCATGCACTTGAGCGTTCTAAATGAAACCTGGCCTAGTAGGATGGCTGTCTGTCTTCCTATGTCCCCCTCCCTTGCCTCGTCGCGCCTTGAAACACTTTTGTATAGGCATGCTATAAATGCCATATCATATATCCTATCATTCATACCCAGGACATTATGTGGTCATCTAGAAACTCTGACTATTGTTCATGTGATGTCATATTGACATATTTTCTTTGCATTTCTTGCTTAGTGTAAGGGAAGGTTTATTCATTTATTTATAACGTGCCCGAGAGCCCGCAGGCATCAGGGCGCACAAGAACACAAAAGAAAACAGGACAAGAGTGTGTTCCCTTAGCTTGGGTTAGGTAGGGAATTCCTAAGCATAGTAGGAATAGGGAGGCAATCTTGAATATTATTTTAAGAATTAAATGGCATACTTTGATAAATCATCACAGTTGTTCGCCTAGCATTACTGACCCCTCACACCTCCTTTGAAAAGCACAATTAGATACACATGACCACTTCTTAGTACGTTTTTGAAAGGTTAAATGTTCAACAATGGCCTTTGCAACGTTTGCTCTGTGTAATGAGACGCGCAACCACATCGTCATAAAGCTTAGAACCTTTAAGGGTTGAGCAGTGGTATTTTGCAGCGTTTGCTCCTCACATGAGTAAATATGAATTGCCTGATAAGTGCGAGTGCTACCTTTCCATTGTCCCCTAAAGCCTCAACTAACAACTTCAGCTCACTTCTGCTTATACATGAGTGAAAATTAAGCTATTTACTCTTGCCGGCAGTGCTCCTGCAAGGAATCCTAATGTCAGGTTTGACTTACCGACTTCTGTGATCCTCTTCCATGTATGGCCCAACTTCTACTGCTTCTGGCTGCACATGGGACCCACACCCTTCCTCGCTGAAGGTGTCTCTGGTCCGGCCACTCAATTAGGGAACTCCTCTTGCTTCTGAGACCCACGGCCTGACAATGGCTCCTTGCGCATATCTCCGGCATGTTTCTGACATGGCAATATCCGCAATTGGGTTCACATGGGGGGGGAAGACAGCCTTCCTGCATGCCTTCCACTGGGCAGCCACTGCACTTCAGAACAAGCAGGTGAAATCTGCTGCATCTTCTTTCCAGCTACTACTGCACTCACTCCAGTCACACTTCCAGCTCCTTCTCATTTCTGCACCTGATGGTGCCTTTTATGCCTCCCAGGTTCCTTCAGGTGGGGGCTGTTGAACTTAATTTACAGACTACTGCTACAGCATTACTCTTCAGTCTTCTTCCTTCTACCTGCGGGAGTATGGGACTTGTAGTCTTCAACAACAAAGTTCATACATCAAAAGTGTGATATTTCTGGGAAAATTTAAACCGGGTTTAAGGGGGCATTCCCAGTCTTCCTGGCCTGTTCTCCCCACCCATGTGTTCCTTCCGCAGTACACCACCCCCAGGGTTGGCATCAGGAAGCGTTTGCCTTTCCATTGCCACATGAGAAGGGTACCAGGCCAGGTTTCTGGGAAGAATCACTGCGTATTAATCACAATTTCCAGAGTTTAGGGCAGAAGATTGGTGATTGGCATATAAAATGAACGATGTAGAACTCCCCTTTTAGTAAATAAGGTGTTGTTTTTGTGCTACTTTCAGATATGCATCATATACCACCATCCTTCTGGCTGGCATACTACTTTGACCCTGAAGAAGACTGGACAGTAATAATGTCGAAACATGTTGGCCATGTCTCTTTTGGATCCTAAAATGGTCTCAAAATATGCAATTGTTAGTGATTTATGGAAAATTGTGAAACCTTAGACATGCCAATTGTGGTGTCAGAAGGAAGAATATGGAATTCCACTTAAAAAATAACCAGAATTAATTTTTTTGACGGGCAACAGTTTTATCTTTTCAATATGTTTGTATATTTTGTTTGTGATTGTATGGGTGCTTGAAAGGAAACCGTTATGAATATTGAGTGACTGATAGTCTCCTTTGTTTTCTTAGTGACCAGAGTAGGTGGTTAATTCTCAATACATTTTTCAATTAAATACTGTAATTGGTGACCAAATTCTCAAGGTATGCTTGATAATGTGCTTGTTGAATTTATATTGGCCTTTCTCTGTATATAACTGGACTTTCCAGAGTTATTCAGTCTACCCTTTGCTTTTTATATGAACTATTTGAAACAATGATCCTCTCTTGCTTTTATGTTCCACTATACTCTGTCCTCCCAGTCTGACTCCAGGCCAAATGTTGGTCGATCATATCCAAAACGGTACATATGCATGATGGGAAATGAAGACGGCTCTTCCCCTTTTTGCAAAAGACTCCACAGATGGGGAATTTTTTAATGTATTTGTAATGCGTCGGTAGCCCGCAGGCATCAGGGCGCAGAGAGACAGATTCATGCTAGGCAGGAGGAAGGTTAGAAGCTAGGGAGTAGCACGTTATTTAAAGAGGTGGGTCTTGAGATTTTTTCTAAAGGTTGTAAAGTTAGGATCCGATCTGGGAGGTTGTTCCACTGCCGGGCTGCCCGAACCGGGAAAGATTTCCCGGCACCCATGACTCAGGTTGCTTGTGGTACCTGTAACTTGCCTAATGTTTGAGATTTTAGGGTCCTGTTTAGGGTGTATCGTGTGAACTTGGATCTAAGGTAAGATGGGTCCGCACCATACAGACATCTGTGTACTAGAGTGATGGATGTAAAGAGGATTCTTTCCTCAACTCCAAGCCAATGGAGGGATCTTCTGGCCTCTGTCACGTGGCTTCTTCTGTTGATCCCTTTTATGACCCGAACTGCGTTGTTTAGTCAAGGCGCGCCAGCATAATGGCCCTGGCTATTGTGGCCGCATTGTTCTCATTTAGAAGAGGGCATATAGCTCTCAAGAGCCTGATGTAATATGCATTGTTTTTATGAAGATAGTTTATTTGAGATTCCGATCCCAGGGAAGCCTCCAACATCATCCCAAGTGTTTTAGCATGAGAGACCACCTTAACACTAGAGTCTTTGATGGTGAACTCTTCGAATTCTTTACCTAACTTATTCCTTGCTTGATTGGAGCCAAAAATCATGAGCTCAGTTTTTTTGCTCATAGATGGTCATAATCTTTTCCTTGTCTAATTGTTAGTCACCCTCCAATTCAAGCACTAGCTGCGTATCATCGGCGTAGTTAGTAAAATGAACGCTGATGGATTCTAAGAGTACACATGGGTGTTTCATGAATAAATTAAAGAGAAGAGGGGAAATACTGGCTCGCTGTGGCACCCCTGCACTTATAGGGGTGGGTGTTGAAAACTGGAATAGGGATGGGGCTGATGTCTCTGAACCAGGTGAGAGTTGCAAAGGACGCTGGAGAATTCCCCCTTACACCTTCTTCAGGGAGCAGAACGCAGTGCCTCTGTCAGCACTTTTAAGGCTTATAGGACCATAGTAGGCTGCTTTTAAACGTGCACCTTTGGTTGAAATCAACCAATTACATATACGTGCGTGTATGTGGGGAAAAGGAGGGTGAGAAGATAAGGGGTCAGCGGTGCACACAATAGGACATTTGGAAGGTGACGCCTATTTAAAAAATGGGTCAGATTAATTTGGACAAAGTGCATATATTCGAAAAGCGGTCTATAAAAACACTTGGAACTGGATGTGTGATATTGTCCCAAGCCACCTGGAGTTAGCGAGGGGGGGGGGGCATGGGTCTGAATGTAGTCTATCGATCCACTACCCAGAAACCCCATCCTGCAGTCCAAGCATGACCCCTTTGTTCCAATTATTGGTCCAGGGCCCAACGCTCAAAAGAGCCCACGCCTTGGGTTGGGGGTGGCGGGTTGGAGAAGTGAAAGGTGCAGTGTGAAGGCAGGCTTAAGAGCAGAGGCCATTAGAAGAAGACTAAGCAAAGATACAAATAAGCCAGATGTGGAGTTTAAAGTGTCTTTCTCACTAGCTGCGGTTTTAGGGGAGTGGTTAATCAGACACTTAAAGAGACTATGGAAATGATCTAGAAATAGTAGAGAATAACTCTATAAAAGAGGCCAGGTTGGGAGAACAATCGGAGGTCTTCCAGGTGCTCCAAGCACCGTAGTGTAGGAAGTACTGCTTTGCCTGCAGGGACGCACACTTCTAATAAAGTACACCAGTGATGGCCAACAGAAATGGCTCACCCTCTTAAGTCCTCTAGCCTGCTGGCTAATCCCATTCTTTCAAAGAAAATTCAAAATATCTCCAACAGGAAAATCCATAAACTTCCTCTTTAAATGTTCAGCCCTCCAAAATAAAATGCGAGATGCTTCCCTGCAAAGTTCCTTCCAGGGGATCTCAAATCGGGTCTTCCACCTGGCTTCCTCGGTACAACCTCTCCTTCTCCTCCTGGCCTCTGGCTTTCCATTCATTTTGCTCCTTCACAATTCTCTCGGCCTACTTGGTCATGGTTTTCGAGTTCTTTAGGCCTCCACATTGCTTAAGGTTCACCTTCAACAGCTTTCTCAAACCTTTCCATGATTTTTCTTTTTTTCTTTCTATGCTAAAAATAGTATTTCTCCCTCTCTCGATCTGGTTCCTTGTCGGGAAGACTCGACGTGTGAAGGATTATGAATACTGTACCGATCACAATAGTGATAGTTTTACGGGAACTCCCCATCAGTCCTATTTTTGTTTTAAAAAAGAAATATTGTGACACTCTGCACCAAACACTAGATGTCGACCTATGCGAAGCGTGTCAATCTAAGCTGATTACTGGAAGGTAATGTTTGCCATTCTCTCCCTCCTGGCAGGTGTCCCTCACTCCCAGCTTCTTCCCCTCTTACGCTTCTCTTGGGTGGGTTCAGTCCTTTACCTTGTCTTGCTGCTTTAATGTTTATGATGGGCCAGTACAGGTTTTAGGGATGTAGGTTCCTTCTTTTATCTGGAAAGGTTTCTGCTCTTCTGCTGCCAGCAGATGAGCCACCTTGATCCAAGTAGCGGTCTCACTTGTTTCTCAGAGTTAAAAGCAGAATCTCTGCTCTTTTCAAGCTTATCCCACCTAATGCTTCTTCCAAGCCCTTTTTATACACCTGGGCTGAGAGTCCTCCGTGTAGGCAAACTCTGGATTGAACCGATCTGTAACTTGGTTTTAATGGGTCAGAAATGATTTGATTGTTGCTTCCTTCGGTTTGGTTAAATGTCCCCTTATTGATCTTAAATATTTGTTACAAGGCTTTAAATGGGTGGCCAGATCGCAGCGCCATCTTGGAAGTCTTACTGTGTTCACTAGCGATTCTGCAGTGTGTTGTGGTAGTCCTGCTCTGCCAGGAGAGCTGCTATGTTGCTCTGGGCTAGACCGCTTGGTGTGGTCCGTACCCTTGCCTCCCTCTGCTTCTGCAGGTATGCTTGATCCCTTGAGCTGTCGCAGTTTGGGCAACATGTTCATTACCACAGATCGCTCCCCGTTTGCAAGATCTGTTGGTTTCCCCAAATTTCATAGCTTGAAAAATCGAACTATTCCAGCAAAATGTTAGGGAACAAGTTTGTTCCATCAAACCATTGTTTGGAAAGAATGTTTGTTCCGTTGAACTCTCACTGTTTGGGGCACACTCCAGTTTGTGATCTAGTTCTCTAGAAGCCCAGGCCTGTTGGTACTTTGAGTTATTTTCCAAAGGTGTGTCCTGTATTCCCTGGGGAAGTATGGATACTGTGCCTCGGGGTTGGGGGGGGTGACAAACCCAGAGAATTGTGCTTTATCCACCCTCTGGGAGAAGTATTAGTTAGTAGCCAGTCCTTCCCAGTCTTCAGCGGCTCAGCCATTCCTATGAAAGTATGGCAAGGTCCTCTAACTTGCCACAGTGGGCAATTTCAGGAGAAAGGAAGAAGAGTGACCGCAACCGGGAGGAGGAAGGAAGTATAGATAACAGAATATTAGAAGGAGAGGGGAGCATGGAGGTGTAGGTGTGTAATGGGGAAAGTGAGTCCCAGAAGCTGTCTCAACAAAGGGCATGAAGACGCAGTTTCCTAAAAGCTGCCCACCACTGACCAATAGTCCAGGGCCAACAGATGGAGAGTAACCAGATGGCGGGCCTAGAGAGAGAGTCCAGATACTAGTCCAGGCATAAAATAAGTAGTGTTGCATGTCAATCTGATATGCAATGCTGTAGGTTTGCTAATTAAATTGCCACTTGTTTAGCAAAGTTAGCTATTTAAGTTACCTTGTTCAATGAAAGAACAGCTCACCTTCCCTTTTCTCTGTTCACTGCAAGTTCACAGGGGATAAAGGAGAGAGAGTGCAACTTTAATCCTCTCCTCGACGCTAGTGTCAAAGGCCTGTGTGACAGTGCTAGTCAATGTTTTTTCTTTTTCAAATAACCACAAACGAGAAGTAATCCAGATGATGCTGGTCTTAAGCCAACTATATTCTATCCAAAGAGCAGTGTGTGGAACTTGTTTTCTTTTTTTTTTAAAGACGGTCATGCATTTCCATTCCTAAAAATGTGTTACATAATGCATGATTACAGTATTGCTACTGTAGAACACTGCATCGTCTCCATGTTTTACAGTAAAGTTTATGTTCGTGTCTAAATCTGTGTTGCCTAGATTTAATTTAGCTGGGTAAGATGCATCATATTGACGAGTGAACACTTTTGAAAATGTAGATGATCACACGGCCAAATGCTTTTGATGGAAAACCTAGTTCTGTAATCTGCTTGATGAGTACATCTACGCAACTGGTGGCTCAGCCCATGAGCTGATGGCCTACTCCTTGACATTCTCTCATCCTGTTGCTTTATACCAGCTACCCTGAAAGTAAGGTGGCCACAAACTACCTTAGTTCACCCAGGCTGCACATTTCTCTGCCTGCTATAGCTCCACTCTGCTTAGTCTCTTACTTATTTCCTCTTACATAATAAATACACTAAGCTATCTGATGTTTATGCAAAGTAGTGATCAATATTTCCATCCAGTCTGTACATCTACAGATGGTACTGCACTACCATACACTGTAATTGGCCCAAAGAGGTCGCTTTGCTCTTCTTATGATTGAATTATATATATGCACCTGCAGGAGAGGGCTGTATGCTGAGTCTTTTTATCATATCGATTTATTTTTACATTTGAAAGACATCCAGAGTCTTTTGCCCACTCGCATAGTGGAGTAGATTTCATGAAGGATGAGTACTATTTGCAGGGGATGTTTGAAACTTGTATTTAACATTTACTTTGAGTAAGTAAACTAGTTACTCAACCTACACGTCTAGCAGAATTGTAAGGAACTGGCAAGGCCCGGCACATCTCACTAATGTCTTCAGCGGTATATGAAACTGCTGCGTCGTTGCTTATTTTAATTCTTGGGTACAAATAACCTTTGATGCCTTTTAAACATATCAGTACAACATTGCTAATCAAATGGACTTGTTTGCTAATCAACAAGATTTTAATTGGCAAACTCTGCCAATACATTTTTTTTAACTAATTTATGCCTTGCTAGTGGTGTCAGTTAAGACAGTAGTTGACCAGAGACTGGAGACTAGCAAAGCCCAGAGCTGCATATGTTTCAGTCGGAGAGCAGAAATGTGGATCTAGTGGAATTGGCAAGTTCATCGGCACACAAAACGCTTGCCTAGAAAACTAGTGTTGATGGCTATTAACCCAGAGACTCCCAGGTACCTGTGACAATAAGTGGCCTGGAAGTAGAAGCCTGAGCGTAACGAAAACTAAAAGAAAGCAGGGGCAGAGATCGGCTATGGTGATGCCTAGAGTGGTGAAAGCATCCTACCAGTGGTCTGTTAGGATAAATTGACCTTTGCTGAGAGCTGTAAAGACTCTAGCAAGTCCTGAAAATCTACAAAAAGAAGAATGGGACATGAGGCCGTCAGCGGCAGTAGGAATGTCAGCCATTGCACAAAGACTGAGAGAATCGCCAGTCCTGGGAACTGGACCCACAAACTGAATGGGGGCAGATATATCAAGGGGGCATTTGGAACCAAGATTCCCCAAGCATCAAAAGGTGAACCAAAAATGCGGTTCTCAAGAGATCCATGCCTAAGGATTGGGAAGAACTTTATTTTTTTTAGCTGAACAAGTGCCAACTATCAGGAGCACGAGCTGGTGTCCAACTCTTACAGAATGGCCTTGAACTTTATGAACACTACCTGCACTGGTTCAAGTCGACCATCACTCTTGGTTAAGGAGAAGAATTAATTTCCATTCTCCAAACCGTAGTGCCATTAAAGTTCCATATTTCGAACAAACACTATTTCAGTCTCTAGTTCTGTTGATCCCTGGACATGTTGCAACACCAGAAAAGCTGAATCCCTGAAGCATAAGTACTCCAACTCACATTTTCAAGTACACCCCTTGGTCAGAATAGAATATCCTCTCCACCCATCACCTGAGCAGCACATGGTAGCGGAGCAAATAATATGCTGACAAAGCTTCAAAGAAACAGCAGTGCAGGGAGCGATACACCCACCTAATGGATACTTTATAAAGCCAATATTATTCCAGTACCCCAATCAACTCACTCATGCTTTAGTCCTACCATTTAGACAAATAAGCACACGTTAATTATGGGGTATACAAGGCTGCTATAAAGCAGTGTCACCACCTGAAAGATGGGATTGTTTGTACCATTGTCACGCTCCCCTTGTTTAAGAAGTCACATTACTTCGCATAGGCAGGAACTAATGCTTTGCATTTTGTGTCTAACGCGCCAACCACAAGATGTTTAATAAATGGAGTATCTGAAGGGCGTTTGTTACAGAAAGTAGAATTGGGTGCAGGATAATTATAAAGCTCTGCCCAGTGCGTACTGTGGAGTATAATTAAGGTGGACAGTACGTCTCTTGTTCCAGAACAATCCAGCATTCAGGTTTACTTTGAAATGTACATTTGTGCATGGGAGGAGCAGGTTACAGGATATGCAGTCACAGTTTGGTGTTAGAGTTAAGGAGTGTGCTTGCTTAAAATTGCTGGGAACTTGCAATAAACAAGATGGATCTGGGCCTGTGGCTGGACTCATGGGTGCCAAGTTCAGTTTTTTTTTTTTTTGGTAGGGCCCAAGATGTGGCAGAAAATCAGCAAGATGGCAGGGCAACAGACGTGATAAACTTATGTAGGGAAACCTAGACTTCAAGTGGTAGAACATGAAATGGCAACAGCGGAGGAAAAAAGCCTACCACTGCTAAATGAAAGTGTCCTTGATCATAATTTGGATCAGGTTTACTCGTTATGGGTATTTTACATTATTTGACCTGTTTTCCATCATTTTGTCCCAGGAACACTCTCTGAAGCATAAAAAAAAAAATTAAATATTTTTATTTTTTCATTAGTTAGTACATGCTTCAGTCAGTTTGAATCATGTGAGAAAAGTGAAGAGTTTTGGGCAAAAAAATCAAAAAGAAATTGATACATGAGCCAATCTTATGGACTACATGAGAATAATCCCAATGTGGAAATCCTACAGATTGTTAATAGGGTGAAAGAGAAGAATAATAGGATGAAACGTGGGACCCTAAAAGAGTAGTAAAGATAGTCAAAATCCTGTTAGTGAAATAAATAACTTGGTCTGGATCAATAATATTGTTCCTTATTAACCTCCATTTTGGGTAATGAATCAAAGAAATAAACATTTTTACTACAAAACATCTTAAAAGGTTCAGTAGTAAATTGCATATGGGAAGCCGTTTTGTACATGCAAAGTCCCCCTTCTCCCAGGGGTCCAAGATATGGAGTTACAACCCTAGGGGTCGTTGCTTGATGCCCTGAGGAAGGTGGTCCCACACCAAGAACTCGGCCAAAACGTGACCAGAGCTGGGAGTATTCTGTTCACAGTTGACCTATCCCAGCGTACCATGCCAAACTAGCTTCTCACGTTGGCAGACACTACTAAGACTCCCAACTCCTCCATACTACAGGGCTAATCAGTCCAAAGTTGAGCGACGAGAACCAATGTTACTTAGCATATCTCAGGAGAAGAACCAAAAAAGGATGTAATCTGCCATGTAGTCCTACCCATATAAATAAAGAAGTAATGTTTAGGTCGTACAAAAGAACCATTTCTTCCAATTGAAGGATCTGGTCCAGGGGAAACAATCACAAAATTGTACACCACAAATTGTACAAAATTGTACACGTTTGAAAAAACGTTTACCCTAGAACATCCTAACTGGTCCAGCAAGATACTGGTTTGGAAAGGTTAAATAGATGAGCTCTTTGGCATCTTGTGTGGGTCTATACAAGGTCTTCTTTGAATATCTTAACCAGGCACATTCTCACACTAAGTTAACTTTAGAAGTGTGGTCACCTGATTTACATTTCTTGGATGTTCAACTCTCGATAGTTGAAGGGAAGGTGGTTACCACAATATACCATAAACCCACTGACGTTAACAACCTACTGCATCATGCAAACTTTCATCCCAAAGTCATGACCAGAAGTCTTCCCCTACAGTCAGATGCTTAGATTGAATCTCAGAGCCAGCAGACCTGAACACAGAATGTACTGATCTCCGTAACCAGTACGTGAAACAAGGGTACCCGGAAGAGGTGCTTGGGGAAGAACTAGCACGGTCAACAAGTGTATCGAAAAGAAACCTACTGAAACTAAGGATGTTCCATTATTGTATGTATTGAAATACTCTAGACAGAGCTTCCAGATCCATAATATACTGAAGAACTGGAGCATCCTACAACATGATCCTTTATTACACAAATTGTTCCCGGCACCTTGTATGATGGCTTACAAGTGATAAACTAATTTAAAGGACAAACTAGTGAGAGCAGAGTCCACAGAAAGATAGGCAAACAGTGTGAAGTACAAGAAAGAAGGGCCCTTTTCCCTGTCTCTCATGTAGCCACTGTAACAATTTATTGAAACAGAAGAACATATCCCACCTACACACTGAGAAGAAGATTCCCCTCCATGATTACGCCACATGTCCGCCAGGCGTAATTTACAGCATCAAGTGTCCGTGTGAAGTTTTGTACGCAGGCCAAACATCAAGACCTGCCAGTAAAAGGTGGACCGAGCATAAATCTAATGTACAGTGCACAAGTATAAAATCATCAGTAGCAAGACACTTAAATGAACATAGACATTCACTTGCACAAATGCAATTCATGATATTAGAAGTGGTCAAACTACCCACGTGGAAGGGTGATCCGCTTGTCACAAAAAGAAATGTTTTGGATTCACCGGTTGGACACTACATCCCAGGGGGATGAATGAAGAATTTTGTCTAAACTGCTTTGTCTAGATTGTTCGACCATTGTAATCTCTCCCTTTCCCTGGAGGAGTATGGCGATGTACCTCCCTTTAGTGTCTGTTGATGTCTATCGTCTTTAGATCTGAATTGCTTTGCACTGCTATAAGGACCTCCCTTCTTTCGACGCCTTGTTGGATTTGATTATAGCCACGCAGTCGTATCTTATGTTTCTTTCTCCTGTATGTGGGTTTCTTGCAGGGTGTTCAGGTCTGGGTTTTCTCTCGTTAGGAAGTGTTCCAGTTCCTTCCTTTTAATTGGTGAGTTTAGGCGATTAATATTTAGTGATATGACTTTTATTATTATCTTGTTAGCCATTGTTTGAAGGATTTGTATTTGCGGGCATGTTTGGTTGGGCTTGGACCTGGTTCTCCCCCTTTAGCCCTGCCCTCTACCTTCTGCCCCATCTCCCTCCCACGCCCTTCCCCCTCCCCTCGCTGGGTAGGCTCAACCAGCCTCTGACCCCTCTTGGATCTCCTCCTCTGGGGTTGAATTCCCTACCTCTCCCAGCATTCCCCATTGCTGCTCGTCCCTGAACCATGTCTCTTGTTTCCAAGAGACCCCCTCCTCCTTCCCTCCCCTGCCACAGTTTCTATGCGTGACCCTCCCCAGGTGTTCCGTTGTTTCTTTCTTCCCTCATCATGGTGTTTAGCTGAAAGAGTCCCTTTCTGCAGAGTTGTTTTCTTGTGGATTATTTTGTGGCGGTGCACCTGGACCCCTTGGGCCCCTTAGATTTCTGTGTGGACCATTCCCACGCCTTTCTTTTCGAGTGATCTCTTGTTGGGCCCTGGGCCTCACTGTTGGTTGAGTCGCATTCTACTCGCACGATGTTTGCGCCTTCTTCCGCTGTGGTAATTCTCCTTTGCCTGCCTTCAAGTTCGAACAGAAGGCTGAAAGGGAAGGTCCATCTATAATTGATGCCTCTTTTCATAAGCTCCTGCACTACTGGACGCATCATCCTTCTCTTGGTGAGTGTAACCTGGGAGAGATCTTGGTAGAGTTAAATAGCAGAATCATTGAAGTTCAGATCCTTTGCTCGTCTAGCGGCAGACAGGATTTTTTCTTTCTGGGTATATTCGTGCAGGGCGACCAGGGTGTCTCTTGGCCTTGCATCCGGTTCATTTCTTTTAGGCCTCACTCTATGGATCCGATCTAATAAATTCTCTGCCGGGTCCGCTGCGTCCATCAGGTCTGCAAAGATGTGTCGTCTTGTTTGCGGCAAATCCGCATCTTTCACTGCTTTAGGGATGCTTTGACGCTTTTATGTTTTCTCTCCTCAATCTGTTTTCGAGATCTTCGGTCTGGATCTCCCAAGTTGTGGGTGGCCCTAGCCAGGTGTTTCAAGTCGTCCATTCTGAGTCGTTGATCATCTCCTGTAGTGCTTTCTCGTTTGTGCTTACTCTAGCTTCAAGTATTGTGTAGTTCTGCCTTTACTACCTTAAGGGCCCCTGCCAGATCTTCTCTCATTCTATCCAGTTGGGATTGGATGGTGTTAGCCTTCCTATCCCCAAAGTTCTGGATGCATTGGTCGAGGAACTTTTGAATAACCGCACACTCCTCTGGTATTGCTTCTTGTGGGATTTCGCCTTTGGGTCCACCTCTGGGTTTGTCCCCCCACCTACCCCCCGCTCCACATTTTCTGTATTGCTCCCTCATTTTTTATTTATTTTTGTCCTTTTTGTGGGGTTCTGACAGTCTTTCCAGCTGATGTGGAACTGGGAGGGAGCAGCAGGCCCTCTCCCATGCTCCTGTTGTGCCGCTATTCTCCTGGTACTAGATGTTGCTGAGGGCCTGCAGTGGTCGAGGCCTCCTCTCTGCCCCGTTTTGCTTCTGGGTGTTTGCCCCCAGTCTCTGTTAGGGTGTTATGGTTGGTGCCCTGCCTTTTCTTAGTTCCCCAGGGAGGGCCTCTTCTCCTTTCCAGTCTGCTCTTGTTTCTGTGGCATCTGGGGAGTCACCTATTGTACTTGTTGTTCTTCTGCAGCTTATTTAACTGGTTGCCGTCTCCTTTAGCTGGTCGATTTTGTCTGCTCCCCTGTGTTCACCTCCCAGCCGGGCTCTTAATTATGTGCCCCACTCGGCGCCTCGCCAAGCCTGGATGCCAGACGCTCGCGCTCTCCTCCACGAGGGGCGCCCGGAGCATCAGCGGTCTCCCTGCTGCAGCCACTCGCAGTCGGTAGTTTAGTTTGTAGAGGTGCTGGTCCTTCCGGTGTTTGCGCTGTACCTGTGTATGTGTGGGCGACCCAGGAGTGATCCCATGGGTCGCTAGTTGCTTGGGCCTCTGGGCTGCCCCATCTGTCTCGTCCCGCCGGGGGACTGCTGCTGTGTGCTGGGGGCTTGTCGCATGCGGTTCCGCCCCAGCATCGGCCCTGTCTCGTCCGTGGAGACCTCTGCAGCCCCTCTTGATCAGTGGCTCGTGGAGGCGCTGGCCACCTCAGATGCTGGCTTTGTGTGTTTTTGCTTGTGGGTGGCCCGGGAATTCACCAGTGGGCCGCCGCCAACTGCATGGGCCTTTGGGTAGCCCCTTCCGTGTCGTCCCCCCTAGGGACTGCTCTTGTGTGCTGGTGGCATGCCGGGTGGTCCAGCCACAGGGTCAGCACTGAGCCCAGTCTTGGACTTGGAGACTCGCAATCGGTGGTTTATAAAGGCGCCAGCCCCTCTGATGCTGATACTGTGAGCGTGTCCTCTTGGGTGGCAGGGGAGCACTCCTGTGGGTCGCTTTCTGCTTGGGCCTGTGGGCAGCCCCTTCCATCTCGTCCCGCCGAGGGGCTTCTCAATTGTGCTGTTGGTGTGCTGTGTGCAGCCCCGCCGCAGGGTTAGCCATGGTGCTCCTGCACTATCTGACAGTCGGATGCTACCCGGGGAGGGGTTCTCCTGCTTTTTTGATGCTGTTAAGTGGGGATGAGGACCACCTCTTCACGGCATTCCCAGTCTAGCGGCCATCTTGGAATCCGATTGGACACCTTTTGTTGTATGATGCATGCAGAGTATGCAGGGGGTTGATGGATCCAAACTGCTTCCACTGCATGCTGAACTCTGGCCTTTGCGTTTTTAGAGTCCCATCAGCAGGAGGCGGAATGGGAGTTTCTCAGCATTCCATGTTTGGAGCAAGGTTCTGATATCTATAGCCCTTCTTAAACTATGGCACCTGCATAGGTTCCTGGTACCGCTGGGGATTCTGTGCTCAGGGGGTGGCTGATGACTTCACAGCAATTGCCAGGGAGGTACTACAGGGACTAGCCCTGCTTTCTTGCCCATTCCTATGTACATGCTATTCAGATATGTTGCCTTTGTCACGAGTGGTTACACATGTGTCTCTGATTGTTACAATTGAGTAAACTAAATGGATAGTTCTGTGTGACATCGGGCCTCCGTTCTAAATGAACCGAGGTCAAAGTCTACTGTCTACTGTATGCTCATGTAGGATCTGTCTATAGATGGCTTCCCTTCCCCACGCTCTAAGCTCGCAAATTGGTGTACGATGTGGTGGTTTCAGGCCTTCACCTACAAGGGCAACTCTTCAGGTTGTAGCTTCTATGACCTGTTATCTCTGCAAGGGTCGGAGATCCGGGGCTATGAGATCCCTTCTCAGACACAGGAATGGCTTGTCATCCCAATGCATGGATTTAGAAGCTACTATTCCTGACAGTGGTAACTCTGCTCTTTTTATTAAAGTTGAACCGATGTGTCAATATCCTCCACTTTCATTCAGGCATCTCTCATTGCACCTATTTTATACCAGAATCCGTGTGCCCCATGTTCTGAACCTTCGGGCGTTTGGACCTTCCTTGTCCTAAACTGGGAGCCACCCCAGGAAACCTTTCCCCACCTCCCCAGAATATCCTCAAACCTCACCCAGTGTATACTAAGCACCACACCCCTACCCAGTATACTTGCCCCCTCCATAACCCATTTCCTGTAGCTCAGCTGGCCAGGCCCTTTCCACAGCAGGTCTGCCTTCCACCTTTGGTTCCCGTTGACCCTCTTTCCCAACACGCCTTTCTGCATACGCCATGCACGTGTGGCATGGACATTAGGCACAAGATTAACTGAAACCTGCTTTTATCACACTGACACTTATTGGATCTGTACTTCAACCACAGGCTGCTCCTACAAGGGGAGCTGGGAATGGCTGCATGAGATTAATTTTGACCACCTGTGGAAAATGAAACCCGCCCTGGAGCTGTTGACTGGATCAGTTCATTTCTCTCAGAGGAAGTCCTGAATAGTCTGGGGCGAAGCGTGCTCTCAGTTTGAGTTTGCAAATATGGAGTACCAGAAGGAGCGTGTCTCGCCCCGATTCTATTCAATCTATTTTGTCGCACATTATGGGTGTGCGATTTTTATAACACTGCAGATGACACCCAGTTAATCCTTGATTCGGGTGGTGACTACGAAAATGATCTAGAGAATATAGGAAAAGTTTGAGACCATACAAGACTGGATGATTACAAATGGTCTCTCTCAACGCAAATAAGACCATTCTTTATTTTCTGATCCACGCAGATTCGTGTCAAATTGTCAAACATGTACAAGTGTTTTACGCGGAAGGTCACCATATTCGAGTGTTATCCAAAGTGAAGACCCTGGGAATTCCTTTGGAAGCATCCATGGGTTTAGAAGCACATGTTGGCAGTGTAGTGCAGAAAGCTCACTACCATCTTAGGCTGCTTGGGCAGCCCTATGTATCTACAGCTAATTGCATAATACTCGTGAGAGCAATGATTACGCCAAGATTGGACTACTGCAATGCTCTTCTGGCACGAGCAAGCCTGGGATGCATAAAAAGGTTACAGGAATTACAGAATGATGCAGTGCAGATCATTAAGGGGACCAGGAGATGGGACCCAGTCAAACACAGAAGGGAGGTACATTGGCGCCCAGTAGAAGCTAGAATATGCTTCAAAATAAACACAGTTGTGCATAAATGCTTACATGGGGAAAGCACCACAATATATTAAAGAAAGGCTGACCCTAGAAAATAGGACTAAAGTTACTCGATCGAAGGACTCGATGCACGTAACTCAGATGCAAACGAGCAAGAGGTAATAAACAGGCCTTTGCCACGCAGGCAGGGGAAATGTGGCATAAACTTCCTGTGGTGATGCGTCCAGAAGAAAACAGCACTCTCTTTAGGAAAAGCCTTAAACGGCTGTTCGCCTAGACTGTTTTTGTTGTCCTTCTGTTTTTTTCTGGGTCTGTGCCGTGATGCCTGCGGGCTCTGGCGCAATATAAACCAATAAGCATAAACATAGATGGAGCGCTGTTTGAATACCAGTAACTGTGATTACTGTTTAAAGCTGATCTACCCTTTTGTTAGGAGCAAGTCCCTTTGCTCTTCCACCAGTATATTTTTACAGTTATTCTGAAAGCATGTTTCTTCTTGTCTTCTTTTCAGGCTCTTTGCCAAAGTGGGTCGTCAATAAGTCTTCGCAGTTCTTGGCTCCCAGGGTAAGTGCCGGGCCGTTGGTAGGGGTGAAAGGTTGTAGTAGGTGAATGAAAGTCCCCTGGAGAAGGAGGGATGGGGACCAATGAGTGGGTGGAAGGATAACCTGGATAGTTGGTCAGCAGCAGGAGGGCAGAGGTCAATGGTAAGGTGAGAATAATGGGGTGAAGGGCTGAGGTTCAAGGTGGGTGCAGACCTAGCTGGGAAGCAACATGGTGTTCAGAGAACTCACCTGGGGGGGGAAGGGCGTGCTCACAAGAATAGTGGTTTCGTAGGAATGCAAGGCCATCCATCCATCCATTCATCCATCACAGTATGCTGGCTACAATTTAGTTTGATGGGTGCCAAGCCTCTCTTCAAACTTGATTCCTCTTCCTGCTCATCTAAAGCTGAAATCTCCCAACCCAAACCTGTCTCTTGAGTTTCTTCTAAGTGGTATATGCCTCAGCGATGTGTCTCAAAGCAATTGTTAGAAATTCCCTTTTGGCTTTAACTCACCCCCTTCACTCATTAGAATCCGTGCCAAACTCCCCCCGTCCCCGCTTCCAGCGCTAATGGGCTGTAAAATGCCTTGTTGCCGACAGTGACTTGCATGGGGCCTCACTAGAATATGCCCCCACAATACCTTCAAAGAGCCAAGTGCTGTGAAGACGTGTGCAACACTGCTTAAGCGGAAACACTAGACTGATGTCCACTAGAAGCAAATGCCTTCTTCAGACACCACATCTCCAGTGGTACTCACTTCACGTGCATCGAGTCACTCGTCCCTGCTCTGGCAAAACCTCCTGCAGCTGGAGCTCCCTCCACCTGATCCATGAACCCCTCCCTATGGCCTGTGCTCTGGGAACTTCCTTCCTCAGACACTGCCTCGTTTTAGTACTCCATCCCCCCTCCACTCGACTATTGTCTACGTTATTCCTGCTGCAACCTTCTGGTGTTTTCTAAATACTGACTTCACTTCAGTGAACCCCTAAATGAAATGGGTATTACCCTTTACGGGTGCAGCGCCAGTACTGGGTCTGTGTGCATGTCCCTGATACCAATATTTATTCTGGGGAAGATGGTTCTTCTTTACTTATCCTCGCAAGTGATGGATTCTGTCAGTACTGCTTGGGATGGGTCTAGTTTACTTCACAATGTGAGCGCTTTTTTTAAAAAAGCTTCAGATACAAGTATGCCTCGGGCATGCATTGATGGGAACCTGTTATGTACAGGACTCTGACATCTGCCTAGAAGTGAGAGGAGGGCCAAGCACTCTTTGGAAAGGAACTATTAGTACAGTGTAGTATTCTTTTCAATGTAGAAAAGGGACAGCAATTCTAAACCTCCTGATAGGAGGCTCCCCTAGTTATTGGCTAGTGTCGGATATGGTATTCCTTCCACACCCCCCTTCACTGGAGACCTGGTCAGAGGTTGCAGGAGGAGATGCCTGAAACACATTGGGTGAAGATTTGGGGTAACATTGCTCTCTCCTCTTTGAGTTTAGGTGAAGGATCAAGGCAGCTACAATGCCTGTATAGTTTATTGGACCCCAGAACGCTTATGCAAACGAGGCACCATTGGGGGATGCGCTCATAGGACTGGAATTCTGGAGCACATGTTGTGAGCGCTCAATAGGATGCGGTTCTTCTGGGGTGCATTGAGGCTGTCACTGGACCACGATTTGAGATGCCTGCTGGAGGAGTTGCCATGTTCCCAAAACAAATAGTTAGTCAGAGCAGCCTTGATGGCTAAGAAGCTAATCCTACGGGATTGGAAATCCTCTACTCGTCCGTCTGTGGATGTGGGCTTACAAGAGATGCGCAAGCTATCATAATGGAGAGGGTTGTATACAAAAGTCAGAGGAAACATGCATTGTTTGACGTATGGGGGAGATTATAGAAGTGATTTAATTAAGATTTAAATGTATGCTGTATCAGTAGAAGAGGGCAGGTGATGGGGGAGGGGGATGGGGTTGTACTACAGTTATATTCTTGCATGATACTGTGATTCTCTCTGTATCCAAAACTGCTACAATATAAAATAAAACTTGAAACGTGCAGCTTATGATATGAGATTTTATTTCTATCGCGCTCGTACACAAGTGTTTCAGAGCGCGACAAGGCAAGGGAGGGGAACAGTGGAGAACAAAACAGCGATCTTACTAGGCCCATTGAGAACGCCCAAGTGCATGGGAGAGGGGGAGCGGAAAAGTGCATGGAAGGGGGGAGAAGTGGAAAGTGCAAAGCAGAGGAGAAACAGATAAATAACAAATAAATAACAAATAAATAACAAATAAATAACAAATAAAGGCAACAAACGGTGGTAGTGCAGCTAGTAATTTTCAAGTGCTAGGTTTAAGGCAGCATACAGGGTAGGTCTGCTAAGTGCAGAAAGAAAAGAGGGGGGGGGCTGTATGGGTACAGATACAGACCCCAGTGCAAGGGGTGGCCCAGAGGCAGTGCGGGAGGGTGGCAGGGTGAGCAGGTACCTGGGCCCAGAGGACAGGGTGGCCAGGTGCACAGTGCCAAGAGAGAACAGATCAGCAGGGGAGAAGGGGAGCGAAGGCAGAAGAAAAGAGGCTTAGATGGTTATGCACATATGCAAAGGCAATGGATCTCTTTGCAAAGCAATATTCTACATATAGTTATACTTAAATGCATGTTGTTGTATTTCTAAGCGCTGTCATGAAACGAAGCTCTGTGATTCAGCACTGTCTCAGTCCACAGATGTACTGATGAAGCTCTTTCCTCCCCCGGCAGGTTCTGAAGAAGATTTACAAGGCCTGCCTCAATTATCCGGCCTGGAAGAAGATTAACCAACCCCAGTTCAAGCCTTGGCTGAACCCTGAGCAGAACACACTCCCCACCATCCCTATATCCAAGCTGGCCATGCAGCATGCAGAGTCGCTGGAGAACATTGACGAGAGTGCTCTTATTGATGCCAATGAAGACAAAGGTGGCAATAGCGACGATGAAAATGATGGAAAAAACTGAGTACACTTGCGGGACTCCTGCTGGAGGAGATCTCAAGTAGGGACTCAGAAATCCTCAGGATCTGTTTATCTCCATTTGACCTGGAAAGCACTGGCATAACCTGCCAAATTGCGCTCTCCAATTTCTTTAACGTATTGAAATGGGGTAGAGTAAATGACCCTATTTTGTGCTGGAAGAGATATATTTTGATATCCTGCATCAAGATGTGATTGTCCCATTGACTTCCATGCCAATGTTGGAGGTTAATTGGTTTGCTACTATAATGCAGACTTCCCTTCATGGAGCTCCTTGGGCTTTCCAGTTTGGATGCAGTTGGGTAACCTTACCATGTGTAATTGGATGTGGCAAATCCAGTGGGCAGAACTGTGAATCTGTGCCCATGTGCCAAATGGGTACTTCGCTTACTGTGACCTTGCCATCTGTGGTCCAATTCGTTTTCACTGAGGGGGATTCCAGAAGAACTGGGGATTTCTTAATGTGCAGGGCGAGGTGTAATTTAAGCCTTTCATTTATTAAAGGAGAGGTTATCTCGGGAGTTTTAATTGACCAATCGACGAGGCAAGTATTTTGAGCATATAACTTTTATTGCGGTCCTCCAAGGCAGGTAACGACTGGCACACCAAAGTAATCCAAAAAGGAGTATATACCAAGCAGAAAGTAACGCAATTTATTTAGGCCCAAAAAGCAGCTGCGGAAGCACAGTTCAAACAGTCATGTGCCACAGCGGGCAACATTTTTATACACAAACTACATTGGTGGTACTCCGTCAGCACCCTATATCCAGGCATACATTAAATTATTGTAATTGGTTCCTGCCATCCTGGCCCCCATTTCCCCATCACCGCTGCCTGCCATTCTGTCTCAAAGCATTAAGTGATTGTGCTGACCACTGGAACTTTATTCATCAGCCATTGGTCAGTTCCCATCGAACACACAAGACAACATGAGTTTGGCAAAGGGGAGACTTTCACATAGCATCTGACCAATGGGGTGCCTCGTGGACACCAGCAAGGACACCAAACACTGTTGCACCCTAGGGACACTGAAACCTCCCCCGTGATTAGTTCCCTGTCACTCGTCCCCATGGCCATCTGCCAAGGGGCGATTTGAAACCGCGCCCCTCACTGGGGTTGGATTTTATTTGACTGCATTTAATTCTAATTCCCTACAAGTTCCAGCGAGCACCCAGGTGCCTAGCTCACTGGCTTCCAAGTGTCTGCATTCCCCTGCGGCTATGTTCTTTTGGGAACAGCCAACTTGCAACATTTCTCCAGCACCCTGCTGTAGCTGAGCGCTCGAGAAATGAATGGTCACCCTGGACATGAGCCCTGAGGCTGCGCAGAGACCAATGCATTACTTTCCTGCGTCCTATACTTCAAAATGGCTGTTATATTGTTCACATTATGCTTTACTACCCCTACCTGGTTTACCTATCCCCTGTGTGCCCCCACCCCCACTTAGTACCCCATTTCTCCAGCTGCACATATGCACACTGCACATAAGTTATACAGTCAGCGATCAATGGTGTGCTCACACGCCAGGAGTGCCCCTTCCCCGTCATCTGTGCTTGGCAGCATTGAATTTGCACCTTTACTGCATAACGATCGATTACTTGCACGACCTATAAACCAAAACTATGGAGTACAGATGGGGAGAAAGTGTATGTGAGGGACACAAAGCGTGTAGGTGGTGTTTGGTTATTTGCCCACCCATTGACTGCCCACGGCAATGCTAATCCGTATGGCCATTCCCACACCCCTTCATAGGAACTCTTTGAGCTTGCTTTATTCAAGCCTTACCTTCAAACGTTGCCCTCCAAGTGCCTGCCAGTGTTTTATTCAAAGCATTGACTTAAAAGGAGCTGTAAACGTGAGACTGGTGTAAAAATGTCATAACCGGGTCTGCCTTCAGCCACTGGATTTATAAGCACTATGCATGTCTTCACTGAAGTCTTTTTTTAAAACCAGCGTTGGCAAAGCCAACAGTTTTGGCTTGTTTATAGATTGTAGTCATTTGTCAGGCACTCCTACTGGATGCCCAGGCAATCTTTCCACCTGCCGCCATCAATGGCCAGTTAATCACAAGTGCCGTTCCCATGGATACACAAGTGTTGCCATTGCCAATGCTGGTCTTTCATGCATCTTACTTTAGAATTCCAGCCACTTTACACATACGAACTGTACAGGTCCGAAACCACCATCTTGTACTAATCTGATCAGTTGATCGATCGCCCCTAGTACAAGTGGCCTGGCGGCAGTAAATCCTACCATGTGCCCCTATAGGTGCCATCAGCACATCAGACGTTTGTGTGCAGGGTAGCCAAACGCCGCGGCCAGCGTTTACGAAATCACAATTTCCGCACACAGAGCCACTCATTCAATGTACACACTTATTTTGTTTAGTTGCTTCGCACAAATGCAAGTTTACATTTTTTACTTTTCAATAACTGCAAGAAGTCGAATGTAGTATATCTGCATGTTTTGTATTCAAACGGAAATTGTTCAATAAATCGATCAGAGCCATTCAAACTGTTTAGGGCCATAACCATGTAAAGGACTGGTCATCCATCAATAAGACTTGGTAGTCCAAGCAATAGAAAGCATGTTAACCAAAGCATAGTTCTACTTTTGGAATTTTATTTGAGATAGTTCCCACAAAACGTACTTTCTTGTAATATTTCTCATTCTTTGTTTTATTCTAATTTCTTTATTTGTAAATGCAAATGTTTGATTGACTAACTTCATAATACATCCGCGTTTTTATTCGAATTGAATCCCTGTTATCACGAAGCACATGGCATTCCCTTTTATAGAAAAAGGTTTATTGAACCTCTGATACAATGTCCCATTTCTCACTTTGATTCACATGTTGGTTCGTATCACGGGAGCCGCAACAGGGCAAATGTTAGCAGCATGGTCATCCCAAATTATAAAGATAACTGCCCCATTTGTAATGGTGATGCTACAGTGCTGGGAATTAATGCCATCCCAAGGAAATGTGGCTTCTTTGGCGCACGCAAATTTTTGTCGCATTACCAGGAATCGAGACAAAAGTATTTTGTGGTTGTTGAGCCATGTAACATTAGTTCATACATTTAAAGTATACATGATTTATTATAGATTATGTAGGTGGGCACTGTGAACTACCTCTTCAGAGTGTTTTTAATGGGATTGTGCCATTATAAAACACGTCTGTGAATCGGGGCCCGTGACTGTTCTGCAAATGCTGCTCGGCTGGGGGTGGGTGGTAAGGTTTGCCCAACATTTCAAATCTTTCTCTATACAATACTTTTGATAGAAAATAACTATGGTTATTTGCATTTGTACCCCGTACATGCCCACCATCAAACTGTTAGTCATAGTTTATATTTTACATCGTATTCAGTGAGTCATATATCTATTTCGGCAATTAATACTTCCATTAAACTGGCATGTAAAAAAAAAATAAAAATTCAGTTGAGCTAAAAATACCAAATCTTAAAAATTACTATTCCAGAATAGTTCTTTAAATCAGTATACATAAATATACATAACCTACAAAATATGTGCAATATCAACAAATGTCTTGCTTAAAAATATGACCTACGATCATAAACTACCCTAAGTGAATTGGCCATAAGGAAGAAACACAGGTCTGTGCGACATTGAATAAAGTTAATCTCTTAATATCAAAATAATTGTTCTTTTCCTTATGTGTAAACCTGCAAGGAAAACCATGATCAAATGTAGCAAATCCTAATTGAGGGCATTACATGTTCGACAGCTAGTGTCGCTACCTTGATCAGTCAACTTGGCAGTACCAGCTTTAAGTGATAAGGCATTAAGGTGTGCGCTCGTTATTAGCCACCTATGGTAGACCTTGTGACTCCAGGTTAAATAATCCTGTAAAATATCTGGGGAACCGAGAACAACATAACTTCGATTGGCACTAATCAGGAGTTCCCTATTTTCCCATCAACTCCTTTAGATTGCAAAGTTATATCCATAACAGTGTTACAAAAAGTGCTTGTTTACCGGCACCCAACTACTTCCCTTCACTCTGGCCTTTTTCCATGGGCTCTCCCCCCTGCTCCCTCTACGGAAGCTAGAAACCTTGAAGTAATCTTTTACTTCCCTCTCTCCTTTCTCTGTCATACTCAGGACATTTCCAAGAAGTCCCACTTTTAGCTTTTCCTTCTGAAAGGAATTCTACCTTTCTTCACCTTCCCCCAGAGACCCCATGTTACCCAGGCTCTGGTTTTCTCTAGGCTTGACTATTGCAATACCCTTCTCCTTAATCTATCTTAGTCCACTCAGCGACCCCCTCCAGCTAATCCAGAATAGGACAGCTAGACTTCTCCTTCACCTCCTGCCCAGGGACTGCACCGGGCCTGCCCTGCAAAGTCTTCAGTGGCTCCCAATAAATTCATATGCATCATCCACAAGGCTGTCTGAGGCCGGGGACCACTCTTTGTGCAACTCGTTCTGACTAAATATTCCTCCTCTCGACACCTACATTCCTCTGGCGCCAACTCCTTGTGTCTAAATTGGTTTGCTAAACAGAGAGCAGGTGGTCGATCACTTGCCTCAGTGGGCTCACTTCTTTGGAACAGTCTCCCTCTCCGTCTAGAGCAGGACCTCCTGAGTTTCTGGAAAAGCCTCCAGACCTTCTTCTTTACCTCTTCCTTCCCTTCCTCTCCTGCTAATCGCACAGTAGCTTGTTTGGTGTGCAGGGTCCTTATGCAGCCTCAGGGCCCTGACCTCCCACATCTCATCGTCCCTGCTGCTGTATATCCTCTGCACTTGCCTTGGCTCACCCTCCACCCCTGGAGGGTCGCACTTATCTTTCTTTCTTTTTTTTAACATGTTTATTTTTGATCAGCACACAGGAGCATCATGCGTTACAGAGATTTAAATGATTGCAACTTATTAAGCCATCCCTTAAGTTTTCCCTCCTCCCGTTACCCCCATTCACCGTTCAGTTCTCATTCCTCCGATCGTTGTACCGTATTCTTATTTTCGGCCAGCAGAGCATTCGCCACTAAACGTGGCTTGTATGTTAGTGCTGGGTAGTTCTGGCCGTAGTCTATCACGGGTGACCAGATATTTGTTAAGCGGTGAAAGAGTCCTCTGTTTGCCGCTGTGATCTTTTCTGCTATGAAGATGTCCTAGAGTTTTAGCCACCACAGGATCATTAGGGGGCCCTGCGGGGATTCCAAGTTCGTGCCACCGTGATCTTAGCGGCCAAGAGAAGATGTGTTATGAGGGTAGCCTGCTTGCCAGATCTCGGATACATGCCCGGGATCAAGACTCCTAGCAGAATAGGCTCCGGCTCCAATGGCAGCGTTATCTGGGTAATGTCAGCCACGGTGGCAATGCATTGGGTCCAGAAGTTCGCAACCACCGGGCATGACCACCACATATGCAGGTAAGAGCCCGGAAGGGTGCAGCGGCCCAACACTGGGGATCCAAGGCCCGATTTAAAGTGATGTACCCGGAGCGGCAGGTAGTACCATCTTAATAGTAATTTATGCGCACATTCACGGATAGTGATGCAGAAGGACGACGACCGGGTTCGTGACCAAATGTCTACCCAGGACTGGTCTTGCATCGGGTGTCCTAAGTCTGCTTCCCACTGATGCATATAAGTCGATTTAGCGATGAGAAAGTTTGTCTGCAATAGTTTATTTATCGTCGAGATTCGTCCCCGCTTCGGTGGATCTGCAGTTGTCACCTCTATGGAGTCCAATTCTCACGTGGCCGCTAAGCGGGTCGCTGGGTGTGAGCACCAATGTTGTAATTGGACATATGAGATGAGAAGCTATCAGTTTCCGCTAGGCGAAAGGTGCTCTTACATTGCTCGAAAGTAAATGGATGGTTCCCTGCAAATAGCTGACCCAGGGAGCTAAGACCTCTGGTGATCCAGTTTTTGAAGTTCAAAGGGCAGGCTCCCGGTGTGAAAGCAGAATTGTGAAACACTGGGGCTAATGGACTTGGGTCTCTCGGAATGCTTCTGTATTTACGCACCCACTCCCACGCTTTTAAGGTGTGTTTAGTGGAGGATAAAATGGCCGGCCATGTCCTCTGTAGGGCGGGGGGGCGAGGTGCAGGAGGAAGCGGAGGGGAAGGGGCAAGCAGGATTTTTCAATCTCTGCCCATTTTGGGCGTCTCGAGCTGATGGTCCAAGCTTGAGTGTGAGCTAGCTCCACCGCTATCTGATATTTCTGGAGATCGGGCACTCCTAGGCCTGCCAGGTTTTGGCTTGGGCTACTCAGCATTGTTCTCAGTGGGATCCTTGACTTTTTACCTTTCCAGATGAAACGCAATACCTTCCTCTGGTATCTGGATCTAAGTTTGCGACCTCAATTAGATTGAGGACCCTGCGTATGTTGTCTGCCGTAGCTCTATTCATTATCCTGTCTGATCCGTGTCTATAATGTCCGGGAGGACTCTCGCCAGTTGGTTTGCCAGGACATTTGAGTATATATTAGCGCCCAGATTTAGTAGGGAAATGGGTCTATACGCCGTGTTATCCCTGGGGTCTTTTCCCGGCTTAAGAGCGAGGACTGTGATCGATTCTTGCATTGATGGGGTAGTCGTCCCTGAGGCAGCGAAGGAGTTGAAGAGCGTCAGGAGGGTCAACAGCTGGGGACTGGAGATTTTATAGAATCGGGTTGCGTACCCGTCTGGTCCTGGGGCTCTTGGTTTGAGACTTTTGATGGCAACGTCGGCCTCTTTACTTGTGATCGGGGCTTCTAGCTCTTCTCTTATCGCAGGAGTGATATGAGGGAGGGCTGCGTCTCGCAGATAGGACTGTTGCTCTTCGAGCGATCTTGGTGAAGCCGACATAGCGTCTGTAAGGTGGTCCGCTGCTATTCGTAGGTTGTCCTTATTTGCAAATTGGATTCTACCCTGGGGATCCCGAAGGCCTAGGATGGTGTTTCTTTTTCTGGCCTTCGCTAATTTCTCCACCAGGAATTTGTTTGTCTTATTCCCTTAGGCGTAACTCGCCTTTCTTTCTTCATAGCACTTCACCTGCTGCTCTCCATGAGCACCAGAGCACCTATCCCATACCCCTCTCCCCTCTGCACTTGCACACTCAACACTCACAAGGCATAGTAGCTTCGTCTTCCCCTCCCCGTTGTCTCTTCCTATATTTATTTCATTTGTAAAGCGCACATAAAAACCAGAGGCATGAAGCGATGCTGCAGGTACAAGTCAAGGAAGCATACTTTGTCTTACAGTTGAGTTTCCCACACGTATGAAAGGATGTGGCATAGGTGCAGTTATAACAGTATCAAGTTACATATGTGAGAAGGAGTATCATACATATTAAGTGATCAGTGTGATGGTAGAATTTCGCAAGTATGTGTGGTGAGCAGGGGGCGTAATGGGCTAGGAGAAGAGCTGTGTTTTGAGAGCTTTACGAAAGATCCAGTAGGATTTCTCAGCCCTGGGGGGGGTGGGGGTGGAGGTCATTCCAGAGTTTCGCAGTGAGGTAAGGTAAACTGGAGCCTCCAACTTTGCATCTCTAAACTTTTGGCACGACCAGGTGATAAGTGTAGGGGGTCCTGGTAGGCCTTGAGTGAACTTTTGTGGTTCTTTGGGTGAGGTAAGGGGGTGCTGTGTTGGAGAGGCACTTGTGGGTAATGGACAGTTTTAAATCTAATGCGCTCCTGGATGGGGAGCCAGTGTGCTTCTTGTCTAGCTTTATAGATGTGTTCTCTTTTCGGGATATGAAGGACTGCTCTCAATGCATGGTTTTGGATGACTTGTAATCTCTGGATAGTTCCAGAGGAGGTGCCTATGAAAAGGACATTACAGTAGGCGATCTTGGAGCCCATGATGGCACTGGCAATTGTGAGGCAGTTATTGTTGGTGAGGAAGGGTTTAGCTGCATTGAGGACCTTGGTGTCGTAGGCTGCTGAAGAGCAATGATGCTTACTTGCCTGGACATGGCGAGTGAGGCGTCAAGGTTTACTCCCAAAGTCTTTACAGAGAATGATACGGGAATGATGCAATTGTCAATCTGGAAGGCAGTTTATTGTTTGAGAGACTTCAGGGCATTTGGATGGCCCACAATTAAGATTTCTGCCTTGTCGCTGTTGAGACAAAGGTGGTTGGCTGCCATCCATGCCTGTATAGTAGAGTAGACGTTAAGGGTGGCAGAATCAGCTATGTAGTTGCCTGAAAGTGGGATCGGGATTTGAGTGTCGTTGGCATTGTTGGTGTAAGCTATGCCGAGGGAATCAAGGATGTCAAATAGTGGCCTGGTAAAGATATTGTAGAGGGTTGGCGCGATGCAGGACCCTCGAGATGGGAGAGGGTGAGGTGTTTGCAATCTCTGAAAAGACCCTCATAACCCTGCCTTCCAAAAAGGAAGCAATCCAGGCAGCGGCACATGGAGAGATGTTAGCCTAAGCAGTGAGGTGGTGGCAGAGGATTTGATGGTTAATCAAGTCGAATGCCACAGATGGGTCTAGGAGGAGGAGCAAGGAAGAGTTCCCTTCATTCCTTATCTCGTCTAGCTGATTCTTTAGGTTGAGAAGGGCATATTCAGTCCTGTCCCCTGGGTGGAAGCTGGATTGACGCATCCCTAAGAATTTGTTGTCCTCCAGGAACTGCTGGACTTGTAGGTCTGCTGCGCGGCCTAATATATTTAGTAGGAAGGGGACCGTGGTCAGTGGCCTATAGTTGGTAGGAATGGCAGGGTCTAGGGAGTTTTTGTTTAGGAGAGGGGGCACCCAGGCTTCTTTGAGGCAAGCTGGAACGGTGCTTTTAGAAAGTCATTTTATGAAGGCTGTGATTGGGAGGGGGGGGGACTAGCATGTCAGTGCAGTCTAAGTGATGCTGGGCATATATCGCCTTTGCATTTGGAGGGTTTCAGGCCTTTGATCAGCTTTAGGACTTCACATTCAGAGAGGTCTCTGAAGCAAAACTGTGTGTGGATGGTGTGAAGGGGGAAGGAATGCAGGTGATATTTGTCGCTATGTGGTATTTGTTGAATATGGCTTGAGAGATTATATTAGAATTTAGAGTGTCGATTTTGCCTAGTCGTGCTGCCTGGTTGTCTGAGCACCACGTTGTGTCTTTAGTGATGGTGGTGGGGGGATGGGGCAAGGGCTTAAAGTTCTCTGAAGATGGTAAAAATTTCTTTTACATCAGAGTTGGCATTGCTGATTCTAGAGTTGAAGGAATTTGTTTTGGCTTTAATAGTGGCAGATTTGTATAGTCTGGATATTTTGACTCATTTTTTTAGAGAGTTGGTCGGGTCCTTTAGCCAAGTTCGCTGGGCCTGTCGTTCCTGAGAGCGCAGTTCCAAAAGGCTGGGGGTAAACCATGAGTTTGAATGTCTGTTTTGGATTAGTGAGGAGCTAGGAGTACTATGGTGTTTACTGCACTGGACTGGAGAGGATTGAGGTGAATGTCTCCACTAGTGAGTTTGGATTGGATTTGAAGGGGGCGGGGGACCTGGGGAGTTTAGCAGGGGCAGGATGTTGCCTCTGGTGAGCTTCTGCGAGCTACGTGTCATGCTAAATCATTAAATACAACAGGACAATTTTAAAGCCTCTTCTAAAATCATCCTGCTAGGAGACCTTAATCTAGGCCTACATGACCCAAGCGACCCACAAGCAAGCTCGCTTTATTATTTTCTGTGGCGTCTACCATTTCAACCCAAGCTTGTTATTCCAATTCTACTTTGCAGAGATACTTTAAAAAATATATATTGCCATTTCTTTGACAATATCCATTCTTTGGAATGCCTCACTTTTCAAAACAGCACGAAGATTCCCCTTTACTACCCTACAGTCCTTATTAAACCAACTCTGAGTTCTGACTTTCACGTCGTATTCAAAATTACATTAATTTAAAAATGCATAACACTTTACTTACAGAAAATGTAATGTGTCCATCATGGGATAGCGCTGACGTTTTCTGTTGGTCGACCAAGTGTGAAATGCGATTTCTATTTTAGTCATATGGTATTTTAATAACAAAATATCCATTCTTTGGGCCTTTTTAAAAGAATATGCCATCATTGGAGTGTGCATTTCCTAAAATAGCAGGCACAGGCCACAAGCAAAGGTCAAAAAGACGTTTGTTTCTTTGTAACTTTTTTACAAAACAATGCTTTACAAAAGAGAAATCAAATTAAAAATGTTACTTATGTTCTAATAGAAGTAAATATAACAAATATTCTTACTATGACACAAGGTAATTTGTTTGACTATTGGGAGATGTCGGTATTCGTAGAAGCAGGATTAGATGAAGGGTGGCTGATTGTTCTTGTATTTATTAATTGTGGCCAGAGACTGTTGCATTACTGTTTATGAAACTTTGTCCAATTGCAAAATCTTTCCCATCTATTTTTTAATCTGATTAACTTGAAATGCACACATTTGAATCCATACAAACACATGGTAAGCTAGTACCATTGAGAAATTGATATCATGGTAGAAATGTATGGATAAATGGTTGATTTATTAAAAGTGATTGAGGTACATTCTTACAGACACAAATGGTCTGAGGCATCCCATGGGGGAGCGAGGGGGAGAAGAGAGAGAGGGAGAGACGCCTACGCAAGATTAAGGGAAGTAAACATAGGGAACAGACATACATATAGCTATAGAACCATTGAGTCTCGACAGATGGAGGTTCATGGTTACAAACTGGAAGGTATACAGCCAGAGAGAATGAGCGAGAGAACGAGAGAGAACATATTTTCACTTGTACATAAACATTGAAAAGATAGGCTAATAGACAGATCTAGAAATCAAGAGCAATAGAGATCGAGATGGAGTTTCTTATTGTGAGAAATTAACAATGTATAGGGACAAATAATGAATGATGGACAAACATTCTTGCACAAATAGTGAAGAAAATAAAAGTCAAAACCTGTCTGAATTAGCAAGAGTAAAAACAGATAAAATGATAAACTGCAATAGAGATTCAGACAAAGCGATAGAGAGAGAAACTGAGAGAAAGCATATCGAAAAAAGTGAGAAGAAAATAAATCCAGATATGGAAAGACATTGACTGGAAAGACACGGACTGATATTAATTTGTTGTGAAAGATTTATAAAGGTTGACAAACTGGAAGAGAATAGAGACACAATGAGTATAGACAGACATTAACATGCAAAAATGAGTGTTGGAGGGATGGATAATGAAAATTGATAAACTGATATATACAGTAAACGTAATTCTGTTTGGAGAGGTGTTAGGGCAGTTTTTCTAAAGTTCGCCCTGGAGTTTTATAAAACTATACCTTGGGCAAGTACAGAGACTCCAACTCTTAGTATAGACCTGCACCACCTAAGATAATGGTAGCAATGACAGAGCAGCCAGGCTTATTTTAGGAGGGAGAGAGGGCTACAGTTTTGTACATAGAAATTGTAGCATACATATGGTCCAAAGAAACAATGATGTATTGAAAACTTAATGGTTCATTTTATATATACACAAACAAAGAGAAGCCTTTAGAAAGATGAGTACTATTATCATTCAAAAACAGAATTATAAAGACCAACACAATACATATGGTATGCAAACTAAAGTAGAAACCTTATTTAGAATAGCAGTATGCAATTCCAGGTCGGTAAAAGCTCATCAGACACATGTAGAATGGCAGAAGGCTATGCATGGAGAGTAATACCACATTAGTATATTTTCAGAACTACGGTATGTAATTCAAGGTAGCAGACCCTATTGGTAATAACCTACAGTGTTATTCTGTTTCAGAGATACTATAGTTATACCAACACCTTTACAAGTACGCACCTTGCAATATATAACTTATTCTTCTTATTATAAAGGATATAGTTATACTAGCATTACTTTCTAGAATAGTGTAACACAATTCAAAGGTAAGCAATACCTTATCAATCACTTTTCAGAGGGGCAGTAAGCAAACCATGGATAAGTAAAAACCTCTGGATACACATTTATAATGGCAATAAGCTATTCAAGGTGATTAAAACATTATTTGGTATAAACTTACACTATTTCTATTGCAGGAATATGTAGTTAAACCAATGTTACTTTTCAGAAGAGTGGAACACAATTCTTAGGTAAGCAAGAACTCGAATAGACCCTTTTAGAAAGGCATTCAACAGTTCAAGGTAAGCAAACTTAATGTTACACATTTAGAATGTCAGTTTGCTATTCAAGTTGAGTTTACCTTATTGGTAGACTTCTACAGTTACTCAGTTTCAGGAATAATAAAGAATTGCTAACTCAACTGCGTCCTAGAAGAGTGGAACACAATTCAAAGGTTAGTAAATGACTTTTATTTTCAGAATGGTAATCGGCAATTCACAGGTATGTAAGAACTTATTCTATTTCAGAGATGGTTACAACACTAATACCTTTAGCAAGTAAGTACTTTGTTCTGCTTTCAAGTCAAAGGCATTGTCTTTTAAAGTCCTTCCCTCTCCTAAGGCATGAGTGATATGTGAGGCAGAAATGGGGAGGCAGATCATGATGAGGCTCAGATGCAGGTTAGTCGGAATTCCAGGGGATTTCTCGTCCAATAAGTAAGTTCTGACTTCAGAGTTAGTAGAAAGCTGCCTAGATGTGTTGCAGCGTTGGGCTTTGGCGAGCGGTATGGGTGAATTCCCAAACACTTGAATCACTGCTACACAGGAGCAACTCAAGACTTTAGGTAAGTACTACCCTCAGCCACACAGTACCTCAGCAGTGAAGTAGTGCTTGCAGACAGACGCCTTTATGATGCAGCAGCACAGGACGGTCTCTGGATCCGTGGTCGTGGTGACGAAAGAACAGACACGAGATGGGAATGTGCAGCAGCAGTCGACAGAAAAGGCTCCCAACAAAGGATTCATCGGAGCTTCTTGCGGCTCTGTGTATTTGGCACCCTTTTCAAGGTACTGGATAAAGAACGGTTGACGCAGAACGGGTTTGCCTCGCTATCTCGGTGCAGCATGCTAGTGAGGGGACTTCAAGGAGTGGGATATTGCTTATGGAGGTCCAACAGGAGTTCACCAGAGAATCTGAATTCATAACATATCGCCATGGAATCAGTCTCAAGAAGTCTAGCAGAATGGTGACCCTTCTGTACATTACCACGGCTGGTTTGATGGCCTGTGTGTAATATTAACACAAGTCGGTAAATATGTCCACTGCCACCAGCCATAATTGTAAGCTTGTCACATAAATGTCATTGGAGCAGTGAGAAAGGGAGAAGGGAAATGTGCCCATTCAGCACTCCTCATAATGTGGGGTGTGCCGATCTCACAAAGGGGTTTGTAAAAGGGATACACATTATCCTTCTACCCTTGTCAGCAGTAGTTCACACAAGGACCCCAAGAGAAAATGGAAGGGTATCCCAAGCTGCACCCCAGCAACACTGCACAGAAAGTGCTGTGTACTGCAATAGGAAAATGCATGAGCCCAAAAGTTATAGGGAACTGTACTTCCAAAAATAAAGTTTGGAGAGTCATAAAAAGGGCATCAACAAAAAGAGTAAAAAAAAAAAGGGGGCCGAGTGGGGGGGGAAAAGAATTCCACTCACGTAGGAACATAGAAAAATAATCCCCAAGTTCAGCAAAATTTTCTGGGAGTCTCACAGGTGGGGAAGATTTAGCATATAATTGAAAATCTACCCTAACGAGGGATGCATAGAAAAATAGATATAAAAAGAAATGGGAAGGGCGAGAAATGAATCTATAAGACAGATGCAGAAATATGTCTAGAGAGATGATTATTAAAGAAAGTTAGATTGAGATAGCAGACATAGATTTAGCAATATTTGAGAAATGGCTATAGGGTTCAAGAGGTGGAGATGTCTACATATGTATGTTTTTGTTTTCTTAAATGAAAGAGAGACACACTGTAAAGATTGTGTAAATGAATAATGTAATATGTAGAAGTAAAATCATATAGACAATAAGATGGAGAAAGGAAAGTATAGAAAGATTTAGACAGGAAAAATGAATAGTAGAGAAAAATTAAATAAGCTGAAATTGATACAAAGAGAGATGGACAGAGGAAGCTAGATAAAGAAAAGAACCAAGACAAAAAATCCATCATGGATCAGAGAGGGAGAAAATAGACTGAATATAAAAATATGAATGCAAACCTATTGTATATTTGTAATTTTTTGTAAAAGATAAATGTATTTTGGAGATTTCTTAATATGTTCTAAAAAGAAAATCATGAATAGAAGATTTTGCAATTAAAAGTAGAAACTCAAACTGTGTCCTACCTGTCTTGTAATAGAGATTCTTTCACCTAGACGAATGGTAGAAGCCATGTGGTTTTTAAGAATTATAGTTTATACTGTTTGCAGGATATCGCAGTAATTTTCTGTTAACCAACAGTTGTTATAAGGATCGGGGGGAAAAACCCTACCTGAGGCTAAAAGACGAGTAGACGCTGTACTTGTGGCTGCTCAGTGGATTTTCAAGAACGTTTGTGCATAAACTGCCTGTAAAATAGCAGGATAAATATTACGGAGGTTCTTATGGCAGCTGCTGTTCCAAGTGTTAAAATCAATGAGCATGCAGAACCACTGTGAGCTGAGTAATTGGCTGTAGTGTATACAAAACCTCTTGCCTCCCAATGGAGAGGGGGAAATTTAACAAGCAGTAAGGGCAAGCCTTTCCGTGTTCTACAGCCATAGCAGCTTTGTGATATACCTGTAATGGAGGATTCATGAGTGAAAACTCGTGGACAACTCTTACTTAGCAAGAACACACTGTGTCCCTATCGTTTTCATGGAGTCTTACCTCAGAATCGCATATTAAGAGAGCCTCCAAGATAATGGGTAGGTATATCTGTAATATAAGAGATGTTTATCAGTACCTTTGCGCATGATATGATATGATAGTTTATTTATATAGCGCTTATACACAATGTGTTTCAAAGCGCTTCAAGGAGGGAGGGGACAAAGGAAAAATACAGCAACATTGAGCGAAGTCCTTGAAACAATACAGAATGTGAAAAATAACTATCATAGTAGGCCTGTCGACATTTCTGATAGTGCAAGTGCATAGAACAAGTAAGGCAGAGGTAATGGAAAGGAAGGAAAACAGAGCAAGCAGTAACATTACTAAGTCTTTCGACAATTTACGCAGTGCAGGTGGTAACAGGAGGCGGGGAGGGAGGGGGGGGGAAGGAGAACAAGACACGCTACTGAACAAAAAGTCGGTGACAAGTTGAAAAGCGGGGGAGGGGGGAAAAACAAAAAAGGGGGGGGGAGACAGACAAGCTCCTATCAGGAAAAGATGAAAGGAGTAAGTGCTAGGAGTGGGAAGTCTAAGAGGGGGGGAGAATAAGAAGGGGGGAGTAAGAAGGAAGTTGCAGAGGAAGGAGGTGAGGGGGGGTGGAGCGCAGAGCAGGAGGGGGGGCAGGGGGAGGGCACACAGAAATCGCAGGGGGGCAAGAAGAAATAAGGGGGGGCAGGGGGGGCACAAAGATACATACGGGGGCAGGGGGGGCACATAGGTACTCACGGGGGGCAGGGGGGGGCACAAAGATACACACGGGGGGCAGGGGGGCACAAAGATGCACACGGGGGGAAGGGGGGGGCACATAGGTACTCACGGGGGGCAGGGGGGGCACATAGGTACTCAGGGGGGGCACAAAGATACGCAGGGGGGGCACAAAGATACTCACGGGGGCAGGGGGGGCACATAGGTACTCACGGGGGGCAGGGGGGGCACAAAGATGCATACGGGGGGCAGGGGGGCACAAAGATGCATACGGGGGGCAGGGGGGCACAAAGATACACACGGGGGGCACATAGGTACTCACGGGGGGCAGGGGGGGCACAAAGATACACACGGGGGGGGCAGGGGGGGCACATAGGTACTCACGGGGGGCAGGGGGGGCACAAAGACACACACGGGGGCACAAAGATACACACGGGGGGCAGGGGGGGGCACATAGGTACTCACGGGGGGCAGGGGGGGCACAAAGATACACACGGGGGGCAGGGGGGGCACAAAGATACACACGGGGGGCAGGGGGGGCACATAGGTACTCACAGGGGGGCCGACGATCCGGCGTACCACGGTGGACAGCGGTAGACAGGGCCTTAGTTGTGGGCCTTCGACAGTGTGGCCGGCTCCCGCCTCCCGGTTGCTGCCATTGGCTTAAGGGGCCAAGGCGAACCAATGGGAGAGGGAGGCAGGAGCTCGCCCAGAAGGAAAGCATCAAACAAAACAGGAACGAGGGAGACGGCCATCTTGGAAGGCCTAAGGCAGGGAAGGCATCAGGCATGAATACAACAAAACGTGAAATTCCCATGTAGGGGAGAGCGCGGAGCGCATCATGCAGAATAGTCCAGGCCAATTAGGCAGCCACAGTTATAATCGTGCAATTTCCAGCAAAAAACAAAGGTCGCTCGCCGCATCAACAAAGTGTCCCATAAAGTCAGAAGAGCTTACCCCCAGATGGAGGGTGCTGGGGAGCAGAGGCAGGGCTCCATCAGGATCGGAGGCATGGAGGTTATATAAAGTACTGCTGACTTTCAAAGGGACTGTACTGTCTAACTTCTTATCGCATACTGCCATCGCTGGGTAGAGCTGCAGTCGGCGAGCTGTGCGCATTTTATAGACTACGATAAAGTTTGTGCCACGCTTGAGTGACCATGACAATGAACATGCATGATGTCGCCACGCTCGACGACGTCATTGCGTACTAGATGAATGAGACGCAATGATATTTTCAACGTAGCTCTGTTTACATGTAATGATGCTTATAGGCCTGTGGTCGGTGCAGTGAGTTGCTGAGAACCACAGTAAATCTAGAGTAACTCCTAATGAAGCACTTTCAGTTTCTTTAAACCGAAACACATCAGTAACCGTGTATGTCTTTAGGCCATCTCCACATGATAGGCTCACTTTCTGATGATGTGGAAAATGTCCCATGTCAGATTTATGCTGGCGCCTTCATCTACTTATATTTTTGGCTCGCATAGCTAATCCTCAATCCACAGGTATACGTGATGATAGTGCAGGAAATATTAAAGAAGGAATTTAAAAAGATGAAAATATATTGCAAGAAATAATGTGGGTAAAAATACCTAAAAGCAGAAGGAAATATCAAAATATAGTAAAGAAAATGTAATGATGTGGGTAGGTTTTGGGTGTTCAAAAATAGCAGATTTAGGTTAAAATTGGGATAAAGGAGAGGAGACAAGATGAGTTTAGGAGTTGGAGAGGTAAGGAGGCCTCCGGGGATCCCCCAGAAAATGGGTATATTTAAAATTTGCACTGTAAAAAGCATTTCAATATTTTTTAATGCAATATTTATTACACTTTGTAATTGTATGTCAGTTAGTTCCACTGACATACAAGTACAATTACAGTCAGTTAGATCAATAAAATCAGTGAACCCAATCCACATTCCTGCAGAAATAATCATTTGAAAAGTCACTAATGGTGGGAGACCTAATGTTCATATGAAATTCATTATAATTGTTCTTTTATAACATGCTTAATACCAGCGAGTGGTTTCTAAGCGCGGGATCGAGATTCGAACCTGTTGTGCTGCCTTGTCTTGCTTCCAAGACAAACACTTTGCCCCGAGCTATCCTTCCTTCCCATATAATTAACTAATCCCTCTTGAGTGTATCTAAATACAAAGTGTATTCTCATGACTTATGCTTGTGAAAATCATAATATACAATGCGTAATCATGTTTACAACCTTTTTTTTTTTTGGTTGATGGTGAATACAAAATGCATTCATCTTCACAAGTTTATATATACATTAATCCTATTTCCATATAATCAATGTAGGCAGAAAAGTAGAAGAAAAATGACTTTGCCGATTAGCATGATTGTCTGTAGTTCCACATACGTTATACTCTGCACATTTGTAACACAATCCTTTTTACGTGTTCTGACCTGGTGAAATACAGATGGACTGGGACCATTTAAGAATTTCCTCGCAACCCACCTCCTCCCCCCCCGCAGTAGCCTTCACTTTTTGGGCAATTAATTGGACACCACGTAATATGCATTAATGCTTTGTCTAGGCACTGCTCTATAACCACATGCCTATCAAATCTATAAACAATCCCCTTGAATGCAGAAGTTCAATGAATTTAATGAATCAATATTTCTACATGTCAGGAGGTACATTCTGACACAACAGAGCTCACTATTTCTTGCATGTCTATATCCTGTAAGTGCTAAACGTAGTGCTTTGCTGAAACTCTAGGACTGTCCATCTTCAGCAGGCCTGATCTTTTTGTTCTGTGACAGCTTTGTCAATTGTTACCCGTTTGTGATTCCAGGCATGACTTACTGTGGTGTACAAGTAACACATCCGATATCTGTAATATGCAGATTGATCAATAAATTAAAGTCCTAGGAAGTTGCAGAAACTTGATCTTACTAAATGTTGATCCACTGAATAATAGCACAAGCATAAATTAAATTTCCTGCAGGTATACTTTGCCTACATTGGGTTTAGTGGACCATGAAACTGTTGAATGTTGGTGCACACAGCTTCCCTTCATCTTCAGGTTGGTCCAACAAAGTAGCATTTAATGATTTTTAAAATCTCAAACGGGCAACTCTCATGGGCTATCTTGTTTGGTATTTTGTTGGTAGATCTGGTGAAGTACCCCCAAAATCAATGAACGTTAATGCCATTGCATTGCCCACAAGGCTTTCTGGGGCCTGGGACCGCAATACCTCCAACTCTCTTTTCCTAAACATCTATCTTCTTGAGCTCTCCACTCGTTAACCTCCAATTCTCAGAAGATCAGTCGCTTTTCCAAGCAGAGAGTTGGAGGCAGACCTATCTTCGGCTGTGGCCTCCTCTCTCAAACTTGCAGGGCCACCTCTGGTCCTGGAAGCAACTCGGACCTTTCCGTTCGATTCCACTTTCTCTTCCTCTCCCCTGCTGATGTCCCAATTGCTTCACGCACTGGTCACCTGGCTACCCTCTGTACTTGGGGCCGAGGTCCAGTTGCACCTCGCACTACCTCTTAGCTCCCATAGCACCTGTGGACTGGATCTGCAACCCTACAGTCCCTTCTCTCTGCACTTTCTGATTTACCTGCACTGAGCAACCCGCTGGCCGCACTTTTGAGTTACCTGCATTTCTCCTTGGTCCCCTCCCCCTCTGCACTTCCCCCCTTCCATTTGCCTGCACTTGCGCAAGCTGAATGACACAAGTTCTAGAAAGATCGTTGTTTTGTACACCCTCTGTCTCCTCCTCATCTTGTCGCGCCTAGAAGCACTTGTGTACAGGTGCGTTATAAATGCCATAATCCTATTGTATCGTATACCTATGGGTTTTAAAGTGGTGGTAGGGCAACGTTGGTCCCCTTTTTTGGAGTCCTTAGGGCTCCTTGGCTATTTTGGCAAAATTACCACCAGCGATAACTGCCAATGTTTGGCAGTAAGGTGGCGGATTCACCTCCAGCTTCTTGCTGGTGGTGAATCATCCACTTCACCACCAAACCTGTAGTGTGGCAATGCTGCGGTAACTGAATTACCGTAATCTTTTTCCCTTTACCACTATACTCTTAATGAGGCCCAATGTATTTAGGCTCTTTCAATAGCCACTCTTCCTACATTGTGGTGCATTCTGATTCTAGTTTGTTAGAGAATTACTCTTCAATAGCCATAGTCTAGCCAGGGTCTTTCTCCTTGTCTCTCAAGTCAGGATATATGACAGTTTGCATTCAGAGGCATCTTCTTAGTTGATACTCTATTGGATGGAGAAACAGGGAACAGTAGATCTTTATATTGCCCAAACCTTTCTGCAGCGTAGAATGGATGCGTGTATCTGCAAGTCATTCCGATGCCTGTCTCCGTTCTGGTGGACATTGTGTCCTGTATCAATGATCCATCCTTACTTTCCATGGCTAACTGGTGATCTTCAGCTCAAATTTCGGTCAGAGCACATTGGCATCCTGAGTCTGAACTTTGGGATGAGTATTTGAAAGCTCCCCAAAGTTCCTCCCACGTCGCAGCAGTTTGACAGGCGGCATCACTTGTAAGTGGTGTGCTGAGTCTTCCTATTCTTTTTCCTAGGCCTCTAATTAAAGAAGGAAAAAAAAATCCTTCCATTTGTATATGCCTGTCAATATAAACCTTACAATGTAATTTATAGCAAAAGACCAACTACTTTGGTCAATGTTTGCAATAATAATTTTTATTTACACTGGTTTTTCGAATGCATTTTGAATCAGTCAATGTTGGTGTGTAGATGTCCTCCCCCATCTCTGACAGTACAGACAAAATAATTGGTAATCGTTTCAAGATCTCAAAGTAATTTATGAACATGATTTTTCAAACATTAACATTTATCTGAACATAAATGCCGACTTACAATTTGACCTGTTATGTTTTTGTGATTTATACCCTGCACCGCTGACATTTACATGGTCTGCAGGTTCTCTGGTGGATCTGAAAAAGAAGGGGGTTGGGAGAGGTTAGTTAGTGGGATTCAGAGGGAAAAGCACAAGAGAGATTTGATGTGCTGTTGATAGCGTCAGTTCGGAAAAAAGTCACTGTATGCTGGTTTGTTTTTAGTTGGTCAATGTTGTTGTGGTGTTTGGTGCACGGTTGTATATGGATGGTTTAAGTGCATTTGATTTAGTGCCATGTTGGGTGTTGTGGAGTGTCTGTAGTTTCTGGGGGGGTTTTAAGGTTTTTTTTTTTTGGTAGTGTATGTTTCTGGTTTGTTCAGTGTTGGAATATTAGAGAGGTTTTAGTTGGGTTAGTATAATATAGTGAGATGCAGCTAATTCAATACAGTGACTATACTTTAAGTGCAGCCCAATTTAAACACAGATGCTATACTTAAGTGAGCACATAGATTCAGTACTGTTCTAGCTGCAGCTAAAATTACACACACTGGCTGTACGTAGATATGTACTTGAATTTAATACAACAGCTATACTCTAATAAGCAGCTCAATATAATACAGTGCCTAAACTTTAGTATGCACCTACATTCAATTCACTGGCTGTACTCTAATGAACCTAGATTCATTACAGTGGCTATACTCTAGTATGCACCTAAATATAATAGTGGTTCTACACAAGTATAAGTATGCAACTAAAAAAGGGTCCAAATTGCTTGCTATGCAGTCAAATAGTCATCTCCTGGAATTTTCTGTAGACTGCTTTAGAGGCCTAGCTGGGGCACACTGGGCAAACGGGCGATGGGGGTGCCCTGTACCTAGGCCCCTAGCTGGCTGCCAGGGCGAGCCTCTGAAGTACATGGGTTCTGCTCGCAAGACTGCTGCACAATCGGTGTCCATCTGATCGGGTGATGGGAATGGGGCGAGGCAAGACTGGGAGGGCCGAGAAGTGGGTATACACACGGTGAAAAGGGGAACAAATGGAATCCAAAATGCGAGAAAAACCAACAAAATCAAATTGCAGGGCCTTACACAGCCGTGCCGCCTCAGACCATGAAAGGAAGAGAGCTCACGAGCCATAGGCAGGGAGAGATGCTCTCCATAGCTTTGCATGGTTTCGGTCACAAGACCACTGCATTGATTAATCAGTGTCCACCTGGACAGGCAGTCGGAGTGGGGAAAGGAAGAACTGGGAAGGCCGAGGAGTACAGATGTACCGGGTCAACGAAGGGAATCCAAAATGCGAGGAACACCCAACTAAATTAAAACGCAGGACCTTACCAGGTGTGTCATCTGACAGATTGTGAAAGGAAGAGGGCTAACAAGACTAAGGCAGGGAGAGAGGCTCTCTATAGCCTTGCATGGTTCCGGGCAGAAGACCGCTGCATTGATTAATTGTTGTCCATCTGGGCGGGTTGTGGGAGTGGGGAGATAAAATACAATATATTTCTATGTACATCACTTTTCATAAAAGTGGCACTGAGTTCCCTGAATGATGTACTTTGTGTCATAATGAACATTTGTCATCTCAACTGTTTGTGATGCGCACACACACATCCAAAACAATAACAGATCTTCAAAAATGGCATACACATATACTTCCAAATGTTAACATTTGGACTAGCCTACTTTGAGTTACTACTGCCCTACCCAGGTCAGATCAACATACCATGTTAAACATTGAACGACTAGCCCCTAAGACTGTACGGCCACACCTAAACCACCTTACTCTACTCCTACTTAAAAACGATGCTTGCTAGAAAGACCCTGGTGTCCTTTCTGCTGCTGCTGCTCACCCTTCCAAAAATGTACTTAACTATGTCCCAATCTAAGCATGTACTCTGTCCCACACCCGACAGACACTATTTGTGCTAGACTTTTCCCACCTGTACGAGCCTAGAACTAACAGTAACAAGTACCTAAACCCACGGTCGAGCTGCAACAAAATTCCCCTTATCCTGAGCAAGTCCCCATACTAACGACACCATGTGCTAAACTTAAACAACATACTCTAGCTTCTATGGACCTACAGGGACTACCTAACACAGCCACAGTAACTGGAGCATTGATTAACGCCAGGCCTGTAGTGGCTCATGCCACAGAAATAGCTGACATCCTAACTTCTTATGACCTAGATTTCCTAGCTGTTACAGAAACCTGGCTGCACGAGGCAGCGGGTCCAGCCCTCACACTAGCAAAACCTGATGATCATCAATTAATCAGAATGGACAGACTTAATGCCAGAGGAGGTGGCCTAGCCATTATAGCTAAAGCTAACCTCGCCCTAAGACTTTCAACTCCACCTCTACTAAAATCATGCAAACTACTCGACACCAAACTGCCCATATCCCACTGCCACACCTTAACCATCTACCTAATGTACAGGCCCCCAGGACCCATCGGCACATTCGAAGAGGACCTATCTAGCCTCCTATCAAATATTCCTCTCAAATACTTATTCTGGGCGACTTTAACCTAGGATTCAATGATCCAGATGACAAACAAGCCCAAGCAATAGCAAAAGTGCTCCTAAACATGGCCTAACCCAAAACGTCCTCTCTCCAGCTCATGACAAAGAAAGGAGCCTAGACTGGGTAGCCACCTTGAATTGTCCCACTGCTGTTACTAAAATAACTCTTCCCCCACCTCCCCCCATATGGACTGACCACCATTTAATCAACTTCTCCCTAACCTTATTTATTTTGTGTTTGTAAAGCGCCTAGTAGTCCAGAGACATCGAGGCGCTGTTTCAAGAATGTGTCTTAGTTACAGGAAGCGGGAGGCAATACAAGGGTTACAGGAGTCAAGTGCCTTACATGTTGGCATGACGAGCAGGAACATATAAAGAATACATACATGTAGTAAAGTACAGTGTGGCTATCTTGCGCAAACGGCAGGGTTTTTATTGCTTTTCTAAAACCGCGTGGGACTCAATGCCACTTATGAGGTAGCAGGTTCCATTTGATAGCTGCTAGAACTGGGAAGCTAGACAAACTGGGAAGCGAGACAAATAGCCAACGATAAAATTATGGCACCTCCTCTCCCCACCAGATAAAAAAAGATTACACCCGACAAACTTCTACCACTCCTCCTTCCCGCTATTAATGCCCTCTCAAGTAACTCAGATCCCGATCTCCTAGTGGATCTCTACAACACTACTATGTCCAAGGCCCTTGACACCATTGCGCCTCTTAAGCTACGTAAGAGTAAACGGGCACACCTTAAGGCTTGGTTTACCCCTCACCTTAAAGAACTAAGAACGCAAAACAGAAAATTAGAAATTCTATGGCGACACTCCCTGACAGAAGAAAACAAACCAACTTACACTCCTAGCAAATAACTACAAAAAACAAATTATCTGCACAAAGAAAGATCTCTTCAACGAAGAATCTGAAATGCCAATTCCAATACTAAGGAATTGTTTGTGATCCTTCGGGAATTAGAATCACCCATACCCCCACCGGACAACATAACCAAAGACAAACGATGGTGCACCAGCATCCAGAACACCTTAGCCAACAAAATAACACTGCAAATTAAAATTTCCAAAAAAAGCCTCCCTACCTTCTACTGAGACATCAACCACCAGTCCTACTAATGATACACCTGGTCCAGCACCGTTTAAATTTACCAAAGTATCCATTCAGGAAACTGAAAAAATGATTGCATCCCTGAAGCCTACTAACTGTAAAGGCGATCATTGCCCAGCCCAAATAATTAAGGATGCTGCAAGAGATTTAGCACCCTTCATCTCTAATTAATGCTTCCTTTTCATCTAATACTGTCCCAAGCAACTTAAGAGTCTTGGGTTTTACCTCTTCTCAAGAAACAAACGCTAGACCCCTCCATCCCCATTAACTATAGGCCCATCACCACGGTCCCCTTCCTCCTCAAGATAATAGAGTAGCCCATCTTCAAATCCAGAATTATCTTGAGGATAACCAGCTCTTGGGCTCCCGTCAATCCGGATTCAGACCACAACATGGTACAGAGACGACCTTAATTGACCTCAAGGCACAAATTGACGAGCTCAACGACAATGGAAACACTGCCATGCTGCTCCTTCTCGATTTGTCGGCAGCCTTTGACTTGATGGACCATGCAGTCTTATGCAAACACCTAGCATCAGCTGCCCACTTCTTGAGTGATGTCCTAGCCTGGGTTCAGTCATTCCTAGACAACAGGACTATGCAGGTTTTCGCCACCTCGGCATCCCAATTCAGACATGTGGCGTGTCACAAGGCTCTTGTCTCGCCAACTATGTATAATGTATTTACCAAGTCCCTATTTGACAAATTGGACAGACTGGGTGTCACCTACACAAACTATGCAGATGACACCCAGATCCTCATTCCCCTTTGGGCAACTTAGTCGCTGATACTGCCTTGGTAAATGAAATATACATTCTCATTCAAGCATGGATGGCAACTCGTGGCCTCTGCCTGAACGACAATAAAATGGAGATCCTGATCCTTGGCTCCGCCGCCAATATAAAAAAAACTTGACAATAATTACTCTGCCTTTAACATCGATGGCAACACAATTACAGTAGCCAAAGAAGTGAAGACGCTAAGCTTCTATCTTCACTCTACCTTAACCTTGAGAAAACAGGTAAACCATCTGGCTTCTTCTACCGCATATACCTGTAAACCTATTGGATCTTGCTGGCCATTCCTAACTCAAGATAATTGTATTATCCTAGCTAATGCCCTAATACTATCCAAACTCGATTACTGCAACACCCTATATCTGGGAGCTAATAAAAACATCACCAACAAAATCCAGACACTGCAAAATAACGTCTTAGAACGGCCTGGGACCTACTGACCAGAGAACATGTATCCAACACGAGAAGAAACCATCACTGGCTCAAAATCAGCGATGGGATTCTCCTCAAAACAGTTTTGTTAACCTTCAAATGTGTGAATAACGCAGCCCCACCCTATCTCAAGGATAGAATAGTCAGAACATCAACCCGCCCCTCTAGAGCGGCCAACTCCCACTGCCTACAAATAACCTAGATTCAGAATAAAAAAATTGGTGGAAACAGCTTTCCAGTAAAAGCTTCCCAGCATTGGAATGCACTCCCTCTTGATCTCGGAATAGATCAGTCCTACTATAGCTTCAGATGGAACACCTTGAACTGGCTACGATCCAACAACGATTATGACTAACCTACTTGCACTAGCCTTGGAATTTGCGCCCGCTTGTACTTCTGTACCTAGCTCCCTATTGTATTTTTCTCTGACTATGTAATTATGTATATATGAACTTTTCCTTACTACCTGCTTACATAATGTATGTAATATAATGTACCCTACCTTACCGGTACCTCTATAATGTAACTTAGCTATAAGTATCCTTTGTATTCTGTTCCACCCAGTTACCTCAGGGTTTGGTGCGCCCTACAAATTAATAAACAAACAGCATGATAGAAAACTACTATCAATTGAACGTTTGCACCCATGATCCTTGTGTTTCTTTCTGGTCAACTGCATCAGTGCTTAAATCCTTGTACTTCACAAAGCACAAATTAGATACTGATTTTAATAGTCTGTTTCTCGTTCATTGCAAGTGTAGTATATTACATTGGAAAATATGCAACATTATATACAGTGGGAATATTGTGTGTGTGTGTGTGTGTGTGTGTGTGTGTGTGTGTGTGTGTGTGTGTGTGTGTGTGTGTATGTATCTATCTATCGAACAAAGGGAGGAAATGGCGAACCGCACTCCGGCAGGCCAGGCATAAGTAGCAGACTCCAAAATTCCGGACAAACACGAAAAAACACTGTTGAAAATGCGGATGCTTTTAATGTTTTTTTTAAAAAAAGAAAAATATTGTACAGAATAGTATGCAGTACAATGAGCAGCAACACAAAGACAGAGGCAGGACGCCAGGTGCACAACCTGCAGACAACGTGTTTCGCGCTACACTGAGCGCTTGATCACGTATATAATCTATCTTGAAAACAAGAGCCACTTGTAACAAGTACATGAAGCCGTGCCGGACTGCACTCCCAGAGCAGCCAAAGAATGAAAATCTTCAGCAAATTCAAAAAAAGGCAGCACAACAGAATCCACTTTGCACTTTATTTTGCATTGTGCTGGAAGGGAAAACCTTAAACGGGACGACGCGTTTCACGGTACTCTGACCGCTTGATCACGTGGTTCGGCAGGGACACAAATGATGGATATGATATATACGTGCAACTCTATGGTGCATGCAGAGTCTTTCATTTCGGTTAGACATTCCTGTTGCATTTCCAGATCAGCCATTTTAAAACATGCAATTATGACAGCTTAACATACAAAAAGTTGTATTTACAATTGAAATACTTTTGATTACTTGTCCGTACCAGAAAATCTATTTATCACTCTCATAGTATGAGTTGCTTCTGGCTTATGTTAGAGATATTTTAACCATATTTTCAAAAAAGACATTGAAATGTGTGTTAACTATTAACATCTATTTACTTAAGCATCTAGTACGACTCATACAATGTCAATATGACAATGAAAAGAACCCCCTAAGCAGCGGTACAGACTATTATATAAAGTCCTAATGCAAGCTGTCAATATCAGATATGTATTCAGTTGACTCGGCTTGTGGAACGTAGGACATTAGTAGAGATAAGTCCTTATAATTACCATGGACATGTAATATCTGTGAAAATATGCTTTTGCAAATAAGCAGATTTAAAGACTGCATAAAGTGCATAGTGCCTTAATTGTAATACTAATAAGGTGCAAAGTGCATTCAAGTATTTTCCAATAGTGTCTAGTGCCTACTACATTCTCAAACTATTTCAGCCCTACCTGTAATTCCACATTCATTAAAAGCAATGATCAAAAAAATAAAAACCTCAGTGATGCATAAGATTAATAATCTTGCCAGTCAACAAGTGTATCAAAAGGCCAAAATGTGATATTGGTGCAACCGTATATTTATAATAGTCCATATAATCTTGGTGCCCATAGAAACAGTTCCTGTGTTACAATTCAGTGTGTGAGGTAATTCGGAGGGGAAGGCCAGTTTCTCCAGGAAGGGGGTGATAGAAATAGGGTAGTTGGCTGGACAAGTAGGGTCTGTTGAAGGTTTTTTTTCAGGAGAGGGCAACACAAGGGAGTGCTTGAGGGAGGAAAAGATCCAGTAGCAAACAAATGGTTGCAGAAATCAGCAAGTGAAGGGGGCAAGAGAGCCAATGTTGTCCTTGATGGTTCTGGAGGAGCAAGGGGGAAACCTGTTTGGAGGAGACCTTCATAGAGCAGCAACTCTGGTGACCTCATTGGGTGTGACTGGAGAAGAGAGAGGCAGGGAAGAGGTTTGGGGAGAGGGTAGCAAGGATGCTCAGGATGTCGAGAGTTTTATTGGGGGAAGTGTGGGCCAGTATGTTAGAGGTCCTGGGACGGAAGAGGGGAGGAGGAGCCTGTGGAGGGGTTTGCTAGTTCCCTGCAGATTTTAAAGCATTCAGCCGTGTTGTTGGATGCATCCGTTACCCTTGCCTGGATGTGGGCCCTTTTCCTGGCACGGTTGGAGAGCCTTTATTGGCTTTGGAGTAGGCGGCAGGCCAGTTTGTCGGAGGGTGAGCCTGAGGTTTGCCACTTCCCTTCCACAGCTCTGCACTTGCTTTTCAGGGCTTCAAGTTCGGTGTTGTACCAGGTATTATTCTTAGAGGCAGGTTTCAAGCTGATCCTCATGACTCGGGCAAGAATGTCCAGAGTGTTAGTAATGGGCAGATGGAGCTTGCCGAGAGCAGAGTCAGAATCAGAGGTAGAGTCTGGGTTGGGAGGAGAGGGGGGTGAAGGTGGCTGGGATGGCAGCATCTGACACTCATTTAATCGGACAGATGTAGTGAACAAAGAACGAGGTTGGGAGGTCTGGGGGAGGTGCAGTCGGAGGGCAAATGAGACCCAGGTAAGAGGAGAGAATGATCTGACCAGGAGAGAGGTGTGATCAGAGGGCATGGGGGGCGGGTGGGAGGAGAAGATCAGAGTGCATGAGGGCATCATGAGTGTTTTGCTGAGTAGGTTGGACCAGAAGGGAGAATAGTGAGGGAGTGTGAGGTGCAGAGGTCAAGGAAGAGGGTGGATGCTGTGACAGGAGTCCAAATGGATGTTGAAGTCACCCAAGAGAAGTTTAAAGGAGGCTGTGAGGATAGAGGAGCAGAAATCAGCCCATTCAGAGAGGAACAGGGTGCTAGTGCCAGGGGGCCTGTAGATGGGGGCAGTGGTCATAGGAAGAGGGAAAGATGACCAACTTGCAGACCAGGCTCTCAAAGCAAGACTAAGGCTGGGTGGGTATAAGGGAGGCAGGAACCCACATGGTTAAGATTAAGACAATCACACCGCCAGCACGGTAAGGTTGTGGCTTGGAAATGATCTTGTAGCCATCGGGGAGAAGGGAGTCAAAAGCAGATGCTGAGCGGCATTGAACCATGTCTCGGTAAGAGTGAGAATGTCGAGGTCAATGGCTTCAAGAAGGAGGTAGATGTTGGCAGAGGGTTTGTTGGTTGAACGGGCGTTAAGTGTGGCAAGGTGAAGGAGGTCTTCGCCTTTGAAGGTTTTCTGAGGTGGAGTACAGGGGCGTGAATCACCTGTCGAAGGGGGAGGGACAGAGAGAGTGGTTTGGGGAGAGGCAGGTGAGGGAAGGAAGTTAATGAGGGACGGCAGGCACCTGTCCAAAGAGGAGGTTGGGTTGGGTTGAGGACCCTGAACCAAGATGGTGCCAGTGTGGTAGACAATGATGCAGAGTGATAAGCCCGCGCCAAGAGGACTTCCCACTTGCTGCCACCATTAATGGGAGACTATGTGAAAGGGGAGAGAGTAGAGATGAGATGAGGATTCCAGAGATCTGGGGAGGGGACAGAGAAGAGGATATCTGTGAAGACCTGTTTGGAAGATGCACTGACGGGTGTCTGCGCTGGGTAGTCACTCAGGATGTCTTTTTTTTAATTATTATTTTTTTTTTTTCTTCCTGACTTCGTGAGAGAGGGAGGGAAGGTGGTAGTGTAGCAGTTAGAGATATATGAGAGATGGTAAGTGCCATTAGAGTGGCAGAGGATAGTTGAAGGAAAGAGGGGTGGCTGCACGGCACAGGCCAAGCCCAAGCTCACCAGGTGCCCTAGTGGTTACAGGAGGGGCACAAAAATGCATTGTATGAAGTTACAAACACACACCTAGATTCGAAAATCAAACCGGGTACACAAATGCAATGAAGAGCAAGATCTGTCAGAGTCAGAATATGAGAGACAGTTAAGGTTCAGGTTTGTTAGCGTAGGATGCAGTGGAAGAGTTCAGCCATCACTCACTCGACTATATGCAGAGCATGTGGAGGTGCAGATCCAAAGATTCAATTTTTTTTTTCTGTATAACCATTTAACCTGTGTGCGATTACTGGATATGGAAGCATGATTTGACTTCACAGCGTCATGCCACTGCACAAGTGAGAATAGTCAAATTATAACATTATGCCTTCATAATTATTTTAAAGACTTCAAATAAGTAAGGATCAGACAATTTAACTATAAAGATGCTTATTAATTCACCTTTCCATTGTTTTGCTTTAGATATGTTCATAAAATGTTTCAAAGAAATATCTTTTGTCCATCTAAAAGGTGACATTACTGTACCTTCAACTAATCATAGATAAAGCGATAACAAATGTAATAAGAAATTGAAAAATATTTTTCGCATGTACCTCCATGTGTTTAGTGTTGAGAAAGGTAGAATCAGCGTTACTGAGACAGCAATACATTCATCGCAATTTCTCTTTAATGCTTACTTTGCACAGTGAAGGGTAGATGACACCACAATACATAACAGTTGACTGTCACTTTAACTTTTGGACCTGTTCTCCTTGAGTTTTTTTCAGCTTGGCCGCATCAGTAGTAGACTCCTTGTACAGAACAAAGCATCAAATTAGCATACGAAAAAATATGTTCATATGAACCAAGATTTTCAATTGCAATTCCTTTGTGATTACACATATTGCACTATATGTAATTCAGTCTTCTAGATGTAGTAATGATGGCTTTTGTCATAGGGGATACATGTCAATTGGTACAAGAGTCTCCTTTAAGTGAAAGATCAAACTTGGTGAGAACACAATATGTGCGTAGTAGTTGAAAGATTGTGTAGTTTGCTTGCTGTTTAGGTTTCAATATATATATATATATATATGTACATGGAGGATTTAGAGGAGAAAACGAGTCAATGAAATCCACCAAAACTCACATTTTCATTAACTCATTAATGCTAACAATATATACAGTGCAAGGTGCATGACACAACAATGGGGATTGGCTAGTCTCCTATTTCTCCATAGTGCATGTTAGAAAATTGTGTAGCAGTCAATCACAACCAAAAACCCATACGTTTCAAAAGCATATCTAGAAAACAAAATTAGAAACTAGTCGAATGTGGGTTACCTACATTAAAAAATGTTGACCTCCTCCCCCCTGAGCAGTTCTAAATGAATAGTATGTTGATGACCTACTAGTGACCTCCTATATATCACATATAGCTAATAATCATTTAAAAGAAATAAATGTGTATAAAGATAAGTGGAAATAGTGAAGAAATATTTTTGTCAATCTTACAAATCAAGATTATTGATTCAAATCTAGAACGTGACTGAATACTGCTACAGTCTATAGGTTTCTGTTGATCCTGGACAATTGGTTCATGTTGAATCTTGATCCTGTTGAAAATGCATGCATCTATGAACCTACTCTAAAACATGGATACATTAATTTTAAAAAGTCCATTCGCTAGGCATGTCATAAGTGCTCACCCAAGGGTTAGGAGAAGGCTGTTTCTTCCAAAGTACACAGCTGCACTTCCACCTGCTGTTTCTACCTAATTAAACATCTGGACATCAATGAACAACCTAGATAATAACAGATATTGCAATTACTTTCTAACAAGTAGGGTGACAGTGCTATGAATTGGTTGGTTATCCAAAGTTATACGCATATATAACATATAAAATAAAGTGCCTATTCAATACAATGCACAGTAAGACCAGCTTCGTTATATACATTCTTTTTAAAGAAATGTAGCTGACCATCACAGTAGAAATCGGGACAGGTGTTCCATGGATAGTGGGAGTAATGTTTATTGAACTTGGAAGAATGAGGCATATCAGCTGAGAAGTGGATGCTGCACACGCAGAATCAGTTGCCCCTTATGTCCTGAAAGACATCCTTGGCTTAGAATCTGGGAAGCCACACTTGAGCAACCCCACTCCTCAAAGACATGTCCTTCAGGAAAATGTGACGCACTGCACCAGTAGCCTTGGCATGGCTGAAATACAGACCGCCCAAAACGATACAGGAACGCATTGTTTGCTGACCAAGAAGTTCTAAAATGTAACCATTTTTTTAAACCGTTTGTTTTTATATAACCGTACATATGTTGAGAAAGAACACATGTTACGTAGTCTATAAAGAGCTAAAATATATTGGAAAATTGATAAATAATGGAGATAAATGAAAAGGCAAAAGGGAGGGGAAACTGCATAAAAAGTAGTATACATTAACTCTGTAGATGATAAAAGAATAAACAAGCGCTTCTTTACCTGTAGTTTAAAAAATCAACTAGGCGATTCTGCAATGAAGACAAATAGCGTTGTGGTGATGTCTGTAGTAGAATGCAGAGATGTTTTCTGTCAAATGGTTTGAGGTTGTTTATAAATACTTGAAAGGGTGGGTGTGTATGTTAAGTTGGGAAGGACACCCCTCAAATTGCACTGGTAATGTTTTAGGGGCTTGAAATACATTCAGGATATACCCTAATATGGCTATGTGTAGAATGTGAAGGTGGGTGAAGGATTGATGATTTAATATTGCGTACATAAATGTGGTCCCACCCAAAACTATTGTGAGTGCAAGTAAAAATGTGAACAGAATTTAAGTGGGGGCTGGATGAAGTGACCAGAAAAGGTGATGGTGACATGCATATCTTGACTATACATTGCCTTCAAACGGTAGTGTGATGGGAGGTGGGAACATCTGGCCAAGGGACACTAGATGCAAGACCCCATTGTATTGTACATTGTTCTTGGCATCAGTGACGTGCAGGAACGTGACACCCGTGAATGTAGGTTTATAATACAATATTTATGTATATATATCTCAATGAGTCATTTGTAATGGCATGTATATAAAAGAGAAACTGAGAAAATCAATGTATAATCAATTATGCATAGAAAATGCATTCGATTAGAAAAAAGACACCATAGAGAAAACACAACAGCAATACTAAAATGCAAAGTAATCATTTTCACATAAAACGGTGTGATCTAAGATTAATTTTGATATCTTGTTTAGCAAACTCATTTGTCAATTGTGGCAATCCAAGGCACATGTAGGGAAGTCATTTTATGCAGTGGAAGTACCTTTTTGTGTTGTATATGTCGTAGTTGGTAGCAAAAAAAAACAGTTTTGAAGGCCATGAATAAAATTGACGGAGACGAAGGCAGGAGAATCTGTCAAGGACAAGGGGTTTGGTGATGTTTGTTGAGCGTAGAGGTGTCTTGCTGTTTCCATTTATACATGCCAATACATTTTGTACAGAGTGCGTTTGTCGTGCACTGACGACATGATGTCACTTAGAGGGGCACATGTTATGATTTATTAAGGGCACTTTAACTTGGGATGATTTGTGAGAGAACCTTTTCTTTAAAAGCAGTGCACCAAGTACAGTTCTGCATTGGTGTCTTATTTAATGTTTGAGTATTGGAGCAGATGTGGCGTGCTGCAAAGCCACTCGCTGTGCTTAAACAACCTCTCTCAGTAACCATAAGAATGTACCACTCCAGCTCAGAACTGAGAAAGATTGCCTATGCGCCACATCTGCTCCAGTACGGAGAGCCGTGCATGTCATGAAACGAAGCTGTTATTCAGTACTACCCCATGTAGCCGACTCACGAAGCTCTTTCTTCCCTGGCAGGTTCTGAAGAAGATTTTCAAGGCCTGCCTAAATTATCCGGTTGAGAAGAAGACTAAAAACCCCCAGTACGAGCCTTGGCTGAACCCTGAGCAGCACGCACTCCCCAGCATCTCTATATCCAGGCTGGCCATGCAGCACACATACGTGCTGGAGAACATTGACAAGAGGGGTCTTATTGATGCCAATGAAAACAGGTGGCAATAGCAAGGATGAATTTGATTGCAAAAACTGAGTACACTTGCGCGACTCCCGCTGGAGGAGATCTCAAGTAGGGACTCGGAAATCCTCAGGATCTGTCTATCTCCATTTTACCTAGAAAGCACTGGCATAACCTGCCAAATTGTGCTCTCCTTTTTCTATAATTTACTGAAAAGGAAAAAGTAAAAGATCCTATTTTTGTAAGAGGGAAGGATATTTTGATATTGCGCATTAAGATGCGATTGTCCCATTGTCTTCAATACAAATGTTGGAGGTTATTTGGTTTGCTAATATAATGCAGACTTCCATTCATAGAGCTCCTTGGGTTTTCCAGCTTGGATGCAGTTGTTACCTTGCCATGGTTAATTGGATGTGGCACATTCAGTGCGCAGGACTGAGAATCCGTGCCAAATGTGAACTTAGTTTACTGTGACCGAGCGCTACCTGTAACCTCGCCATCTGTAATGCAATTATGTGCGCTCACTGGCGGGTTTCCAGAAGATCTGGTGATTTTTTTTTTTTTAAATGTACAGGGCGAGGTGTAATTTAAGTCTTTAATTTATTAAAACCAGTGGACCAAGTACAGTTCTGCATTGGTGTCTTATTTGTTGTTTGAGTAGTGGGGTGCAGCTCTGTTGTGGTGTGCTGCAGAGCCACTCGCTGTGCATAACGGGTCTTTCTCAATCTGTTCAGAATTATGAGCTTATGCAGTGTATTTTTGAAATGTATTGGTTAGCATACTCCCAACTGTTAGGTTATTGCTTGTCAACAAAGAAGATCTTGACCATAGCCTCCAGCAGGGTGCCATGAGGTCACGATGGCTAGTGTGAATTGAAATATTCCCTCGCCTGCATATATAGTTGGGAGTATTTCATTCATTATAGTGCATGGATGGCAGTTCCTCAACCCTTTATGCCTCTTTATTTTTCTATTACATTCATCATTTAGCTGTCTTTTTCTTTCCTTTTAAAACAAGCGTTCTCCTTTTCTCCCTCTTTCCTGTATGTTGCTATTTCCGTTTTCACTACCTTACATTTTCTATTTTACCTTGATTGTTCTACCCACTTTTCCAATGCATTTGGTTTCTTTTTGTCTCATTTCCATTTCATTTGTAAGCAGTCCTCTTCTTTTTTCATTTCTTTACTCAACTCTTCTATACCTTTCTAACTGTTCTTTTTTTTATTTTATTTTAAATGTAGTTATTGATTTATTCAAACCAAACAACAATACAAACCAAACGCGCAGTGCATGTATCAACAGTTCAATTGTTCATTACTTAATTTCGGTCACTGCTCCCCTCATCCCACCCCCGCTTAAGAGCCTATTTATTCCACACACTCTGTATCTGACTCGCGTGGTGGGGTCTCACCTTCTGTGGATTCTGTCAGATCTTGTATTGTTCAACAGTTCCGCTATTAATGATTTCCAGGCCATCAGGGTTCCCGCCTTCTCTCCCCCCGCATTGCTTGCCTCTTGCCATACCATTGTTTCTGCATCCGCCCATTTCTGCAACTCTTTCCACCACACCTCCATCCGTGGTCTATGACATGTCTTCCACCCCATGGCAATTCTTCTCTTTGTGAGCACATATGCTAGGTCTTTCAATTTACTAACATGCTAAAGTTTCTGTGATCTGGGGAACCCCCCCAGCAAGCAGGCCCAGGCTGTATCTATGATGATTGTGACCCCCTTTTCTGCTAGTTTCTGTGCCACTTCACCCCAGAAACGCTCAATTACTGGGCATGACCAAAACGTGTACCATGTCAGCTTTTTCTTCGTCACATTTGGGACTTGCCCGTCGTCCAGCATTTTCAAACCTAGATATCCTCTGAGGTGTCATATATGCCCTGTGTGTAATATACAGTTGTATTTGTTTTAGTCTTGCATTCCTTGACACCTTCTTGTGGTACCCCAGGGCACGTTCCCACATCCCATCCTCTATTGGGGCTGCTACTTCCGCTTCCCAGTCTAGTCTCAATTGTGTTAATTCCTTCCCGACCTTAGACATCATCTCGTACAGTCTAGAGATCTCATGCCCCCCTTCCGATATATCATATATTACATCTGATAGCATCTGGTTCTTCTTCCGATACTGTTTCGGGCCATGCTTTCCTAATTCTCTGCACATTCTGTGTTATGTGATATACTGGCCCGTATGTAGCCCTGTTTCCTCCCCCAATAATTCAAAATCTAGAACAGTCCCCTCTCGCCAGATATCTCCTAACGTTATCAACCCCATCGATTCCCAGTGGTTCCTGATTATCATCCTTAGCTGCTTATCTTCCCCTGCCAGTGCAGCTAGCGGTATCTGCGGGGAGCATGGGAATGGGTCTTCCATCATCCGGCATGCCCGGCGCCACATCTCCCACCCAAGCACCATCATCTTAGGCCGCTCTCTCATTTCTGTCTTGGGCAGCCAGATCATCTCTTAAAATGGGGCACAATCATGTCCAAACAGCCTGGATTCGGGGGTCACCTCATCTGAGAGCCATTTGGCAATATATTGCAGCTGGCTCGCTACGTAATAAACCTCATAATTAGGCAGTTTTATCCCCCCTTTTTCAGAAGTGCTGTAGCTTCCATAGCGCCACCCTATTCCGGGTACCATGCCACAGGAAATCCCTACACATGCTATGCAGTTTAGCAAAAAACTTCTTGGGTATCAGGTATGGAATATTTCCAAAATAATGCAGGAGCCTAGGTAGGACCACCATCTTCAGCATTGCACCTCGTCCTATCATTTCTAGGGGCAATTTCACCCAGAATTTCATACACTTCTCGGTTTTCACAATGGCTACCTCGTATGTTCATCTTCAACCGTATGGTACACGTCTATCCCCAGGTACCGAAAAGTGCTAACCGCCCATGGTATTTGTAACACCAGTAACTGTCTCACAGGGGGTCCCTTATAGCTACCTAACGGGTATATACTAGATTTTTGAGGGTTCACCGCTATCCCAGACAGCCCCGCATATCTCATCACCTCCAGAATGTACTGGAGATTTTCCTCTGGGTGCCTCAAGTACAGCAACAAATCTGCATATAAGGAGATCAAGTGTTGTTCCCCTCCCACCTCGATACCTATAGTATCGTATTGCTGTCTAAGGTATATTGCTAGGGGCTCCAGAGCTAGTATATAAAGCATTGGGGACCATGGGCACCCCTGTCTGGTGCCTCTACTGAGTTGTCATCTTTCGGATATCATTGATCCTGTTCTGACTCTAGCCAGCGGTTCACTGTATAGCATCTTCGCCCAACTTATGTATCCCGGCCCCATTCCATAACCCGCCAGGGACGCCAGCAGCCACGGCCATTTGACCGAATCGAAAGCCTTTACCGCGTCCAAAGACACAATCGCCATCTCGCCCTCATTCTTATTTCCCCATTCAATAACCCGTTGGAGCCGTCTATGATTACGAGTTACATTTCTATTCGGGACATAGCCCGTCTGGTCGGGATGTATAAGTTTGCCAATAACTCGCCGCAATCTGTTTGCCAGGACAGCCGTCAATAGCTTGCTGTCCTGGTTCAACATTGACAAAGGTCTGAAAGAGCCACAGCTATTCCCAGGCTTGTTGGGTTTGGGGAGTGGAATTATGATTGCTTCTCTAAGTGACTCCGGCAACCGCCCCACCTCAAACGCCTCATTTAGCATTTCTAACATTGGGGGAGCACTTCCTCTCTATATACATTGTAAAATTCACTTGGGAACCCGTCCGCCCCCGGAGTCTTACTAGTAGGCAGCTGCCTTACCACTTCTTGTAACTCCTCCAGAGTAATCGGCGCATCCAGCTCCTCTTTCCTCAACACTTATCATAGGCAGTCCTATGTCTTCCAGTGTTTCTGTTATCCCCATATAGCAACTTATAATAATCTGCAAACTCCTGCTTAACTTCCTCTTGGGTGTCCACTACACTACCATGTTCTCTCATTATCGTTCTGATCGGGGGTCTGGGAGTTTTCGCTCTTGTATAACCATGCCAAAAGCCGTCCTGTTTTATCCCCTCCCGCATTCTGTCTTTCTATTTTCTATAGTTGAGATTGCATAGTCTTTCCCAATGTTCCGCACATTTCTGCTGCAATTTAAGTATCAGCTCTGTCTTCACTCTCTCCCCCCCCCCCCATTTAATGCCTTTTCTAGTTCCCTTTCTGGTCCTTGTAGGTCTGCCAAAACCCCACCTTGCAGGCCCTTTGATTTTGCTGTGGCTACCCCGCGCCTCACTACCTTGAAGGCTTCCCATAATGTGCTTGCTGAGTCAACGCTACCCGTGTTTACCTTGAAGTAGTTTGTAATCTCCTCCCTTATATCCTCCCTAAAAACAGGATCCTTAAGCGCCTCTGCCCAGAGGCGCCATGTCGGAATCCGTACTCTCAGGGGGGGCAATATTGCCACCCGAGAACCAGGGGCGAGTGGTCCGAGAGGACCTTCGCTTTATATTCTGCCCGCGTAATCTCCGTTATTACTTCCGACGTAGCAAAGACATAGTCCAGCCTTGTATGTTACTGCTGCGGGCGGAGTAGTGTGAATATTGCCTTTCTTGGGGGTGTTTCATTCTCCACACATCTGCCAGACCAAAGTAGTCTAGCAGTGTCTGCAGTGCTTTAGCCACTGGGGCGGGTCTATCAATCTTACCATCTGATCAATCTACCCTGGGGTTTAATACAGTTAAAATCACTGCACTACCCACACACATGCTAAGGTTGGTGCACAGAGTTCTGAAATACGCTGCCGTATTCTGGTTTGGGGCATACGTATTTACAATGCTTATCTCCTTATTCTCCACTAATCCCCTCAATATGACCATCCTCCCATCCGTTTCAATCATTTCCTGCAACAGTTGAAAGTGGGCATGCGGCGCCACCCAGATGAGTACTCCCCTAGCATAAGCAGAGTATGTCGAGCACACCACAACCCCTTTCCATTTCTTCACAACCATCTCCATCTTTTCCCGCGTCGGGTGTCTCCTGCAACAGTGCAATGTCTATCTTTTGCCTGCGCAGGTACAACATGACCTTATTACTTTTTAAATAACTGTTAAGTCCCCTGACATTCCACGTGATTATTTTAAGATCCGCCATGGCCAACTATAATTCCCTTTCCCCTCCCACCGGTGCAGTCCAGATCCCACTTCCGTCTCAATCTATCTAGGCTCGTTCCCCTGTTCAAACTTCCTACAACTACAGACACTCCAAACACCCCTTCCCCTCTCCCTCCGGCCTCCCTTCCCTTCCCCAATAATACCCTCCCCAACTGTTGCCCAGCTCCATCCCAGGATCTCAGGCACCCCCGCATCTAGCCCTTTCTGGTGAAACCCTTACTCGCGGCTCAGCCTATTGGCTGCCTTATTACTAATTCTTGGGGGTAGGTAACCGCAATCCTGTTGCTCCTATTTGGTTAAAGTTGCTACGCCTAATGCTCTCATTTTCATGTGCGCTATTATACATTATAATATAGTTCACTAAGGTTCGAGGGCTACACCTCATCTATCAAGTGCATCAAGGCGCTATAATGGTTTCCCACCCTCCAATCCTCAGTGTACATGATACAGTATCTTCACTTATCGTGCTCTTGGCATTACTGTTCCCCATCTCGCGCCGGGCAGCCTTGCCAGTACAACCCCGATGCTGCTTCCTCTGGGGGTGTCAAAGAACAGCAATCTGCCTTTGTGCAGAACTTTCAACTTTGCTGGGTACAATAGCATGTACCTGGCATCCGCTGCCCACAGTCTTCTCTTGACCGCCACATAACTCTATCGCTGCCTTTGCACCATCATAGTATAGTCCGGGTATGCTGTCCTCTTAGAGGAAGCTCTTTCTATCGTTCCGCCCTTACGGAAATACTCCAGAATCTTTTCTCTGTCTTTGTAATTCAAAGTTTTCGCAATTATCGGTCCCGGTGGAGCTTCAGGCTGTGGTTTCCTCAGGGCTCGGTGCGCCCGCTCTACCGTGAACCCCTGTGAGAGTTTGTCCACTCCCACTTCCTGCAGGATCATGTTCTCCACATAGTCTGTGGGGTCTTGGCCCTCTTCTCCTTCTGGCAGGCCAACCACCCGGATGTTCCGTCTCGCCCGTCCTTCTGCTTCCTCCACTCTGTTTTCAAGGTTGGCGACCTGTTTGAGCACATGGACCTCCTTCGCATTGTTCGTGCTTACGTCAGTGTTAGTCTTCACTGCGCTTTCCAGGCCACTGGTTCTTTCTGCCAGCGCTCTGACGTCCTGTCGCAGCAGGGTGACTACACTTCTCACGGCATCTGTTTTGTTCTCCAGGGCCGTCCGCAGTTCCGCTATTGCCGTGCCCCACCTAGTACTTAGGTCCGTTATGGCCGCTAGGACTTGCTGGTTGTCTCCTTCAGGGGCGTCATCCCCCGATGCCTCCATCTTTTGTGCTAGGGTCGGAGGGGTCTGCTGTGCCTTTGCAAAGTTGTCCATAGTGGGCTGCTTACTCCGGGCTTTTAGCCCTTTCACCGACATCTTGCAGTCTCACTTTGCGCAGCTCTCCTGTATTTCTATAGCTTCCCCACTTCAGTGCAGTGTCTGGAAGTCCTCAGTGGGCTATACCGCAAGGCGGCCCGCAAGATCATGCCCGGAGTGGGCTGTGTCCTCCCACGTCTCTCCTCCGGGCAGTATTTCAATTGCGTGTTTCCGTGGCCCTTGCTCACACTCCGCTTTACCTTTTTCCCTGGCAGCGTGTCAACCTGGGCTCCATGTGCTCTCTGCAAGTCCCAACCTCTGTTGAAGCTTATAGTATTGCGTCAGTTCATGAGTGGCAGGTCACACACGCACCACGTGTGCCCCTGTGTAAGCAGAATACAGACGGTCCCTTGGCTCCGTATATTGTGTCCGCGTGGTTCCGCTCAGGCCAGTATCATCCGACCAAGGAGCATGTAAATGGGAACAGCACAATTGGGGTCGAACACTGTACCTCTGAGCACTTTCACAGCGCTTCCCGATGTCGCCGGCACTTCCCAACCACATTAATCTTAGTCTATAGTCCGGGGTCACTGGTTGCTGTAATTCTCAATGGCGCATGATCTCCTCACCGCTCTCGGGTCTCGTAGTAACAATCCTGGGCTACCTGTTTCTCAGTACAGCCTCATCACTCTCGGGTGATTACATGTGGGCCCAGCATCAGTTCTTTGCAGCCCTGAGGTTTATAATAATGCGTTGGTAGCATGGGGCACGTTCTGTGTCTTTTGTTTCCCCTTTTTCCGCACCTCTTGTTACGTGGCTTAGAATCTCCTCTTGGATCTCCACCCTGAGTTTTGTTATCGCACCATGTCCATATGTACACTCAAGCGTGTGGGGGATCCGTGGCCTCCCCGTCTCCACGTGTCTTTTATTGCGCATGTCCGACTATTGTACTCGTCGGTGCTGGCCAGCTGGTTGTGTGTCCGTTCATGCAAGCAGGTCAGGCTCTCGCGCACTCTATCCCCACAGCGAAGTAGAGACGGGTCGCGTGTCAGGGCTCTCCGACGCAGCTTTCACTGGCACGCCACAATACCTTCCTCTCTGGGCCAGCTCTGTGAGGTTCGGCTGCCTCTCGCAACAGTGTACCATCACGGTGCTGTGATACAATGTTGCGCCACCTCACTAGACCCTCGAGGGCTCACCGGTGTTCAAATGTCCTCTGCCACAGATACGCTGCTGCTCCTCAGCGGGTTCACTCGCCTTGCTGTGCACTGCACTGTGGGTACTGCCTCTGTCCAGCTTCTCATTACGGTGTCTCCCTTTGTTCACAGGGCGTCCGCCATTTTAATTCTGTCTTCATGGGTCCGATCTGGCAATCAAAGTGTAAACTTTTGTGTCGTTTCACGCGGCTTGCAGATTATTGCAAGCCTCTTACGTTCCGACAGCAGTTAATCTGGCCATATGCTTTCTCAGTCTTCTTTAAACATTGTATGCATCAATATCGTTGTAGGATCGTCAGGAGCCCACAGGAAACCCAGCCTAATCCATGGCTGTTAAGCCATGCCCCCGCTTTTCTAGCTGTTCTTCTTGCATGTCCCCCTTTTCTCTTTTTATCATCTTGACTTTGTGCATTCTATTCAATCTCCAGGGGGTTGGAGCAGTCTGCTCTATGCTGGAGCTGTGTGAGTTAGCTCAGTTGGCTACTGATGCAGTCGTGCTGCTCTAAGCAAACTGTGCTTATAAGACATGACGTCCTGCCTTCATACATGTATTAGTTTCCCATTCTTCCTATAAACCTTTCATCAATGGAGTATGGAATAGTACAAGATCATAAAAGCAGTGGAGTAGAAAACACTGCACGGCCCCATTTTAGTTTAATCAAGTGGAAGGCAGAGGTTTAAAATGTTAACCATAAGGTGATTGGCTCATAATTTAAGGAAGAACATTCAAAAGATATGTGCCATGTGGGGTAAGGAATAGAAGCAAGAGGAGGGTGGTGACTGTCTTGCTCTTGGGGTGAAGGGTTGATTGCCAATGGGAGCTTGGTGCCGCCTGCGATGCTTGGCTCTTGAGTGATGCAGGGAGGGTCTCTAAGGCTCACACCACCATGTCTGGTGTATGGAAGGGGCTTGTCACTTAGTGAAAACCTGTAGTCCTGTTGCTTTAAGTAAACCCAGAATGGGCCTTTTAACGTGACAACCTCCATCGATCTAATAATCCCTGAATCAGACATGTTGCACTACAAGTACATAAGCCAAAAAATCTCAATAAAACTGGTAGGCGCAAAGAGAATCCTGAGTGCAGTTGGGCATAACTAGAATCCATATGTGCAAGTCTCCTCACACAAACTCCAGATTTACTAAGCATTTCCCGTCTGTCGGCAGTGTGAGAATCTGAGCACCCAGCTCACTGCGGACGTCTCTTCTTGCAGACTTGGACTCTGTGGGAGACAGGGTGTGCCTCCTGAATGTCTCGAAGCAACAAGATGGTAAAGATTGACCAATCTGATAAAAAAGCACACAATGCTATGCACCTGAATATAGTTGAGAAAAGGAAGCCATTTGAGGTGAGGTCATGGTACAGGCATTTTAAGAGGGGTGAGGGTGTTTAGAGAGAGTGTTGGAGTAGTGCAGGAGGGTCGGAGTCAAGAACAGAAAACACCAGAGGAGATGGAGAATGTAAGAGGTCTATGGAGAAAAGAGACTAGAGAGGAGACAAAGGTGAGTGGTGGTGGTGATTCAGAATTTAATATCCGAGGTGGAAGAGGCAAGTAAGATGGAGGTGTAAGACTAGGTGGTACTGGAAGATAGGCAGGTGAAAGAGCCAGAAAGGAGGAAACTAGAAGGTGGAGTTGAGGGCGACCTGCAGAAGAAAGGTGGAGAAACCTACCAAGGGCGGTGGAGGGAAAATAACTACAAGGAAATAAATGGTAGCCAATGAAGGTGAGCAGGAAGGCTATGTGCTTGATGAAGATGGGTTGAGGGTTGGAGTTTGTGGTGTGGCAATAATATGGCATCAGTCAAGTCAAGAGAGGAATAGTGAGGGAAGGATTCCTTGCTTATAAGATAAATCTCAGCCATTGAGACAAAAGTGGATGACCAGCAATGTCTGCGACGTTCATTTCACTCTGCTGCTTGACCAGGGGCACCGTGTAGAGAGAACAATTGAGTATCTTGATGAGCAATGGGAGTTCAGAATGCCCTTGGGGATGATGTAAGGAAGGGGGTTAAGGCCATGGATAAAGTTAAATGCTGCATGGGAAAAATCAAAGTAAAAGGCCAGCCAAGCCAGGATGTTATGGTAGAAAAACCTGGCCAATTTGCAAGGGGCTGTAGAGCAAAATAACCTGTAATGCACAAAATTTGAGGGTGGAAAACTGGCATGAATGTTCATTATGACCAGGAGTAAGATCCTGTATGCAGTTTCGCTGACCGCATACTGATCTTTTTATTGGATTGTTTAGGGGGGGTGGGAGGGAGTAAAAGCTGGAGCTCTCATAGCAGAATTTAAAAGATGCATTAATTGATCCTTACAAACTAATAATTACAAATACATCATACAACATTCCCAAATAAATCATCCTTTAATCTAACAATTGTATGCAATAACACTTAAAAAGATTTTGCTAGTTTATTTGCAAAGCAAAGATGAAATGGAAGCACAACTGTGGCTGTGATGTCTTAAAATAAGTAGCTGCCTTTCTTGTACTTAACACAGTGCTCAGTGTTTTTGACCTAGATGAACATTTTACTTCTGATGGACGTTCCTCCAATGGATTCCTCATCTATATCTCCCAGCAGAGCTGCTCTTGGAGAACTTTGCTCTCACCATCGCCATTTCTGTGGAGAAAGCCAAATGGCGAGGTTAAAGTGACAAACTCAATCACCCATCTAGTGGAAGTGATGCAGATCAGATGGGTTAGCAGTCTTAGCCAATAAGAATGGAATGGCTCAAATGGAGTGCCCATAAGAAACGTTAATAAATTCAAATTCCAAGCTGGACCAACGTACTCGTATGGAGTACGCAGATTATACAATCTCCTCAGAAATTGCACGACTATGGGAATCTTGATAAATAAGCCCTGCTCTGTGGTCATCTTGAATAATGAAATAGCATCGAGATAGCCCTTTACTAAGCAAATCTCCAGATCCATAGCAAATAGAATTTACGCCACTTGCAGGCATAAATAGATTTGGTGGTGGCCTCCCGAGCAAGGGAGGTGCGCATCATAAAGGTTCATGCTGCTGATGTTTGGGTGGAGGACTCGTCCTCCCGAGTGGAAGAGAAGAGACGCTCTGCTCTCGGTGGAAGGCACTAGGGAGGGCAGATTAACCTATCCAGCAACTCTGGGTACCACTTTCTCTGGGCCCAATCCAGAGTGATCCTGAAGAGGAGTAGCCTCCCGAGAAATGGTGTAAAATCCTGAATCGGCATGAATGCATAGAACAGGTTGAAAGTCAACTTGACCATCAGTAAATCCCCCCCTTTAGAGCGCTCTGTCAAGGAAATTCACTGGAGCAGAACGACTTGCACTTCCTGTTCACACAAAGCAAGGGGATCCTCCTCCAGATCTTCCTGGCAGACCTCCCCCTTGTGGGAGGCTGACTTCTATCTGCTCAAAAGCATCCACAGTGACATTCTCCTTTGCGGCCAGAGGAGATGCAGTCAAGATATGCTGTTTGCCAGTGCCCAGAACCACAGGCCTATTGTTCTCTGCACAGAGGCATGGTCTCCACACCACCCCGTTTGTTCAGGTAGTGCATGGCCACTGTGTTGTCCATCAGGGCCAGCACAGTCTTGCCCTGTGCAGAAGAAAGAAAAGTGACCAGGGCCAGCTTGATGACATATAACTCCAGAAAATTGATATGTTCTCTGCATTCTGATGGAGACAACAAGTCGCTCACCAATGGATCCTGTAGGTGAGCACTGCAGCATCAAGTGTCAGTTGGGGCCAAGGTAATCGAAATGGGACCCCCTGTCCTCAAATTGTCTCCAAGGGACCACTGTAGGTCTTGGGGTGCCTTTACTGTTGCCTGAAGAAGATTTGAGGTGCACCCCTGAAACCGAGTCCTCTGACATCTGAAGCCACTGACGACTTCATTGCAGCTGAGCCTCTGGAACTACAAGAATGCAGAGGGCCATCTGACCCAGCAGGCAAAGAAAAGAGAAGGCTGAACCTTCTCCTGAGATTGTAGGATATGGACCATTTTAGAGATGTTTGACCTTCAGTTGGGTAGGCCCTGCACAGGTGTGTCTAGGATTGTCTCAAATCGGAGTGACTGGGGTGGCTAAACCTGAGACTTCTTGAAGTTCATAGAGAACCAGAATGTCTGTCAGCTCGTACTGCATCTTGGGTCTAGAAGGTGCTGATAACCTTAAGGTCTCAACAACCTTAGCCACCTGGCATTGATAGGTGGCATGAGGCTTACCCAGGGTATGAGCAGGAGCATGCCGATTTCTAGGGAAATGTCTTGCCTACTTGCGTCTTGCAAGTGAGCTGCAAGATCCACAAAATCACCCCCATCTCGTCAAATTCCTCAGAAAAATCCCCAATTTTCATGGGGCATAGAGGCTCTAATTCGAAGGGGATGGAGTAACCATCTTCCTCATAAATGTTCGGGACATAAATGCACCCCTAATGAACACGGCATACTCCCAAGGAACCCTAGTGCCAATGGCTCCTCAGAGAATGGGGTCCAAGATGGAAGACTGACGTCTGAAGATAAAGCGGTGTGGCCCGAAACGATCCTTGTGTGTTTTAGCTGTGACCGAGCCCAAGGGTCTACCGTCATGGTTATTTGCGGATTACCTCCTGGCTCGCCCGAGCGTGGTGGCTTCAGTCTGCTCAGGCAGGGCAGAAGCCTTTGGAGAAGATGCCAAGCATGGTACCCTAAGCCTAAAAGCCTCCCAATCCTTAAGGGTAGAGGATTGGCTGGGGAAGTTAACGGTGGTGCCGGCTCCTTGGAGGAGTCAATGTAGTGCTGACTCCTTTTCCTCGAGGAGAAAAAAGAATGATTTGAAGAGCCGCCACAGAAACGACACCTTGTGGGGTGCTTTTTTATGGAACTGGGACTGTTCTTTGGTGCGACGCTCTGTGCCCGACTACCTTGAACAGGCCTCCTTGCGGAGGAAAGCTGAATAGTTTTGCTGCCTGCTCACTAAAAGTATTTGGGTGCATCGACTGGCACGTCCCGCAATCCTGCATGTCATGCTCCCCTCTAAAGCACTACTGGCAGATCCTGTGAGGATAGGACATTGCCTGCAGTCCAAGTAGGGTTTGAACCTTGAGGACTTTGACCGATTTTTGCATGGTGGGAAATCGGAAGAAAAATAACTTTTGTGGAGTGTGCAGGAAAAAGGACTAAAGTTATGGGGTACCACACCTCGATATACACTGGTCCCGACATCCTGTCCGTCATGGGGTGCCTATAGACATTGGGCGGTAAAGCTGGCAGTGGAAAAGCTTGGGAGATGCATATCATAGATGTGGAATCGTGGGAGTGAGGAATCTATTAGAAAGAGCATTTGCTCCAGAGTTTCCATTGCACTGTTAGCACAGTTACATATACTATTTGCTGACAGGAATCAACTTGAGGCCCCACTGAGTGTGACTTTAATAAACCCAATGTTTAAATACAACGCTTGTGTAGTTCATGATGGGATAAAGCAATGGATGTACAAAATATGTACGATACGTTCAAGATGGCATAACGGACGTTCCCTGTTTTGTTAGAGGTAACGTCAGCCCTATCCTTTTGGATATCAACATTTCTAAAGACACATTCTGAAATTTCATTAGCGTGAAGCCCTTACGCTAAAGTCAGTCCTGGGTAAAGGCTTCTAACTTACTTATACAAAAACACGGCCCTTCTAACCTATGCATCACAGGAGCTTAGGCAAAGTTTGGTCTAAACGGCGCAGACCGAGTTGTCCCTGAAAAACCAATAGACTTTCTCCATAATGATCCTTCTAGTCTAGAATTGGGTCCACCTGAAGACAACCTATACAATACTGCAGTTGTCACTTTACTCGCTGTGCTATCGGACTGGCTATGAAGAGTGCTTTTTTGACATCTGTGCAGAGCCTGCTGATGCAGGTTTGACTCCCGCCAGGGCCAAAGTTAGCCCAGCCTTTCATCCGTATGAGGTCGATAAATGAGCAGAACTCAACGTGGGTAATCGTAAGCAGCCCTCAGATGCCTAAGGGTTTGTAGCGCTATATAAATGCTAATTTATTATTTTAGGTAGGCTTCACGCAGATGTGAGAAAGCTATTAAACATCAATAGAAATACAAAAGTGAGGGCGGGCGCTGTTGCATGGCTAGAAAATGGCCGCAGCCTGAGAAGCTCTGTCAACCGCCTGAAATCCTCATACATCTTGCGACCTGAGCCTCCGGTTTCCCCTGGAATTCACGCCATGACTCTGATAGTTGAGGGCATCACTAGACTGAAACGGTGAACCCTTGTGATCTCCTAGCACAGCGCACTGAGTCACCCGCTGGACAGGGCTGCACCTTGCAGAACCGTCTCCCTGAGAGGTGCGACACTGCAACGGCATCTAGTGGAGCCTCGCCGGATGTAGCCGGAGACCGATCCTGGTGGACCTTCCCTGAAGATCTGAGGACCCGCTGCTGCAATCATTGTCCCAGGTGAGGCCCCCTCCTGCACGAATGACCTGGCATTGCAGTGAGGAACCGGCCCCGCTTGGCGGGTGATACCAAGTGGGGGTGGGTGGAGGAGCCCTGCACGACTGTGTAGCTTCCATTTGGTTGTGTGGCCATGGCCCACTTGTGCCTCCCCCACCACCCCCCTGTGTGGGAACGCCTGCCATCGGAGAGAAAAAAAAAAACATGGCGGGTAAAGTACTACTCTGACCCCGCAGTTGAAGGGATGAATGCACCACAACTTTCTTCTGGCCAGCTCGGAAACACTGCGCCGCGGCCCAGCAGCCACTGCCTGACAGCACTGTGGCATTTGCTGCAGGGACCACTCTGAACCCTTTTTGCATACCTGAGTGTGGGGTTGTCCACCGTATGAGGAGGCACAGTACACAGCGGGCGGGGAGCTGCACTGGGCCATTACATCACCATACTTCCTATAAAAATACAAACTCGCTGCACTGTGGTCTCGACCACTGACAGATGGGCCGTGCGGAATAACACGCTGTGTGGACCATAATACTGAACACACCTGGATAACACTGGAACCTGCATCCTATTAGCCATACCCCCACCTACCTCTAAGGAGGCCCACAGCGCAGTAACAAAACGGGCCACTGCCTTGGACGCATTGCTACAGGCCCCACCGCCTCTACCCCAGAGAGACCCACCATGCCATCCTCAATAAAACTGGGTGCTCCTTGGGACTGACCCAGTTATACCCTCATTCCTACCTGACCGGTACCAGCGATTGGGGCCAGTCGGACACTAACCACCTTCACATACCTGCTTATATCGAGTCCACTATCCAACCCCCCAACCTCCAACAGAGGTGGAGCCCACCATTGAAGTCCTTGGATAACCCACCTTATCTATGTGACCTGACAGAATATACGACAAGATAAAGACTCACTCAGTGTGCGCAACAGTGGGCATTGTGCAATGGGCAACCCCAAAAGACAGGCCAAGATGGATCAATTTGCAAGCCCAGATCAGTCACACCTACCCACACCCCGGGGCTGAGGTAGGGCCCCGACCAACTTGACCTTAAACCAAACGCTACTGGCCCTGAAAAGCAGCATGGATAATCTTGGTGCAAAAGGGGACTTGCGCTTTAGCGGGCGCATTCCTTGCTCCCCACTCTCCCATCACTTACCCCCCCCCAACCGCATCCTTTCCTGGGCCTCGACCTAGACCCCCCCCCCTTCCGGGAGCCACGTGGCACAGAACTGAGGTGTGAGGCTGCCGTGGAGTGGGGCTGGTCTGCGGTCTCCTCTCCTCCCGCCAAGCAACAGGGCCAGCACAACACGGTCTAGGACATTCCTGGAGCCCGGAGGCCCCCTTCACCATCACCTGGGGCCCGCCGGCCCAGCCAGCAATCCTGCTGGTGCACCCCAACGACTTCTGGGAGTGGAGCATGCCCAAGATTTGATCCTCACGTCCCCCTCACCCCCCCAGGAATACAACCCGCTTCCAGCGATGGCCACATCCTAAAGCTTGCTTATTTTCAACCTACTCCAGGGGCACCCCTGCCCAACCTGCAGAGCTCAACGGATATCTCCTCGCCCCGGAAAGGTCACTCTGATGATCACAATGACAAGGCTTACAGGAGCTGCACCAGCTGTATGGGAACATCTCGCCAGAAGGTAGGCCAGCTCCACCTGACCACCAACGCCCCTACTACAAGGCCTGCCTTGATACGCAGCCAGCAGCACAGCCCTAAATAGGGGTTCCCCCACCCCTTCTCTCTTCCTGGGGGCACACTGACCCATCCAACTATCCACTCCCCCACCACCTGGCTAGCACTCACCTAGTGGGTACTGGCTACCTCTGCAGCACTAGGCCACCCGCTACTGGAAAGAAAATCTCCCGCAGCTGCACTCTTCCCAATGAGAGCAACGAACGTAGACACACAGCATTCACCAACCTGACGAGCTGCTAGGGGTGTCAGGCTGAGATCCTGGTGTCTGCAGAAGCTGCTGAGCCCCCGACAATCCACCCAAAATGTGGCACTCTGAGCTGATTCTATAAACTGCTCAGTTTACCTCACTTCCAGGGGAAAGGGGGAAGGGACAAATTAACAAACACCAGGCTGGAAGCTAAGACTAGCTGGTTCTTCACCTGTAGTAAAACATAAACATATAATACACCTTGTTATTCATGGGGTACTATACTAACCTTAAGTATCAATATCCTTTACCAAATAAAGTAAAAACCATACCTGGAACTTCTCTACAAAATGCCCTGACAAGTGATAAGCTGACTAGACTTCCTTACTAGTTGACTTGAATCTCAACGATCATTCAGCCTTCTTAGTAGGTCCATGAATGTGAAATTAACTTTGCAGGTAATCTTCTTTAAACTCAAGAAGCTTGAACAAAGTCTTAAGTTCATTAAAAGTAAATGGAAGTTCTAGTGTTTCTGGAAAGTATTTATATTTCTTATTAATTTTTTTTTAGAGTGTTTTTACTTAAATAAACAGTTCTTGAAACGTGCGTCAAAAATCTCACGTGGAAATCTCTTGAACTCGCATAGGGATCCAAACTGAGTGAAGATCGTTGAAGCGCTGAAGATTAAACCGCAGGAAAAACCACACGCGCTTATCCAAGGAGCGAGTAAACTCACACACGCTGAAATCGAACCGCGAGAGAAAAAACCACACGCGCTTATCCAAGGAGCGAGTAAACTCACACACGCTGAAATCGAACCGCGAGAGAAAAAACCACACGCGCTTTGTCCAAAATGCGAAAACACTCACACGTGCTAAGTCGAAACCACGGGAAAAAATCCACACGCGATTAAACGAAAACACGCACACGCGCTGAAGTTCAACCGCGGGAAATATCCACACGCGCTTAGTCCAAGATGCGAGCACACGCACACGCGCTGACGACAAACCGCGGGTAAAAATCCACACGCGCTTAGTCCAAGATGCGATCACACGCACACGCGCTAAAGTCGAAACAGCGGGAAAAATCCACACACGCTTAATACAAGATGCACACGCGCGGAAATCCAACCGCGGGTTGAAAAAACACACGCACAATAATATCACGCAACACCAAAGAGCTCGCGCTAAATACTCAAGCGAAGACTCTCACGCGCAGGCTTCTGTTAACGGAAAAACCACGCGCTTGATAGAAAACGTAGCGTAGCAAAGCCAAACATACGACAGCAATATAGTTCTTAGTAAATATTTTTCATATGAACTTGAAAATCAGATTAAATCTTCTACAATGACATTATAGAAAGAGTCTTGAGTTTTAAAAGGACTTATCTTGTGAAGAGTCTTTGAAACTTTTTTCTTTTTGGATAACTCGAAATCTTCTTACTCCTGTTCAGTGCCAAAATGAAACTCCGCAAGATTCCTGTTTGCTTTTCCAAATAAGCCGCTCGACCGCTTGAAACTTGAAACCCCAGAACAAGTTAAGCAGGAGCAGCTTAATACACGACCTCTCAGCTGGGCAAAGACGATGAAAGGCAGTTTAGAATGTTCACTGTCTTCCCTATAAACAATCACCAGCCAATCAGAACTTAGACTGAGGACCTCCATCTTGACTTGGGGCATTCTCCATAGACTGCAATGAATGTTAAGGGCAAAATTGGCTGTTTTAAAATTAAACTCATAATAACTTCCAAAAACCTTTCTATACTAATTTTCCCCAGACCTAATGTAATTCAGAATATGTCACTGTATCCTAACAGTACCTGACAGTACCCCCCCTTCTAACGCCCAGTCCCTGGGCCTTTTTTCAATGGAAATGTCTTATGGAATTTTTCAACCAAATGAGGAGCATGTACATCACTTGCTTTCTCCCAAGTGCGTTCTTCAGGACCAAAACCCTCCCAATCAATGAGATACTGTAGCTTTCCTCTCACTATTCTAGAGTCCAGAATTTTCTTAACTACAAATTCTTCTGAATCATCTTCCTCAAATACAACTGGTGAAGGAGTAGGTGTCAATCTAGTTCCTTTAACCACAGGTTTCAACAAGCTAACATGAAAAGTTGGATGAGTTTTCATATGTCTTGGTAATCTAAGGCGAACAGCCACTGGATTTATCACCCTTTCAACAACAAACGGCCCTACAAAACGAGGGCAAAACTTATTTCTTCCCTTAATTCTCAAAAATTTGGTTGATAACCATACCAAATCTCCCTCCCTATACTGGGGACTAGTCTTTCTTTTAAGGTCCCCAAATCTTTTATATTTTTGTTTACTCTCCACCAACACCCCTTTTGCCTTCTCCAAATTTCTTTTCATGATCTCTAGTCTCTTTTCCACTTCCGGGTTTTCAGCATCATAATCGATCTCTATACTAAGAAAACGAGGATGAAAACCTCGTCCCAAATAAAATGGAGACATTGAGGTGGCATCCTTACTACAGTTGTTATATGCAAATTCTGCCACCCACAACATATCTACCCACTCTTCCCCTGTCTGTAGATAACATCTCAAATATTTCTCCAACTCCTGATTTATCCTTTCCACTTGCCCATTGGTTTCGGGATGGTAACCGGATGATAGACATACCTCAACTCCCAATCTCTTACAGAAAGCTCTCCAAAATTTAGAAATAAATTGAGACCCTCTGTCTGAGATGACCTGACTGGGAATTCCATGCAGTTTAACTACTTCTTGCAAGAAACTGTGAGCTAAACTATCGGCGGTAACCTCTCCCTTCATTGGAATGAAAGGTGCTTCTTTAGTGAGTAAATCAACTACAACCAATACTGATGTACACCCCTTATCTAGTGGTAGATCCGTGATGAAATCTAAAGACACTGAATACCAAGGCCGCGGTGGAACTGGCAACGGTTCCAATAACCCAGAAGGCTTTCCGATGAGGTTCTTAGATCTAGCACAAACTTCACAGGTCTTAACAAAATTAAGAGTATCTTGTCGAATTTTCTCCCACCAAAAATGTCTTCTGACCAACTCAAGTGTTTTTCGATATCCTGGATGTCCTGCCAGAACTGAATCGTGACATTCCTTCAAAATCTTTTCTCTAAGTTCAATAGATGGTAAATAGAGTCTGTCGTCTAGATAAGGTAAACCATCTTTAATCTTGCGAGCTGGATCCAAACGAACCCAATGTTCAAGTTGTCTCTCAGATATGGATTCTCGTACTTGTTTAAAGATTTCGTTTTCTTTCTCAATTCCAGCAAGAACAAAATGTACTGGAGCGATCAGAGGAAGTGACTCACAGACCGACTTAACTTCACTTTCTGGAAATTGCCGTGACAGAGCATCTGCTTTTTTATTTTGATTTCCTGGCTTAAAAGTAACTATAAAATCATAATCTGCAAAAAATAAAGACCACCTTAGTTGTCGAGGTGTCAGAGTTCTTGCTGTCTTCGGTGATCAGTTAATACTGTCACAGTGTGACGTGCTCCTTTTAAAAAATGTCGCCATTCTTCAAATGCTGCTTTGATAGCAAGAAGCTCGCAATCTGAAATGGTATAATTTTCTTCCGCTGGTGAGAACCTCTTAGAAAAGTAGGCCACGGGATGCAATTGTCCAGTAACATTATGCCTCTGCGACAACACTGCTCCCATTGCCACATTGGAAGCATCAGCCTCTACAAAAAATGGCTTGGAAGTATCAGGATGAATCAAGATAGGAGTAGTTATGAATTTCTCCTTCAATATTTTAAAAGCCTCATTAGCCTTAACGTCCCAAACAAAAGGAACTCCTTTCTTCAAAAGTCGAGTAATTGGAGTCACCAAACTGGAGAAGCCTTCAATGAATCTTCGGTAAAAGTTGGCAAATCCCAAAAAACTCTGGATCTCCTTCACCTTCGTTGGAGTAGGCCAATCACGAACCGCTTCCACCTTTTTCGGATTCATTTCCAGACCACTAGGAGTGATCACAAAACCTAAAAATTCCACTGAATTCGTATGGAACTGACTCTTCTCCAATTTAGCGTAAAGATTATTCTCTCTCAATTTTCTCAAGAACTGTCGAACGTGAATTTTGTGTTTCTCCAAACTTTGGGAAAAAATCAAAATATCGTCAATATAAACAATAACAAAAATATCAAATTCCCGAAGAACCTCATCGATAAAAAATTGAAAAGCCGCTGGGGCATTGCAAAGACCGAATGGCATCACTTGGTACTCGTACAGGCCAAATCTGGTCTTAAATGCCGTCTTCCACTCATCCCCCTCTTGAACTCGTACAAGATGATAAGCCCCCCTTAAATCCAATTTAGAAAAAATGGTGGCACCTTGAATTTGATTTAACATCTCAGAGATGAGAGGGAGCGGATACCTATTTTTTACTGTCATTCTATTTACCGCCCTATAATCTATACAAGTTCTGAGGGAACCGTCAGATTTTGGCACAAAGAACAATGGTGAGGCAGCCGGCGATTGAGAGTGCCGAATAAAACCCTTAGCCAAATTTTCCTTTAAGTATTCTTTCAAATAGTCATTCTCTTTTTCTGTCAGGGCATAAACCCTACTGCTAGGTAAAATAGCTCCAGGCTCCAAATCTATCCTGCAGTCAAACGGTCTATGAGGAGGCAACTCACCAGCTTCCTTTTCATCAAATGCATCCCAAAAATCTTGATAACAAGTAGGAAGTTCACCCACTACTGCTCCAACGTCAAAACCTATTGCCCCTCTTTCTGCAAGTGAAAACGAAACAGAATTCACAAATCTTTCTTCCTCTCCATGACTTTTCCCTAAGAAACAATGTTCCTTACAAAAAGTTGATTCTAGGGATACAATTCTTGCACTCCAATCAATTCTAGGATTATGCAGAGTAAGCCAGGGCATACCCAAGATTATTTTCAAGATTGGAGCATCAATTAATTCAAAAGAGATAGTTTCCTTATGACCTCCAGTTAACTCCATCTCAAGTACCTCTGTATTATGAGTGATTGGACCTGAAGAAAGAGATGTACCATCAACTGCCCTTACCTGCTCAACTTCTTTCTTAGCCACTAAAGGAACACTAAACTCTTTGCCAATCCTCTGTCCATAAAATTTCCTGTAGCCCCTGAATCAATAATAATTGGCCCAGAACCTAAGATTTTCTTTTCAAACATTAAGGATACGTTCACAGTTATGAGGAACAGCTGTCTGTATCGTGTTAGCAACTTGTTGTACTCTGCCTGAAGAATTGAAGATCTTCTTGGAGGTAAAAGGACAGTTTTCAAGGAAATGACCACTCCTACCGCAGTATAGGCACAAATTATTCTCCCTTCTTCTTGTCTTCTCTTCCTTTGACAACGGACCTCTCACCCGACTCTGCAGCTCATTTCCCTTTGACTTAACTTCCCTGTTCACCACCTCAACCTTAGATCTCTCTACTCTTCCTGGAAACCTAACTTCCCCCTGAGAACGTCTACGCTCTAAACGTCTTTCGGTTAAACGAAAATCTAACCGAACTACCAAATCAATTGGAGCATCTAAAGTAGTTGGTCGTTCCAAAACACCAGCCAAAGCATCTTTCAATTCATCTTTTAAGCCCCGATAAAATAAGGAAGCCCTCTTCTCCTCTGGCCATCTACTCTCTAAAATTAAAGTTCTAAATTGAGTGATATAAGAAATCAACTCCTTTCCTCCCTGACGCAGCTCCAGTAGTTCTCCATCTACCTCTAGAGATACCTGTCTCTTATCAAACATCTTTTTAAATTCGACCTGGAACAGGGAATAATTATTCAAAACCAAACCCTTTTGACTCACCAAGAGACTTCCCCACGCAGATGCTTCTCCTGATAAATAAGATAATGTAAATGTGACCTTGGAAGCATCCGTTGAAAATAACTCGGGACGACTTAAGAAATGTAATTCACACTGAGTCTGAAAAATTTGAAACTTTCTCGGATCTCCCAAAAAACGCTCAGGAGCAGCCAAAGGAACTGGCATAACTAAAGTTCCTAAACCACCCACCACTTCCCTTGAAAGTCTATGTTCTTGTTCTTCCCCTACTCTCACCAACTCAGGTGGGTTTCCTGCACCTTCCGAAACTTCCACTTCTTTTTCTTGTATTTGTGTTACCTTTAAATTTAACTCATCTATTCTTTTATTAAGATTTGAGTATTCTAGATGAGCCACCCGTAACTCTTCTCTAATTTCCCTAACCATTTCTCCCAACGCCTCCATGGCTGTCTCGTCGGGGTTCATACAGCTTGGGCAGACTTTTTCTTTTTTATATGCCTTTCATTCTGTCGGGCTGAGATCCTGGTGTCTGCAGAAGCTGCTGAGCCCCCGACAATCCACCCAAAATGTGGCACTCTGAGCTGATTCTATAAACTGCTCAGTTTACCTCACTTCCAGGGGAAAGGGGGAAGGGACAAATTAACAAACACCAGGCTGGAAGCTAAGACTAGCTGGTTCTTCACCTGTAGTAAAACATAAACATATAATACACCTTGTTATTCATGGGGTACTATACTAACCTTAAGTATCAATATCCTTTACCAAATAAAGTAAAAACCATACCTGGAACTTCTCTACAAAATGCCCAGAGAAGTGATAAGCTGACTAGACTTCCTTACTAGTTGACTTGAATCTCAACGATCATTCAGCCTTCTTAGTAGGTCCATGAATGTGAAATTAACTTTGCAGGTAATCTTCTTTAAACTCAAGAAGCTTGAACAAAGTCTTAAGTTCATTAAAAGTAAATGGAAGTTCTAGTGTTTCTGGAAAGTATTTATATTTCTTCTTATTAATTTTTTTTTAGAGTGTTTTTACTTAAATAAACAGTTCTTGAAACTTGCGTCAAAAATCTCACGTGGAAATCTCTTGAACTCGCATAGGGATCCAAACTGAGTGAAGATCGTTGAAGCGCTGAAGATTAAACCGCAGGAAAAACCACACGCGCTTATCCAAGGAGCGAGTAAACTCGCACACGCTGAAATCGAACCGCGAGAGAAAAAACCACACGCGCTTTGTCGAAAATGCGAAAACACTCACACGCGCTAAGTCGAAACCGTGGGAAAAAATCCACACGCGATTAAACGAAAACATGCACACGCGCTGAAGTTCAACCGCGGGAAATATCCACACGCGCTTAGTCCAAGATGCGAGCACACGCACACGCGCTGACGACAAACCGCGGGTAAAAATCCACACGCGCTTAGTCCAAGATGCGATCACACGCACACGCGCTAAAGTCGAAACAGCGGGAAAAATCCACACGCGCTTAATACAAGATGCACACGTGCGGAAATCCAACCGCGGGTTGAAAAAACACACGCACAATAGTATCACGCGACACCAAAGAGCTCGCGCTAGATACTCAAGCGAAGACTCTCACGCGCAGGCTTCTGTTAACGGAAAAACCACGCGCTTGATAGAAAACGTAGCGTAGCAAAGCCAAACATACGACAGCAATATAGTTCTTAGTAAATATTTTTCATATGAACTTGAAAATCAGATTAAATCTTCTACAATGACATTATAGTAAGAGTCTTGAGTTTTAAAAGGACTTATCTTGTGAAGAGTCTTTGAAACTTTTTTCTTTTTGGATAACTCGAAATCTTCTTACTCCTGTTCAGTGCCAAAATGAATCTCCGCAAGATTCCTGTTTGCTTTTCCAAATAAGCCGCTCGACCGCTTGAAACTTGAAACCCAAGAACAAGTTAAGCAGGAGCAGCTTAATACACGACCTCTCAGCTGGGCAAAGACGATGAAAGGCAGTTTAGAATGTTCACTTTCTTCCCTATAAACAATCACCAGCCAATCAGAACTTAGACTGAGGACCTCCATCTTGACTTGGGGCATTCTCCATAGACTGCAATGAATGTTAAGGGCAAAATTGGCTGTTTTAAAATTAAACTCATAATAACTTCCAAAAACCTTTCTATACTAATTTTCCCCAGACCTAATGTAATTCAGAATATGTCACTGTATCCTAACAGTACCTGACAGGGGCGACCCCAGTGACCCTCACCTAGCTACTCCTGCTAGTCAAAAACAAACACCTTCACACTTGCCCCCTCCTTTGCCAACAGGAACCCACCATGGCTAAACAATCAAAAGCCAATGAAAATGCGGACATCTCCACAATGCAACTGGCAAGCGACAAGGCCAAAAAAGCCGATACTCCCCTCAAAATGGCTCCACACAAGACGGCAGAGGACAAAGAATCTCTAGCAACCAAGGAGGACATCTAGGCCTTTATGGCAGAAATCAAAACAGAATTTAGATCATGCATGACGGAACTCACCACAAAACTTGAGCATACCAACCAAAGGGTTACGGAAGAGGAACAGCGTATAGGGGAAATTGAAGATCGTTCTCCGGACCAGTTAACAACAATGGGGGAGATCCAAAGCTCGATCCGGTCCCTGCAAGATAGGTGTGAGATTCTAGAGTACAAACAGGAGGACTTGGAAAATAGGGCCTGCTGCAACAATCTCTGAATCCGGGGCATTCCAGCCGCTATCCCGGACAAAGGTCTCCCCGAATACATGGGTACTTTTTTCAGGCCCTCCTCCCCCTACCTAGACAAACGGTTGCTCCTACTGGACCGCACCGACAGACTGCGCCCCCGACGGGGGGGTAACAGATTGCCCTCCTGATGTGATAACCAGAGTGCACTTCTTTACAACCAAGGAAGCCATCTCAGAGATAAGCCGCACCCGAGACGAACTATCCTTCCAAGGGTACCCTCTTCAAATCTACCAGGACCTCTCACTACTCACCTTACAGAAAAGGAAAGCCCTCCGCCCCCTCACCCTTTTACTTCAAAACCGCCAGATTCGATACAGCTGGCTCTTTCCCACGGCTCTTCAGTTCACTCACAACGGATCGCTCCATGGAATCACCCATCTGGAAGACGCTGAAAAAATCCTACGCTCGCAGCACGCACAATAAGGAACAAGTTACTTACCTGTAACTGTTGTTCGAGGTGATTGGGTCCTCCGACGTATTCCATATCTTTGACAGTAATCACCACAGCTGTGCTGCTTTGGAAAATTTTCTGCGTCCTGCGGATTCGCCGTCCCCGAGGACCTCCTCCGATGCCCAACGTCACCCGATGTGATAAGTAGGACGCACGACGCCCGTAGCCTCAGTTCCATTTTTTCCGCGAATGTGTTTGCTTCGTGAATCTCGGTACGCCTCGACTCTTTGGAGTTTCTGTTGTATTCTTCTCGGTTCTTTGAACCTGTTCGGGTTTTGTGAAAAGCCTGTTTGTGACGATGTCTACTTCGTCTTCAACCCCGCGTCCGGGCTTCAAGAAATGCGGGGACTGTGGGTCCACGATGTCGATAACGGACTCGCACAACGCCTGCCTCTGGTGCCTCGGGGAGGCCCACGACACGGACGACTGTGTCGACTGTAAGTCGTTCGCGGCCAAGGTCTTGCGGGAGCGCAAGAAGTTGTCGGTAGGTAGGGTGTCTAAACCCCTGAAGTCGAGGTCTGCGGGTCTTTCGACGGATGATTCGAGAGGCGACTCGCCGCGTCACCGTCGGACGTCCAGTGGGTCTCCTTCCAGGAGTCGGTCTCGCCACTCCTCTGCCTCTTCGAGGCATTCCCGGAAGCGCCGGCATCGGTCGCCTTCCCCGTCCTCTTCCGAGGACTCCGCCCGTTGGCAGGTCGCTTATCCCACCATGCAAGCGACACCGGAGGAATGGGCTTCCTTTGGGAAGAAGATGTTTGCGATTCTTGAATCGCAGGGCACCGGTCCGTCCGCGCCTCCAAGTGGAGTCGGTCGTGATCGGTCGAGATACACCGCTCGCACGCCTTCGGGCTCGGGTGGCCGGCACGGTTTGCGGTAGTGGTCCCGCTCGGATAAGGGTAACCGTTCTCGCCATGCCTGTTCCAGGTCCCGGTCCTCGATGCGCTCGAGACCACGTGATCATGTGCAGTCTTCGAGGAGGACGTCGACGCCTGTGGCGCTGAGGTCGACTACCTCTCTCGAGGCTCTGCCTCCGAGGGGGTCGTCGACGCTGTCGGCGCCTAGGCCGTCGAAGGACACGCTCAGAGCTCTGGCTTCGAGGCCTGTGTCGACTCCTCCGATGCTGGCGGTGCTGCGGCTGACGTCAATGCTGATTCGCTCGACGCCAACTCGTTCGGCGCCCTCTACGCCTTTCGAGGCGGTGTCGGAGGGGCCCCGTGGCACGGGGGTAGCCCCTAGAAAGGCTCTGGCTAAGGTCAGGCATAGCTTTGGTCCCCATTTGTCTTCCTCTCACCACCTGGAGTACATTTCAGAGGGTGATGAGGGCTCTGATGACGGCTTGGTTCCGGTTACGGTGCCAGAGGAGCCTCTCTCGCGCCATAGCCAATTTGATGACCTGAGGCAGTCACTGCATGATGCCAGTGGACTGGACACCTCTCCGGAGGTGGAGTTTTGTAGGCCTGAGCCTGGCACTCATGCCGATTCTTCGTACCGGCGCCTTATGTCTCGGGTCACCGAGTACTTGGGATGGTCGGCTCCCCCAGGGGAGTTTGTTCAGGATGATCTCATGGACATCCTCGATCTTGGTCCCCCCCACTAACCCGGTACTGCCGTTTCATATGGCTCTGCAGAGAAGGGTGGCGGCGGCTTGGACTGCTCCGGAGAGTCTCCCGGCAGTGGGCAAGTCTTTGTCGCGAAAATACCATCCAGCCAGTAGCGACACCTGCTACTTGTCCAGGCACCCCACTCCGGAGAATTTGGTGGTGCAGGCGGCTACGGCCCCGGCAAAGCAGCCGTCGTATCCTACCATCCCTCCGGATAGGTACAAACAACGTTTTGATGGCTGGGCGAAGAACGTGTTTTCTTCAGGGGGTATGGCGCTTCAGGCGGCCAACTCCGTATGTGCCTTGTCTCGTTTCACACACACACACTCTGTGGAAATGTGTTGCATTAGCGGCTGAACATATTCCCGAAGGGGACGAACGGGATGGTTTTCTTGCTATGGTTCAAGATGGCAAGGATGCCATGTGTGAGGCCATTCAGTCGGGTTTGGACATGGCAGATTGTGTCATCCGGTCCATGGCAGCGAGCACCGTAATACGCAGTTTTGCGTGGTTGCGGAAGTCGGGGTTCGCTCCTGATGTGCAGTCCCGGCTCCTCAACATGCCCTTTGACGGTGAACATCTTTTTGGCAGCAAGGCTGACGAGAGCCTTGAGAGGTTGCAGACCTCCAAAGATGCAGCAAAGTCGTTGGGCGCTGCAGTTCGACAACCTCCGCCTTTTCGTCCTAGGGGACAACAATGGAGGGGAGGTTCCTTTCGCTATTACTCGTCCTTCAGTAAAGCGAGAGGAGCTGTCAGTTAAAGAGGCCACCGTAAGAGTGCCAGAGGTGGAAAACAGGGTACTCGAGGTGCCAAGGCCACTCGGGCAGTTGCGTCTTTGCCCTCAGGCAACGCCGCAGCCGCTACCACTCAGTCATGAGGCCAGGTCCCATGGTTCACCGGTTGGGGGAAGGCTGGCGCAGCATCTTGTAGAGTGGCAAGCCATTACTTCAGATGTGTGGGTTCTGGAGATCATAACCCACGGCTACTGTCTTCCCTTTCGGCAGAGGCCTCACGACAATCCACCTGGGAACCTCTTTGAAGAGTCTGGATCCACTCCTTGCGCAGGAAATTCAAGCCCTGCTGGAGAAAGGCGCCATAGAACTGGTGCCTGTAGCGGAGAGGAACAAGGGATGGTATTCCCCTTATTTTGTGATTTCGAAGAAAGACGGGGGATTGAGACCCATCATGGACTTGCGCGGTTTGAACAAACTCCTCAGGAAGGACAAGTTCAAGATAGTTACTCTCTCTCAAGTCCTCCAGGCCCTTCAACTTCAGGACTGGTTGGTGTCTCTCGACCTCAAGGACGCTTACTTCCATGTTCCGATCGATCCCAAGCACAAGAAGTACCTGAGGTTCGCCGTTGGCCACTCACACTTTCAGTTTCGGTCCTGCCGTTCAGATTGACCTCCGCCCCAAGGGTTTTCACCAAGCTCATGGTGGTGGTGGCAGCGCATCTGAGGAAAGGGGGGGGGGGGGATTCACGTCTACCCCTACCTGAACGATTTGTTGATCAGGGGGAGCTCTCCCGAGCAAGTCCTGGATCATCTGTCCATCACCTGCTACTCCCTTCACAAGCTGGGCTTCTCCCTCAATTTAAAGAAGTCCCATTTGACGCCAACACAGCGGCTCCAGTACATTGGAGCAGTGCTCGACACATCCCTGGGGCTGTTTTTCAACTTGCCCAGACGCTCCCGGAGTTAGAGTTCTTGAGGTTGCTCGGCCTCATGGCATTGTGCATTCTTCTGGTGCCAGAGGCTCGTCTGCGGATGAGATCTTTGCAGTGGGCACTCAAGATGCAGTGGTCGCACTCTTACGGCATGATGTCGGACCCTGTTCAGGTGCCGCCCTCGGTCGCTCAGGACCTTCTGTGGTGGGCCGTCGAAGGCAATCTGATGAAGGGGGCCCCATTTTGGCTGCCCTGGCCGGAGGTGACGATCGTGACGGATGCATCCCTCACGGGATGGGGAGCTCATGCCAACGAGTTGAGTCAGCGGTCGTTGTCTCCGTCGGAGTCCAGACTCCATATCAATCTGTTGGAGCTGAGGGCCGTCAGGCTAGCCCTGAAGGCTTTTCTGCCGACTGTGCGAGGAAAGAGGGTCCTGATTCTAATGGATAACACGGTGGCCTTTCACTACCTCAACAAAAAGGGGGGGGGCAGGGTCACTTCCTCTGTGCAGGGAGGCGATGCAGCTTGAGTTCTGGGCCATCCAGCAGGAAGTTTCGATCTCGGCTGTTCATCTGGCCAGAGACGACAACGAGACGGCAGATGCTTTGAGCAGGCAGAGCATGATCTCTCACGAGTGGGAGCTGGCTCAGGAGATTCTCCTGGAGATCTTCGCCCTTTGGGGGACCCCTCAAGCAGATCTGTTTGCCTCCAGTGTCAACTGGAAGTGCGAAAGCTTCTGCTCGTGGGAATTTCCTCCAAAAGGAGCCTTAGGAGACATGTTCGTGGTGGAGTGGTCATTCCCACTCCTGTACGCGTTTCCTCCAGTCCCCGTCATCCCACAAGTACTGCGGAGGTTAGAGGTCCGGTTCCCGGATGATCCTCATTGCTCCCGCGTGGGCCCGGAGGACGTGGTACCCGGACCTTCTCGACTTGTCCATCTGCCCTCCACGTCGTCTTCCCTACCGAGACGATCTGCTCTCACGGGAGGGGGGGGGTCAGGTTCTCCATCCAGAGGTCAGATACCTCAAGGTATGGAGGTTTACAGGAGGGAGCCTGGATCTCTCCCACTCGTTGTGTGGAGGTGATGGCCACAAGAAACGCTGTCTTCCACGACAGGAACTTCAAAAGTGCAGAATGCAGAGGCTCGAACGGTGGCCCATGAGCCTGGACAGCACCACGTTGAGCTCCCACACCGGAGCCTTCACCGGTGGGAACGATCGAAACAGTCCTTTCATGAACTCCTTCACCAGGCGGTGGAACCATAGGGATGACCGCCCCAGAGTTCTGGTATAGCGGGAGATAGCCGCCAAATGGATCTTGATTGAGACATGTGCCTGTCCCGCCTTGGCCAGTGATAGCAAGTACGGCAGCACCTGAGGGGCCGTAATCCGAAGAGGGTTGATCTTCTGTGCACGGCACCAGACAGAGAACCTCTTCCACTTGTGTCCATAACACTTGAGAGTCGAGGATGCTCTGGCCTTCGCAAGCACCTCCTTGCAGTCTGCCAGGATGTCGTATCCTCCAAACTCTAGAGCTGCAGGAGCCAAGCCTGCAGGTTCAGCGACCCACGGGTCGTGGTGGAGGATAGCACCTCCTTCTCTGGCGAGAAGATCCGCGTCTGATTGGGGGGGACGCTGACATGTCCAGAAGGTCCGGGAACCAAATCTGCTTCGGGCACGCTGGTGCGACGAGGATCATCCTGCACTGCGACCGCCTGAGTTGATTGAGTCACAGAAGCAAGGGCAATGGTGGGAACGCATACAGGAACAGGCCGTCCCAGGGGAATGAGAATGCATCACCCATACTTCCCGGGTGGGGAAACCTGCTGGCGAACCTCTGGCACTTGGCGTTCGTCGCCATCGCAAGTGGGTTGATCTGGGGATTGCCCCATTGTCGGAATAGGAGATCCACCTGATCGTGGCACGAGCGCAGCACCCTGCTGAGTGAGTCGGCAATGGTGTTTTTTTATTGCTGCCAGATGGAAGGGTACCAAAAACATCCCCTGGGCGACGGTCCAGTGCCACAGATCCTGTGCTTCCTTGGATAGGGCTGGGGATCTGGTGCCCCCTGCTTCCGGATGTAGAACATTGTGGTGGTGTTTTCAGTGAAGACCCTTTCCACCTTGCCCTTGAGGGACGGAAGGAACGATCTGAGGGCCTAGAACACAGCTCGGAGCTCCAGGACATTAATATGCAGTGACCTCTCCTCCGGGAGTCAAAGGCCTCTTGCGTGGAGATCTCCGGTGTGCGCGCCCCATCCCTCATCACCATTTCCTGATGTGCCGGGGTCTGGAAGTCCATACCCGCCGCCCGATGCGGATGGGTGCCCCACCACCGGATCACTTGGCGGAAAATCTCGTTAAGTGAGATCCTGTCTTCAAAGCTGCCCGCCGCTTGCATCCAACGGGCGTTGAGGAACTCCTGCAGGGGTCGCATCCGCAGTGTGCATAGGCGCATGAGGTAGATGCACAAGGACATCATGCTGAGGAGGGACTTGATGGACCTCACCCTGGCCACGTCCAAGGTCAACAGCTGTTGTACCTTGCCTAGGATGGCCTTCGTCCTTTCCTCCGACGGCAAAGCCAATTGCACCACTGTCGAGCCTGGCTCCTAGGAACAGGGCGACTTGCGATGGTACCTAGTGGGATTTTGCAAAGTTGATCGAGAATCCCGGATCCGTGAGCAGTTGGACGGTCTTTGCTGTGTGATCGACGGCGAGTTCTCTTGACTTCGCTCAGATGAGCCAGTCGTCCAGGTAGGGGAAGACGTGGATCCCCTGCAGGTGCAGCCACGCCGCCACTGGTGCTAGGCACTTGGTGAACACTCTGGGCGCTGACTTCAATCCGAAGGGGAGGGCCTTGAACTGATAGTGTCGCCCTTGGACCACAAATCGCAGGAATTGTTAATGTCCTTTTAGAATGCGGATGTGGAAGTAGGCATCCTCCAGGTCCAGCGTTGATAGGAAATCGCCCTCCTCCAGCTGTCCCAGCACGTGCTGGAGGATGACCATCCGGAACTTCTGGCACCTGATGTACTTGTTTCAACGACGAAGGTCTAGGATGGGTCGGCAACCTCCGGTCTTCTTTCGGATGAGAAAGTACCGCGAGTACACTCTGGAGCCTCTTTGGGACGAGTTCGATGGCCCCTTTTCTTAGCATCGCCTGTACCTCCAGCAGCAGCTGAGGGACGTGGTTTATCTTCCTCGCCACGGGTGGGATACGGGGGTACCTCCTTTGAAATTCCAGGGTGTGCCCGCGGGCCAGTGAATCCAGCACCCAACGGTCGGTGGAGATCGACTCCCACACGCCGATGAATTTCTCCAGCCGACCTCCCACCGGGGTGCTCAGGTGGGGGCCCAACGCCACGGTCGGTTCAATCCTGCTTCGCTGTGACCTTGCCCCCTTGGCCGCCTAGGCGACGACGACGAGATCCTCCTGTCTTGCCGCGTCCTCTGTAGGCCTCTTGCGACGAGGAGCGGGCTGCTTGGCGGTACGACGAGGAGCCGCCGCCTTTGGAGGCACCTTGCTTGCCTCCGGCGTTCCGAAAGGACGGCCGTCGTTGTTGGACACCCAAGGCCGGAGCCGTCTCGGTGTCCGCCTTGATGGCCTGTAGAGACTTGTCCACAGTCTTGCCGAACAGGTTGTTCCCGTGGAAAGGCATGTCCAGATCCTTGGTCTGCACGTCTTGGTGGAAGTCGGTGGCCTTAAGCCAATTATGCCGGCGAAGGCAAACACTGTTGCCCATCTGATGAAAGCCAGTATCGGCGATGTCCATGGCCACCGCCATGGCGTGGTCTGACGTCTCCTCGCCTTCCTGTAGGATTTCTAGGGCCTCGCCCCTCTTGTCGTCCGGAAGGAAGTCCAGCAAGGGAGCGATCTTGAACCACAGCTCCCTGTCGTAGCGTGCCACGATCACAAGGGTGTTGGCCGCTTTAATCGTCTCCGTCGATGAAATGACTCGTCGTCCCATGGCGTCCAACTTCTTCCCCTCGCCGTCTGGTCTTGGGCCCTGGATTCGTCGAACTACTTGTCCAGGATCCTTTGGACGCTTGCCAACTCATCGTTGGAGGTGGTATCCGAGTCCGTTACAGCTACTGATCCCCCCCTCCCCCCTCCTCTTTTCCCTGCTGGGGTTTTACAGGGGTCTTCTCGATAGGTAGAATAGATGATTCCCTCCTGGGCGGCAGGGAAACTAGCCCCGAAGTCGCCTCCACTGGGGAAGCCTCCATAGGTTTTGCCAAGGCCGGTACGACTCCCTCGATCGAGGCCTTAACAAGGTGAATCGGGGCCTTCACGACCTTGGGCGTGCCCGAGGCCTTCACCTTGGGAGGAGGGTCACTGCATTGCGCCCCCTTGGCTGTCTACGTCGTGATCGACCGGGGCTTCTCCCAAAGCTTACCTGGGTTCTCTGACTTCCCTTTCCCCAAGCCAGAGCGTTGGCTCGTGGTTGATGGCGTCAGTGATGGTGCACCCTGCCTGGCAGCCGAGGAGCCCGACCGATCGGCGCTCCTGATGCCCGCAGACTCACCGTCCTTAGCCTTTTGTTGGGCCCCCATCGCCGGAGCGCCCTCAAAGGTCTTAGAAGACCGCTCGGATTTCTTTTTCTTACCTGTTGCTGGACTCTTCCCCCTCCAGCCAGTTGGTGAGTCGAATCAGACGATCCTTTATCGTCCATTTTGACATATTCTTGCAAAACGCAAAGTCCTTCTCCACATGCGTTTTGTCTTCGTGAAGGCAGTAGATGCACCGAGAGTGCTCATCCTTCTTAAAGACGTTCTGGAGACCGCAGCCAGGGCAGCTCCTCAACAGTTTGAATCCAGTAGGCGTCATGCTTCCCGTCCTGGGCCATGTCCACGAGGTAGGCCTCAAATCTTCCAGAATCCTCTGAGAAGTGGAAACGCAACATTGGGGGGGCCTAGGGGGGGGTAGAAAATTCCAAAAACGGGTCTCCGTTAGTCAGAAGCGAAGTTGGTGGAGCTTGAGGCTCGATTAACTGAAAATATAAGAGTAAACGCTTCGAAAAAACACAGTAAAAGCTCGAGAGCTATAGCATGAGGACTCCCAACACTTGAACGTGCGATAAAATCTGAAGATGGCTGCCAGAGGAGGGGCTTAGGTAGAGGGCAGTCATTGGCTGGGGGCAGTATGACCCACAGACCAGTGATCAGTTATTAGTAGAAAGAAAGTTCAGAAACGAAACTGATTTTTTTTTTTCTTTCTTTACCGAGGATTCCCAGCCTGACGACGGGGAATATTCATGAGCATGTAAATCCATGCCAGACCCCATGCGGGAGAACCGACAATGGTCAAGCCCCAGCCTCCCCAACAAAATCCAAGGGTACTTCCTGGTCCTGAGTCCTGAGATAATGAAAAAGGAAATTACCACCTGCAGGCTCACCACACGCATATGGCGAACATGCGCCCTCCTCAGGTCCTCCGGAACCCCTGGATTGCCCTACCAAAAACGCTGTCTCCTCAGCATTTTAAGATAAGTATTGGCGGGCCCCCCCACGGCTCATGCCCATTTCCAAGGCACAGACCATCAATGAGTACTTGGAATGACCTTTTCAGGCAGTTGCCAGACCCCGCCACGTTGGCGGAGTGCATGGCCATGGCCACACTGGGGGGCGGTCTGTTCCTGATACCTCAGGCCCCCCTCACATTGTATAAGTTGGGGCCCTCCCATTGGAGGCCCCGTTTTAAAAGTTCAGAGACAGAGTGACCAGCAGTCGCTATTCCTCTATAATGACGGCTAGTCCTCCCTCCCCGGCGATGGACCCCCCGGGCTCTCGAACTCTCTGATTTATCTCCCTCAACTTCAAGGGCCTGAATTCCCCAGCTAAATGTAAATCTATCACCAAGTGGCTCCTAGATGAAGACACAGGTGTGGCCTTGCTACAGGAGACCCACCTGCTCCTCGGGGATTTCGGCCACCTCAGATCTAAAGACTTCACATTGCAGTGCCTGGCCTCGGATGGCACCAAAAAACGAGGAACAGCGATCATCTTTAGAAAGGGCCTGGACCCGCAGATCCTAAACCCCAAAATAGATCCAGAGGGCCACTATGTGGCAATCAAGTGCCTCCTACTGGGCCAACTTTGCACTCTGATCTCAGTCTACACCGCTAACGTGGGCCAGACAGCCTTCTATGACTCCTTGGGCACAACCCTCTCAGCCTTCTCAGAAGGGTTGAAGGTAATTGGAGGTGACTTCAACGGAGTCCCGGACCCTACGAAAGATAAGTCACACCCCCCTCCTCCAAAGATCTTAACAGAGCCCTGGGAATCCTATGCCTCTTCAGGACCCTGGAGGTGGTGGATGCCTGGAGGGTGCTCCATGCTACAGAAAGGGACTTTTCATTTTAATCATACGTCCACAGGACCTTCTCTAGAATTGACCTCCTCCTAACTTCTCCGCAAATTCTGGCTTTCACCAATGAAATCTCTATTGGAACACGCACCCTTTCAAACCATGCACCAGTAATCCTGGAACTCCGAGCCCACCAGGCTACACTCCCTCCACTGCGCCAGTGGGCTTTATTTGACCAAATCCTCAACGATCTGCCCCTGAGAGATTCAATCGCCTCCACGATCCGTAACTTCAAGGAAAATCGCAATGAAGACACCTCTCAGGCGAACACATGGGATGATATGAAAGCGGTGGTCTGGGGGGGGAAACTCATCGCCCAAGGAGTGGCATACCACAAAGCTAGGTGCCAAACCCGCCTCTCTCTGAACTCCAAGAAGCAGAAAAAACGCACAAGCTGAAGGGATGGTCCCCGAAGACACAACATGCGATCTGCACTGCCCGAAACAAAATCGAGGCGCATTAAGCGAATAAACTGTTGGTGAGCAAACTAGCCAAGGCAAAACAGACCAACACCATCACCGGAATACGGGACTCAGGGTAGGGTCCACTATGCAGAGTGGGAAAAACAACAATTGGCGGTGAACCACCTGACCCAGGTGATGTCCCCCACTCCCAGAGACCAAAGCAAATAAAGGGAGTACCTACTAAAAGCGACGCTACCCCACCTGAAGGAGTCATCCCAAATAAACCTTGACGCTCCAATCACGAACAAGGAAGTTGAGGAAGTTATTAAAGCCCTCAGATCACAGGGCCCTGGGCCCGACGGGTTCTCCGCAAAATTCTATAAAATCATCCGACTGCAACTGGTGGCCCCTATGGTCGCCCTATTTAACTCCTTTAGGGACTTGGGCACGGTTACTCCCTCAATGGCAGAATCCATCACAATCCTGTTGCCCGGGAAAGACCGAAAGACCCAGCCTCATACAGATCAATTGCCTTGATGACTATAACATTTATTCGAAAATCCTGGCCAACCGCCTTGCAGTGATCCTGCCTGAAATAATCCACCCAGACCAATTGGGCTTCATCGCCAATAGATCCACGGGAAATAACGTCTGCAGATCTTTGAACTTGATTGATCTGACAACCCGTAAATCGCAGAAGCTAGTCCTGGTGGCCCTGAATGTGGTCAAAATGTTCGACAGCGTGGACTGGACCTTACTGAGCCGAACCATGGAAGCCTTTCACATCGGACCCATGTTCTGGAAGATGGTCCTAGCGAGCTACCAAGCTCTGAAAACCCTCTGAGTCAATGGTGCCCTTTCTACCCCAATATCGCTAGGCTGCGGGACCAGGCAGGGATGCCTGCTATCCCCATTACTCTTTGCCATGGTGATGGAGCCATTCGCCCAGAGGATCAGAGCCAACCCCAACATCAAAGGCTCTCAGATTGGCCTCACCCAACACAAAATAGCCCTCTACGCAGACGACGTCCTGCTCACTCTCTCAGAACCCACTCGCTCCCTACATCACGCCTTGACAGAAATAGACAATTATGGGAAAGTCGCAGGCTTCTCTATCAACTACCGTAAATCAGTAGCCTTGGGCTCAGGTCTGTCACTGAGAGGCCCTCTCCTCACTATGCCCCGCACAATGGAGTGAAAACATTATCCCCTATGTGGGAGTCCAAATCCCGGCGGACCCTAAAGCAGTTTATCAAGCAAACTTCCCCCCACTCTTTTGCGAACTAGAAAAAGACCTGAAGAGATGAGCAAAGCAGGAAATCTCCCTGGTGGGACGCATCACAGCAAGCAAGATGAATCTTCTTCCTAGATTCCTATATGCATGCTCCGCTCTCCCAGGGACTCAAGAGGAAACTGCTCCAATTCATCTGGAATGGCAAAATGGCCCGAATCCCCCTATGAACCATGCTGGGAAACGCTCGACTGGGAGTCCACGACCTTCAGAACTACCAAATAGCGGCCAAACTGGCCCACATTCAGGCCTGGATACTGTCCTCTGGGCGCCCCCGATGGGTGGAAATAGAACAATCCTGGCTGCCTCTTCCTTTACGTTTCCATCCACACGCACCACCCCATCTCCAACAAAACAGAGATGAACTTCTACTTTCCACCAGACACACGCTAAAAGCATGGGACTGGGCGCATCAGCGATAAAAGATCCCGAAGGGCTTCAGCCCCTACGCCCCGGTCTTTATGTACCCCTCTTTTGCCCCCGGAACCAATCCCTAGAACTTTAAGAACTGGATAAGGGTAGGCTTGGAGTCACTGTGCCAACTTTATATGGAAGGCCACCCGCGAACATTTGAACAATGTAAAGAGACCTTTCAATTGAAAGAAACAGACCGGTTCACCTATATTCAGCTGTGACACTGGTGCTCCCATCCACAAACCCAGGAAGCGGCAACACGCACGCCAACGCCACTTGAATTAACATTGCAAGATTTCCTGACCCGGGGAAGGATCTCGGCCATATATAAACATTTTTCAGGGGACTTTCTCGGGTCCAAAACCCGAGCAATGACCCAATGTGAGGCAGACCTAGGGCACCCGTTAACTGACCAGAACTGGGTGGATATTTGGTCACGAACTCACTCCGCGTCCTCCTGCATCACAAACCGAGAATGTGCATGCAAACTACTATTACGGTGGTATTACCTGCCCCTAATATTTCATCACATAAACCAGGCCCTAAGCCCCGATCTGCTGGAGACAATGTGGTCACACAGGTACCTTTTATCACATGTGGTGGATGTGCCCAAAGGTGCAACTTTATTGGTCCCAATGCGTAACCACGTTTGCCGACATCACCCAGAAAGCAATTCCACTGGAACCTGAAACCATCCTCCTGGGGGCCCCAGTCCTGGGATGCTAACCAAGATCGGGAAAAAGGACCACACACTTGACTCAATGCCTCCTGGCAGCGCAGATTGTGGTGGCTCGTACTTGGAAGACTGCTGAAGGACCACTGATGGCATTATGGTAGGGAAAGATGTGGGACATTCTAATCGCAGAAAAGATAACGCCAAGAGCCGGGACTTTGCACCGCTACTGGGACACCTGGGCCCCATTTCTAGACTACAACCGAAAGTTCCCGGCCATAACCTTCCTACCCCGGAACACCGCGAGAGTACTGGAAGGGACAAATGAAGCTGGGGGAAGAAGAAGCAGCAGCAAAGGGGGACCGGGCAGGGGAGGATTCAGGAGGGGTTAGGGGCTGACTGCCATGTGCTGATTTTGTCTGTAATGTTTTCACTCTGCTCTGTTGCAAAAATAAACGCATCGATAAACTCTGCGGCCGAATGACTGAGGCGGAGCAAGGGATAGGCAACAGGGAGGACAAGGTGACCACCCTGCAACGAGAAGTGGCCAAACTTCAATAAACAGTCAAAATTGTGGCAAAGAACGAAGACCTGGAAGGGCGATCAAGATCGCATCCTGGAGATACCGGAGTCCACACCAATTGATGACATGGATTAATTTGTGGAAAAGCTGCTTGTGGAAGTTCTGGGTGAACACCACCTCCCCTGCCCTGTTCTCAATATGTTTATGGTGGAACAGACACATCGATCACTGGCTGCCAGACCCAGCCCTGCGGCGCCGGAATTCCCCATCATTGCCAGAATATTCCGTTACTTTGACAGGGATGTACTGCTTCGTACTGCCAGAGATGGGAACAAATTACGATGGGGTTCTGCTACCATTCACCTTTTCCCAGACTTCAGCTCAGTAGTACAGGAACAAAGGAAAACCTTCCAGACAGTAAAAAACATGCTGTGGAGAAAGGAAGTTCGATACTCAATGACCTATCCTGCCAAGCTCAGGGTGGTCCACAATGGTACAGTGACCTTCGCATCCCCCGATGCTGCTGAGCATTTCGCGTAGGGTCTCCTGACCCCAATGGACCACCTCGGCGCTCCGATTGTTACCACCATTAATAATACATTATGGATCGTTATTTAGCTGCTCAGGCACACTAAATGGTGAGTTCCAGACGGGGCAGATAAGGACGCAAAGATGCTGGACACGGCCATTGCCGCAAGGAGCGATCTGGCTGCTTACAGCTCCCCAATTTCCACAGTCACTCTGGACACTGCGGGATGTTTTGGAGGGGGTGGGTAATGGTAGCCAGTAGGTTTGTGGTGTGGGTCGTGGGTGGCTATTATTGGGTTATGGTATTATACATGTTTATCTGACTTACTTCATAGCGGGCGTGGAGGGAGGAATCTGATTACAGCGCAGGAACGAGCAAATCTATGTCCAAGGCACACAATGATTACAATCTGGCCACTGCACCAACCACGACTGAACCAAGAGGGCATCATAGGTTTTTACCAATCCTTGCCACTGTTTGCAATACAGGAATGCCTAAAACTATGAGGAAAGTAGACAATGTCATGGAATATACATGGGTTTACCATTCAGAAAAAGTCTGCCTGATCAATTATGTCAAGAATTAGAATGGAAATAATCTATGCTTGCAAGAAACACCTAAAGCGGGGAGGGACTCCTCCCTAGCATAGCGGGCTGGGGAATCCACAGGTATTGCTCTTCATACACCTCACACTCCTGGGGGGTGGCCACGTATACACACTGCACCTTAGAGCTTAAATTAGATGACCAGATCGGTGACAAAGGAAGATCGGTATATTATACCGTCTGGGGAGATATCTGAATTAAAACTCCTCCTGATGAATATTAATGCCCCAAATACAGACTCGCCAGAATTCTTTCACCGCTGCACCAACCATATTCATAAATTCCCGGACTATGACATTGTGTGGGTGGCCGATTTTAACATGGCCATTACTTTAGACCTGGATAGATCATCAACGGTACAACACACCCTGCCTCGTGTGGGCCATGCCATTGCAAACTATAACGGGCTACACAATAAATGGCACAAGATGCATCCCGATAACAGGGAATACTACTTCTATTCAAGTGTGCATGGTAGCTCCTCCAGAATAGACTACGTTATGGCAACATCCCCCCTGGCTGGAAATGTGACTGAGACAGACCTGCTCCCCCCCACCTCCCCATAACCTCTCGGACCACTCCCTGACCCGGGAGTGATCTGGGAGGCCTTTAAAGTGTACCTTGGGGGATGTTGTATGTCAAAAGAAGGTGGAGGTTCTGAAGGCTCTACGCAGCTCCATGCTCGCACTAGAAACTGCTATTAAAGACCTAGAAATACAATCGGGATCTTCAGACTCGTTCAAGATTCACAACACTCAGAGCGAGATGAGATGAGCTTGCTGGCAATCAGAGAGGGAACTTTCCTTGGTGACCACATCGCAACTATGTGATATGGTAAGGCTGACCGACCTAGCAGGACACTCTCCTGGGCAATCAAACAAGAACACCAACTGATGCCCATCATGGAGGTAGAGGGCCTGAGCGGGAACCTTAGCAGAGATCTGGATGGGATCAATGGGGTCTTTTGGGAATTCTACGACCGTTTATACACATCCCAATTCGATGTTGGACATGACATCATAGCGCAGTATCGGGACAAAATAGCCCTGGGGTGGCTAGACCTGACCCAGGAAGAGACCCTAAACACGCCCCCTACAGATGAAGAGATCTGTAATGTCCTCTCCCTTCCCAACAGTAAGGTTCCTGGCCTGGATGGGATAACGGCCGAACTCTGTAAGGCCTACGTGAACCTACTGCTGCTACACCTGTGAGATATGTATGAGAATGCTATATCCTCGGGCATTCTACCCGAGTCTACCAGAACCGCCCTGGTAACAGTGCTCCTTAAACCAGATAAAGATCCCAAAAAATGCACCTCGTACAGACCACTGTTCCTAATCAACACAGACCACAAAATATTAGCTAAAATACTTGCGTACTGACTTACCCTACATGCCTGCTTTGGTACTCCCGCACCAGGCAGGATTCATCCCATAATAACTTAAGATGGCTATTCACGCTTATACATAATGTCTATCCAGAAATACCCATTGCAATGGTTCGCACTAGACACAGAGATGGCCTTTGACTTTGTGGAATGGCCCTTCCTGTTCAAGGTCATCCCTGGTTCTGGTTTTGGTCTTCCATTTATAAAGTGGATCTGCCTGCTGTACACTGCAGCCAGGGCTGCGGTATACACTAATGGAATGACCTCGGAATATATCCATCCCACACAGAGGACATGACCGGGATGCCCATTATCACCAATCCTGTTCGCCCTAGCGGTTGAACCTCTAGCATCTACATACGAGAATACCATGCTCATCGAGGCATAAGGATACAATCACACCTCTCCATTGTCTCCCTGTATGCGGATGATCTTCGTTTATATGTTATACATCCCAAGCAGAATTTACCACCACTGACCCAGGAAATAAGCAGGTTTGGGGATCTCTCAGGGTTGAGAATAAATTGGGCTAAATCAGATGAATTGCCTTTACCCCCAAGTGTCCAGCAGTCAGATATTTGGAAGGATTTCCGCTGGTGCCCCCTTGGTATAAAATATCTGGGTGTCCTGGTGACTATCAGTGGGAGATCTATATAGAGAAAGCTATGTAAAGGCTCTCGAATTACTGCAACACAGAGTGGGATTGTGGATCCTTCTGCCTATCTCACAAGCTGCCTGCATCTCCTTGACAAAACTGGTAGTCCTGCCTAAACTACTCTATGTATTTTAACATTGTACCTACCGGGCGCCCTGTAAGCGTCTGGTACCGGCTTAAGAGCCTGATGGTGGATCTAACCTGGGCAGATAAACAGGCAAGGGTGTCCTATGACATCGTTGCCCTTCCCTATGAATGAAAACCAATCAAGGAGCAATTTTTGCTTCATGCTATGGAAAATACTAACACGTGGCCCTGGAATGCATGGTGTTTATAAAGAGATTAGTCGTCTCCCCTGAAGAAAGTTCATGCAATTACAGCCTGGAAGAACTGAAACATGTCGGGATTGTTTTATGTCATTTGAGTGATATACTCAATGAGTGTATTTATTGTACTACGTCATTTGGTTGTTTTTGTTGTCCAAATTCTGAGTGTAGTCATTTTTTGTGTATTAGTTGTTTTTTTTGTTTTTTTTTGTTCATCATATATGTAATGTTTGGGTCTAAATCATTTTTCATGAAAATAATTTCTTAATGAGTAACTTTCTATTAAATATTGTTTTATAAAAAACCTTTTTGGTAATATTGGAACTATACTGAGTCTTTTTTTTTTAAGACTTAGTTTAAAGAGTCCTCTCCCTCTCTCTCTCTAAACCAGTGTAGTATACATCAGCAAATTTGGTATACATAGAATCAGGTTGGAATTCCCTTTCTGGAAAAACTTCAGACAGTGAAGCGAGAAGACCAGAGTGAAGCAGATTCAGTTCTGGCCGGTGCCATAAGACTGGGATCTTGAAGAGTCCAGAAGGACACGGGGAGTCTCTTCTTTATTCCAGCGGTCAGCTTGAAGAATATTGTTGAAATGTTAAAAATTCACTAAGGACTCAGGGAGCCTCTCTCGTCCTGGTGGGGTTGAAGGACAGTGTTCAAGTAGATAATAACGCAAGGTCCGTGGAAAGAACTTGATGAGGAATCTAAAATTGAAAAACTCAAAAAACAAAGCCTATTTGCAAACTAGGAGAAGGGAGTGATTCTCCTAGTCCTTGGATATTTGTGGAATTGTATGAAAACCTGAACTTTGAGTGACTTCTACCCAGGAGAAGGGAGTCGTTCTCCTGGGTTGGGATAAGCACTCTTTTCCTCAGTTTGGTAATATGGTGAAACGGGAACTGAAGAATCTGGCTAAGCAGAGACCAGCATCCTTTGGAAGTTGTCTTCGAGAGCATTGAGACAACCAACGCGCCCCCCCTCCTATAAGCAGAGTTGGTCACCATGTGACCAACAAAGGTTTTGTGTGACACAGGGATCACCTGAAGAGTCTGCTTTCCCCCCTGTCTTTTCAACAGAAAAAAACTCATGAACCCCCTTTAACCTGTACACAAGGAACTTTAAGGGAAGCAAACAAGAGGAAAAGATTCTAAGTAAAAAGAGACTTTCAGGTCCGTGTCTAACATAAGGTAGGAGAAGGGAGGCATTCTCCTAGCTATAGACAATTCAACCCATGAGAAGGGAGGCATTCTTCTGGGACAGGGTTTTTGTTGTTATGCACTTTTGTGTTTCAGTGGTAAGGATAGTTTTAGAGTTTGGACATGGACGGACCATTCTTTTTCTTTTTTTGTTGTTGGAAGAATCAGACTTCTGGCACACCCGAGTTCTAGTATGGTTGTGAAGTGACCAAATACACGCAGGAAGACGTGATTGATTATTATGCTATTTATTTACATTAATAGCTAAGTGATAGTGATTTGGCCCCACCGACCGCGGAAAGCAACTGACATGAAACGGGTTTGAAACTCGCATTCCAAACATACATCATTGTATTCTATTCACCCTTCCATCACGAGAGCTCGGGCAAGTTCTCGTGATGAAATGATGAAAGGATATTACACATCTCCCCTCCTTAGTCTCTTGCTGTTTATGGAACACAGTCTAGTATGCTTCTTCTGTATGTTCCGTAATATTAGACAAAGTCCTTCATGTGGTTTGGTTTGTGGATTACTCTTCCTGTTCTTGACATATGCAGAGAATCTGGTTTATATGTTGGCAAGGAAATTTTTGATATTACATTTCTATTCAACCTAGATCTCACATGCTCAACATTCCTCTTCATGCTTTCATTACCATTTCTCTTCATGCTTTCATTACTACCTCTACTGAATTGCTCCTTGTGTTCCACTTCACCGGCTTTCACATCCTTACTTGACTCCATCACACATACTCTCTCCATATTCCAGACTCTACCATCTTGCACCCTCACCGCATGTCTAAATACCTCAATCACACTCGCTGGTTTGGACCATTTGCAGGGTCCATCTCTTAGTACAGGGGGTAGATTAATTCTCACTAGACCCCCTACTCTGGGAACCTTGTTTCTTTTCCCTCCGCTCATTAGACTATCATGAGCTGCCTTATTCCTCAACTGGATTTTCCTGATACTCTCTACTGCCTCTCCAAAATCTTTTCTTACTATAGTCTCTCTCTCCAACCAAGATGGTGTCAATTTGGTGTTTGCTCTGCGCCCTCTACTTAACTCAAAAGGTGATAGACCAGTTGTACTATGGGGAGTAAAACGGTGAGCAATTATTTTTCTTCTCACCGCTTCTTCCCAGTTGAGCCCATTTGACCAAGCCCACCGAATGGCATCCTTGAGTACTTTATTGAATCTCTCAACCACCCCATTGGTTTGTGGGTGGTATATTGCGCTAGTTTTGTGTACAATGGAATTACTGGTACAGAACCTTTCCATCTCTTTTGACCTAAATTGGACACCATTATCAGTTAATATGCTTCTTGGGAAACCCTCTCTGGTGCATATCTCTGACAAAAAATCTATCACTATTTTAGCATTCATATGAGGTTTGATTAAGACTTCTACCCATCTGGTCAGAAGGTCAATGACCACCAGGCAAAATTGTTGCTTACCATCACAATGAATAGGCCCTAGTATGTCCATGCCTACTTCATCCCATACTTTTCCTGGAATATTCGTTATTACCATAGGGTATCTCACACTCACACACGCCCTGTCACTCTGATTACAAAGGATACATTCTCAGATGGTTCTCTCGATTTGTAGGTCACATCCTGGCCACCAGAAATCATTGCGTATTCTCTGTTTAGTCTTGACAATTCCTTGATGACCTTCGTGGCCCAGATCGATGATTCTTTGTCTCAGACTTGTAGGCGGAATTATTCGATCTCCTCTCATAATTCTGTCATTTGCTACATTGAGTTCATCTGCAACTCTCCAGTATTCGATGAGACCGGACCTTTCAAATATAACTTTCTTTAGACTTCCATTGCTTTGTATAATTTGCTTCAACTGTTTTATGTTTTCACCTTGTCTCTCTGCTTCTTCCCACTCAGTTTTGGATATGGATAGTGCTTCAACATTCAAAACAACCTCTGGATTGTTTTCACTTTCATTATCTACCTCAGAATTGTTGGTAAGTCGCGACAGACAATCAGCAGCACGATTCTTCACTCCCGGTACATATCGTACTGTACAGTTGTACTCTTGCAGAAGTACAACCCATCTTTTAATCCTTTTAGATACATTGTCCAAACCTTTATTCATAATGACATGTATCAATGGTTTGTGGTCAGTGCGAATCTCCACCTCCACTCCCCAGATGAAATTCCTGAACTTTTCTGTTGCCCACTTGATGGCCAGTATTTCCTTTTCTAATGCAGCATACAATCTTTCTGCACCCTTTAACAATCTAGATGCAAATGCGATAAGAACTTCTTTTCCTTCGACTTCTTGTGTGACAACAGCTCCTAACCCTAGGTTGCTTGCATCTGTTGTTATTATAGTCTTCCTCCCACTCTTGAAATTCTTCAACGATGGTGCTCTGTTTAATTCTGATTTGATATTTTCAAATTCTGCTTCGCACTCCCTGTTCCATTCAAATGACTTCCTCTTTAAAAGTTCACGTAGCGGAACAGTATGTATGGCAAAATCCTTTATAAACTTAGAATAGTACTCCGCCATTCCAATGAACGTACGCACGCCTTCCTTTGACTCTGGTCTTGGCATGTTCATTATGGCATCAGCAAGTTGCTTCTTTGGTTTTATGCCGCTAGCAGATATGGTATGCCCTAAATATTCGATTTTGCTACGATTTATATTACATTTATCTTTACTAAGGGTCATACCTGCTTCATATAACCTCTTGTAGACATGTTGTAATCTTTCATTATGCACCTTCTGGTTGACGGCGTGTACCAATATGTCATCTTGAAAACAAATAATCCCTTCGTCACCTTCAAATAGTTTGTGCATGATTCTCTGAAATACTGAAGCAGCTGACACCAACCCAAATGGCAATCTTCTGTAGTGATACAGCCCATCTGGCGTGATAAAGGCTGTAATTTTCTTAGAATCTTTATGGAGTTTAACCTGGTGGTATGCTGATGTTAGATCCAGAGTGGAAAAATACTTTGAGGGTCCAATAGTGGATATAATCTCTTGAATATTGGGGAGTGGATGTCTGTCCGGGATCACGCTCTTATTTAGTTCTCTCATGTCTACACATATTCTCAATTTTCCGGACTTTTTTCTTAATACAACTAATGGTGAAACCCATTCACTGGCATCTATTCTTTCGATGATCTTCTGATCTTCTAATAATTTAATCTCCTTTCGTACTTCTTCTCTCATTGAGAGCGGAATGTTGCGTAACTTCTGTGCAACAGGAACATGTCCTGGCTTCATTTTGATCTCATGAACAAACCCACGCAGACATCCAATTTCTTTCCTGAAAATTTCTTTCATCATATCAGCTTCTATGGTGATTTCTTTGTTTCCTTGAATTCCTCCAGCGTTGCTTTCAACCGAATATACAGACTCATCCGACGCAGCACCTAACTTCACTTTGAGTTTGCATTGGTGAGTCCAACTTAACAAAGGCGTTCTCCCCTTCTTTGTTATGTATATTTTCCCATTTACTTTCCTCTCCTTGAATTTGAGTGCTCCCCAAAACCATCCAATGACATCTATTTTAACTTCGCCATATGCCCTGGGTTTTATGTCTGGTTCATGCAGGTACTCATGTTTCTTCCTGTCCCAGAAGATTTGTGGTATCAAAGTATATTTTGCACCTGAATCAATCATCATGTGCATGTTGGTTCCATCAACACAAACTACACCCTTGGGGCTTTCTATTTCTTGTTCATTTTCATCGTCAGTCATGACAAACACGCATTCTTCTCCATCTTCATCACTATTTTCATCGCTTCCTATCCAGTTAGTGGAAGTGTTTTGCATTCTGCAACATCGGGCGTAATGCCCCTTGCCTTTGCATTTCCCACATATAATTTTCAAAGCAGGACATTCCGGGTTATCCGCCCAGTGATCCATGCTATCACATCTAAAACATCTCCCTGTATTCTTCCTTCTAGGATCGTCTCCTCGCCTATGCGGACTTTTCTTTCTCACATCATTGTTATTAACTCTGGAACTTGGTTTTTTTTTTTCTATCATCATTCCAAGGTAATCTCCCGTTCCTTTCTGATTTGTATCTCCTATTGGGATTTCCTGAAATTTGAGCAATGGGTTCGTTCTCTTTACTTGTGGTAAGTGTTGCATTCTTCTCTTTGGAAATTTCATGTTTAATATCAGTAGTTTGTATCCTGCTTTCTAATTCTTTAACACATTTCTCAGTGTGCTCCACTTCCTTGGCCACACGTAAGACAGTGTCCAAGTTGGGGTCGTCCTCAGCCCATAATCTTTCTCTTACTTTGCTACTCCTACACTCCAGCATGAATTGATCTCTCAACCTCTCATCCAACTGAGCATTGAAATTGCATGTCTTGGCTAGCTTTCTCAAGCTAGTGATGTATTGTTCTATGCTTTCACCCTCTCCTTGAGTTCTTTTCCCGAATTTAGAACGTTCCAAAATAGTGCTCAGTGTCTTTTCATAATGTTTTCCCATCTTCTTCACTGACCGCTCATATTCATTTAAGTCATTATCTTCATCAGAAGGCAGATCTGGTAGATCTTCAAATTTTTCTTGCCCTGCCGGGCCCAAACAATGCATTAAAAGGGACTTCTTCCTCTCCACGCTGCAATTCTGACCACACACAACACCAGCGTAATGTTCAAATGATTTAATCCATCTTTTCCATGGAATAGCTGGATCACCAACATCCGAAAGGAAGAACATTGGCGGTGGTACACTATTGAAAGACATGCTGACTAAAATGTGTATGTCACAAAATTGGAAAGGATTGACCAAAATTGCGAATTCCGGTCCTTTTATTGTCTTTTAGATTGGAGGCTTGAAAATAGTTATTTATCAGCCAAACATATGACTTCCTGCAGATTAAACGCTTGTCAGTTCAAATGTATGTATACTTTCACTTTCCATGTGATTGCGCCTTTATACTGGGAGTTATGGCAGATGAAAAAAACTTGTAACAGGCAAAAAGCACCTCTATTCTGTGAAATACGGTAAGATTAACAGCACAGGCCAAGATGTCCGGACGACATACATTGAAAGTAAACACAAGCAGGGTTAACGGATATCACTCACTTAATTGACCTTGACTGGCGTCGCTGGAAGTCGAGTTGATTGTAAGTGGAGCGGAGCGGCCACAGCTTTTATGACAGCTGCAGGGCCTGCTCACGCACATAAATCACGGCTGACAAAACGAGCGTCGAAGATGGTAGAAAGATTCAGGTAAAATGAAAGCCTGGGGCACACAAAGGGGCGGTGGGGCCTGAAGATCCTCGTCGCCACTTGAAGTGACCAAATACACGCAGGAAGACGTGATTGATTATTATGCTATTTATTTACATTAATAGCTAAGTGATAGTGATTTGGCCCCACCGACCGCGGAAAGCAACTGACATGAAACGGGTTTGAAACTCGCATTCCAAACATACATCATTGTATTCTATTCACCCTTCCATCACGAGAGCTCGCGCAAGTTCTCGTGATGAAATGATGAAAGGATATTACAGGTTGAGTTTTAGAAGATCACCTATAGAGATAATACTTAATAAAGGTTTATAGCCCAAACTTCATGGACCTAGTCAGACTCCTCATTCTGTGTCACCACAGGGTATTTCAGGCTGTAAGCTTAGCCTGTATGTAATTTAATGCACTTTCTTTTCCACACCTGTTGGAGCACATGCTGCCTCGTGCAGTATTATGCAGGATGCCTCGAACCTGCCCACGTCTCCATACCGTCTCCATCCTGTGTAGTATCTTTGGGGTTTCCCCATAAGGAGTCATCCGTCCTATCGTCCATAATGTCCCACCTAGCCGTATGCTGCAGTTGGAATGCTACAAAATATAGCTCAAAGTCTGGGTGGGCGACTCCACTGGAGCTTCCTGTGCAGCGTCTTAAGTGCTACCCTGGAACAGCCCACAGAAATTCCCATATCTTACTATCAAGTGCTTTGAAGAAGGGAAGTCCTAATCTTATATTGGATATTGATAAATTCCGTCTAGGTAGGACGACCATTTTACAGATTGCTATCCTTCTTCCAGAACTCTATTCTACCCCCCACCCCCCCCCCCGGCCAGTGATTGCCCCATCTACATTATATTGGAATGTATCTGCTACAGTGTGATGGATCTGTATGCCTAAATACATGTAGGAGTCTGTTTCCTAATGTATTCACACTTCCGGTACGTCTTGTGCTGATTTCCCTTTAAGAGTTCCTAACAGAAAGACTGCAGATTTTTTTTCCATGTTGATCTGGAATCTGGGCAGCTTCCTGAGATTTTCCAATATTTCTAGCATATATGGGATATGTAGTCCTGGATTCTGTATATATAAAAGAGCATTGTCCGCGTACATGGAGATCACGTGTGGTTGGCCATCCATTGGTATACATGCATCTTTAAATTGCTTCCTAAAAATATTCATCAAGGCTTCCAATGCCAAAGCAAACAAAACTGGAGACGAGGGGAACCCTGCCGTGTGCCACACTCTAGCTGCCATCTAGGGGAAACCTCTCTACCTGTTTCATCCTAGCCAATGGATCCCGATATAGTGGTCCGATCCATTTCACCATATTCGGACCCAGCCCAACTTGTGTTAGTACCTGGAAGAGTCATTCCCATTCTACTGATAAAATGCTTTGACTGCGTCTAGAGAAATCATTGCTAATTCCTCTTCCGTGTGCCCTATCCTCTCTATAGTATGTTCGAGTCTCCGTAGGTTCATTGTCGTGTTCCCCCCCCCCTATCCCCTTCATACAAAACCACATTGGTCTTGGTGAACCAAATGCGAGGTCTCTTTCAGTAAGATTGCCCAATACTGTGCCCAGGATTTTTGTGTCTAAACTTAACAATGAAATTGAATGATACGACTCGCTGCATTGCAGATCCTTTATTGACTTCAGTAACACCGCTATTATTGCCTCCCTCATGGACATCGGAAGATGTCCCTTCTCAAAGGCAAAATCATAGAACAGTTGTAAAAATCTGCCAGGACACCATCTCCCGCTGGTGTCTTCCCATACCCCAGGGATTCAATTGCTAATCTAATCACCCCTTCTGTCAGCTGTTTCTCCTTAGTTTGTATGGCTGTTGCCTCCAGCTTTGGTAGAGAGACTTGTCCCAGCACCTCGTCTTATCCTCAATGCCACTGGACACCCACATTTAGATAAACTAGCAAAGTAGTGGAAGAGTTAATTAATGCCTTACTGCATTGTAATGAGGTTCCCTCTCTCTAATATGATCTGGGTTAAGGTGCTATGTGGCTTTTCCCGTCTAAGGAGCCAAGCCAGGATATGGCCAGCCCTGTCTCCTGCCCCACGTGTCTTGGCTGTGTAGTGTGATTCAGGTTTACCTAGGCATTCTTGTCCCTGCTGTCGGACAACGCGCTCCCACAGAAGCTTGGGCCCAAAAAGGGTACCTGTCACCATTGCACCTTCCAACAACATGATCTGCTTCTCTACCCCTTTTATGGTGGCTTGAAGCGTAGAGCGGATATCGTACGTGGTGGCCAAGTATTCCCCTCTAATAGTGACTTTAAATGCCTCCCAGATTATTCCATAGTCTTTCGGGGACCCCTCATTCATATCTGAATAATCATTTATAGCTTGCTGAATCTCCCCCGAGTAAATTTAGTCCTGTAATGCCTTCGCCTCCAGCTGGTTATCGCCCCCTTCCTCGTACCCCAGCTCATTGTGTCCTTCAATGGGGCATGGTCTGACAGTCTTCCCCAGTTAGTCAACCTCTGTGAAAGTCCCAAACCGGTCCCTGCCCACTAGTATATAGTCAATGCGTCAGTATGAGTGGTGTGGGTATGAGTAAAGGAAAACCCTCTAATTTCCCCTTTTTGTCTTTTGCCACAGATCAATCAAATAGAGTCCGACCTACTTGGTTCAAGGATTTTGATGCAAGAGCCTTGTGTGCTGCTTTGGAGTCCGATCTATGTAGGTTTGGATCAAGCAAACAATTGAAAACTCGCCCCAATATCGTCTTCCTAAGTGTGTGACCCACTATCATTTGAACTACCCTTGAAAAGGACTTGTCATTGTCTATTTTGGGAGCAGGCATACATCTTTCCCATCAAATATCCCTAGCAGGAAGAGCGTCGTTCCCTCCTCGTTGCAAATTACTTTGGTAATCTGTAGGCAAACCCCTCTAGCTATCACGTTAAGACCTCCACCCTTACCTAGGTAGAGAAGGTAGTTCCCTGTACTTCTCCCCAACACGATTTATCTTCCTGAGTCCCGTTGCAATGAGATGTCGCTTGCAGGAACGCTATTTGCACCCCCATCTCTTTGAGTATCCTAGTGTTTACCTTAATTTGCTAGCCTTCCTCATTTCTTGGCTGTTCCATGTCAATTTCGTGAGAACCCCCATCTTGCTATTGGCGAGTCCCACCATCACCTCTGATTCATAAACCAAACCACCAAAGACGGGTCTTGGTGTCTCCTGACAGGTGGGATGCATATCAAAGAAGTCCCACTCCCATTCATGCCCCCAGCCAACCCTTCCAAACTCAACCATTTGGTGTACACCCCCTAACATTGGGAGGTCTCCGATGCAATACTTACAACCTGAGAACACTACAGTTGTCCGTCTCCCCCAGGGAGTATTAGCCCACCACACTGGGTCTTGGTGTGCAGTCTCCCTCATGTGTGGGTGCCAGACCAAATCCAAGGTAAGATGAGCAAACAAGCAACCTCGCTTGGTGACAGCCACCTGCAGTTCCCTTGATTTGGCAGGGGCCATATCCCCCAAGCATCTTTATATTCTCAGATGTGACATTCATGGTGTTTTGAGCTCGTGATCCGTTTCTCCCTCAACTTCTTGATCTCGGCCTCCTCTCTTTCTCCTACTGTGCCCTGAAAAGTACCAAACCATCACAGTGATTCTCTCGTACTCCGGCTATCAGTTCTCCACCTTCTCATTCCCGAGGCTGGGTGATCTCCGGGCTCCCATTGCTCAGGCACTTTGCGCTCCTGTTGTTTCATGGATGATGTAGTAGACCCGCTTCCTACCATTCCCGCGGAGAGTTGCAGAACCAGTGTTTATCCGCTTGTGTGATCTTCGGCCTGGCTGGGTTCATCGTAGTTCTGTTATAGTTGTTTCACGCACTGTGTGTAGTCTGGCAATATCCAGACTGATGCGTTGGCAGATCGTATCGGGCCATTCTGTCCAGCCATCTGTAGGAGTGCAACACTATCGCGGTGGTTAAAGATTATGGCTACCACTGGTCTGGCTCCAGGAGGGGGCCTCTGTGTGGGGACTCTATGGGGCACGCTCCACTGTGAATCACCTTGAGCCCTTTGGAGCCCAGCTTATCCTGGAGCCAAGTTTCCATGGAGAGCTCAAGAAGGACAATTATGCATAGGGTGTTTGTTCTCTGGTGGTCCTAGGCTCTCGCCTTTGGGATTTTCGCAGGCTGCAGCTGTGTGTGGACCTGCTTTTTCATTCCTCTTTCAGTGATAGTGACCCCATGGTCAATTCCCTTTTGTTTTACTGCCACTTTGTGCATGTCTGCGCTCATAAGATTCAGCTCCTCGCCAATGCTGCGATTTGTAACTCTAGGACCGGCCTTGATTGTGCAGTGCCAGAAAAAGGGCTGCAATGTTCCCCTTCCAAATTAGGAGTGGATCCACCTTTTGATGTGGTGGATTCCATGTCTGTGGGATTCTGTGTCTGCACCACTGTTGTTGCGCATCTTTGGTTTCCTGTCTTTGCTTCCCCCCGGCCCCCTCAATGATGGCTTGCAATCTTCCTTTGCATGTTTTTTATCAGTGGGAAAGCGGCTGAGGTCTTGAAGTTGAGATGCTCTCTGTGCATCCCTCAAGTAGGGCCCTGATCCACTAGTGCCCCTGCGGTGCTCTTTCCAGGTCCAACCGTTGTTGTGTAAAATGTGTGCCTCTTAGTCCCCAACTCGACCTTCAGACAGGGGCTGTACTGTACCTCTATTGGTGACTCACCACAGGGTGCCCCTCTGGGCTAGTCTTAAAGTAGGTCCAATTATGAACAGTATCCAGTCTCAAGGTGCCGTTTCCCCATGGAGTACGGGGCTCACCGGGTTGCTGTGCCTCTAGCATCCCAAATGGCAGCCCCTATGTAGCTACCATGGGCCACAGTCAGCGCCCAAGCCGCTTCTTCACATATGGTGTGATCGGTGCCCTGAATGCGCCCGACCAGGGGCTTCCCATGCTTATTTCTATGCCAACGTGTCTGATTTTTAGCTTGCAGGATTGGAAGTGATTTAAACTTTGCTGTTTGCATTGACTTTCTCGTTATCTTTGAACGCCATATCAGGAAACAGAACGAACTGCCTTGCGAACTACAGGACCCAAGGATCGTGTAGTTCTTGGGCTTATTTCTTCTCCGGCCAGACGCATGAGCACCAGCGCGTGAGGAACAAGCCGGTCTGAGCCGGACTTTAAAAAGGAATCGGCATCCTCCGTGTTAGTTTTATTGTTACTTTCTTAGATGTCACGTTGCAGCCAGAATCTTAGCAGATTTTAGATAATTTTAGGATTTGCATTTGTGTCCATTTTTTATTTTATATTTTTATTCCAAAGTGTCTGATTTTAGCTTACAGGATTGGAAATTATTTAAAATTAGCTGTTTACGTTGCCTTTCTAGTTATTTTAGAACCCCATATCAGGAAACATAAACTGCCTTGCGAACTACAGGACCAAAGTATCTTGTAGATCTCGGGCCTATTTCTCCTCTGACCAGGTGCGTGAGCGAGCGTGTGAGGAACAAACTGGTCTGTGCAGGTCTGTGAAGGGCTGTGAACAAGACAGTGTTTTTGTCCTCACGTGCAGAGACTGCAACTGCAGTATGGGACTAGCGGAGGTATTAGAAGCTATTAAGGCAGCGAAAAATGCATTGGAAGCAAATAGCCTCACTCTCCCACGACAAGGTAGGATTGGCACCGCTGAAGGATGTCCCAAGCACGTATCAGCTGCGTGATTGGATAAATCTAGCACTGCATCTAAGACACACTCTCCGATATCCCCAATCCTGACTTCTAATGCCGCCCCGCACCATGCGGTCTCTATTAAGGCCCATGGAGATGGAGTGCTGTCAGTCCTGAAAGAGGAGGCTCAAGAGCTAGGGGAGAAGGGGAACACCACAAGAATCAACAGCCTTGCCCAACACAGCATGCAGCACTGACTAATATGATTCCCTCTCACCTCCGGTTACTGTCAAATCCAACTCCCTTGAGTTTGCATCCAAGGCCCACGGGGAGGGAGAGCTTACTGTCCGCATCGAAGAGGCTCAAGAGCGAGGGGAGAAGGGTAATGTTACTAGAGTTCCCAGCCCCACATTCCCACAGAGTGCTGTCCCATACCAATGACTGGAACGCTAACTTGGCTGCAGAGGTGAAGCCCAGCGTGGCCATAGCGGGGAACAACAGTAAGGCGGCTATACAGAATTCTAGCAGGCACCCTAAAAATAATGCTGGTAAATGCCAGGTGCTTGATTAAGCACTCTGTGGAGGTAGCCACTCACATCGAGGAAGGCCATAGAGACATTTGCACACCGAGACCTGGAGCAACGAGGCAGCCGGGCCCTCTTTAGAGCTGGCCATTCCCACGGGCTATAGCATCCTGAGGAGGGATAGAAAGGAGGGCAGGGGTGGAGTCATCGTCCTCATATTCAGAACCGAACTCACGATATGGGAAACTAAAGTTAATGATTAGCAGGGTCGGAACTCCTGGTAGTCAAAATCGGGATTAGTCCAGAAACTACTCTTAATCTATTGCTCTTTTGCAGAGCTCCCATGGTGGCACCGGATTTCCTGGACCAGTTTTGTCTTCGGGTCTTACCATTTCTGAAACCCAATAGAAATTTCTTAATGTGTGTTGATTTCAATCTATGGTTGGAGAAAAAAGCAGACACCACATCTGGAGTCTTAGAGGGCACATTTTGCTTATTCTGTTTTTGCCATTTAGTTAGCACTCCCACACACGTAAAAGGACACACCCTGGATTGGGTGGCAGCCCACAATGTGAAGGTGACGGAACCAGAAGTCAGACCATTCTTGTATTTACTTTCATATCACCAATGAATGCTTCTCAAAGACAATTGATAATGGGACGGTTCTAAAGCTAGCCAGAAACTACAAAAAGTTAACAGTGGAATTTCTTAAAACATGGGTTACGTCCTTATCCGAGATCCTGCAATCGGAGACTCTGCACGGGATGACTTATTCATTCCTCAATGCATTTCATCACATATCGGAGTCATTGGCCTCCGTAAAGAGGATATATTGCCAGGAGGGTCACAAGTGCAATAAATGGTTCTCAGCAGAAATCCAGGAACTCAAAACTGGGAAAATAAAGTACTTCAATGTATGGAGGAAGAGTCCGACTATCTCAGACCTAATACTTTACAAAAAATCAGTCAGGATCTATAAAACAGCAATCATATAAGCTAAAAAGGAAATGCTTAATAACAGAATTGCCAGGTCTAACTCAGATAGTAAAGAAATATTTAAAAACTTGAGAACAGGAAGTCCCCAGAGGACCTAATAAAGAATTTCTGGTGAAAAATATGGCTTGGTGCACCTCAATTCAAGAGGCAATGTCAAATAAACTGGTATCCATCAAAAAAGGCATTGAGGTGAAAAAAGCTACCCTCAGAAATCAGTCAAAAATACAACACACCGAGATCAGACAACGCGAGCACCCTGCAGCAATTCAATTTCTCTCCGATTTAGGAGGAAGAGTTGGCTAAGGTCATCAGGAAACTTAAAGCCGCCAGCTATAAAGGGGACCCCTGCTCAGCCATGATTAATAAAGAGTGCCCAGATCTCATTCTGCCAGCGCTCACTAAATTTGTGAATACCTCCTTCGAGGAAAATCATGTCCCCAAAGGACTTAAACAAGCATGGATCACACCACCACTTCTTTAAAAAATAAAATAAAAAAAAAGCCTAATCTCTGTCAGTAACCTCGAGTAACTACAGACCAATTACCAACACACCCTTCCTTCTCAAGATCTTGGACAGGGTAGCATATAATCAGATCTCCCTTTACCTCATTAGCCAGTCCATTCTCAAGAAGTTCCAATCAGGGTTTAGGTAAGGCCACGGGACTGAGACCGCTCTCCTTAAACTAAAGAGTGGACAGTGGTCCGGTATTGTTTCTAATGATTCTGGATCTATCTGCGGCCTTTGACCTAGTGGACCATGACATCTTATCCACCAGGTTAAAAAATGTTGCTCTGTTTTCGGACCAGGCGACACAGTGGATTGTATCCTTCTTGAGTGAGAGACGGTGCAGAGTGGTCAGTGGGGAAGCTGAAGCTAAACCAGTTGCTCTGACATTTGGCATGCCGCAGGGGGCATGCATTTCGACCAACCCTGTATAACACCTTTATGGTACCCTTCTTCGACCTCTTGGCTTGAAACAATATCACCATTACAAACTGTGCTGATGACACGCAATGTGTTATTCCGTTAACTGGATCACACAGGTTGGATGAAAACTGTATTAATGAAGTATATGATCTCATCCACAACTGGATGGTACAGAATTGTCTGGCTCTCAACAATAAAATAACCAAGCTCATGGTGGTCCGCTCGGAAAATAAACTGGCTAAGTTAGACCCCATGTTTAAAAGTTTTACCATAGCCAATCACAAGCTAGACGTACAGAAAAAAGTAAAAATATTAGGTGTAACATTGGACCAAAATTTAAATACGAAAGCACAAGTGAGCAGTCTGGGCTCTGCATCAACGTATTATATCAAAATACTTGCACATCTGTGCCCGTTTATCACGCAAGATAATGCAGAGACGATATCGAGAGCTATAATAGGCTCAAAAATTGACTACTGCTGTAGCCTCCTTATGGGTAGCACCCAATCTGAGATCAACCGCCTGCAAGTCATCCAAAATGATGCGGGCAGGGTGATTAAGAACCTGAAATGGAGGGACCACGTTTCGGAGGCTAGACGTAGTCTACATTGGCTACCAGTGAAGGCAAGAATCCATTTCAGAACTCTTCTGATTTCTCATAAATGCTCTCTAGGCCTAAAGCCAGCATATTTGAAGGATTGCATTGTTGAGAAGAAGAACCTGAGGCAGTTTAGATCAAATAATACAGCCCAACTAAAGAGACACCACTGTAAAACCAGTAAAACTCTCAAGGGAGCATTCAGCATAGCTGCCTCATTGGCATGGAACAGGCTTCCATTGTATATAAGAGAAACTAAATCGACCAAAACACTCCTATTCTGTTAAACCTTGGAAAGCCTTCTCCTCGACCATCTTGTCTCACTGATAAAATGTGCCCCTGCTGTTGATCTGTTTTTGCCTGACTTCTTGTATGTGAGCCCTTAAGCCCACGGGTAACCGGTTGCGTGATAGAAATGCGGAAGTAAAGTAGGCAAGTGTCCCTTACAGCACCTGCAGTGCTCCGTTACCCCTGTTGCGGTCCAAGTGCTCTACTCCTTGGCCTGACCTGCCTCAGCCATCCTGCTGTCTTCTGCAATTCAGGGATGACCTGTTGCGGCCATCTTGCAGCTACACAGATGCATCCTGCATCCTGCATCCAAGGCCCTTCAAGGATTATGGGGCAGCCGTGGCTGTTTAGAACCTGTGAGAAAGGTCACCAAATGCCTGAGACGTTCCGCTCACTGGGTCTCCGGGTGGATTCGGCAGCATCAGTCTTCCGACAGGATTAATTATGGATTAAAGCAGACGGCTGCGGGTGCCCTAGAGAATCAAATTTGCAATCACTGCTCACCGCCCCCCCCCCCCTCCCAGGTGCATGTAGCATTAAACAACCTGCAGTGACTGCGTTGGTGTTATTTCACTTGGCCTCTCCTGCTGGATTAGTTGAGGGAAAAGCCAGACGGGTACATCCTTCCCCTCTTCGAAAATCTCCTTATTGTTGTTTTATTGTACATTGGTTAAAAAAACACGTTTCTACCTTAGAAATACAAAAAAGAATATGTAAAGGACAAATACAAGATTAATAAAATTCCACACAAAAAGAATTGGACATAAAAGATTCTTGCAAATAAGATTTCACACAAGCTAGATTTTGTATTAAAAAAGTAAACCATTAAAATCAAGCATTGGTGTCACACCTTTCTATGTTCAAGGTAGTCACAAACCCCACAACAGCAAGAGCTATGGAAGTAGGATGACCTTCCAAGCACATAAGTCTTTAAAATAATGAATATGTATTGATAACAATTTAGGACAGTAATTAACAAATGCTTCAGGGTCTCAAATTCTTTTTGTTCCTTAAAAAACTTGCAGTAAGACAGCTGTGGACCAACCAGGTTCTGTCTCCTCAAGATCTCCCTATTTGGGTGTAAGTTCCATTTGAATTATTGGTATACTAACCGAGAACACACAACCTTTTGTGTTCATGTTTTAAATGGAAGAGGACATCGTATCCTTGAAAACTATCGAACGTGCAGGACCAATCACACTGATAAAGGACCAATTCCACTTTATGTTTATTGAATTTATATAGCGCTTTAAGCCAAAGCGCTTTACAATATAACAGGTACAAAAGTGAGAGAAGCATATTTATAAACATGAACAGGTCATAAGACAATAACTTTAGAACTTTGCCTGGATTCTTTTTCAAGTCATTTAACCAAACTCAAATCCGACAGTATATTATCACAAAACTCACAAATGGTATCGATCACTTTCACTTTTGGTGTTAATGCTTTCCAAATCATTAAACAGGGTATTTTCCAAAGGATTTAACATTCTATAATATAGCTGAAAGTATTTCCTCTTTGTTGTAGCTAAAATGGAATTCATGCACAGTTCATAGTAAATTACGATGGACACCACTGCATTTGAAATTTTCAACACCATGTGCCAAATAATATTTTCTAATGTATTAAGAAATTAAGAAGAGCAAGTGCTCAAGGCTGCAAGGTCTCAATTCAATAAATTAGCTATGGAGTCACCTTTCCCTCGTAATACGTTAATAAGGGAATCAAAGTGAACTTGCAATACTTTTATAAAATACGAACCATCTGAGATGCCAAAGCCATAGTCTTGTGCTTCAAGTAACCTGTCATATAATGTTTACTAGACCTACAAGCAACAGAAAAACCAAGATAGATTAAATTGCGCACAGATTCCAGTGGATCCTCATTCACCTTTCATTTGTAATTAGATTTTTATCCCATGCATCGTGAATTGCCACATTTCCAGGTGTAGATATTTAGCAACGTTTCATCAGCATATTTTGAAAAACAAGATGGCAGACGTTGCAGACCAACTGGTGTAAATCGATTTAATAATACATCCTCTGCATAAGACAGCCAGACTAATCGAAGTGAGGCAAGTTTAGGTGACAGAAAAGAGGCCTGCTCAATAACTTCATTGATGTCTGATAAATGTTAGAGGCAGGGGGCAGAATAATACCACTGCCTCCACCTTGACCTAGTTATGATTTTCGTGAACAGATGTACTTGAACATTAGAGTGATCATGAAGGCCTACAATCATTCTGAGACGATCCTGTGGAATACCTCACAAAGAAGGCTTTCTCCATAGCTGGTTGTGGCTAATCATAGAGAAAGCTGATGTTTCTATCGAAACAACATATATGGAATTATATATATATATATATATATATATATATATATATATTTTATTTTTTTGTATCCCAGGCTTGCTTCTGCACCCACTTCAGGAGAAAGCCATTTAGGTTTGTGCTGTGTTTGTGTATTTTTTTTAACCATACCTGCCAACACTCATAGACCAGTCTTAAAGATTATGCAATGATATAGAAGCAAAGACCTTACTATCCGCATCCAAGATGGTAATAGGATGATCGTTTTTTGGGTCTGTATTTACTCCTTTTTAGAAGACTAGGGCAATGCAAGATATTTGCCAAAAGACTGGGAATACTCCCTTGTTACTCGCTCCAGCAATGACCTTGATCAAACTCTATAAACCCAGGCTTCTCACAGATTTCCCAAGTATTACCAATAGACCAAGGAATCACTGCTTCACTGGAGCAGAGATTTTCAAAAGTGTTGGATCCAATCTACCTCGGCGGTAATTTGATGAACAGCCTGGGTAGTCCAAACAGAATCCATTCATCTCCAAAAATGCCCTCCATCTTTCTTTTGGAGGGCTTCCAGCAAGATGTCTGCTGCTTTTTGAACAAGATCCGCTCTCTGCTTCTTACACCAGTTTTTGAACTGTTGTCGTATATTGTAAATTAATTGTAGTCTAACATCTGCTTCCAAATAGTGTTTCTCAACGACTCTGTTTGCAAATCTCTTGTCCCCTTTCCTCTCTGCAACAGCAGGTTCATAAACAGGAGTACATTTACGAGGTTTAACCAAGGCTGATGATCCCAACTTATTTTTTGCAAAAAACCATCTTTTATCGTACCATTTTATAAAATCCTCATAATTGGCTGTGTTGAAGGCGTGCAGCTTCCATTCAGACGAAGTTCCATTCAGAACTGTTTCAACTCTAGCGTTAAAACGGTTAACTGCCCCATTATTCCAGGTCATCCTATTTTTACTTGGATTAAGAATCAAATTAACAAGACCACATTCAACACCCCCTCCTCATTTAAATCTTAAAAAGAGCCATCAGCGTGTTATGATCGCTCAATTCATCTGCTTGCACGTAATAAATAAAAACTGATCGACAAAGATCTAGTCTAACACATCTCTGCCATGTTGATTGTTCCTTATGGGTACAGTATAGGTATGTGTAACGTGTCTGCTATAGCACACCCATCGCAAGGTGTTGGGGGAACTAATGTCCTTGTGCTATTAATGGTAGACTTATCCCACAGAGGTACTAGGTTGGTAGGTCCAGGTACTACTGGCATGCATTGGCGTTTTGCCTATAGCAGCAGTCTTTAATGTTGGGCTGACCCCTGGGGTCCGAAGGATGTCCAAGGCTCTTCAGACAGGGATTACGGTGACTGCCTTTAATAGAAAATATAAGCAGATATGGCATCTAGGGGTATGAGGGGTCCAGTAACAATGTTATTTCTCAAGAGGGTTTCAACAATAAAAAGTTTTGAATACCACTGACCTATGCACACCTCACAAACATGGTGCTTCATAGCTCTGTTGTTGGACTGCATTGATCTGAGTTTAGGTGACTGTGCTGGACACTTCCGGTATGACAAGGGCTGTCACTAGTTCCGTGCACTTCGTTTGTTTGTTTGCTTATTTCTAATGTGCTCCAGACCCGTGGGTAGCAGGGCGCAGCAAAAGATAATGCAAAGCTTACAATATTGCAGATTATACAAATTACAGTAATGTACAGGAATCACAAAATAACAAGGTAAATTACACAAAAATGGTACAGATAACATATCGTAGTTCAACAAGGAGAATAGGAACAGTATCAGGTGTCAGGACTTGGAGATAAGGTGGGCAAGTGCAGCTAGGGAAATAGGGTGACTAGTGGTCATTGGAGATGATGTGTTGGATGGCGTTCCTTCTGAATAGTGGGTATGGTTGATCTCCTCTCAGGTTGTTTGGTAGTGAGTTCCAAGTTTTGGCAGCCTTCACTGGGAAGCTATTGCCACCAATAGTGTTTAACTTGAATCTGGGTACTACTAGGCAGTTGGCGGTGGCAGCTCTGGTTGATCTGATAGAGGTTTTTTTGTGTATTTTGTTCATGAGGTAGCTAGGGGCAGCATTGTTTAAAGCTTTGTGTGTCAAGGAGATCATTTTTAACTGTATTTTGTTCTCTGTAGATAGCCATTTATGTTGGCGTCTGATGGCGGAGATGTGCACTCTTTTATTTATGCCAAGCGCTGCTCGCAAGGCATTGTTTTGTAGTGTTTGTAGTTTCTGGGTGGTAGTTTTATTAGCACCACTGTAGAGGGCATTGCAGTAATCGATCCTGGAGAGAATTAATGCTTTGGCCAGGATCATGCAACTGTCGTTGGAAATGAATGGCTTGCCAGCTCTGATCAGCTTGCAAGTATAGGCAGTGGTGGAGGCCAGAGATTTTACCTGCTTGTCAAATGACAGAGTGGAGTCTAGGTAGAAGCCAAGGGTTTTTACTTCCTTGGAGACCCTGATAATGTTTCCATCAATGTTGAAGAAGAAGAATTCCTGGCCTAATTTGTTAATATTTATGTGTGATCCCAAGATTATTAGCTCTGTCTTGTCGTCGTTCAAGCACAAGCCATGGGTGGCCATCCCTGCTTGAACTATAAGATATACTCCATTCACCAACTCTGTGTCCTTAGTATGATCCCCAGAAAGTGGGAGGAGAGTCTGTGTATCATCTGCATAGTTAGTGTGGGTGATACCCAGAATGTCCAGATCATCGAACAAAGGTTTGGTGAGGATGTTGTATAAAGTTGGTGAGACGCAAGAGCCTTGGGGAACACCACACAGGATGGGGGTGGGGTCAGCTGCAGCCGATGGGGAGAATACTCTCATAGAGGAATGATTCCAACCATCTGATGGCCTCAGGTGAGAAGTGAGCGGCAGAGTCCAGGTGTCTGCAGAGGACCTTGTGCTCGACCAAATCAAATGCAGCTGAGAGGTCAAATAAAAGCAAGAGTGCTGTCTTTCCACTATCTCTCAGCTCATCAATTTGGGCCTTTAAATCGATTAGGGCGATTTCCATTCCATGTAGTGGGAGGAAGCCAGATTGTATAGCTCCTAGGAGGTTATTCAGATCAAGGTGTTTTTGTATCTGGATGTAGGCGGCTTTGTCCAATATTTTGAGGAGGAATGGTACTGTGGTAATAGGGCGGTAGTTGGTCGGGATGAGCGGATCTAAGGTCTGTTCTTTGAGGAGTGGGAGCACCCAGGAGTGTTTTAGGTTATCTGGGATAGTGCCTGATGCAAAGGAGGCATTAATCAATTTTTTAATGAATGGTGAGAGGTCTCTTGCCGCATCTTTTATTAACTTTTCTGGGCAGATGTTGCCTTTACAATTAGACGGTTTGAGCGAGAGTATGATTTTTTTCTACCTCTAAAGGAGAAGTTTTGGAAAAATGAAATTTGTTATTGTGCGCCTCAAGAGTCACTAGGTGACGAGGTATTGGGGATGTGCTGTAGGTTCAGCATATCGTGTTCACCACTAAGGCCTCCTCCTGCTCTTCTGGATTGGCAGGCAATGTTCTGACATGTAAATGCCCATGTGTGGCATAGGATTCAGTGAACATATTGGTTGCAACTTGGTCATATTCTGAAGGGTAGTCCATTGGCTGTTGCTGGGTTGCATTCGCCGCTCATTTGTACAGCAAATGGGGATTTCGCCCAGTCTGTCATGGCATATTCTGATGGGTGTTAAAATTGTTGGTTGCTGCCTGTTTTTGTTGTGCTCATACATCTCATGGTGGCAAGAGATCGTTTTTGTGCAGGATCAGACCAGGTACCTGATCTGCAATGTGCCTGTGACTCCCATTGAGCTTTCAAATTATTCCTTCCTCTTTTCCAATCGACACCCTTTCTCCAGACTGCAAACCTTGGAAACTCTTTTAAGTCCTATTTTCTCTTGTTGGCATATGCATTCTTTCTCCGGAATGCCTTGGCAGGGTGTTGATCTTGATCCAGTTGTTATCAAAGTGGCATAACAGGGTTTGTTTTGTGCATGGGGGGGTGGGTGTAATGAGGAAACCTAGATCAATCAGCTGGCTGGTATCCCTTTAAAACATTAGATGTTACACAAATATCTGGTGGCATAACTTTTGGTGTTGTTCTATGCTTGGCTACGTATTGGCTCCAATGTATCTGGTGGCATAACGTTTGGTGTAGTTATATGCGTGGCTACGTATTGGCTCCAGTGTATCTAATGGCATAACTGTTGGTGTAGTTCTATGCATGGCTACGTATTGGCTCCAGTGTGTCTGGTGGCATAACTTTTGGTGGTGTTCTATGCATGGCTATGTATTGGCTCCAGTGTATCTGGTGGCATAACTGTTGGTGTAGTTCTATGCATGGCTACGTATTGGCTCCAGTGTATCTGGTGGCATAACTGTCCGTGTAGTTCTATGCTTGGCTATGTATTGGCTCCAGTGTATCTGGTGGCCTAACTGTTGGTGTAGTTCTATGCATGGCTACGTATTGGCTCCAGTGTATCTGGTGGCATAACTGTTGGTGTTCTATTCATGGCTATGTATTGGCTCCAGTGTATCTGGTGGCATAACGTTTGGTGGTGTTCTATGCATGGCTGGTCTTCAGCCTAGGAATGAGACTATCAAGCAGGATCCTATTAAACCGCTCAACATGAGTCCCCATGTGGATTGTAGAGTGAAGTGGTGGTTGTTCTCTTGGCCCTTCTCAGAAATAAAATATTTTTAATGGTAACTCAATATCCAGTACCTAGTCTGAGTTATGCCTTATGGGTCAGACCAAAATGCACAAATAACTTGTCCCGTTCAACTTGTGGAACTGCCACAGCCTTCCGCCATTTCATGGGGGAAGGCTGAACATAGTTTAGTCATCTGTGATTTCCAGGATGCTCCGCGTGGCTTTACTACTCATATCCGCACACAGGGCCTCATTAGGAGTTTGCTGGTGTGGAATTAATGTGGATTTTGTGCTTGGAGGTGCCAGCTTTTCTGCAAACGACCTAAGGATACTTTAAGGACTATAGTAGTATACTGTATCTGATAAGCTCTTTTCAACTGTGACCCGCCCAAAACACCAGCCGACCCACTTGCCAGCGCAAAGCGGTGTCGGTGCCGAGAGCGTAGAGGAGTGCAACAACAAACTTATGTAAGCATTTACCTTCACCTTTGGCAAGTGTGATTTTGGATTGAATAGTTTGTGAAAATGTTTGCTGTTTTTTCCCCTGTGAAGCTTCGAGCTTTGGGAGTTGTATTGCGCTCTGCCTTGAAAAGCCTTGTAGTGTGCTCTAAAAATGTGCCATAGGGCAAATAGGAATATATGGGGGCAGAGGCGATTTTATTTATTTTGGCAATTTTCTATAGCGCACCCAACCCGGAGGCATCTAGGCGCTGTTCTTACAAGAAAACAGACATACAGAGGTGTACAGTGGTTACATAGTTGCACACGTGCGAGGCATGCTGGGAGAAGATACAAACAATCCAAAGTGCAGAGGTTACATAGTAGCCCATGTGCAAGTCGAGCAGGTGGATAATACTGCACGCTATTCTATAGGACCTCTCAGTCTGGGGTGTTTGTTTATTTATTTGTAGAGCGCACTAACAGTCCAAAGGCATCGAGGCGCTATTACAGGAAATTGTACGTAAGCTTGATTCAAGGGTTACATTGGCGTACATTAGGGTCTCTTAGTTGCAGATACATTGGTAATAACAGACATGAAAAAATTGTTAGCATATGGTACATTAATGGGAGGGATTGTTCTTAAATGGTGCTAGCATCCGGCAACAATACGGCGAGATGGGAAGGTGAGAGCCGGTACAGAATCATACAATCAAATAACCTTGTTTTTAATATCTTTGCGGAAGGCTAAATGAAAGTCAGTAATCCTAAGGTGTGTGGGAAGAGCATTCCAGTGTGAGGCGGCCATAATAGGGAAGCTGGTGCCACCTGCACGGACTCTACGGGTCTTGGGAGTGGCGATCATGTTTGTGTAAACCTTTCTCATAGGCCTGGAGGAGGTATGCTTGGCTGTTCTTTGGACCAGGTAGGGGGGGGGGGGTGCCAGATCATGGAGGCATTTGGCCGTGAGGGAGAGGGTTTTAAAAACAATTCTCTCTTTAATGGGAAGCCAATGAACCTCCCTCCTCACCTCAGAGATGTGGACCTTCCTAGAGATCCCTGTGGCGGCCCTAAGGATGTTGTTTTGAACTAGTTGGAGTTTTGCAAGGTTTTTACCGGAGGTCCCTACAAGGAGGGCATTGCAGTAGTCCAATCTTGAACCGATTATTGCCCCAGCAATGGTGAGGCAGTTCTGTCGAGATATGAAGGGTCTAGCTGTATTGAGTAGTTTGGAATAGTAGGCCGAGGTGGAGGTAATGGCATTGACCTGTCTATTCATAGTCAGATTAGAGTCAAGGTAGACGCCCAGGGTCTTCACTGTTTGGGTAATTTGGACAAACAATACATCTCCATCACCATTGATAATATACCCATTGCTGTGTCCCAGAGTGGTAGGTGATCCAATTGACAGAGGTTCGGTTTTCTCGCTGTTTAGGTGGAACCAGTTTTCAGCCATCCAGGATTGAATCGTGGAGTAGATGGAGTTGAGGGTGTTCAAGTCGGCCTCGTAGTCACCCGTAACGGGGATACGCACCTGTGTCATCAGCATAGTTAGTGTATGAGATGCACAGGGCGCGCAGAATTTTGAACAGGGGCCTTGTGAACAGGTTATAGAGAGTGGAGGCAATGCAGGAGCCCGGTGGGACTCCGCATTTGATGTGACTTGGAGCGGCACAGGCTGAGTCAGAGAAGACTTTCATGGCCTGTTCCTGTGGAAAGGAGGTTATCCAAGCACATGCATTTGGGGAGAAATTAGCCGCAATGGAGAGATAGTGGCAAAGTGTGTTGTGATCCACCAGGTCAAATGCAGCAGATAAATCAAGGAGCAGAAGGAGCGCTGGTTTGCCTGTGTCTCTAAGGTCATCCATTTGATTTTTCAGGTCTAGGAGAGCTGTCTCAGTGCCGTGTCGTAGACTGAAACCGGACTGCCGAAGGCGTAGAAGACAGTTGTCTTCAAGGAATTTTTGGACTTGCAGGTAGGCTGCTTTGTCCAGAATGTTTAGTAAAAAAGGGACAGTGGTAATGGGCCTATAATTCCCGGGTATCGTTGGGTCAAGAGAAGGTTTTTTAAGGAGCGGGTGTTCCCAGGCTTCCTTAAGTCCACTGAGGACATGGCCAGACTGGAAGGATGTATTAATGAATGCTGTTAGAAAGGGGGCAAGGATAGGGGCACAATCTTTAATAAGCTGGGCCGGACAGACATCCCCCTTGCAATTGGACGGTTTAATGGATTTGAGCAGGACAATGACGTCCGGTTCACTCATATCCTTAAAGTCGAAAGGCGTGGAGGCGTGTTACTTATGTAGCTGGCTTACAGGCTGAAACGGATGACTTAGTTGTATTATTCATGTGTACAGAGCCAAGTTTTCAACTGTCGGAAGGTCCAAAAGGAGTCTTCTTACCTAAGTTTGTCTGGTAAGTTATTCCAGTGTGTAGCAGTTATGAATGGGAAGCTGCTGCCTGCGGCTTTCTGTAATTTGTATCTCAGTGTGGAGAGCAGTTACAAGTGTGCAGAGTGCGTGGGTTTGTGTGATTAGGATCTAGAGCCTTTGTCGGCCAGATAGGTAGGGTCCGAGTTATGTAAGCATTTGTGTGTCAGAGTAAGAGTTTTGAAGTGGCTACACTCTTGAACAGGAAGCCTGTGGGCGTTCCGTCTTGTGGTGGAGATGTGAGAATTTTGGGGAATATTTAGAGCTGCTCTAAGGGCATTGTTTTGTATCATCTGTAGCTTTTTGATGTTTTGGATCTTAGTGCCGGCGTAGAGGGCATTGCAGTAGTCCAATCTTGACAGGATGAGTGCTTTGGATAGATTGACGCAACTGTCAGGAGATAGAAACGATCTACGAGCATTGAAAGCATTGAAAGATCAAGTAGGAGGAGCATGGCTAATTTGCCTTTGAGCTCATCCATTTGGATTTTCAAATCCTGAAGTGCTGGTTAAGTACTATGTCTTGGGTGGAAGCCTGATTGTCGTAGGCCAAGGAGGTTGTTGACTTCCAAGTAGTTCTGGATCTGAAAATACGCAGCTCTGTCTAGTATTTTGAGTAAGAAGGGCACTGTTGTAATGGGTCTATAGTTGGTCGGTATGTTAGGGTGAAGCAAGGTTTTTCTTTTTTTAGTAGGGGGAGTACCCACACATTTATGATATTGGAATAAACAATACTGCTTTCAAAGGCGTTGATTAGTCTTGTGATGAAGGGGGTGAGGCGCACAGTCCTTGATGACGGCCGCAGGGCAGGAGTCACCTTGATGGTTTGAGACTGGAGATAATTTTTAGGATTTCTGATTTGGAGACGGGGTAAATTCGAATTGTGGAGCTGAATTATTGCCCGTGCAGGTAGGAGTCAGCAGAGGTAATTGGGCCGGTTTAATAGTGGATTTTTTCATTTCAATTCAATTCAATTTTAGATTGTAGGAGAGCTATTTTGTCGGAGAGGGCATTTTGGATATCATTGCGCCAGCTTGCATCTTTGTTGCAGACGTCTTGTATTAGTACTGGGGATTCTAGTTCTCTCAGGATAGCGAAGGGTTTGTTTGTCCCTGATTTGGCGTTAGTTATTCTATCATTGTATGTGGAGCTTTTCGCTTGGAGTACTTCCTGTTTGTAAGGTTTGGCTGCCATAGCTTTATTTAGGTCATCAGGTGATTTTTTTCCATTTGGCCTTTTCTGTCCTCTTCGCGCTTTTCAAGGTTTTTAAAGTTGGTGTGTACCATGAATTAAGGTGTGCTGCTGGATGATAAAGAAAATAAAAGAATCCTTGGCGATGGGGTGACTGGAAACAGTGCTCCAAGTCCTGAAGCGCCGACGAAAAGACTCAGCCATTTAGTTAAACCTGCTTCGCCTATAAATATGGAAGCTGTGGTTGTCTCGCCCCTTGGACATCCCACCACAGGATCCCAGGTAGAGCACACAGATAACCATCAAGATGTTACTGCCATGACGAATGTTATTTCTGACTTGCACACAGTGGCACTCTGTGATACGATGGTCCAACCTCAGACTATGGGTATTGATACCCCTCGACAATCAAATGTACAAGTGAACGTTAAAAATGTTCCCTCATTTTTTGTACAACAAGATGGGCACAACTATCATTTCACTCCGAGAACTGAGTGTGATGAGATTGATGACAAATTATCACATCTGGGAGCGAGTGTGACACAAGTGTTTTGATCGCCAATTGTTCACCAACACATAATGGAGTCAGCAAATAGCACTATACAGTGATTAATGAGGAAATAATTGCTATGACTGAACGCACGCCCACTTTGGTTAAAAAGCATGGTGCCGATTTAGCTTTGCCGTCAGGACCTGCTGAGAGAAATCAGGAGCTTTCCTTATCCCTTGTGATAGGTGACATCCTCCAGTCAATTCTACCGATGCCGCTTGAACAAGAGCAGAACTCTGCATACTTGACAGTCACTGAAGGGAGTGCGTCTTAGTGGGTCAGATGGTTTGGATTCTCTTGACTCCCCGAAGCTGGTGGCAGAAGAGGATAGATTGGGCAATAGTGCCCAATTAAACAAAGGTATGTTGGACGTCTCAAAAAACAAGGGTAACAACCAGAAACTCTTGGGAATTTGAAACATTTGGTGGGCCCAAATAAGGGACAATTGAAAAAAACTCCCAGAATTCTTTAAGAAACTGGTGCCAAGAACCAGTACGAGCTTGAGACCTGGAGCAGCCACTAGATTTGGCAGTGAAAACGCACTCTCTACAACATATTTTATCAGTGACCAGTTTTCTAGATATGGGCCCCCATCTAGATCTTGATCAATGGCTTTCCCTGCTTACAGACGTAGCTGGAAACCCATGCAAGGGGATGGCCTTTGAAGATCAATTGTCATTTCTCACGGAACACTTCAACAACAGTTCTGATTATGATCAAGAAATGCAAGACCACAGCTCCACGAACCGACAAGTACAACTTCATTACACTCTACGAGATTTGCATAACCAGATCAGGCTCTCTGCCCCTGAAATCTGTGCTCTGAACCTGGTATTGAGTTCATTTTCCTCACTCTATGACAATACTTTGTAGCTTAGTGAGATCAAATTAAACATTGAAATAATATAAACAGCAATGACAGAATTACAAGCCTGAGGGGACTCTAGGAAAAGCATCCACCTAACCCAATATACTAGAGGCATTTAGAACGGTCCCTGTGGCTACGGCAGAGGAAATGACTCTGGTCATCAGCGGCTTGGAAACCGTGACAAAAAGAGGGAAGAAGATGAAAAAGGGAAATAGAGCTTGACGTACACATTCAAGGAAATGTTTAAGAACTGTACATCTTGTGTAGGAAGTGGACCTCACTGACCAGGATATGGGCTCTCATGATAAACCTACGAATGGCCAAACAGCCATTGCCAGCACTAGTGTTCGAACTGAAAGTCTGATGATGATGTAGAATTTAATTTGGGTACCATTGACCCCAGATCTGGACTCTACAAACACGTGTGTTATGGCGAATGCTCTAGTACTATCCGGCCTAAAAAACGATTCCATCTTCGAAATGTCAAAAAAGTGAGACCCAGTGCTACACTTAGTACGGGAGAGTATCCAAAAAGGACCTGTTAAATCCCTCTTGAAGGACCAAATAAAACACAAAGATCAGAAATACATTGCCGTGTTGGACCTATTGTGGTACTGGAGGTCCTATAGCAAAGAGGAATGAAGGACTGCAAAAACCAATACAAAAATCAGAAACATGTGCATCTAAAGATAATAGTGAGAGTTCAAAGACTGTGGCCCAAGAAACAGTGTGGCAAGGGCTTGCGGAATAGGCTGTGTACAGAGACGACCGACCCAGTCTTACCTTGGCACAGAGGAGCGAAGATGCCATGGCTTCCAATTTGGCCGGGGGAGGGGCAAGTAAAAAATTGCAGATAGCAAATTTTGGATTTTCTCCAAATATAGCTGTGGGAGCCATCTTGGATAGTGCCTGGAGTGCTCCCAGCTCCCGAAAAATGAATACATCAACTACTACGCAAACATCTTTTGGTGAGGCAATGTGATTTCCCTGCCACAGTTGCAGAGATGAGAAAAGATGGCTTCACGCCTCCAGGTTTGGCCTGGGGAGGCGCAAAAAGAAAAATGCTGATGGAAAATAGTGAAATTGGATCAGTTAGAGCTGTGGGAGCGGCTGTGAATGGCTCTTTCCTCGAACCGAGAGCAGTCAAAATGAGCTCAATCTCTACCCAGACATTGCTTTCAAGGACAGGTGAAAATGCTGCCCCCCTCCACAACAATTGTAAACCGTGGCAAATGTGGCATCGAATTTGCAAGTGACTCTGTTGAATGCGCAATGAATACCCCTCCCCTAAAATATGTAACAAGGTATTGCTGAGCAAACAGCCTGGGGAACTGGTAGACAGCCGCCCTGCCTCTAGGGATTTACTAAGACCACGAAAAGTAACAACAGTGGATTGGAGGGACGGGGCTCGGAAGAGCGCAGAGTGTTGATGTGCCGTCCATGAGCGAGAAAATCATCATCTGACTACAGGCACAGCTGGTTCAACTGCATCTAGTACGCAAGCGGCCAGGAAGCCTCAAAGAAGATATGGAGATATGGAGTTGACAAATAGATATCTTCTTGAAAGATTAGAGGGTGGAAACAGAGAAATACTTAACAGGAAACATTATCTAATTCTCTTCTGTGAGATTCCCCATCTGCGCTTGATTAGTTCAAGAGACATTGGCAGAGTGTACTTTCTATACGATGATAGAACAGATTACGTGCAGCTAGATTTCAAATCGAATGTGGTGGTGCAGCCCGTTGTATCAGAAATTGATTAATTAAGATCTATTAGTTATGATTTAAGAAGAGGATCTATCTGTACGGAGGAGGAAACACTTGGACTTGGTACTTTCAAATTGGGCTCTCGACAACCCGCAAAGATTACCCATCACAAGGACGGAAATGGCAGAAGAGTCAAATTTATACAGCCCCAGACAGCAGACTCGGAAAGAGAGCACTAAGATTGGGAGTGGTTGGCAGGAACCATTCTGCACTCAGCAAGGAAGTTGGGTGACTACGGAACAGGACACTAGACCCAGGAGAAAGTCATATGAAATTGAAAATCTTGAGTTGTTATTCTCGAGGTTAAAACCGCTTCCTTGCTACAAGAGAGATAATATCTTTGTAAAATAGGATTTATTTTTCCTACAAGAAGTATGGCTAAGGGATCCCCTAGTTGTAGACGGTCACACTGCCTTTCAGCAAATGGCGAGTGGTGGTATGAGTGGTAGGCTTCAGGGGGGCTAATCCTTTTAGTAGAAAATTCTTTCTTGGAGAAATCCAAGGTTTATACAGATAGCACCTACGGTTTATTGGTAGTAAGGGTTGTTCTAAAAGGCATTCGACCCCTGCGATCAGTGTTATTAGTGAATGTTTATAGTAACCCCTTATACAGCGAGTTTACAAATATTTTGGGTCAACTGGATGACTCCATTCAATCATTTGTTTGTAATAACAGCGGTGTTGATGTTATAGTGGCTGGTGACCTAAACGCCCATTGTCTCTGGTATTAGAAGAAAAGAGACAGTTAGCAGTGAGAAAATAGGGATCAGATCACAGGCTCCAGACTGATGGTAAATTGTAGGTTGAGTTCTTGGAGACTTGGAATCTGAGAATTTCAAATGGCTCCATTGCAAGGGATACTCCCGCTAGACCTACATGGAGGTCTGGCCAGAGATCGTCTGTACTGAGCTATATTGCTCTCTCTATGTCACTTTTTTTTATCAATGTGAGGAAATGAGTTGTGGAGCCTGACCTGAGCACGAAAGCTTAGAGCACAACGGACAAGGGTGATTGAATTCAGTGATAACACAGGTAAGTGACACAACTGTACTATCCCCCTCTTGTGTATGTTTTTGTAAAAACTGTTGTGTACACCTTGTGTAAACCATGCCTGAGACCACGTTCTGTCCCAGGCGCACCCTCATCAAATTGTAGGTCCTTCCTACCTCATTTTTGAATGTGCCTCTATGTGAAGTTTTGACTTCAATATCTCTGAGGTTGACACTTACCTCTGTTATCACTGAATACAATCACCCTTGTCCGATGTGCTCTAAGCTTTCGTGCATATCGAAAGTACTGTAAAATAACTATTGAGTCACTAAAAATGTTCCATGTTGTTGTGAAATAAATATCAACATTCAGAACGACAAACCGCTTGTAGGATCTTTCATCCTGATTATTTTTTATGTGTATCTAAATATAAAAGTACTTGATTTTGTCTCCGAAACAACTATGGCGCAAAAGAGAGAGAACATCAAGCCAGCCTTATTTCAGGCATTTCTGGATGGATTTAACAGCAAACAGAGAACATAAACTACCTTCAGGGTCCCCAAGAAAACCCACCCCTTAGACATTAAAATACAAAATAAAAAGCAAGAACTTAGAAGGGATATACAAGCTCTGAGTAGATGCAATTATAGTCCTATGTTTTATCTTGCAGGACCGAAAAAATTGAAATTAATATCTAAAAATTGGATTAGAGGTTATAAGTACACTCTACTTCACAAAGAAGGGACTAGAATGATTGTACTTCTGACTCCATATGCCCCCAGGAATTTCTGGGAACTTAAATTGAATGAATAAACCCGACGCCTGACAACAAAGTAATCCGATATCTGAGGGTGACTGGGTTACCCATTTTCAACATGTATATAGGTTGCTCCTGCAAGATGTCCGATTTGGAGGAATCACCTTGGGATCTGTTACTCTCGATAGAATCTATTGAGAGATTGATCAGGAGATCATCTAGCTCTAGGGTGGCTGGACCTAATGGTCTATCAAATGCAGTCCTTAAGATTTGCCCAGAGATATGGTCTCTGATATTGTTTATCCTCTTCAGTTCCGTGTTGAGAGCTTGTGAAATTACGGCTTCATTGACTAGAGCGCTGGTTGTGCGCATCTATAAGAAGGTAGATGGAGCTAGTCCAGATAACTACCAGCCTAGCTCCCTTCTAGACCGCAAAAGTAACATTTTTGCAGGTTTGCTTCTAGGAAAACTGGTCGAGTGGGCTACAGAAACAGGTCGCCTACAGAAACACCAAAACATTTTTTGCAAGTGACTGGGTACGCAATGGAATGGTATTGTAGTAGATTGGCTGAAATAAGTCTGTAAGGCCCGGTAGCCTACTACTGTTTATGGCAGCAGGCTTTTTGACTGTATAAACAGAAATGTGCTTTGGTGCAAGCTCAGAGACTGGAATATACCAGGGCACTTTTGTATATTGGCCAGACTACATGACCATACTGTAATACAGATGAGATTGAATGGGCAGGGAGCATTGACAGTTTTCGGGTGGATAGGGGTCTCTGCCAGGGCTGTCTTGGCAAACTGCCTCTTCTATCTCTACCTATCAGACTTGGGTGATTTCCTGTGAAGGTCGGCTTTTGCACCACCCAGGATTGCAACCCTAGTAGTCCATACCTTAAATACGCGGACAACATTCTGCTTCTTGATGGAACCCAGGTAGGTCTCCAACAGAAACTCAATGCTATATCGGAATATTCATTGCTAAACGAACTTTGTACAAATGAGAAAAAAACTGCCATTATGAGGTTCATTAGTACGCTGAAAAAAGCACGGGCTATTGTTGGCAGATGGGAAAAATATATTTTAATACCTACCCAAATAGTCCCATACTTAGGTTTTAAAATGGATGCTGTAGATAATGCTAAATTAGTTACACCCTGCATCATACCGAAAGCAAATCAGGCTGCTGCCCAAATGAAAATAATCCAATCCTGGTTCTGCAGGTACTTGATTTCTCCTCTCATTACTTTTTTAGAATAGGAAAGTTATTCATAAGTTGTTGGATGGAGCACAGATTGCAGTGAGCCAAGCTTTAGGATACGACAAGATTGAATCCTGTATCTGGAACCGTGCTTCGAGTCTCCTGGATTGCGTCCCAATGACAGCGCTAAGATTTGAGTTAGGACTAGCATCATTGGGTTGCAAATTTGAGTGAAGGATCTTGAACCTGTTCCGAAGAATGTTGGTTCCAGTGGTAGACGCACTGTACTAAGATCTGGCAGCCACTATGAAGTCTGCTACTATAGCGTTTGTGGACAAGTACAAGGGTAGAGCTGACTGTGTTAAGAAGAATTGATATGACCACAGGAGACCTCATTGATCATCCAAATGAGATCAACATTTTTTTATTCAGGGATGATTGGATAATAACCAGAAGGAATGTGCCCTGTGAGGCCATGAAGGCGTCGAGAGTGCTCTCTCAAATGCTATGCCACGGGAAGCAGGGAGAGGGCCTCCGGCCATCACAAGTCCAAATCCTAACTTATAGTGGTCACATACCCCTGCACCAAGACCCCAGAATTCCAGAGTACCGGTCAGCCCCAGACCACTGACCATAAAACTGTTAGTGTACCGATCCATCAGAAGGTTCAGAAAGGAGACCCCACATGGGATCCTTGTGATTTGTGCTGCAAGGTTCCAGGGCGGGAAAGTAACACATTTAAGCTCGGGAATGGGAAGAACTAGTACTTACACGTGTTTGAGATCGAGCAGTGGCTTTAGAGTTATCGTGATCTTGAAAGTAGTCTCAGTGCCCATGTCTGGGGATGTGCTCAATTGTGTTAATAATTGCCAATTAGAAGCTTCGCGCTTGATAATGTATAAAGAAGAAGAATCCCACATGGAAGAAGATGAGCAGACACTGCTGGGACCAATTGCTTGGCATCCCCTATGGAGCAGGCTGCTTATGTATATGAATGCACCAACCAGCTCCATGGATTTGTAACCTATGTGATGTATGTCAGTTGTGATGCTTTTTACCTTTCAAAACTATTGCTCATGCTGATTTTGTTAGAGCGCTCCCTGACAGCAGAGTTTTTTGCTATTGTGTTTTATATGAGAATAAACCTTGTTCTCCTAGGAAGAGGTCTGCTGGTCCTTTTTCCCTGGTGGGTTGTATTTTTTCTGGTGTGAGTGTTGAGGGGTTTCTCTTCATTGGGAGTTTACCTTGACTCATCTCTCCACGTGTCCCGACAGATCAATCATATCGCCTCTTTGTCAGGCTATGCCATAAAGCTTATCTATGCCAGTAAAGCACTCCTCTCCTCAAAGAATGTTTGCTGCCACACAAGCACTCATCAGGTCAAAACGTGACTATTATAATGTGTTACTGTGCAGGACCTCTGAAAAGAACTTGAACAAACTTCAAATAATGCTGAATAATTCCCTCTGGGCTGCACTGGACATCGGTAAATATGACTGGATTTCTGAGGCTAGAAAATGTGCCCACTGGCTCCTGGTCAAAGACAGACTCAACTTCAAGATCCTGTCCATCACCCACCATTGCCTATCGAACGATGCCCCTGCTTACCTCGCACATAAACTCAAAAGACAACCCCCAGCAAGAACCCAAAGATCTGCAAATAGGCACGGACTCATCACTCCCAGATTCAACCGTGAAAGGGCAGGCAGATCCAGCTTCCTAGTCTGCACTGCTACTCTCTGAAGCAACCCCCCCGCCCCTAACCTGCGGAACTAACCATCCTACTCCCTCTTCAGGAAGAAACTCAGCACCCACCTGCTCAATTGAATAACTTGTTCTTGTCTCTACCTCACATACCCTCATCTGAAGTGTACTTGTAACACTGTAACGATTGCCTAGATGCCCACGGGTTATGTGTGTTTCTATAAATGATAAAATAAATACATTTGAGGAGGGTCAGCAGACTGTTTGTCTGGCGGGGGCATATGAGGGTGCTGCTTTGTAGACTCCTTTGTTATATATTAGCTCTGTTGTTTCCAGATCAGTACTGCGTAATGATTCCATGACTAACATTCTACATGGAGTTCTCAGCATTGGCTGTGGAAACTCTAATATGGCTTTCATGCTCTGGGCTGTTAAAGGCCATTTCCACCCGACTGGCAGGGCATGAAAGCCGTTCACACTCCAGGGTTCGTCTGGGGTGCGAATGGCTTTCGCATGTTTTCATCAGGAGATCTGCATTGCTAGCCCAGCTGATCTTTCGATGTAAAATGAAGAAAATAGAAAGCCAGATGGGAGGAGCTCTTGTCCCGTAGGTAAGTGGAGGGGTTGGGGATGGGGATCCTACTTTTGAGGAAGTGTTGGACGTCACCGAAAGGATGGAATGCATGTTCTGTGTGAAGGATTTGTAGAAGGATAAGAGAAACAAAGAATGTGTCTCATTAAAAAAAGGGAAGGGCACAAAAGTTCCTATCGCTATGGGGAGGAGTCAGTGTTCCAAGGAAGGGGGAGAAGGTAAGGCCGCCTGGGAAAACCAAGACAGAACCAAGTCTGATCCAAGTGAAGAGGTGTTTTAGTTGCCGGAGCACATTTCATTTTGCTAATTCAGAGTCTTGTTCGGGACTCGGCAGAATGCCCAAAGTGTGGTAAGACGGGCTCTTTGCCAGGTGCTGTGATCGTTTTTGAAAAGGGAGTGTGAGGGGGAACAGACTCCTTCTGGACTTTCCTCACCACTTCCATAACTTCCAAGTTGGCAGTGCACCAAGTAGATCAGGAGAACCCTATGGCCAACTGAGTGTAAATGGTGTGAAAGCTCCCATGTTAATTGATTTGGTCTCAGATTGTATTACAATTGGCTGGAAGGACTGGGTAGGGAAGATTGATGCAAAGCAGATTCATTTCTGACAGCCCACATTTAAACTGAATGCATATTTCAGATAGCCCACATTTAAACTGAATGCATATGGTGGGGTGAAGTTAGACATCATTTGAGTGTTCCAAGTCAGATTAGAGGACAAAGAGAGCACATACTGTGGCTGATGTGTAGGTTGCAAAAAGTGGTAGATAATACTGGAACCCAGTGTACCAGTATGGTGGCGCTGGTGAATGACAATGTTGCAGAGGGAGTGTAAGAAACGTTTAAGGATGGAATTTCAGCATCAGATCTGACTGAAGGAGGGGGCTGAGCCAGTGGTGGTAAGGGGTGTCCCTATATGTATAAGGGAGGAGGTAATGTGAATTGCGCAAACTGAAACAGGAGGGAAGTATTGAGCAGGTAGAGGCTTCCAAGCAGGCTTTACCCATTGTGGTGGCACAGGAAACTAACAAACAGATACGTTTGTGTGTAGATTTGAGAGGGCTACATCGGAATGTTGTGGTGGAAAGGTAACCATTACCTAACATTGGAGAGATGGTCCGTTTGGTTGAGGGAGCTGAAGTTTTTAGTACTCTTGAACTTTCTTCTGCATACCACCAGATTAGGCTACCGCCTAGCTCACAAGACCTCACGCCATTTGTACCTCAGATGGTACAAGAGGATGCCATTTGGTTTGGTGTTAGCTGCAGCATTCTTCCAGAGAGTGATGCACACATTATTTAGGGATGTTGATGGGGTGGTTTGTATTCTCATCACAGTAAGAACTGATCAAGAACATAGATTTGAGACGGAACAGAGTTCTGCGTATGAAGGGAAAAGGACCAAGGCTGAATAGCCGTTGGTGAGGCTGCACACCCTAAAGACCACTAAGTGGTTAAATCATCATGATTAAGAGAATTGAAAAGTTGTATAGTTGATTTTAATAATTGTAGAGGAGCAGCTACATGCCTCGGCAGGAGATCCCCCCCCCCACCTCCTATATGTTGGAAGCCTGAGATTGTGCCATGCTGGACACCAGCAGTTGTGACTATACTGCAGCGAGTGTTTGAAAGAAGATATCCTCTGAGAAAACCCAATCAAATGTATCCTTAAACAGACAACAATCTGAGGGAGGAACTCCCTGAAGGAATATGAAAAGGAGCAGGAGGAGGAACTGGTGACGTCACAATAGACGAGCGTGACACCCTGAGAATATTGGCTGAAGAAATTTAATAAAATGAAGATTAATAAAATTCCACACAAAAAGAATTGGACATAGAATCTTGCAAATACGATTTCACACAAGCTAGATTTTGTATTAAAAAAGTGATCCATTAAAATCAAGCATCGGTGTCCCACCTTTCTATGTTCAAGGTAGTCACAAACCCCACAACAGCAAGAGCTATAGAAGTAGGATGACCTTCCAAGCACATAAGTCTTTAAAATAATGAATATGTATTGATAACAATTTAGGACAGTAATTAACAAATGCTTCAGGGTCTCAAATTCATTTTCTTCCTTAAAAGACTTGCAGTAACACAGCTGTGGACCAACCAGGTTCTGTCTCCTCAAGATCTCCCTATTTGGGTGTAAGTTCCATTTGAATTATTGGTATACTAACCGAGAACCCACAACCTTTTGTGTTCATGTTTTAAATGGAAGAGGACATTGTATCCTTGACAACTATCGAACGTGCAGGACCAATCACACTGATAAAGGACCAATTCCACTTTATGTTTATGTTTATTGAATTTATATAGCGCTTTAAGCCAAAGCGCTTTACAATATAACGGGTACAAAAGTGAGAGAAGCATATTTACAAACATGAACAGGTCATAAGAACAATAACTTTAGAACTTTTCCTGGATTCTTTTTCAAGTCATTTAAACAAACTCAAATCCGACAGTATATTATCACAAAACTCACAAATGGTATCGATCACTTTCACTCTTGGTGTTAACGTTTTCCAAATCATTAAACAGGGTATTTTCCAAAGGATTTAACATTCTATAATATAGCTGAAGGTATTTCCTCTTTGTTGTAGCTAAAATGGAATTCATGCACAGTTCATAGTAAATTACAATGGACACCACTGCATTTGAAATTTTCAACACCATGTGCCAAATAATATTTTCTACTGTATTAATAAATTAGGAAGAGCAAGTGCTCAAGGCTGCAAGGTCTCAATTCAATAAATTAGCTTTGGAGTCACCTTTCCCTCGTAATACGTTAATAAGGTAATCAAAGTGAACTTGCAATACTTTTATAAAATACGAACCATCTGAGATGCCAAAGCCAGAGTCTTGTGCTTCAAGTAACCTGTAATATAATGTTTACTAGACCTACAAGCAACAGAAAAACCAAGATAGATTAAATTGCGCAAAGGTTCCAGTGGATCCTCACTCACCTTTCATTTGTAAGTAGATTTTATCCTACGCATCGTGAATTGCCACATTTCCAGGGGTAGATATTTAGCAAAGTTTCATCAGCATATTTTGAAAAACAAGATGGCAGACGTTGCAGACCAACTGGTGTAAATCGATTTAATAATACATCCTCTGCATAAGACAGCCAGACTAATCGAAGTGAGGCAAGTTTAGGTGACAGAAAAGAGGCCTGCTCAATAACTTCATTGATGTCTGATAAATGTTAGAGGCAGGGGGCAGAATAATACCACTGCCTCCACCTTGACCTAGTTATGATTTTCGTGAACAGATGTACTTGAACATTAGAGTGATCATGAAGGCCTACAATCATTCTGAGACGATCCTGTGGAATACCTCACAAAGAAGGCTTTCTCCATAGCTGGTTGTGGCTAATCATAGAGAAAGCTGATGTTTCTATCGAAACAACATATATGGAATTATATATATATATATATATATATATATATATATATATATATATATATATATATATATATATATTTTATTTTTTTGTATCCCAGGCTTGCTTCTGCACCCACTTCAGGAGAAAGCCATTTAGGTTTGTGCTGTGTTTGTGTATTTTTTTTAACCATACCTGCCAACACTCATAGACCAGTCTTAAAGATTATGCAATGATATAGAAGCAAAGACCTTACTATCCGCATCCAAGATGGTAATAGGATGATCGTTTTTTGGGTCTGTATTTACTCCTTTTTAGAAGACTAGGGCAATGCAAGATATTTGCCAAAAGACTGGGAATACTCCCTTGTTACTCGCTCCAGCAATGACCTTGATCAAACTCTATAAACCCAGGCTTCTCACAGATTTCCCAAGTATTACCAATAGACCAAGGAATCACTGCTTCACTGGAGCAGAGATTTTCAAAAGTGTTGGATCCAATCTACCTCGGCGGTAATTTGATGAACAGCCTGGGTAGTCCAAACAGAATCCATTCATCTCCAAAAATGCCCTCCATCTTTCTTTTGGAGGGCTTCCAGCAAGATGTCTGCTGCTTTTTGAACAAGATCCGCTCTCTGCTTCTTACACCAGTTTTTGAACTGTTGTCGTATATTGTAAATTAATTGTAGTCTAACATCTGCTTCCAAATAGTGTTTCTCAACGACTCTGTTTGCAAATCTCTTGTCCCCTTTCCTCTCTGCAACAGCAGGTTCATAAACAGGAGTACATTTACGAGGTTTAACCAAGGCTGATGATCCCAACTTATTTTTTGCAAAAAACCATCTTTTATCGTACCATTTTATAAAATCCTCATAATTGGCTGTGTTGAAGGCGTGCAGCTTCCATTCAGACGAAGTTCCATTCAGAACTGTTTCAACTCTATCGTTAAAACGGTTAACTGCCCCATTATTCCAGGTCATCCTATTTTTACTTGGATTAAGAATCAAATTAACAAGACCACATTCAACACCCCCTCCTCATTTAAATCTTAAAAAGAGCCATCATCGTGTTATGATCGCTCAATTCATCTGCTTGCACGTAATAAATAAAAACTGATCGACAAAGATCTAGTCTAACACATCTCTGCCATATTGATTGTTCCTTATGGGTACAGTATAGGTATGTGTAACGTGTCTGCTATAGAACACCCATCGCAAGGTGTTGGGGGAACTAATGTCCTTGTGCTATTAATGGTAGACTTATCCCACAGAGGTACTAGGTTGGTAGGTCCAGGTACTACTGGCATGCATTGGCGTTTTGCCTATAGCAGTAGTCTTTAAATGTTGGGCTGACCCCTGGGGTCCGAAGGATGTCCAAAGCTCTTCAGACAGGGATTACGGTGACTGCCTTTAATAGAAAATATAAGCAGATATGGCATCTAGGGGTACGAGGGGTCCAGTAACAATGTTATTTCTCAAGAGGGTTTCAACAATAAAAAGTTTTGAATACCACTGACCTATGCACACCTCACAAACCTGGTGCTTCATAGCTTCATGGACTGCATTGATCTGAGTTTAGGTGACTGTGCTGGACACTTCCGGTACGACAAGGGCTGTCACTAGTTCCGTGCACTTCGTTTGTTTGTTTGCTTATTTCTAATGTGCTCCAGACCCGTGGGTAGCAGGGCGCAGCAAAAGATAATGCAAAGCTTACAATATTGCAGATTATACAAATTACAGTACAGGAATCACAAAATAACAAGGTAAATTACACAAAAATGGTACAGATAACATATCGTAGTCCAACAAGGAGAATAGGAACAGTATCAGGTGTCAGGACTTGGAGATAAGGTGGGCAAGTGCAGCTAGGGAAATAGGGTGACTAGTGGTCATTGGAGATGATGTGTTGGATGGCGTTCCTTCTGAATAGTGGGTATGGTTGATCTCCTCTCAGGTTGTTTGGTAGTGAGTTCCAAGTTTGGCAGCCTTCACTGGGAAGCTATTGCCACCAATAGTGTTTAACTTGAATCTGGGTACTACTAGGCAGTTGGCGGTGGCAGCTATGGTTGATCTGATAGAGGTTTTTTTGTGTATTTTGTTCATGAGGTAGCTAGGGGCAGCATTGTTTAAAGCTTTGTGTGTCAAGGAGATCATTTTTAACTGTATTTTGTTCTCTGTAGATAGCCATTTATTTTGGCGACTGATGGCGGAGATGTGCACTCTTTTATTTATGCCAAGCGCTGCTCGCAAGGCATTGTTTTGTAGTGTTTGTAGTTTCTGGGTGGTAGTTTTATTAGCACCACTGTAGAGGGCATTGCAGTAATCGATCCTGGAGAGAATTAATGCTTTGGCCAGGATCATGCAACTGTCGTTGGAAAGGAATGGCTTGCCAGCTCTTATCAGCTTGCAAGTATAGGCAGTGGTGGAGGCCAGAGATTTTACCTGCTTGTCAAATGACAGAGTGGAGTCTAGGTAGAAGCCAAGGGTTTTTACTTCCTTGGAGACCCTGATAATGTTTCAATCAATGTTGAAGAAGAATTATTCCTGGCCTAATTTGTTAATATTTATGTCTGATCCCAAGATTATTAGCTCTGTCTTGTCGTCGTTCAAGCACAAGCCATGGGTGGCCATCCATGCTTGAACTATAAGATATACTCCATTCACCAACTCTGTGTCCTTAGTATGATCCCCAGAAAGTGGGAGGAGAGTCTGTGTATCATCTGCATAGTTAGTGTGGGTGATACCCAGAATGTCCAGATCGTCGAACAAAGGTTTGGTGAGGATGTTGTATAAAGCTGGTGAGACGCAAGAGCCTTGGGGAACACCACACAGGATGGGGGTGGGGTCAGCTGCAGCCGATGGGGAGAATACTCTCATAGAGGAATGATTCCAACCATCTGATGGCCTCAGGTGAGAAGTGAGCGGCAGAGTCCAGGTGTCTGCAGAGGACCTTGTGCTCGACCAAATCAAATGCAGCTGAGAGGTCAAGTAAAAGCAAGAGTGCTGTCTTTCCACTATCTCTCAGCTCATCAATTTGGGCCTTTAAATCGATTAGGTCGGTTTCCATTCCATGTAGTGGGAGGAAGCCAGATTGTATAGCTCCTAGGAGGTTATTCAGATCAAGGTGTTTTTGTATCTGGATGTAGACGGCTTTGTCCAATATTTTGAGGAGGAATGGTACTGTGGTAATAGGGCGGTAGTTGGTCGGGATGAGCGGATCTAAGGTCTGTTCTTTGAGGAGTGGGATAGTGCCTGATGCAAAGGAGGCATTAATCAATATTTAAATGAATGGTGAGAGGTCTCTGGCCGCATCTTTTATTAACTTTTCTGGGCAGATGTTGCCTTTACAATTAGACGGTTTGAGCGAGAGTATGATTTTTTTCTACCTCTAAAGGAGAAGTTTTGGAAAAATGAAATTTGTTATTGTGCGCCTCAAGAGTCACTAGGTGACGAGGTATTGGGGATGTGCTGTAGGTTCAGCATATCGTGTTCACCACTAAGGCCTCCTCCTGCTCTTCTGGATTGGCAGGCAATGTTCTGACATGTAAATGCCCATGTGTGGCATAGGATTCAGTGAACATATTGGTGGCAACTTGGTCATATTCTGAAGGGTAGTCCATTGGCTGTTGCTGGGTTGCATTCGCCGCTCATTTGTACAGCAAATGGGGATTTCGCCCAGTCTGTCATGGCATATTCTGATGGGTGTTAAAATTGTTGGTTGCTGCCTGTTTTTGTTGTGCTCATACATCTCATGGTGGCAAGAGATCGTTTTTGTGCAGGATCAGACCAGGTACCTGATCTGCAATGTGCCTGTGACTCCCATTGATCTTTCAAATTATTCCTTCCTCTTTTCCAATCGACACCCTTTCTCCAGACTGCAAACCTTGGAAACTCTTTCAAGTCCTATTTTCTCTTGTTGGCATATGCATTCTTTCTCCGGAATGCCTTGGCAGGGTGTTGATCTTGATCCAGTTGTTATCAAAGTGGCATAACAGGGTTTGTTTTGTGCATGGGGGGGTGGGTGTAATGAGGATACCTAGATCAATCAGCTGGCTTGTATCCCTTTAAAACATTAGATGTTACACAAATATCTGGTGGCATAACTTTTTGTGTTGTTCTATGCTTGGCTACGTATTGGCTCCAGTGTATCTGGTGGCATAACGTTTGGTGTAGTTATATGCTTGGCTACGTATTGGCTCCAGTGTATCTAATGGCATAACTGTTGGTGTAGTTCTATGCATGGCTACGTATTGGCTCCAGTGTATCTGGTGGCATAACTTTTCGTGTTGTTCTATGTATTGGCTCCAGTGTATCTGGTGGCATAACTGTTGGTGTAGTTCTATGCATGGCTATGTATTGGCTCCAGTGTATCTGGTGGCATAACTTTTCGTGTTGTTCTATGCATGGCTGTGTATTGGCTCCAGTGTATCTGGTGGCATAACGTTCGGTGTTGTTCTATGCATGGCTATGTATTGGCTCCAGTGTATCTGGTGGCATAACTTTTGGTGTTGTTCTATGCTTGGTTACGTATTGGCTCCAGTGTATCTGGTGGCATAACTGTTGGTGTAGTTCTATGCATGGATATGTATTGGCTCCAGTGTATCTGGTGGCATAACTTTTCGTGTTGTTCTATGCATGGCTATGTATTGGCTCCAGTGTATCTGGTTGCATAACTTTTCGTGTTGTTCTATGCATGGCTATGTATTGGCTCCAGTGTATCTGGTGGCATAACTTTTCGTGTTGTTCTATGTATTGGCTCCAGTGTATCTGGTGGCATAACTGTTGGTGTAGTTCTATGCATGGCTATGTATTGGCTCCAGTGTATCAGGTGGCATAACTTTTCGTGTTGTTCTATGCATGGCTGTGTATTGGCTCCAGTGTATCTGGTGGCATAACGTTCGGTGTTGTTCTATGCATGGCTATGTATTGGCTCCAGTGTATCTGGTGGCATAACTTTTGGTGTTGTTCTATGCTTGGTTACGTATTGGCTCCAGTGTATCTGGTGGCATAACTGTTGGTGTAGTTCTATGCATGGATATGTATTGGCTCCAGTGTATCTGGTGGCATAACTTTTCGTGTTGTTCTATGCATGGCTATGTATTGGCTCCAGTGTATCTGGTTGCATAACTTTTCGTGTTGTTCTATGCATGGCTATGTATTGGCTCCAGTGTATCTGGTGGCATAACTGTTGGTGTAGTTCTAAGCATGGCTTCGTATTGGCTCCAGTGTATCTGGTGGCATAACTGTTCGTGTAGTTCTATGCTTGGCTACGTATTGGCTCCAGTGTATCTGGTGGCATAACCTTTGGTGTTGTTCTATGCTTGGCTACGTATTGGCTCCAGTGTATCTGGTGGCATAACCTTTGGTGTTGTTCTATGCTTCGCTACGTATTGGCTCCAGTGTATCTGGTGGCATAACGTTTGGTGTAGTTCTATGCATGGCTACAGTGTGTCTGGTGGCATAACCTTTGGTGTTGTTCAATGCTTGGCTATGTATTGGCTCCAGTGTATCTGGTGGCATAACGTTCGGTGGTGTTCTATGCATGGCTGGTCTTCAGCCTAGGAATGAGACTATCAAGCAGGATCCTATTAAACCGCTCAACATGAGTCCCCATGTGGATTGTAGAGTGAAGTGGTGGTTGTTCTCTTGGCCCTTCTCAGAAATAAAATATTTTTAATGGTAACTCAATATCCAGTACCTAGTCTGCGTTATGCCTTATGGGCCAGACCAAAATGCACAAATAACTTGAGTAACTTGTGTAACTGCCAGAGCCTTCCGCCATTTCATGGGGGAAGGCGGAACATAGTTTAGTCATCTGTGATTTCCAGGATGCTCCGCGTGGCTTTACTAATCATATCCGCACACAGGGCCTCATTAGGAGTTTGCTGGTGTGGAATTAATGTGGATTTTGTGCTTGGAGGTGCCAGCTTTTCTGCAAACGATACTTTAAGGACTATAGTAGTATACTGTGTCTGATAAGCTATTTTCAACTGTGACCCGCCCAAAACACCAGCCGACCCAATTGCCAGCGCAAAGCGGTGTCTGTGCCGAGAGCATAGAGGAGTGCAACAACCAACTTATGTAAGCATTTACCTTCACCTTTGGCAAGTGTGATTTTGGATTGAATAGTTTGTGAAAATCTTTGCTGTTTTTTCCTCTGTGAAGCTTCGAGCTTTGGGAGTTGTATTGCGCTCTGCCTTGAAAAGACTTGTAGTGTGCTCTAAAAATGTGCCATAGGGCAAAGAGGAATGTATGGGGGCAGAGGCGATTTTATTTATTTTGGCAATTTATATAGCGCACCCAACCCGGAGGCATCTAGGCGCTGTTCTTACAAGAAAACAGACATACAGAGGTACAGTGGTTACATAGTTGCACACGTGCGAGGCATGCTGGGAGAAGATACAAACAATCCAAAGTGCAGAGGTTACATAGTAGCCCATGTGCAAGTCGAGCAGGTGGATAATATTGCACGCTATTCTATAGGACCTCTCATTCTGGGGTGTTTGTTTATTTATTTGTAGAGCGCACTAACAGCCCAAAGGCATCGAGGCGCTATTACAGGAAATTGTACGTAAGCTTGATTCAAGGGTTACATTGGCGTACAGTAGGGTCTCTTAGTTGCAGATACATTGGTAATAACAGACAAGAAAAAATTGTTAGCATATGGTACATTAATGGGAGGGATTGTTCTTAAATGGTGCTAGCATCCGGCAACAATATGGCGAGATGGGAAGGTGAAAGCCGGTACAGAATCATACAATCAAATAACCTTGTTTTTAATATCTTTGTGGAAGGCTAAATGAGAGTCAGTAATCCTAAGGTGTGTGGGAAGAGCATTCCAGTGTGAAGCGGCCATAATAGGGAAGCTGGTGCCACCTGCACGGACTCTACGGGTCTTGGGAGTGGCGATCATGTTTGTGTAAACCTTTCTCATAGGCCTGGAGGAGGTATGCTTGGCTGTTCTTTGGACCAGGTAGGGGGGGGTGCCAGATCATGGAGGCATTTTTGCCGTGAGGGAGAGGGTTTTAAAAACAATTCTCTCTTTAATGGGAAGCCAATGAACCTCCCTCCTCACCTCAGAGATGTGGTCCTTCCTAAAGATCCCTGTGGCGGCCCTAAGGATGTTGTTTTGAACTAGTTGGAGTTTTGCAAGGTTTTTACCGGAGGTCCCTACAAGGAGGGCATTGCAGTAGTCCAATCTTGGACCGATTATTGCCCCAGCAATGGTGAGGCAGTTCTGTCGAGATATGAAGGGTCTAGCTGCATTGAGTAGTTTGGAATAGTAGGCCGAGGTGGAGGCAATGGCATTGACCTGTCTATTCATAGTCAGATTAGAGTCAAGGTAGACGCCCAGGGTCTTGACTGTTTGGGTAATTTGGACAAACAATACATCTCCATCACCATTGATAATATACCCATTGCTGTGTCCCAGAGTGGTAGGTGATCCAATTGACAGAGGTTCGGTTTTCTCGCTGTTTAGGTGGAACCAGTTTTCGGCCATCCAGGATTGAATCGTGGAGTAGATGGAGTTGAGGGTGTTCAAGTAGGCCTCGTAGTCACCCGTAAGGGGGATACGCACCTGTGTCATCAGCATAGTTAGTGTATGAGATGCACAGGGCGCCCAGAATTTTGAACAGGGGCCTTGTGAACAGGTTATAGAGAGTGGAGGCAATGCAGGAGCCCGGTGGGACTCCGCATTTGATGTGACTTGGAGCGGCACAGGCTGAGTCAGAGAAGACTTTCATGGCCTGTTCCTGTGGAAAGGAGGTGATCCAAGCACATGCATTTGGGGAGAAATTAGCCGCAATGGAGAGATAGTGGCAAAGTGTGTTGTGATCCACCAGGTCAAATGCAGCAGATAAATCAAGGAGCAGAAGGAGCGCTGCTTTGCCTCTAAGGTCATCCATTTGATTTTTCAGGTCTAGGAGAGCTGTCTCGGTGCCGTGTCGTAGACTGAAACCAGACTGCCGAAGGCGTAGAAGACAGTTGTCTTCAAGGAATTTTTGGACTTGCAGGTAGGCTGCTTTGTCCAGAATGTTTAGTAAAAAAGGGACAGTGGTAATGGGCCTATAATTCCCGGGTATCGTTGGGTCAAGGGAAGGTTTTTTAAGGAGCGGGTGTTCCCAGGCTTCCTTAAGTCCACTGAGGACATGGCCAGACTGGAAGGATGTATTAATGAAAGCTGTTAGAAAGGGGGCAAGGATAGGGGCACAATCTTTAATAAGCTGGGCCGGACAGACATCCCCCTTGCAATTGGACGGTTTAATGGATTTGAGCAGGTCAATGACGTCCGGTTCACTCATATCCTTAAAGTCGAAAGGCGTGGAGGCGTGTTACTTATGTAGCTGGCTTACAGGCTGAAACGGATGACTTAGTTGTATTATTCATGTGTAAAGAGCAAAGTTTTCAACTGTCGGAAGGTCCAAAAGGAGTCTTCTTACCTAAGTTTGTCTGGTAAGTTATTCCAGTGTGTAGTAGTTATGAATGGGAAGCTGCTGCCTGCGGCTTTCTGTAATTTGTATCTCAGTGTGGAGAGCAGTTACAAGTGTGCAGAGTGCATGGGTTTGTGTGATTAGGATCTAGAGACTTTGTCGGCCAGATAGGTAGGGGCCGAGTTATGTAAGCATTTGTGTGTCAGAGTAAGAGTTTTGAAGAGGCTACACTCTTGAACAGGAAGCCTGTGGGCGTTCCGTGTTGTGGTGGAGATGTGAGAATTTTGGGAAATATTTAGAGCTGCTCCAAGGGCATTGTTTTGTATCATCTGTAGCTTTTTGATGTTTTGGATCTTAGTGCCGGCATAGACGGCATTGCAGTAGTCCAATCTTGACAGGATGAGTGCTTTGGATAGATTGACGCAACTGTCAGGAGATAGAAACTATCTACGAGCATTGAAAGCATAGAAAGATCAAGTAGGAGGAACATGGCTAATTTGCCTTTGAGCTCGTCCATTTGGATTTTGAAATCCTGAAGTGCTGTTTAACTACCATGTCTTGGGTGGAAGCCTGATTGTCGTAGACCAAGGAGGTTGTTGACTTCCAAGTAGTTCTGGATCTGAAAATACGCAGCTCTGTCTAGTATTTTGAGTAAGAAGGGCACTGTTGTAATGGGTCTATAGTTGGTCGGTATGTTAGGGTGAAGCAAGGTTTTTCTTTTTTAGTAGGGGGGGGGGGGAGTACCCACACATTTATGAGATTGGAATAAACAATACTGCTTTCAAAGGCGTTGATTAGTCTTGTGATGAAGGGGGTGAGGCGCACAGTCCTTGATGACGGCCGCAGGGCAGGAGTCACCTTGATGGTTTGAGACTGGAGATAATTTTTAGGATTTCTGATTTGGAGACCGGGTAAATTCGAATTGTGGAGCCGAATTATTGCCCGTGCAGGTAGGAGTCAGCAGAGGTAATTGGGCCGGTTTAATAGTGGATTTTTTCATTTCAATTCAATTCAATTTTAGATTTTAGGAGAGCTATTTTGTCGGAGAGGGCATTTTGGATATCATTGCACCAGCTTGCATCTTTGTTGCAGACGTCTTGTATTAGTACTGGGGATTCTAGTTCTCTCAGGATAGCGAAGGGTTTGTTTGTCCCTGATTTGGCGTTAGTTATTCTATCATTGTATGTGGAGCTTTTCGCTTGGAGTACTTCCTGTTTGTAAGGTTTGGCTGCCATAGCTTTATTTAGGTCATCAGGTGATTTTTTTCCATTTGGCCTTTTCTGTCCTCTTCGCGCTTTTCAAGGTTTTTAAAGTTGGTGTGTACCATGAATTAAGGTGTGCTGCTGGATGATAAAGAAAATAAAAGAATCCTTGGCGATGGGGTGACTGGAAACAGTGCTCCAAGTCCTGAAGCGCCGACGAAAAGACTCAGCCATTTAGTTAAACCTGCTTCGCCTATAAATATGGAAGCTCTGGTTGTCTCGCCCCTTGGACATCCCACCACAGAATCCCAGGTAGAGCACACAGATAACCATCAAGATGTTACTGCCATGACGAATGTTATTTCTGACTTGCACACAGTGGCACTCTGTGATACGATGGTCCAACCTAAGACTATGGGTATTGATACCCCTCGACAATCAAATGTACAAGTGAACGTTAAAAATGTTCCCTCATTTTTTGTACAACAAGATGGGCACAACTATCATTTCACTCCGAGAACTGAGTGTGATGAGATTGATGACAAATTATCACATCTGGGAGCGAGTGTGACACAAGTGTTTTGATCGCCAATTGTTCACCAACACATAATGGAGTCAGCAAATAGCACTATACAGTGATTAATGAGGAAAAAATTGCTATGACTGAACGCACGCCCACTTTGGTTAAAAAGCATGGTGCCGATTTAGCTTTGCCGTCAGGACCTGCTGAGAGAAATTAGGAGCTTTCCTTATCCATTGTGATAGGTGACATCCTCCAGTCAATTCTACCGATGCCGCTTGAACAAGAGCAGAACTCTGCATACTTGACAGTCACTGAAGGGAGTGCGTCTTAGTGGGTCAGATGGTTTGGATTCTCTTGACTCCCCGAAGCTGGTGGCAGAAGAGGATAGATTGGGCAATAGTGCCCAATTAAACAAAGGTATGTTGGACGTCTCAAAAACAAGGGTAATACGGGATCATCGGCTGGAAACAAAACTATTGGAATGACCAGGCCCGAGCCAATGGCCACAGAAAGGAAACTGATGGCCCATAGTAGGGAGACTGGTGCTGTGGGGCCAGAGCAACAACCAGAAACTCTTGGGAATTTGAAACATTTGGTTGGCCCAAATAAGGGACAATTGAAAAAAACTCCCAGAATTCTTAAAGAAACTGGTGCCAAGAACCACTTCGAGCTTGAGACCTGGAGCAGCCACTAGATTTGGCAGTGAAAACGCACTCTACAACATATTTTATCAGTGACCAGTTTTCTAGATATGGGCCCCCATCTAGATCTTGATCAAAGGCTTTCCCTGGTTACAGACGTAGCTGGAAACCCATGCAAGGGGATGGCCTTTGAAGATCAATTGTCATTTCTCACGGAACACTTCAAGAACAGTTCTGATTATGATCAAGAAATGCAAGACCACAGCTCCACGAACCGACAAGTACAACTTCATTACACTCTACGAGATTTGCATAACCAGATCAGGCTCTCTGCCCCTGAAATCTGTGCTCTGAACCTGGTATTGAGTTCATTTTCCTCACTCTATGACAATACTTTGTAGCTTAGTGAGATCAAATTAAACATTGAAACAATATAAACAGCAATGACACAATTACAAGCCTGAGGGGACTCTAGGAAAAGCATCCACCTAACCCAATATACTAGAGGCATTTAGAACGGTCCCTGTGGCTACGGCAGAGGAAATTGCTCTGATCATCAGCGGTTTGGAAACCGTGACAAAAAGAGGGAAGAAGATGAAAAAGGGAAATAGAGCTTGACGTACACATTCAAGGAAATGTTTAAGAACTGTACATCTTGTGTAGGAAGTGGACCTCACAGACCAGGATATGGGCTCTCATGATAAACCTATGAATGGCCAAACAGCCATTGCCAGCACCAGTGTTCGAACTGAAAGTCTGATGATGATGATGGAGAATTTAATTTGGGTACCATTGACCCCAGATCTGGACTCCACAAACACATGTGTTAAGGCGAATGCTCTAGTACTATCCGGCCTAAAAAACGATTCCATCTTCGAAATGTCAAACCGGAAAGTGGGACCCAGTGCTACACTTAGTACGGGAGAGTATCCAAAAAGGACCTGTTAAATCCCTCTTGAAGGACCAAATAAAACACAAAGATCAGAAATACACGTGTTGGACCTATTGTGGTACTGGAGGTCCTATAGCAAAGAGGAATGAAGGACTGCAAAAACCAATACAAAAATCAGAAACGTGTGTATCTAAAAATAATAGTGAGAGTTCAAAGACTGTGGCCCAAGAAACAGTGTGGCAAGGGCTTGCGGAATAGGCTGTGTACAGAGTCGACCGACCCAGTCTTACCTTGGCACAGAGGAGCGAAGATGCCATGGCTTCCAATTTGGCCGGGGGAGGGGCAAGTAAAAAATTGCAGATAGCAAATTTTGGATTTGCTCCAAATATAGCTGTGGGAGCCATCTTGGATAGTGCCTGGAGTGCTCCCAGCTCCCGAAAAATGAATACATCAACTACTACGCAAACATCTTTTGGTGAAGCAATGTGATTTCCCTGCCACAGTTGCAGAGATGAGAAAAGATGGCTTCACGCCTCCAGGTTTGGCCTGGGGAGGCGCAAAAAGAAAAATGCTGATGGAAAATAGCGAAATTGGATCAGTTAGAGCTGTGGGAGCGGCTGTGAATGGCTCTTTCCTCGAACCGAGAGCAGTCAAAATGAGCTCAATCTCTACCCAGACATTGCTTTCAAGGACAGGTGAAAATGCTGCCCCCCTCCACAACAATTGTAAACCGTGGCAAATGTGGCATCGAATTTGCAGGTGACTCTGTTGAATGCGCAATGAATACCCCTCCCCTAAAATATGTGTTAACAAGGTATTGCTGAGCAAACAGCCTGGGGAACTGGTAGACAGCCGCCCTGCCTCTAGGGATTTACTAAGACCGCGAAAAGTAACAACAGTGGATTGGAGGGACGGGGCTCGGAAGAGCACAGAGTGTTGATGTGCCGTCAATGAGCGAGAAAATCATCATCATCTGACTACAGGCACAGCTGGTTCAACTGCATCTAGTACGCAAGCGGCCAGGAAGCCTCAAAGAAGATATGGAGATATGGAGTTGACAAATAGATATCATCTTGAAAGATTAGAGGGTGGAAACAGAGAAATACTTAACAGGAAACATTTTCTAATTCTCTTCTGTGAGATTCCCCATCTGCGCTTGATTAGTTCAAGAGACATTGGCAAAGTGTACTTTCTATACGATGATAGAACAGATTACGTGCAGCTAGATTTCAAATCGAATGTGGTGGTGCAGCTCGTTCTATCAGAAATTGATTAATTAAGATCTATTAGTTATGATTTAAGAAGAGGATATATCTGTACGGAGGAGGAAACACTTGGACTTGGTACTTTCAAATTGGGCTCTCGACAACCCGCAAAGATTACCCATCACAAGGACGGAAATGGCAGAAGAGTCAAATTTATACAGCCCCAGACAGCAGACTCGGAAAGAGAGCACCAAGATTGGGAGTGGTTGGCAGGAACCATTCTGCACTCAGAAAGGAAGTTGGGTGACTACGGAACAGGACACTAGACCCAGGAGAAAGTCATATGAAATTGAAAATCTTGAGTTGTTATTCTCAAGGTTAAAACCGCTTCCTTGCTACAAGAGAGATAATATCTTTGTAAAATAGGATTTATTTTTCCTACAAGAAGTATGGCTAAGGGATCCCCTAGTTGTAGACGGTCACACTGCCTTTCAGCAAATGGCGAGTGGTGGTATGAGTGGTAGGCTTCAGGGGGGCTAATCCTTTTAGTAGAAAATTCTTTCTTGGAGAAATCCAAGGTTTATACAGATAGCACCTACGGTTTATTGGTAGTAAGGGTTGTTCTAAAAGGCATTCGACCCCTGCGATCAGTGTTATTAGTGAATGTTTATAGTAACCCCTTATACAGCGAGTTTACAAATATTTTGGGTCAACTGGATGACTCCATTCAATCATTTGTTTGTAATAACAGCAGTGTTGATGTTATAGTGGCTGGTGACCTAAACGCCCATTGTCTCTGGTATTAGAAGAAAAGAGACAGTTAGCAGTGAGAAAATAGGGATCAGATCACAGGCTCCAGACTGATGGTGAATTGTAGGTTGAGTTCTTGGAGACTTGGAATCTGAGAATTTCAAATGGCTCCATTGCAAGGGATACTCCCGCTAGACCTACATGCAGGTCTGGCCAGAGATCCTCTGTACTGAGCTATATTGCTCCCTCTGTCACTTTTTTTTATCAATGTGAGGAGATGAGTTGTGGACACTGACCTGAGCGATCATTCCATGATTGTTGTACACATGTCTGTTGACGTGCCGCCTGATAGTTTGCCATGGCTCTCCGATCTCGTGAATCAGGGAGGTAACAGAATTTCTAGGCACATTAGAAATGTCTCTAAATATAAAAGTGGAAAATAAGGGCACCTGGCGGAGTCCTGATTTACCCAGGTGGGTACATGTATACACATCAAAAATAATCAGGATGAAAGATCCTACAAGCAGTTTGTCGTTCTGAATGTTGATATTTATTTCACAACAACATGGAACATTTTTAGTGACTCAATAGTTATTTTACAGTACTTTCGATAAGCACGAAAGCTTAGAGCACAACGGACAAGGGTGATTGTATTCAGTGATAACACAGGTAAGTGACAAAACTGTACTATCCCCCTCTTGTGTATGTTTTTGTAAAAACTGTTGTGTACACCTTGTGTAAACCATGCCTGAGACCACGTTCTGTCCCAGGCGCACCCTCATCAAATTGTAGGTCCTTCCTACCTCAATTTGAATGTGCCTCTATGTGAAGTTTTGACCTCAATATCTCTGAGGTTGACACTTACCTCTGTTATCACTGAATACAATCACCCTTGTCCGATGTGCTCTAAGCTTTCATGCTTATCGAAAGTACTGTAAAATAACTATTGAGTCACTAAAAATGTTCCATGTTGTTGTGAAATAAATATCAACATTCTGAACGACAAACCGCTTGTAGGATCTTTCATCCTGATTATTTTTGATGTGTATCTAAATATAAAAGTACTTGATTTTGTCTCCGAAACAACTATGGCGCAAAAGAGAGAGAACATCAAGCCAGCCCTATTTCAGGCATTTCTGGATGGATTTAACAGCAAACGGAGAACATAAACTACCTTCAGGGTTCCCAAGAAAACCCACCCCTTAGACATTCAAATACAAAATAAAAAGCAAGAACTTAGAAGGGATATACATGCTCTGAGTAGATGCAATTATAGTCCTATGTTTTATCTTGCAGCACTGAAAAAATTGAAATTAATATCTAAAAATTGGATTAGAGGTTATAAGTACACTCTACTTCACAAAGAAGGGACTAGAATGATTGTACTTCTGACTCCATATGCCCCCAGGAATTTCTGGGAACTTAAATTGAACGAATAAACCAGACGCCTGACAACAAAGTAATCCGATATCTGAGGGTGACTGGGTTACCCATTTTCAACATGTATATAGGTTGCCCCTGCAAGATGTCCGATTTGGAGGAATCACCTTGGGATCTGTTACTCTCGATAGAATCTATTGAGAGATTGATCAGGAGATCATCTAGCTCTAGGGTGGCTGGACCTAATGGTCTATCAAATGCAGTCCTTAAGATTTGCCCAGAGGTATGGTCTCTGATATTGTTTATCCTCTTCAGTTCCGTGTTGAGAGCTTGTGAAATTACGGCTTCATTGACTAGAGCGGTGGTTGTGCGCATCTATAAGAAGGTAGATGGAGCTAATCCAGATAACTACCAGCCTAGCTCCCTTCTAGACTGCAAAAGTAACATTTTTGCAGGTTTGGTTCTAGGAAAACTGGTCGAGTGGGCTACAGAAACAGGTCGCCTATAGAAACACCAAAGCGTTTTTCGCAAGTGACTGGGTACGCAATGGAATGGTATTGTAGTAGATTGGCTGAAAGAAGTCTGTAAGGCCCGGTAGCCTACTACTGTTTATGGCAGCAGGCTTTTCGACTGTATAAACAGAAATGTGCTGTGGTGCAAGCTCAGAGACTGGAATATACCAGGGAACTTTTGTATATTGGCCAGACTACATGACCATACTGTAATACAGATGAGATTGAATGGGCAGGGAGCATTGACAGTTTTCGGGTGGATAGGGGTCTCTGCCAGGGCTGTCTTGGCACACTGCCTCTTCTATCTCTATCTATCAGACTTGGGTGATTTCCTGTGGAGGTCAGCTTTTGCAACACCCAGGATTGCAACCCTAGTAGTCCATACCTTAAATACGCGGACAACATTCTGCTTCTTGATGGAACCCAGGTAGGTCTCCAACAGAAACTCAATGCTATATCGGAATATTCATTGCTAAACGAACTTTGTACAAATGAGAAAAAAACTGCCATTATGAGGTTCATTAGTATGCTGAAAAAAGCACGGGCTATTGTTGGCAGATGGGAAAAATATATTTTAATACCTACCCAAATAGTCCCATACTTGGGTTTTAAAATGGATGCTGTAGATAATGCTAAATTAGTTACATCCTGCATCATACCGAAAGCAAATCAGGCTGCTGCCCAAATGAAAATAATCCAATCCCGGTTCTGCAGGTACTTGATTTCTCCTCTCATTACTTTTTTAGAATAGGAAAGTTATTCATAAGTTGTTGGATGGAACAGAGATTGCAGTGAGCCAAGCTTTAGGATACGACAAGATTGAATCCTGTATCTGGAACCATGCCTCGAGTCTCCTGGATTGCGTCCCAATGACAGCGCTAAGATTTGAGTTAGGACTAGCATCATTGGGTTGCAAATTTGAGTGAAGGATCTTGAACCTGTACCGAAGAATGTTGGTTCCAGTGGTCGACACACTGTACTAAGATCTGGCAGCCACTATGAAGTCTGCTACTATAGCGTTTGTGGACAAGTACAAGGGTAGAGCTGACTGTGTTAAGAAGAATTTATATGACCACAGGAGACCTCATTGATCATCCAAATGAGATCAACATTTTTTTATTCAGGGATGATTGGATAATAACCAGAAGGAATGTGCCCTGTGAGGCCATGAAGGCGTCGAGAGCGCTCTCTCAAATGTTATGCCACGGGAAGCAGGGAGAGGGCCTCGGCCCATCACAAGTCCAAATCCTAACTTATAGTGGTCACATACCCCTGCACCAAGACCCCAGAATTCCAGAGTACCGGTCAGCCCCAGACCACTGACCATAAAACTGTTAGTGTACCGATCCATCAGAAGGTTCAGAAAGGAGACCCCACATGGGATCCTTGTGATTTGTGCTGCAAGGTGCCAGGGCGGGAAAGTAAAACATTTAAGCTCGGAATGGGAAGAACTAGTACTTACACGTGTTTGAGATCGAGCAGTGGCTTTAGAGTTATCGTGATCTTGAAAGTAGTCTCAGTGCCCATGTCTGGGGGGATGTGCTCAATTGTGTTAATAATTGCCAATTAGAAGCTTCGCGCTTGATAATGTATAAAGAAGAAGAATCCCACATGGAAGAATATGAGCAGACACTGCTGGGACCAATGGCTTGGCATCCCCTATGGAGCAGGCTGCTTATGTATATGAAAGCACCAACCAGCTACTTGGATTTGTAACCTATGTGATGTATGTCAGTTGTGATGCTTTTTACCTTTCAAAACTATTGCTCATGCTGATTTTGTTAGAGCGCTCCCTGACAGCAGAATTTTTTGCTATTGTGTTTTATATGAGAAAAAATCTTGTTCTCCTTGGAAGAGGTCTGCTGGTCCTTTTTCCCTGGTGGGTTGTATTTTTTCTGGTGTGAGTGTTGAGGGGTTTCTCTTCATTGGGAGTTTACCTTGACTCATCTCTCCACATGTCCCAACAGATCAATCATATCGCCTCTTTGTCAGGCTATGCCACAAAGCTTATCTATGCCAGTAAAGCACTCCTCTCCTCAAAGAATCAGTTTGCTGCCACACAAGCACTCATCAGGTCAAAACGTGACTATTATAATGTGTTACTGTGCAGGACCTCTGAAAAGAACTTGAACAAACTTCAAATAATGCTGAATAATTCCCTCTGGGCTACACTGGACATCGGTAAATATGACTGGATTTCTGAGGCTAGAAAATGTGCCCACTGGCTCCTGGTCAAAGACAGACTCAACTTCAAGATCCTGTCCATCACCCACCATTGCCTATCGAACGATGCCCCTGCTTACCTTGCACATAAACTCAAAAGACAACCCCCCAGCAAGAACCCAAAGATCTGCAAATAGGCACGGGCTCATCACTCCCAGATTCAACCGTGAAAGGGCAGGCAGATCCAGCTTCCTAGTCTGCACTGCTACTCTCTGAAGCAACCCCCCTGCCCCTAACCTGCGGAACTAACCATCCTACTCCCTCTTCAGGAAGAAACTCAGCACCCACCTGCTCAATTGAATAACTTGTTCTTGTCTCTACCTCACATACCCTCATCTGAAGTGTACTTGTAACACTGTAACGATTGCCTAGATGCCCACGGGTTATGTGTGTTTCTATAAATGATAAAATAAATACATTTGAGGAGGGTCAGCAGACTGTTTGTCTGGCGGGGGCATATGAGGGTGCTGCTTTGTAGTATCTTTTGTTATATATTAGCTCTGTTGTTTCCAGATCAGTACTGCGTAATGATTCCATGAGTAACATTCTACATGGAGTTCTCAGCATTGGCTGTGGAAACTCTAATATGGCTTTCATGCTCTGGGCTGTTAAAGGCCATTTCCACCCGACTGGCAGGGCATGAAAGCCGTTCACACTCCAGGGTTAGTCTGGGGTGCGAATGGCTTTTTGCATGTTTTCATCAGGAGATCTGCTTTGCTAGCCCAGTTGATCTTTTGATGTAAAATGAAGAAAATAGAAAGCCAGATGGGAGGAGCTCTTGTCCCGTAGGTAAGTGGAGGGGTTGGGGATCCTACTTTTGAGGAAATGTTGGACGTCACCGAAAGGATGGAATGCATGTTCTGTGTGAAGGATTTGTAGAAGGATAAGAGAAACAAAGAATGTGTCTCATTAAAAAAAGGGGAAGGGCACAAAAGTTCCTATCGCTATGGGGAGGAGTCAGTGTTCCAAGGAAGGGGGAGAAGGTAAGGCCGCCTGGGAAAACCAAGACAGAACCAAGTCTGATCCAAGTGAAGAGGTGTTTTAGTTGCGGGAGCACATTTCATTTTGCTAATTCAGAGTCTTGTTCGGGACTCGGCAGAATGCCCAAAGTGTGGTAAGACGGGCTCTTTGCCAGGTGCTGTGATCGTTTTTGAAAAGGGAGTGTGAGGGGGAAACAGAGTCCTTCTGGACTTTGCTCACCACTCCCATAACTTCCAAGTTGGCAGTGCACCAAGTAGATCAGGAGAACCCTATGGCCAACTGAGTGTAAATGGTGTGAAAGCTCCCATGTTAATTGACTTGGTCTCAGATTGTATTACAATTGGGTGGAAGGACTGGGAAGGGAGGTTTGATGCAAAGCAGATTCATTTCTGACAGCCCACATTTAAACTGAATGCATATTTCAGATAGCCCACATTTAAACTGAATGCATATGGTGGGTGAAGTTAGACATCATTTGAGTGTTCCAAGTCAGATTAGAGGACAAAGAGAGCAGATACTGTGGCTGATGTGTAGGTTGCAAAAAGTGGTAGATAATACTGGAACCCAGTGTACCAGTATGGTGGCGCTGGTGAATGACATGGTTGCAGAGGGAGTGTAAGAAACGTTTAAGGATGGAATTTCAGCATCAGATCTGACTGAAGGAGGGGGCTGAGCCAGTGGTGGTAAGGGGTGTCCCTATATGTATAAGGGAGGAGGTAATGTGAATTGCGCAAACTGAAACAGGAGCAAAGTATTGAGCAGGTAGAGGCTTCCAAGCAGGCTTTACCCATTGTGTTGGCACAGGAAACTAACAAACGGATACGTTTGTGTGTAGATTTGAGAGGGCTACATCGGAATGTTGTGGTGGAAAGGTAACCATTACCTAACATTGGAGAGATGGTCCGTTTGGTTGAGGGAGCTGAAGTTTTTAGTACTCTTGAACTTTCTTCTGCATACCACCAGATTAGGCTACCGCCTAGCTCACAAGACCTCACGCCATTTGTACCTCAGATGGTACAAGAGGATGCCATTTGGTTTGGTGTTAGCTGCAGCATTCTTCCAGAGTGTGATGCACACATTATTTAGGGATGTTGATGGGGTGGTTTGTATTCTCATCACAGTAAGAACTGATCAAGAACATAGATTTGAGACTGAACAGAGTTCTGCGTATGAAGGGAAAAGGACCAAGGCTGAATAGCCGTTGGTGAGGCTGCACACCCTAAAGACCACTAAGTGGTTAAATCATCATGATTAAGAGAATTGAAAAGTTGTATAGTTGATTTTAATAATTGTAGAGGAGCAGCTACATGCCTCGGCAGGAGATCCCCCCCCCCTACCTCCTATATGTTGGAAGCCTGAGATTGTGCCATGCTGGACACCAGCAGTTGTGACTATACTGCAGCGAGTGTTTGAAAGAAGATATCCTCTGAGAAAACCCAATCAAATGTATCCTTAAACAGACGACAATCTGAGGGAGGAACTGCCTGAAGGAATATGAAAAGGAGCAGAAGGAGGAACTGGTGACGTCACAATAGACGAGCGTGACACCCTGAGAATATTGGCTGAAGAATATGCGCGGATATTACAGAAACTGATGATGCAGTTAAGAATCCAGTGAACTTTCATATGTGAAAAGGAGATGGCTCATGTGCAAAGTGCTACAGAAAATGCAACCGTTCAATGATTGTACAAATGCTGAAATGCAAGCAGACTAAGTGATCATAGAAGCCCAGCTATATGGAGTGAATAGACTGCAGGCGAAGTCGCTATTGTATAGGAACTGGGCATCACTGTCATAAAATTAGTAAGCCAGGACCCATAGAGAGGAAAGGCCGAGAACTGTGTTGCAGCAAGAATAAGCTGATATTGCGAAAACAAATGGCAAGGCTCTCTGGGGTAGTATCAAAAGCTGAAGCAGCCAAGGTCAGTTACCTATTCTTGAAGGCAGTGAACATGTGAAACTGAATCATCCCTTGTCTCAAAGAAAGAACACCAAGTGTGCCAAGTTTTATTCATTCGAGGCATTTAAATGCTGCAAAATTGACCAAGTCGTGGTCTCCTGTCACATGAACCAAGGATGGAACTAGAGTTGAGCATGGAGTCCTAGAACAACGATAGTGAAAGCCTGTAATCCCATATATTCCCAAAGACAAGAATACTTTGCAAAGCCAAGTTCAAAGACAATCTGCATGGCAGAAGGCTTGGGTGATGAGAGATGTCGGGCTAATTTGGTGGGGAGGTAAAGTCAAGTCCACCTCCTGGAACCTGGTTATGAGCTTACATGCTGCTAAGTGTGCCGAATGTTCCAGACATGGCACGAGCATGCCAACCAATTGTAGAGGGTTGTATAACAAAGGGTCTTAGTTTCAGAGCCAATGATATACTGTGCACTTAATGGTGTTAAAAATGACATGTTTTTAGAAGTAGGCATAAATTGTCTACCTGACAGTAGATGGCAAATTACAATCCTAGTCCCTATGCAATATATACTTCGATGTTCTCCTTGAACTTATCACAATCCCTCGTAGGTTTTTCTTATTTGTCCCTGTTTTAGATAATTGTTATTAAAATAGAACCTTTGCCATCTTCCTGATTTGGTTCGATTATTTGGTGTCAGTTATTCTGCATCCCCATCCATTGCATGCACGATACCCAAAGGCCCATATGCTCACGTGGTAGCGGTGCAGATGGCTGGAAAAGATCCAAACTAGTTTGTCTCCAGAGTTTCAGACGATCGGACATTCTCCGTCATTAGCCGGAAGATCGCAGGGTTTCCTGTGGAGAGCGGCCGATAGAAATAAACTTGCAAGAAGAACTGAGACGGTGGGCAGGTCCCCCTTTGATGAAATCCCTGCCCGGCTTCCACGAGTGCTCTGTGGACGGAAGGTGAAGTGGTCGGATTGAAGGAGGAGTTGATACCGAAGGCCTAGTGTTGATTAAGGAACATATGGCAAGTAGACTAAGGGGAATGACAAATGAAGGGGATGGGATTGTGATAATTTTTGAGTAACAGGAAATAATTGTGAAAAGGAAAGGTAGTGCCTAGAGTTCTAGCTCAAGGGAGTTTCAGAAGGAGACATTTCAAATCCCAACCGGGATAGAGCAGAAACATATAACGCATAAACAGGTCTATGTAAGGTGACATCTCAAACCCTGTATAGGGTAAAAAGTAAAGGCGGGAGAGAAAAAGATGATCACAGTGTTTATTAATATGTAATGTTGACTAGTCTGTATGTTGTTTGTTGAGTAGAAATATCGAAGAGCAATAGAAGTTGTGAGGTAATTGAAAAAAGTTGAGGAGCGATAGTGATTGAGCATAGCGAAGTGATTGGTACCAATCAAAAAGGTAAAGATAACTAAGAAACTAGAAGCTTGAGCGGCGATTGATGGTGCTCGCTCATATTTGTTGTTTTAAGGGCATTGAAAAAGTGGTGATTTAAGCAAAAGAATAAAGGATATTTCATAAGTCTGGTAAGTATTGCCAGTCAATTGAGACTTGTCATTATGGGAGATACTCCTCTGATGCACTTATGTAAAACATTACCAAAGCTATGCCCAAGCTCAAACAGTATAGTGAGGATTGGGTGAAGGGCACGGCAGATAAAATGCTCATGTCGTGGTCACAAATGGATAATTGTCAAAAGCAGTATTGCAACACATGACTACATACTTGCACACTGCGTACACGGGGAAGAAATTAGAGAAAAGATTAGCGATTCTAGAGCTCTGGAAAATGTACCAAGAAGAGAGAGGAGATCCACCACCTGAGGAGTGGACGCTGACTAAGCATCCACTCCTCAGGTGGTGGATCTCCTCTCTCTTCTTGGTACATTCAGCTTGGAGCTTCAGCTCCCCTCACCTCACCCAAAGTAAAAGGTGCTAGTACGGAAGAAATAAGGTTATATCCTTTAAAGGAGTTGAAAGCGGCGACGGGTTATAGTAATCCAATTTACAAACCTCCTGCTTATAGTAGCAATGATAGTCCAGAGGAGAATAAGAGAAAAGAAGAGATCTATAAGATTATACAAGACAAAGGAGAAAGGAGTGAGCGGTCGAATCTGTCGACACAAATAAATAAGGAGATTAAGACATGCAAAGGCGAGAAGGATAAAGCTGACGAGATAGCGCTCGTGCAGAACAAATAGATGGGAGGACAGAAATTACTTAAAATAGATGGGAAAAGTATCGAAAAAGTTAGGCAAAGAAGATAAGGATGAACAAGAAAGGAAAGACGAGGAATGAGAGAAGAGATTGAAAGAAGACGAGCAGAGAAAAGAGCAGGGAGCGATGAGAACAGATATCAGGAGGAGCAAGAGAAAAAAGAACAGGGAGAAGAACAAAGACAGTATGACAATAGACAGAGCGATAGAAGATAGGGATAGAAGAGAAAGGAAGAGAGAAGAGAGGAAGCGCAAAGACAAAGACAAAATATTACAGAGATGTAGGGAAGAAGAGGAAAAAGGAGAAGGAGCAAGGAGAGAACAACAAAGGCAAGAGGAAGAAAGAATTAGAAGGGATACGAGAAAACAAAGAGAACTAGATGAAGAAATAGAACGAAAAAGAAGACAGCAAGGTCTTGATACCAGTCTCATTCTCAAGGAACCAGTAGGGCCAAGCCCAGAAAAATGATCGGATAGAATAGAAGAGTTCCTTCCGATAAAGGAAGCAACGCCAGGGGCATCTAGAGTTTTGTTAAACGAAGAAAGATTTTATGCAGAAAGCATCAGAGAAAAGATCAATAAGGTCTATCATGAATGAAAGGAAGGTACCAAGTATGGAAGTCGAGGGAAGAGGGATCAATCCCTAGCATTTCAATCATGAACATAGAGCATTGTCCTTAAGCAGACTGAACTTAGACAAAGGTGAGGAAGATAATAGTCACACTAGTTGGGACAAGACATATCAAATGAGGAAAGAGAATCCACCCTCTAGGTAGGAGGAGGGAGCACGTGCGCCCCATGATGGAAGCCTGCAAATGGATAAAGAAGTAAGATGGTCGGATCTGGAAAAGTCTAAGGATAGGATGCAAAATCCCATTGCATATCCAGAGCGTCCCAGAGGATGACCGTATAGTGACAAGGGAGAATCGCCGCCATTTGTGAGCAGTTTAAGGTCATAACCGACAAGGAGACAGACAGGAACGATTGTCCACACGATGGATAGACTAATGATGGGCGCCAACTCTGGGTTGGGTTTCATGCAGTTTCCCTTATTAGAAAAAGGGGGAGCAAGACCACAGTATATCCCATGGCCGCAGATGGACAAGGATAATTTAAGGAGTAAGCTCCCGAGTTTGACTTTGGGCGCTGGGAAATGGATATATGAATTAGAAAAAATGACAGGAGGAAATATGCTGGCCATAGGGGACATAAATAGTCTCCTGGCAGCTATTCTTTGGGAAAGGGCTGATGATATATGAAGGAGAGCGGGATATTCAAGTGTGACAGCACTCATGACGGAGCACTGTTTAATAACTGTAGAACAGTCGTGTGGAGGGCTCTCAGGGTACAGTACCCAGATACATCAGATATGGGTGCAATTATGACACGTAAAATGAAGGAAGATTAAGACCCTATTGCTTATATTGCTTATATTCAGGATATATAAGAGAAATGGCAACTTGAAGCTTGCCAGCCGTGGAAAAAGACAGTGCCATTATTTTATAACATTTTATGCCAGGGGTTATGCCAGGGGTTGCCTGAGCCAGTACAGAGACAGATTAAGAAACAAGTAGGGATGGAAGTGAAACTGTGTGCTGAAATACAGCTGACGATAGTACACCATTGTCGGTTATTATAAGAGAAAAACAGGAAGAAAGGTGAGACTAGGAAAATCAAGGAAGCCAAGTTAGTTCATAAAAAATTGTCTATATTTGCCATCGAAGGGGCGGTATTGACAAGTGGAGAAGGATTGGGAATGCAGGAAGCAATGGAGGTATGGGCTATAGAGGAAGAGGAGATGGATTCCAAAATAATCAAGGTGGGTTTCAGAATACACAGAATGAGAATCGGAGTACCCAGGGAGGATATAACCAAGGGAGACTTGTCGGTGGGGAACTTGTGGGATGACAAGGCATATTGCACATGTATGTAGAAGCCAAGGGAATGTACAAAATGACCAATTTTCAAGAGGGGGCGCGGAGGCGACAGCTTATCCTCCACCATTTAGTACACAAACTAGAGAAGGGTTCGCCAAAGATCACACATTGTATCAGACACAAGCGCCGCGAGTACAGCAACAAACGTGAGTGCAAATGAATCCACCACAAGGGCAGTCGCAACAAGCCCCTATTGAGACACAGCAGTATGCAAACACAGGACAAGTGCTGACACCCAGAATAGGAGGCGTCACTGTGGTAGGATGAAATCCTTTCACAGGGATGGGGATGACCCACAATAGGATAGCTCACAAGGTGACTTGATGTGTTCAGTGCTGTCTGTGGCACCAGACCCCCAAGAGGAACCAAGGGTCGATGTGATGATAGGAGGCAAATCTTTTTCTTTTCTAGTAGACACAGGAGCTAATTGTTCATGTATACGAGAGGTAAAATATCCAATGTCAGGAATTGGCATGAATGCTCAAGGGTTCTCTGGAGCTATGAGTCGAGTTCCTTTTACTAACGAATTACCAGTCTCCATAGAAGAGTGTGATATGTCTGTTCCTTTGTTATATTCACGACAGACACCGTTTAACATTTTGGGAAGAGATTTGATGACAAAACTTAGCATGACAATTTCACTCACTGATCAAGGAATAGTGTGTTCCACTCCAGGAATACACTATTTAAACGTGGGTGAATTTATACTGGCTTTTCTACGGACAAGTGGCTCTGCGAGGCGTTCCAGTAGATCCAGAGATTGTTCTATATGGAGTGAGCATTCTACTGACATGGCTACCTGGCTTGGTGGGAAAAATTGTGAGGATACCTGATGAGTTTTTGTTTAGACCATGAATACCAATGGATGAATAGGGGGGACAGACTATCCCTTTAGAATTAGAAGCAGCCATAGAACAAATGGAAATGGCAATGCTCTAAGGATTAGATGATGGGGGTAGACCTTGGAGAACTATAATAGCTCTCGAAGAAGGGTACAGATTGATTGGTCTTCCCTGAACATGTCATCATCAGTTATGTCAAACAGATGATGAAGTGGTGTTCTTTATGAGCATCACATATTGGATAAAAATAGAGAAAAGGGAAGTCCCACAGCAAATGGCGATAATGCGGCAGCTTCCAGCATTGCTTCAGGAAGACTTGGAGAGGGTGCCAAGTGCCCTTTGGACCACAGGCCCTTACAACATAGGTTTATTAAAGGGAATAGGGGAAGTTAAAATAAAGCTTAAACCAGGAGCGATTTTACCTCTAGCAAAACAGTACTCATGTCTCAAGAGGCAGATGAAGGTATATTTCAGACTATTTCAGCATTGATGAAATAAGGAATTCTGGTGACATAGGAATTATTGTGTATCCGATCAAAAAATCTAAAGGAGGGTCGTGGAGATTTATACAAGATATGAGACCGATTAACCAGATTGTAGATGCAGAGTTTAGTTTAGTTCCCAATCCAGCGATGATACTATGCATCAGGGGTGTTGCTAGGTCTGGAAAAGATCCAGGGCTACACTAATGTCAGGTCTTTTGGGACTCGGGGCTAGCTAGCCTTTTGGTTGTCGACTCTGAGATTGTATCAGGAGCTACAACCAAAAGACCCTGGGCTATTGCCCCCTAAGCCCCCCGCTAGCAACGCCTCTGCTATGCATTATCCCGGTGGTAGCTCGATATTTCACAGTGATCGATTTGAAATAAAATGTTTTCTCGATCGCTTTGCACAAAGACTCCATACTTGACTTCATTTACGTTTTGCCAAACTCGACTGAAATTTACTCTTCTTCCTCAAGGGTACTGCGAGTCCCCATCGATCTCTAACAGAGTCCTACAGAGGGATTTAGGCAATATTGATCTTAAGAGTGCAGTAATAAAATACGTCAGTGACCTTTTAATTTGTAGCACCTCGGAAGATGAGTGCAAACAAGATTCTGTTCAGTTGATGACTATTCTAGCAGCCAAGGGATATAAGGTAGACAAGGAGAAGTTACAATACTGCCAAGCAGAGGTGTTATACATAGGGCAGCTGATTTCACATGAAGGAAAGAAGGTGACACCTGAAAGAGCTGAGGCCATTATGAAAACCACAAAGCTGAATACAGTGAAACAGATGAAACCGTTTTTGGGGTTATGCAACTATGTTAGAGCCTGGGTGTTTGATTACAGTACATACACAAGACCCATTTTGCAAACTTTAAATACAGCACAAGTGGATAAAGTAAAAATAGAATGGACTGAAGAAATGGAGGAAGGGTTTGAGGAGTTGAAAAAGCAATTTTTCCCACCCCTGTTTTAGGAATTCCCAATTATGCTGAGGAATTGTATTTGTTTTCATACACAAATGTGACAGTCATGTCAGCAGTGCTTACGCAGAGAACTACATTGGGGTACAAGCCTTTAGCATATTACAGTGGGATTTATACCCAGTTATGAGAGGACACTTTCCTTGCGAACAATCTTTGGCAGATGCCACGTTCGCAATTGAGAAGTATACAAGTATTGTTATGAGCTGCTCTATGACCCTTTTCGTGGAGCATGCTCTATTTGCCATTTTAGAGAAATCCAAAGCCCATTAACATCACAAAGAGCTTCATTTTATGAGGTAATGATTTCTAGCCCAAGGATTAAGATTGTACAATGTAAAATAGTGAATCATGCCATGTTTATAGCTGAGCCAATTGAAGAAGGCGATCATGTACATGACTGTGCTAAGTATGATGATATACCCCGAGAGAAGGAAAATGCTTTGGCGGGAGGAGAAATTCTCTTTATTGATGGTTCTTCGAAAATGTATCAAACTAGTGGGGAAAGGCATTCAGGCGCTGCGGTAGGAAGGCACAGATTAAATGGAGAATTTGAAGTTGTAGCAAGTGAAAGGTGACCGTCTCACTTTTCAGCCAAGCAGCAGAATTAGCAGCGCTTATTGTCACGCTTGAGAAACACAAAGGGCAGGAAGTGACTCCGCCTACATGATGTCGACCGTACACGCATGATTAGCATGTTGGAAAAGGAGGGGCTACCTCCGTTCGGACAGCACTTGTTTGTGGCTGCCCTGTCTTACACGTGTAAAATGAATAAAACAGACACTCCCTGGACAGGGAATAAGGCACACAAGAGCAGGCTGCGAGAGTTCAAGGAGAAGTTTATCTAGATCTCTGAGAGCGCTCTGACCACATCAAGGTTACAACACATTTATATAGTACATTGACATCTTTAACATATGATGCCACGTTGGACCTGGATTGGTCAGCCAGGGTGGTGTCTTAGGTGTGGGTATCATCTCATCCTCTGGGTTGGTTGCTTGGTTGGTGGGAGGATTGACGTCAGGCATCTGTGCTCCGGATGGGTGAAGGTCAGGTCGATGTGAAACACGGTGGTCCCTATCTAAGCTAAGAAAATACATTCTGAGTAATGCATGCACTAAATAATAGTTGATCAAAAGACCCTCAGTAGTGTATCATGTCATTGTACTAATCACTCAAGAGTTTATATCATCTGGGTTATACAGGTCACAGGTTTATGGGACTTGACCACTATAATACTGTCATTGAACTATTGGGTTAGTCTCACAAGAATCTCAGGTATGTGGCACTTGTTAGTATTGGGCACAATATACTGCAGCATGGGTCTAATGTTAATTAGGGGTCTGTTGGGTGGGCTTCATAGTATGGTTGGCAGTCTGGCACATGAAAGGAATGCCTTGCAAGGACACAGGGTTAGAATGGCAATAAGTTTCAACTGACGAGGGTAAGAGGGCAAGGACACTTTTGTGGAGATGGACGAGCTATGTGCTTGGCTCATGATGGTTCACATGCAGAACAGTGATCTCAGAGGAAAAGGGATGTGTTACATTTATTATTTGTTGCAAGCAGCTCCGGCTTCAGCGTGAGAATGGAGCTGCAGAGTTTTCCAGTTGGAGTGGGGAAGAGGGTGGGGGCCATGTGCTCCGAGCTACTGCGGTGGGCACAAGGGAGAGATGAAATGTATACTATCGCAGTGAGGCCTGGTTACCAAGATGGAGTCAAAAGGGAGTACAAAAAATGGATGCCCTGTGTCCTGCTTGGTGGTCCCATCTACGCGAATGTAACCCAAAGTTACATTGCATAAGGGCGAGGGGGGTACCCACCACTAGAGGCACTTGGTCCGAGTTTTGTACTGAGAAGTGATGGTAGAGAGGGGCCCATTGGCCCCTCGCTCCCACACATTCCCCCCTTTCGTTACATCTAAAGTAATGAATACTTCTACTTTTTATTCTTTTCATTCTCCCTTCGGTAGTGCTCAGTCTCTGCCACAGCCTCGTCCCACGCAGGGGTGCCTTTTATGGGCATCCATGCTCTACATACACTTCTTAGGCTGTTTCCTCTTCTGGCATATTCATCTGGTGTACGAATTAAGTACATACCACCATCCCCATCTAGATCTACCCATACTTCTTGGTACCATTGCAACTCTTTTGGTTCGTTTATCGTTGTATGATGCAAATTATCCACTATATCCCCATATTGTCTATAAATTGCTGTCATCGTGTATTGTGGTGTAGTGTATTCCCCTGTTTGCATTTGTGCATCTATCATGGTAGCTACCGTTGTCGGTCGGCCCATTGTTACCATCATCATAGTTGAGGTTGGCATGCTTTTCACGCAACACCGTAGTCCCAGTTGGCACACACAAAAGAACAGGAGCACAAAGACGATGATGGGGATCAATATTTTCATTGCCACATTTACCCATGATGGTATCCAGCTGAACAAATTGTCGAACCATGTGCTTTCTTCTGCTCCTCCTTCCGCTCTCATTCTCTCCCCTAGATTGTGCACTGCTGTTATCACATGGGAGAGTGTCCCGTTATCAGCATCTTCAGTTGGAACGAATGTGCAACACGCCCCCCCCCCGATTTTTCGGCAAACACCGCCATCCATCGCCTTGAGGAGATCTAGGACATATCTGTTTTGCATTGTTATTAGGCGCAGCACGCGGAGCTCTATTTTTATCACGTTGAACCCCTCTTCAGTGTCGTTGGCCAGTTGAATGAGCTCCCAGCGCACTATCTGCAACCATTTGGCGTTCGCGCGTGCTTGCAGTCCCGGGGCAAGAAGTGAGGCGAAGAATGTCTCTGCTGATGAAAAGAGCTTGTATTTCTGCGGGATCTCAGCAAGGAGTTTCGATGATTCGGATGAGATGTAATTGGAGGATCTTTTACTTTGTGTCAATATTTTCTTTAATTCATATTCTGACAATAGTTCATATGCTGGAGCTTCTGTTCTTATTAGTTGGGGCGCGGTTGATGGTTCAGCTGATTGCCCTGCTGCCTATATGCCAGCCAATTGCTCTGCTGCCGATATGCCAGCCGATTGCCCTGCTGACCCTTGGATATGGCTTTCTGGTATTACCATCAGGGCTGTGTGGAGAGAGGCTAGAGCACAAGTTCCTTTCCAGGATGCAGGGAGGTGCAGGTAAGCTTGTTTTCCGCAAACCCAATACATATCCATTAGTGCAGCTGTGCCTTTCTTCATGTCGGGTATGATTACTGTTTTCTTACATCTCTTTGTCTCCCCCATGTTCACTTTTCCTTCCCCACGGAAACACAGTTCATGTGGCACTTCTTTTTGTATTTTGATAGGTTTTTCTAACGCTGTGACCCACGTTAGCTTTGCGACATGTTGCGACCAGATGGGGTCACATACGTCTTTTATCCATTGGAAAGTGTCATTTGATAGGCCTCGAAGTGCTTCTGCTTTGCATTCAATTGTTTTCTGCATATCGCGTCCCCTTGATGACAAGAAATGGTTCCTTAAGGCAGATGACTCCTTGTCGTCTGCTTGTGCATGTTTTCTAATTCGCCAGTTTTTTCAATGTGACGGTGTGCGCTTGGAATGTGCTCTTTATTCTGCATAAAACCAGATGAATTAAACTTTGGGCCTCCGACAATGGCACTTCTTGTGGTACTAACATTTTCGGTGTTCCTGATGCGTGCGGAATGAGTGAACAGACATAGCAGCTTTCATTTGTTGCTTGCTTCGCCGTGGCACTCATGTCAGAATACCATTTATTTGATCAGGGTGGCGGGGATCTTCTATTTCGTCTAACCCAGCCATTTTATGTGGCCCTCAAAGCCAAAGAGCAGAGACAAAGCATTAGGGTTACTTTTGTATGTTTCTTATTTATTTTATACACAGCGAGCGTTGTGGCTGCAGTTTTAAGGGTAGAAATTGTAGTCCACACACATTAAGATTTCCATAGGCCGAGAAACAGCCAATGGAAGTACTGTTACCATGCAAGGCACGTTGTAGTAGTGGAAATAAATAAAATAACTGCGTGCATGGTAACAGTATTTCCATTGGCTGATTCTCGGCCAATGGAAATCATAATCACGTGATGTGTGTGGGTGGTGTGACGGGCACACAGCGCCACATTCACACATCTGTGTTGCCGAGCCCAGGGCAGAGCCTGCGTGAGCCAGCAGCCCAGCCAGGTTCACAGTGCTACGTGCAGTGCACACCGAGGCCTAGTTCTTCTTGCCTCCAGCAGTGGGAAGTACTGCCTGCCATATTTTCCGACGTATATTTGCAGCATGCATTGCTTTTGAGCCTCCGAGATACTGCTGGCCAGATGCACCGAAACACAAGTATCTGGCCAGCAGTATCTTGGAGGCTCAAAAGCAGCTTGGGCTGCCTTAATGTTTGAACATTCCGCCTCGGAAGGGAGGGTACAATTTGCATCACTTTTTGGAAAAAACTCCCCCTTGGGTACTGTTCAAATTGCGTCACAAAAGGAATGACTTCCCACATGATTTTACCAAATGTGGGAATTAATTCCTTGCCAAAATGGCGAGGCAACACAATCACGTCATCCAGACCCGGAAAAGCAGCACAGCAGGTAAAATGCCTTGGAGTCTATCCAGTTTTTGTTTTTGCAACTGACAAGTGCTAACCTGGACGAGGCAAAACAGCCCTTGAGAGGTGTCCATGCCCCTGTCGGAGGAAGGCCAGCTGCGGGAGTGCATTTTCAAAGCGCATAACACCAGACACCATGAGGTCAATTCCCTCCCCGGTTCCTACAACATGGGCCTTAGCTCAGCTAGAGTGATCCGAGTACCGGTGCACAGGCCACCCCTGGGCGCTGTGAGAGGAGGGCACCCGGCCATGTCTAGTTCTTCATACTTTAAGATTGTGCTCACATTGCATTTCTTCAATTAGGTTCACCTTTGGGTGATCGCTTTTCCCCATTTTATCTGTTGAATTGGATTATGCTTCTTTCATTAACACAGAAGTAATGAATGGGTATTACAGAGATAAGATAGCATATGTAATGGGCACACTGTACAGGCAGCATCAATCATTAACACATAAGTAATGGCAGTATCAATCATTAACACAGAAGTAATGAATGTATATTACAGAGATAAACTGCCATATGTATTGGGCACAACACTGCACAGGCAGCATCAATCATTAACACAGAAGTAATGAATGTATATTACAGAGATAAACTGCCATATGTATTGGGCACAACACTGCACAGGCAGAATCACTCATTAACACAGAAGTAATGAATGTGTATTACAGAGATAAGCTGGCATATGTATTGGGCACACTGCACAGGCAGCATCAATCATTACCACAGAAGTAATTAATGTGTATTACAGAGAAAAGATGCCATATGTATTGGGCACAACACTTCACAGGCAGCATCAATCATTAACACAGAAGTCATGAATGTGTATAACAGAGGTCAGCTGGCATATGTATTGGGCACACTGCACATGCTCAGGCAGCATCAATCATGCTTTGTAAAGGACAATGTTGGCCTAAATTGGGAAGTACTGGTGATAACCCAGACTCCGATACCCTCACGCATTAAGAAAAGGGCTTGTGTAAAGAAATTTATTAAGTTATCATTACTCATTTTTCCTGCAGCCAGCATTGTATGGTGTAGAGAGAATGAGTCTTTTATATTGACCAAGTGTCACAGAAATTTAATTTTTTGTTTTAGAGATAAGACACATGCTAAGGAGGCAGCAACATTAAATACAGATACTGACCTCCAATTGGTGTGCACTTACTTTTAGATATTAGGAAAGTGGTTTAGAGAGGATATGGACAGGATCTCGACATCCCTTTGTAGTCGGCACACCAGCACCAACTAGGGCCGGCAACGTTTGGATACGAGATTCCACACACACAGGGCTATTTAATTTTTGCTAGGGTTGGGAATAACTTCGTTAATAAATTAGCCTTCAGTCACTAATGTGTTAAAATACTGAGGTATAGACGGGAGGCGAGAGCCTTTTGACTCTATTATTGTAGTTACTAAATTGGGAACAGCCAGGATAGACATGTTGCTACAGAGGCATATTGTGGGCACAACCAGCATGACAATGTGTTACATCAATGACAGTGCTGTCTTACACCGTGGACACATAGATCATTAAAATGTGTTGTGTTGTAACATGTTCTTGTCTGCTGTTGGTGACATGGAATTTTCATGTTCCCCTTTAGAAATGATTATAAACGTATGGCTTTTTGGTCAGTTTTTCTGCTGTAAAATGCACCATTTCATCCCCATATTTGAAAAGAAATTCTTGGAGGGGGAACCCCCCAAACCCTCCGCAGATCCATAGGTATGCTCGGTCGCCCCCAGTAACTTCCCCAGATCCATAGGTATGCTCGGTTGCCCCCACTATTCAGGAAAATATTAACACATTAACACATACACACTGAAAGAAATCACAAGCAACTGACCTCGGTTCATTTGTTGGAGGGGCTCCCTTAGATACTTGCTGCCCCTGACACCAAAAGCTATCTTTGGGACTGCATGGCGCATCACTGTCTGTGATGCTATTGTGTCAAAGGTCACACAATATTGCTTTTTAATATACTGCTTTGGGTGAGGTTGTTGACTTTTGGCTCGCTGGCCCACTGTGTGACAAAATGTTAATGCTTCGGCCCCACATTAAAAAAGGTTGGACAAGCCTGGTCTAACCCCAAGTCGTGATAGATGTCGTATCTTTTCCCTCCCGCCCGCCTTTTTCTCCTCCTCCTCCCTTCCTGGTTATTGTTTTTCACCCTTTTGTAATGTATTGGAAACATTCTAGCCCAGGTTGTATCATTACTATTCAATATGGCATGTGTACCGTCATCAGTAGCAGCAATGTTGTGTGAGGTAGGGTGTATGGTTGTCTGTGCATTAATACTAGTGTTAATTAAATCATTTGACCAATAATAATCTCTATCATATTCGTTATATCCATAAGCATTACTCATATTTACATTGAAACGTAACACTGACACACTTGTTGAACCTACAGTGATGTATTCTGAGGGTTGCATCACATCTGTTTTGTTGACATTAATCCCATGTGACTCTTTCATTATAGTCTTTACCCCAGTCCATATCATTTGCGATCCTTCTCGTATCATGTTAGCCCCGCTTCCTCCCCTTTGCATGTCATTAAAAAAAGATAAAAGGGTATAATACCAAGCTGCGAAAAACATTACTGACATCAAAATTGCCACACATTTCAAAACACATTCAACATTACTGAACCTTTTAGCCCTAATGGCGACCCTATCACTATCTAGCATTAATTCGTTCTCTGCGATTGTAGGTCGTTGGGCCATTTTTCACCTGGAGGGGCGATATAAATTCGTTAAGCTACCACAATATATACATCTATTCGAACTCTTTGTTCAACTTCATGTTTAATCATCATTTTTAGTCATGTTTGTTCTTTTACTCTATTGCACATGTACTTTTGATATAGAGATAGTAATCGGAACGAAGGTGGGAGATAGAGAGGGAGAGATAGTTGAGGCGTATGGACAATATGCCTATCAATTAAAGAGGAGAGGAGGAAAACATAGAAAAGAAGGAAGAAGGAGATAAGTCGTGTAGAACAAAATACATATCATAACTTTTATCTCTGCATATTCTCTTTACTGACAATTTTGTTATTTGTTTTCAACCTCATTTGTGGTACCAGTGGCGCCATCTTGCTCCTCCTGGGGGATTGTACTATCGTGTGCCCTCCTCACATCTGATAAGTGCACTCAATACTTCAATCCTTTTACCTTCACCGCGGTGGGTGTACTATAAATGACCTCATAAGGGCCATGAAACCTGGGTGAATTCCACCTCCTCACAAAGCTGCGGATGTACACATGTGCTCCTGGCATCAGTGTCCCGCTTGAACTGTCTGTCGCCGGTGTGGTAGTATCCGTCGCCGCATTTTCAGTAAAAGGTGGGGCTATTTGTCGTGCTATGCTGCGTACTGCGCGTGTTAACTGGGTCAGGTATTCCTTGAACTCTTCCCCCAGCACTGTGGCAGGCCTATGCGCATCCGAGGCTCTTCTAATCGGGGATACTGGCGTGTGTATTTGCCTCCCAGTCACAATTTCGTGGGGGCTTAGATAGTGGTCTTTACATGGTTGCGTCCTGAGATGAAACAGTGCTAGGGGCAAGCAATTCACCCAGTCTTTCTTCAATGTGTTATACAGCTTAGATAACTTACTCTTTAATAATCCGTTGATTTTTTCTACCATCCCATTCGCCATTGGATGATAAATTGAGCATAGTTTGTGTTTTACCCCCAAGAGTGATGTCACTTCCTTAAAGAGGTCATTCACAAAGTGTGTACCGTTGTCTGATCTAATGACATTGCATATTCCCCATCGTGAAAACACCTCCCGCACAAGGAACTTGGCCACACATTTTGCGTCTGGGTGGGGACATGGGCCCGCTTCCACCCACCTTGAAAAGGGGCACACCACCACAATCAAATATCTTGCTCCATTACACTGCTCTCCCATATCAGCATAGTCTATGTGGAGCTCTCTAAATGGTCCTGTTGGTCGGGGCAGGGTACCGCGCAGTGTTCTTAATGTCATTCCTGAATTATATGTTTGGCATGTTATACATTCTACAATGAATTTTGACAGGTTCTCTTGCAAATTGGGGACGAACCAGTGTTCCTGGATGTCTGCGGCAATGTGTTGTTTTGCTACATGGCCGGGGAAATGCAGCTGTTGGAATGCTATTTCTAGTAACTCTATGGTCATTACAACCTTTCCTGTTGTCTCCTGCCTCCAAATGAGATCTGTGGCTAATTGTTTACATCCCCGTTCGCTCCACAGTTCTTGCTCCTCTTGGTGCGCTCTTCTTTGTAACCAATATTATCTGCGCTATTGGGGTATTATTGTATGCTTCCTCTTGTGGATCTGTGGTGGTTGCTTTTGCAATGCATTCGAGTGTTGGCGTCACATTGAAATATGATGCCTCCTTCGCTGCCGCGCCGGCTGCCGCATTTCCCATTGAGATTGCATCTGTGTTGTTGGTATGGGCTTGGCATTTCACCACTGCCACTACCGATGGTACTGCTAATGCATCTATTAGCGCATTCAACAATGTTGCATGCTGTACTGGAGAACCGTCTGCCCTCCTGAATCGTCGTCTATGCCACCGTGACAACCCTGAGTGCACCGTGGTAGTTGCATAGGTTGAGTCTGAGTATATTGTCATCGCACAGCCTTTGGCTGTGTGCAGTGCTTCAATCAGGGCAGTTAATTCTGCTGCCTGTGCTGAATAATGGGATGGGAGGCGCTTTTGCACAATCGTCTCATATTCATCTTCCTCCATGCGCACTACCACCATTCCGACATGTTTTTCCCCTGTTTTGGGGTTTATTGACCCATCTATGAAATATATTTCTCCCTCCTGTAGGGCATTTTCGCTTGCTTTCGGGATGTCATCACCTTCCCCCTCACATGTGGCACAATCGTGTTCCTGTATGTCCTCTGTCGTGCATGGCTCTGTAATAAATGTTGCTGGGTTCACTGTTTTGCACCTCACAACGTGTACGTTGGGGCTTGAAATTATTACTTCATATGCTGTGGCTCTTTGTGTCGTTAGTGTTGATTTTGATCGCTCAAGGATGGCGAACAGGGAATGCTCCACATATAGCGTTACTGAACATCCCATGACAATGATGGCGCTCTTTTCAATCGCGAAGGCCGCAGCTGCGAGAGCCTGTTCGCACGCGAAATGCCCTTGCATTACTGGATCTATTGTCCCACTGTAGTAAGCCAATGGTTTGTGACCTAGTGATGTTTTCTGTGTCAGTACTGCTGTCATCAGTGTCCCATTGCAGTGTGAAAACAAGAAAAATTCCCTCTCATAATCTGGGTTCGCGAGGACTGGGGTGTCAGCAATGAGGTCTTTTAATTTCAAACATTGTGTTATCATTTCCTGCGTCCATTTTATTGCTGCTCTATTTTTCTGTGCCTCTTTTAACGCTTGTAGTAAGGGGCGTGTGTATGCCGCGTAACCAAGGATCCATGCTCAGCAATAGTTACAAATGCCAAGAAACTTTTGCATGTCTTTCACAGTTTTTGGGATTATTATGTTGCGTATAGCAGCTGCTCTGTCTGGGAGTATTCACTTCCCATCTTTTGATATTAGCTGTCCGAGGTATACAACCTCGGCGATACAGTATTGCAATTTCCTTTTGTCTACCTTGTATCCTTTGGTAGCTAGCACATTCAGTAGTGCTATCGAGTGTTCTTGGCACTTTTCTTCTGTATGGCTACAGACGAGTAAATAGTCTACGCACTGAATGATGGTGCTCTCTACAACTATGTTTCCAATGTCTTCCCGTAACACCCTGTTAAAAATGCTGGGGCTTTCACAATACCCTTGCAGGAGTCTGCGATGTTCATACCTGTTGTTCCCTAATGTGAACGCTGTCAGGTACTGGGATCCTGGGTCGAGTGGTATGGAGAAGAAAGCATTATTCAAGTCAATTACAGTGAAACATGTTGATTCTTTTGGCACACTGCACAATATTGATGCCGGGTTAGGCACTAATGGGAACTCTTTTTGAATGACATCATTGAGTGGGCGGGGATCCTGGATCATCCTCCACGGCCTTCATTTTGTTTTTTTGATTGGGAAAATCGCTGTATTACATAGGGAGTTTGATGGCATTATGATACCTTGTTTCAGGAGTGCATTTATGGTTTCGCTAATTCCCTCCTCTGCTTCTCTTGATATGGGATATTGTTTTGCCCTCAGCAGTATTGCACCTGGCTTGAGTTTTATTTTTATTGATGTCACCTCATGCAGTAGCCCTACATCGTGGGGCCCTGTGGTCCAAATTTCAGGTGCTACTTTTGCCATGTCTTCCTCAAATATAGTTAGTGGGGCCTTAATACTAGCCATCAGTGGGTTATGTACCTCTCTGTACTGGATCATAATATCACATGGTATGCTTATTTCCATTATTATTTCTCCATCATTCTCACCATCAGTGCATAATTCCTCGTCTGTTATATCTCGTAGCATTATGTTTGGGTCTATGCATAACACAGTTCTCCACTCGCACTCATGCGCGTCCAGTCCTATGACCACAATACGTTTGCTAGATACTTGAACTGCCTCGATGTCAATGGACATTATCGTGCCTGGCACGACGTCTGTGTGTGCAATTGGGCGGAATATAAAATCTGATGGTGTTCTCCATTCTTTTCTCGTTCTCTCTGGCACTGCTCATGCTAATACCTTGATGCCATAAATAAACATGCTTATATCAATGGATATTCCTCGCACCACAACTTCGTTCATTACTGTGCTGATCATCAACATGGCTCGTACTGGGCATACTCCTGGTGTTGAACAGACTATTCCTCGTTCTGTAAACGAGATGGTCATATTTAATTTGCTTAACAAATCTCTCCCCAGCAAATTGATTGGCGCATCTTCGTGATACAGTAAGGGTGCGCACACGTTTTTCCCCCCACCGTTATATCAAGATCTTTGGTGTAAGGAACTTTTAAAATAGCCCCAGAGAACCCCTGCGTCTCTAAATTCCTGCCTGAGAGCGGAAACCACCCTTCCATAAGACATGATTTCTCCGCTCCTGAGTCTACCATAAAGATAAACTGCTTATTTCCTATCTCTGCCCCCACTAGTGGTTCCTCTTCTGCACATAGGGTGGTGGATAGGACTGGACATGCAAGTGTTCCCTGTGGGCTGTCCTAATCTGAATGTCTTTCTTGCCCTGGCACTGAGAAGACATTGTCTCCAATCACGGTCATGCCACGGTATGGTGCGGGCGCACCGTTCGCAGATGTTGCATAGCAATTATTGTTTGCGCTTCCCACTGCATTTTGTCTTGCCATAGGTTGTGGTGGTGGTTGCTGTCCTTGCTGCACCTGAGGTTCGTTATAGCATTGGTCTTGCTGTCTCCCACTTCCCATCGGTAGTCTATAGGGGCTACCTGGGTGTGGGCACCCCCAGCCTTGTTCGTTCTCCATGGGCTGTTGCCCCTGTAAATACCCTAAAGGCCGCATTCTACAATCTCTGGAGTAGTGTCCCCATCTCCCACAGTTCCAGCATGACCCTTGTGGTCCGCCTCTCATTCCCTGACCGCCAAATCCTCTATTTCCCATACCCCCAAACCCCTCTCTCTGGCCACGGTACCCACCTCCTCCTCTTGCTGGTCTTTCTTGCCACTGTTGTCCACCGTATTGCTCTTCTCCGTTCCACTGCCCTTGTCTTCCTGTGGCCCACAGTGCCGCTATTGTTGCTGGTCTGTTTCCTGCTTCTTTGTCCTCCTCGTTATCTCGGTCTGTGCGCTGCGCTGGCGTTGACGGCAGCGACCTTCACTAATTTGTTCTGTACTAGCTTCGCTTCGTCTGCCAGCCTTTTTTGTGCTATCTCCTTTTCTCTCTCTTTGATCCTCCTGCAGTGGTGCACAATTATACTCTGTATTTCAGGCCAGCCCTTGGCTTCTATCCCAGCTATTTTGTCCAAGGCCTTCTGCACCTCCTTCGGGAGCCCCTTTTTAATGATAAAATAAAACAAGGCGGTGGACTGGTTCCACGCCGTGCCAGTTTCGCTTCTCCATAAATCCTGCACCCGCAGTATGAATTGCGTAGGATCCTCGTTCTCCTCCATTGTGCACTGCATCACTAAATGTAAATCTGGAATATCTGGAAACGTGCGCCTCAATGCATCCCATACTTGTGCTCGAACGTTATTGAACGCCGATCCATCGTGGCGGTCACAACTCATCGTGACTCCGGCCTTTTCCCACACTGCGTCTGCTTGGTCACCAATTGCTGACGCTAATAAGCTCTTCACATCCCCTATCACTAGCGGCACTCCTGCTGTGTTTTTCTCAAAGGCGTGTATCCATTTCCCAGCCCCTCCCGACAGTGGGGGGGGGACCTTTAGCAAGTTGTTTTTAACCATTTGAGCCCATAGAATGTAGTGTGGCCTACATGCTGCTTTATGTATCAATGGCATTTGTAACTTGTTTCTTTCCTACCTTACTTACCACACCTTTCTTTATTTTACTTACCATCATGTTTCCCCCTTGCTGTCTTAGTCTACCCTGCCATAGTGTTGGCGATGGTGTATCTGGGTACCGGCGGTTTGGCAGTGGGGACCCGGTCTCGGCAGCTGCCTCTTCATATTCGTCTAAGTTACTCCACACCTCTTCTTTTTCTGATTCTTGCTCATTGTTCCCTTCACATCCTTCTCCTCTCTCACTTTCTGGGGTGGGTGGGTGTATAATCCTCACGGGTTTGTCATTTAGATGGAACAGGAACTCCCCTGACAGCCACTCTTTCTCTTGCCCTTGTGGTATGCGTGTTCCTTGTGATGATACTGATCGCGCTGGCTCTGAGATCGCTTGCACCACTTCCCCTGCTGTGCTCAATGTTGGCGTTATGTCTGCTATGGATAATGGTGACACCTCTCCTCCCCCTGGCAGCATTTGGCCTCTATCGCACAATGCTCTTAGCCACGTTATTTCCATCTGTGCATGCGCTAGCTGGCGGTCTAATTCTCCAGTGAAGTGTGCCAAATTCACAGGGGTGCGCTTGTTGGGCCATACAAACCTCCTTTATCATAGGGTGGTGGTGCTGTAGCAACTGCTCCGGTTGTGGGTGCGGGAGTGGGACATGCTGGTATGTACAGGGGCTCACTGTATCCTACTGCTGGCCTTGACATTAAAGGATATATTTTAGTTGTATTGCCTTCATCTGTTGTGGTTGTGCACTCGCCCTTTGGCGTTCCGCTTACCTCTTCCTGCGCTTTCTGTGTTTCGTTTGTTCTTTCTTTATTTACCTCTGCTGTAGGCGTCACTTCTTCAAACATTCGCCACAAGTCTAGTACTTCCCTTCTGTTTTGCAGTTGTTTCCCCTTGTACCTTGCTAACAAGTGTGTGGATACTAAATCTAATACTCGTTTGTCGAATGACCCACCTTCTGGCCAAATTGGCATCATGTCAACCATTGGTCGTGGTACTTTTGTATTTTCTCACTGTATAACGGAAGGTGCTGACAGATATGTGCTAGTGGTGTTATTCCCCTCATGACGATGTGTTTCCTTTCGTCCATTTGTCTGTACTTACCTTTCAACCTCCCTTTCCCCTTAATCACTTCTTCACTAGTCTTTTGTTTCCCCTCTAGTTGGATAATGCACCACAAGTCTTCTCAGTTACTTGTAATTTGTATGCACATGTATCTATCAAGATAAATATGTCAATCACTTTTTAACGTTAACCTTATAGTCGTTGCATGTTCAAATTCAACAGTTAATTGTTGCATATTTTGCCACTTTAACCACAAATTAATCACAGTACTTGGATATCCTTGACGAAAAAGGGACAGAACACAAAAGCACATATAACACTTATCATGCATATGCACTACCTGCGTGCGTTTTCTCCTCGTTGCTCTTTTTTCCACCCCCTTTCCCGTTTCGCCTACTCTTCTCATTCACTCCCCACCTCTTACACCCTCTTACTCTTTTCCAAGAATCCTTTCGTACCCAGAAAAAGAATGTTCTAAATAACTACTCCGAGTCTACTCAATATACGAGACTCCTACTATTTTCTCTGTATCTTCACTTATTTATTCTGCACTGGACGAGACAATGCTACGCAGCGCCGCCTTCTACCCCGTTCGGGCTAGGATACCACTTCTTTTTTTTCTCTTCACTTCTTACAAAAACCTAATGGCCATATAAAGGACAGATCAGAAAAGCCTCATCATCACTCACACAGGCCCTACTCTTCCCTATTACCCGTTACCACATGTCTCTCCTATTTCCCCCTTACCTTTCCTTCGTAACCTTCGCAACCGGCACTCACGTGTTCAGTCAGGTGACCCGAGGGTCACCGTTCGCAGTCCGACCCCAGTCAGGCTCGCACCCCAACCAAGCTGTGGCCCGCCTCGGCGAGCAGCTTTTCAGTCGGGTATTCGTCAACCGGGAACCCTTGACCCTTCTTCGTAGTGGGCACAGGCTGGTCAGCCGCGGAGGCGATGGTTTGTGCCCTCCCTGTCTTACACGTGTAAAATAAATAAAACAGGAGACCACCAGGGGGCGCAGACATGCAGGCAGCTTAAGCCTGTGTCTCCCTCTCCAGCGATAACCCACAGAGCAAAACAACACTTATTTTGGACCAATTCAGACAAGCAGAAGGCACGACATCGTGGGTGAAGGCACCGAGGCGCCTCGTACGAGGTCCAAAGAAAAACCGCGGACGATTTGGAAGAAAACGCAGCCTGAGAAGTGGAACGCCCGGAGTCGTCACAGTGCCTCCAAAGATGGCGGACGTGTAACCGGAGCCGTGGATCGCCGCCCCTCCGAAGCGGGCGAAAACGGAATCTCCCGCAGCTCCGACCCGCACCCCTGACGCAGCCATATGGAGTAAAAGAACATACGGTAAGGAGTGCGGAGGGGTACGACTGCAAGCGGGTTAAGGGGAAAGGCTCAGCTGGCCCCTCTTGCCCCTCCCCCCACTAAATGGCCTGAGATTCAGCACGCGCATCACCGCAGACAGGTCGGGGGAGCCCGGTACCACGCGCAGGCAATACGCGCAGGCAATACACCTACGGCTCTGAGAGCCCCCGCAGTACCTGCCCAACGGCGGCCCCCGCAGCAGCAGACATACGAACACAAGGCTGAGAGGTGTGCGCCGGTGGAGGACGCTAGAGGTGCACGGCCCCGCGGACCCCAGTGCTCTCCCTGCTGAAAGGGAAAAGGGGGAAAAAAAATAAATAAGCAAGCATAATAAAATACACAAAATAAGAGAAAGTAGAAAAAGGAAAGGTGAACCCATGTGATCCCCATACACTTAGGCCAGCAACACACGGCAACGTTACCATCGCCTTGCCGTAAAGCCATCGCCAAAAGCACAACCTGTCACTGGACCACACTCTGAGAGCACAAACGGAGAGGAGCAATAGCGGAAACAAGCCAGCTTCCAGAGAATAAAGCGCCGAGGGGCAGTCCTCACCATAGGCATCCTGCAGGACCTGGGGGCCCGTAACTGTATATTGTTAGCAGGAACATTATCCGACCCAGGGCAATAACACGCGCTTGCCACAACCCCCGCGCAAACTGGATCCAGGCACCCTGGCAACTTTACGCGGGTTTAGTCGCCCATACGAAGCGATGGAGCAAATTGTAGTGCAAAGTACCTCTGAGATACCAGGTAACGACTTTGACAGTGCCACAAAATCGGACATTCGCCTCCTTCTCGGAGAAATCAGGTCGATAAAAACAAGTCTCACGGAAACCGTCACCGATCTCCAGTCAAAGATGGCCAAGGTGGAAGACAGATTTGACGCTGTGGAGAATAACCAGCAATCAGGAGACATTACCACTATGCAGTACGAGGCTCGGCTTCAAGACCTGGAGCAGAAGGAAAGGGACATGGAGTCAAAGATGGATGACTTGGAAAACCGAGAGCGAAGATCCAACATAAGAATTATGGGCCTGGAGGAAACGCAGGGGGAAACCCCGACCAGCCTGGAATGCAAAATAAAATCCCTCATTCTCTCACTCTATAACGGCGAAAGCCCTCCCGCGCTGCAATTTGACAGGGTCCACAGAGCAGGGGGCCGACCACGCGGACCCCGTTCAGTCCTTATTAAATGCCACCATTACACGCAGAGGCAAGACATTTTATTAAAGGCAAGGAACAAGGACACCATAGACTTCGAGGGCTCAAAGGTTAAACTCTTTCAAGACCTATCAGCAATGACCCTGGCCAGGAGAAGAGGATGCCGGCCCCTAACGGGTTGGCTGCAGGAAAAGGGAGTTCGATACCGCTGGGGGTACCCGTTCTCGCTTTCCTTCGAATACGATGGCGAGGAGTTCAGGCTTACCTCAACCGAGGAAGCAGAACGGGCACTGAAGCACCTAAAGAATACGGGAGCAGACATGAACTCTGATTCCAGGAGAGAACCAACAGGCCCAATGCGCGATCCAGCACCAAGACCACCACGCCGCGGACGAGCACAATCCAAATGGAAATTCAAGAAACTCAACACTCCTTGAGAGACACTCACGGAACATACAAGCACAGCTTCCTCTAAGGCCTCACGAGGGAGCACCAGCCTCTAACCTTTTTCACCCAAGCACTCTGCGCCAATGACTGATTGGTAGTTTGCAATGTTAGAATTTGAGCCAGGAACTAACATGAGTCAAAACTTGCACTAAGCAGGCCGCAACAGTTGTTTATTTTCTATATAGTCAAAATGCTATGTCGCTGGAGAGGGGTCTCTTTAGTGTGGCCCTTCCATAAAAAGGGCGTCTCAATTTCTGAAGTACGAGATGCTCCCGGTAGCATCTTGTAGGGGGGGGCGAGGGGGGAGGGGAAACAAGCAAACCTATAGAACAGAAAAGCCGAAACACAGTACTACTTCACAAATAAGAGAAATACCACAACAGGGTAACAGCCTAAAACAAAATCGAGAAGTTGCACCACCTCGTACGCTACGTATAAGTAAGGCAGGATACAAGATTCAATTTGAACACAATGGCTAGAACTTATGGTGTTGTTTTCGGTTCCCTGAATGTGAAGGGCCTCAACTCCCCTCAAAAAAGATCAATGCTGGCTCGTCAATTCAAACAATCCGGAGTTGATGTCTTGTTTATTCAGGAGACGAAATACACCCAAGGGGAAGAACGTAAAATTGTGGGCAGGGGCATAGAAAATGCAGTATGGGCATCAGGCCCGCATAAGAAAGGGGGGGTAGGAATCCTGTACAAGAAATCCTTAGGCCTCCACATAGAGCACGTACAAAGAGATAAAGGGGGCAGATTCGTAGCTTTGAAATGCAGGGTAAGAACACACAAGCTGACTCTCTGCTCCGTATATGCTCCAAACCAGGCCCAATCCGCCTTTTATGAGCCATTGTTTGACTTCCTAGGGGACTGGCGGGAGGGTACCCTGATTTGTGGAGGTGATTTCAATGTTGTAGCGGAAAGAGAAAAAGACTGGCTCTCAGTGGCGCGCAAAGTCCATTCCCCCAGCCACCTACAAGGTGACAGATTCCGGAGCTTGCTAAAAGAACACCACCTAATAGATTCATGTCGAACAACACACCCAGAGGAAAGGGCGTACACCTTCTACTCTCCCCGGCATCAGACCTACTCGAGAATAGACTACGTACTGCTGGGGGCCGAGGAGGAAAGTGCCATCCTAAAATCCTCTATAGAAATCGTAGCCTGGTCAGACCACGATTTATGTACAGTAGATTTAGACCTCGGCCCTCTCCCTAGACCCCAGCGTAGATGGATGTGCAATGACTTCCTGTGTAGAGACCCGCTATTTAAGGAAACTCTTACAGATGCCATCGCTGATTATTTCGAAAAAAATGACGTAGACGGTATGCCGCTAAATACAGTCTGGGAAGCGGGCAAAGCGACAATCGGGGGGCTCCTCATGGTAGAGGGTGCAGCCAAGAAAAGGCTCAGGCAGCTCAGGGAGAAGGAACTGAGAACAGAGATAACAACTCTAGAGAAAAAACTGAGGCAGCGCCCATCACACAATGCAAACCTGACAAGTCAAATCAAAGGTCTCAGGGGAGAACTGAGAGATATATGGCAAGGCAAAGCACTCACACAGCTTAAGTACCTTAAGCAGAAGTTTTTTGAGAAGGGGGATAAGGCCCACACAATGCTAGCTAATCGACTAAGAAAACAGAGCTGAGAGGGCAGTCCACAAAATCAACGACGAATCGGGCTCCCCTCTTATCGAACCACAAGATATAGTTAACCGTTTTGCCAGGTTTTATTCGGACCTGTACACAACAGAAGGAAACGAGCATACCCCGGCTATAGATCTATATTTACGCACGCTCCCCCGACCACCAATATCAGAGGATCACCTTGGAGCACTAAACAATCCGATCACCACCCTTGAAGTTAGTAGAGCAATTTCCAACTTGAAAGCGGGCTCAGCACCGGGACAAGATGGCTACACACCGGCCTTTTATAAAACCAATAGCACCTCCTTGACCCCTTTCCTTACCAAATTATTTAACTCGATCCTGGAAACGGGCCAAGCACATAAATCATTCACTGAATCCACAATTATTGTCATTCCCAAAGAAAGTAAAGACCTCCTAGAATGCTCATCATACCGCCCTATCTCGCTCATAAATGTAGACGCAAAGATCTACGCTGGCATTCTAGCAGCACGGCTAGCAATAGTCCTACCCCAGCAGATCCACACCGATCAGGTCGGGTACATAAGGAGGAGACAGGGGGCAGATAACATAAGGAAAACCCTGGATCTTATGGCAACACTTAGAGAAGCAGGAGAAGGCCCTCTCCTCTTATCAATCGATGCCGAAAAGGCATTTGACCGCGTGGAGTGGCCCTTCCTGAGGGCAGTACTGCAGTGGGCCGGGCTGGGATGCACATGGATCCAGGGAGCCAAAGCACTCTACCAATCTGCCCAGGCTAAGGTATCCATCAATGGTATCACCTCGACATCATTCACGCCCACACGAGGCACAAGACAGGGCTGCCCGCTGTCCCCCCTGATATATGCCCTAGTCATTGAACCACTCGCCCAATCCATAAGATTAAGCCCCCTGATACACGGAATTCCGCGGGGAGGAGAGGAATATAAGCTAGCTATGTTCGCAGATGACATTCTGTTGTACCTAACCAGACCTACAGAGTCCATTCCAGCCCTCTTTCGAGAACTGTTTCGATATGGAGCCCTCTCGGGGTTCCGAGCCAACTTGCAGAAAACCATAGCAGTCCCCCTAAAACCCAATAACGAATCGCTAGAACACCTAAAGGAGGATTGGGGGTTCCTGGTGCAACCTCACTCAGTGAAATATCTGGGCGTCAATATTACAGTTCCCATAACTGACCTCTTCGAAGCCAACTATGTCCCTCTGTGGAAAGCTATTCAGGCGGACGTACGGAGATGGACAAAGCTACCACTGTCCTGGGCTGCCCGTTTCACCTCTATAAAAATGAATGTCCTACCCCGTTTATTATTTCTATTCCAATCCCTCCCTGTAATTGTCCCGCAACCGTTCATGGCTGAAGTAAAACGAACGCTCCTAAGGTATCTGTGGGCCGATAAGAAACCCAGAATCCCTTATTCTACACTAATTCAATCTAAAGAGTCAGGCGGCATGGGGTACCCAGATTTAGAGGAATATTATAATGCATCTCAGCTCCGAGTCCTATCAGACCACCTTTGGGAAAACCCCGAAAAACAGTGGGTAGCCATAGAGAATGATATTTTTGCGCCGGTCACATTGGGAGAATGGATGTGGGTCCCCCCATCAGCAATGACCCGCAGAATAAAAGAACACCCAGTACTTAAAGTCTTGTGGTCCCTGTGGCGCCCCTCCCGGGTAATGAAAGGAGTCACCACGTGGCCATCTCCCCTCAGTATTATCTGGGCCTCTCCCATTCGCGACCTCATAGCAGAGGTGCAGCACTTTCAACCATGGCTCGATGCAGGATTGACAAGAGTGGGTCAAATGTGGAATGAGGGCAATTTTATCTCTTATGAAGAAGCACGAGAGCCTATGCGAGGTAACGAGGTGACCCCCATGTTATATTTGCAACTACGAAGCGCCCTGAACGATGTCAGATGGGGCACAAAGTTAAAACGCTCCCTCACTCCATTTGAGCAGATATTAAGTGTACCCCAAACAATGAAGGGCTTGATCTCACGTATGTACAAAGCCTTGCTCACGAGAAGATGCCCGAAACGTCCCCAATCTGAGACCAAGTGGGAACTAGAGCTGGGCCTCACAGAACAACCAAAAGTCTGGGACACTATTTACAGAGCAGTGTGGTCATCATCCATATCGGTGCAATATAAAATGCACAATGCACGCTTGTTGGTAAGGTGGCACTATACCCCCCAAAGACTGTCGAAAATGTTTCATAGCACCTCTCCCCTTTGTTGGAGAGGTTGTGGAGAAACTAGTGATTATTGGCACCAATGGTGGGGCTGCCGGGAGGTGCAAACATACTGGAAGGAGGTCTTGGGCTGGATACATGACAGAGGGAATACCTAGAAATTTAACTCCAATACTGGTCCTGTTTGGAATAGAACCAAATGAAGAAGACTCCAATGCAATACTCACACATATGCCCCGCAACCTACTCCTAGCAGCAAGGGTCTGTTTGACGATTAGGTGGAAATCCCCATCCCTGCCCACAAAGAATGAATGGGTTACCAAAGCACATGCTATTTATGAAATGGAAAACCTTACGGCAGCCATCCAGGAGTCTAAGAAAAATATTAACATGATATGGCTGCCCTTCTTAGAATTTTACTCAAAGCACCGGGACACCGTGAGACAGAGTAACATGAACACGCCACTGTGACCAACAAAACTTACACAGAAAACTGCCTCCGCCAGCTAGCTTGCCCGCGCAAGATAGCTAACAAAGTACAACTCAGGGCATTAAGCCCAATACGCAAACTCGACTACTAAAGTAGGAAGAAGTACCACACTTACTGTCAGTTAGGACATACATACATTGTTATTGGAGCGCTATTCAGGGGAGGGTGGGGGGAGGGAGGGGGTGGGGAGAGGGAGGGGAGGGGGTGGGGGGAGGGGGACAAGTATCAATTCTTTAGTTACACACTTGTCAACTCCAAGTTACCTGTTTTCTTCGTTTTCATGCTCACTGATTCCATGAGCACTTAGAGATGCATGCAAGAATGAAAAGTGTCACGTATTACTTGGTACTTGTTGAAAATGAAAAAAAAAACAATAAAGAAAATTTATTAAAATAAATAAATAAATAAAACAGACACTCCCTGGACAGGGAATAAGGCACAAAAGAGCAGGCAGCGAGACTTCAAGGAAAAGTTTTATCTAGATCTCTGAGTGCTCTGCCCACATCAAGGTTACAACATATTTATATAGTACATTGACATCTTTAACATATGATGCTACGTTGGACCTGGATTGGTCAGCCAGGGTGGTGTCTTAGGTGTGGGCATCATCTCTTCCTCCGGGTTGGTTGCTTGGTTGGCGGGAGGATTGACGTCAGACATCTGTGCTCCGGATGGGTGAAGGTCAGATCGCTGTGAAACACGGTGGTCACTATCTAAGCTAAGAAAATACATTGAGTAATGCATGCACTAATAGTTGATCAAAAGACCCTCAGTAGTGTATCATATCTTTGTACTAATCACTCAAGAGTTTATATCATCTACAACATTTGGGTTATACAGGTCACAGGTTTATGGGCATTGACCACAATAATACTGTCATTGAACTATAGGGTTAGTCTCACAAGAATCTCAGGTATGTGGCACTTGTTAGTATTGGGCACGATATACTGCAGCAGGGGTCTAATGTTAATAGGGGTCTGTTGGGTGGGCTTCATAGCATGGTTGGCAGTCTGGCACATGAAAGGAATGCCTTGCAAGGACACAGGGTTAGAATGGCATTAAGTTTCAACTGGCGAGGGTAAGAGGGCAAGGACACTTTTGTGGAGATGGACGAGCTATGTGCTTGGCTCATGATGGTTCACATGCAGGACAGTGATCTCAGAGGAAAAGGGATGTGTTACATTTATTATTTGTTGCAAGCAGCTCCGGCTTCAGCGTGAGAATGGAGCAGCAGAGTTTTCCAGTTGGAGTGGGGACGAGGTTGGGGGCCATGTGCTCCGAGATACTGCGGCAGGCACAAGGGAGAGATGCATTTTGTACTATCGCAGTGAGGTCTGGTTACCAAGATGGAGTCGAAAGGGGGTACAAAAAATGGATGCCCAGTGTCCTGCTTGGTGGTCCCATCTACGCGAATGTAACCCAAAGTTACATTGCATAAGGGCGAGGGGCGTACCCACCACTAGAGGCACTTGGTCCTAGTTTTGTACTGAGTAGTGATGGTAGAGAGGGGCCCATTGGACCCTCGCTCCCACACACACTCCAGTGCAGCACGCATCCTTATTGGCTAGGCTTATTAAGGCACTACAACTCCCAGCAGCCATAACGGTCGTTAAATGCGCAGCGCATACTAAGCGATCAGATTTTATCTCTTACAGGAACGCAGCCGAAAAGTGTTGCATATTCTCCAGATATTTTGAGTTTTAATACTGAGAATAAAAAAGTAGTAACAACCATGTTAGCATAAGAAGGGTTTAATAAATTGTCGATAACCCAACTAATGGAGATTCAAGGGAGTGCACCACAGGAAGAGCAGGAATTATGGACACGAAGAGGGTGTTCTTTATCCCCTACAGAAGCATTATGGCGACAAGCCAACACTGGAAAGCCGATGATGCCAGTAGCATTATTAAAGGTTGTGCTTGAACAGCTGCTTTACCCCACCATGTAAATAGGGAGAGTCGTGTTGCTACAATTGCGGAGAATTTGTTTGAGCATGTTGCACTATTTATGAAGAGTAGCTCAAGTAGAAGGAGTCTGTGCTGTCTACTCGTGGTCTGTCATTGCTGCTCATTGTTTTGGAGGCAGACCCTATTTCTCTACAAAGACTCAGCTGCTGGTGGAGAGTAGCGCGAGTAGAAGCAGTCGGTGCAGTCCATGCAGGGCTGCAGGCTGCCTCCAGTCTTCATCTCTGAGCTCAAGGAACATCAAGCGCCACACTCCTCCTTTTTTGGGAGGACAAACAGCAAACCACAACACTATCTCTGTAACACTTCACATGTCCCGTTCTGGAAACCCCTCTATTAACATCCACCCGGGTCCCCTTACTTAACCGTTCCCATTGTCAGGATAATCAGATACCTGTCCCAGAACGTAATCGCTGAGGTGAGCAGGTTTCCCTCGTCCAGTCCTCTGGGGGTACCTCCTACTCACCTCCGGCATGGGTGATCTGTCCACAGGCATTCCCGGGACCGGGGACTCGAGCAGACATGGTGATTCTCCTTCGTCCTCAGGTATGACCTCCAGGTCCGGATCAGGGGGTGGATCAGTCCTGGGGATCCCGCAGCTTCTTAAAGAAACTCACATTGCGAGTTACCTCAGACCGGCCATCCGATGCAGTCACCATGGATCCCTTGACCACAACAATGTCCAACGGCTCTGGCTCGTACGGTAGGGAGAGCTTCCTATTGGGATGTCTATTTCAAATGAGAACCTCATCGCCAGGCTCCAGCCGCTGTGGGCGAAGTCGCCTCCGAAGGTTCTCTTGCTCAATCCTTATTTGCCGGTCAGCCTCGACCTGTTGATTGTCAATCACCCCCGGTTCTTTCTCTCCCACCTCATGTAGTAGCCCCCGAGGACACCGCTTGAACAACGCCTCTGCTGGGGCCACTCCCGTGGATGCTTGCGGTGTGGTACGATACACCCTCAAGAACTGATAGAGGGCTCTTTGGAGGGACTGTCCTTGGCCCTGGGCGATCCTAAATGTCTTATTCAAGGTTCTCATCATCCGTTCTGCCTCACCATTTGCTCTTGGGCAGAGAGGCAAGATCTTCCTGTGCACCACCCCATAGCTCGCCATCAGTTCGGGGAACCGTTCACTCTGGAACGGCACCCCGTTGTCCGAGCACACCGTATGTGGGAAACCATGGGCCGCGAACACCTTTTCCACGGCCACCACGACACGCTCAAATGCCACTGACTCTACGAACTCCACCTCGGGGTACCTCGAGTATTCGTCAACCAGTACGAGGAAGTGGGTGCCCATCGTGGTGGATCCAAAGTCTGCATGAACGACCTCCCACGGATGCGTCCCTCGAGGCATCGCCTCTATGACCGGTTCCCGCTGCAGGGGTGACGCCGCCTGGCACCAGACGCAGGCTGCCACGAAATCGTCCACCTTCCGCTCCAATTCCAGGAACCACACTTTCAGCCTTAAGCGTGCTTTGGTTTTGGCCGTGCCCTGGTGACCACAGTGTGCAAGGGCAATCACCTCTGCTACCTTTGACTGGGGCACCACGATTCGATCTCCCCGGAGTAGGAGGCTGGATGTTGAGAACGACAGCTCCTCACGGACCTTCCATAACTGCTCCAGTCCAGTTCTGGGCTCCTGGGTGCGTCCCGCTAGGGCCTCCAGCACCGACTTCCAGGTTCCCTGCTGCATGGATTGCCTCAGTATGCTGAAACACTCGTCATCTGCTGCAGCTGTCTCGAGTTCCTTTAAGGGCATGGCATTCAGGGTGGCCGCCTCCACCACCACCCGGACATGCTCTTCGGCCTCCTCCGCACAGGTGTCATAGTCCTCCTCTCCAGGTGCCCCCGGGTGTCTAGAGTGATAGTCTGCTGCATTGTTCGCCCCCGGCCGATACACCAGGGTGACTCCATATTCCAAAAGGGCGAGCATCCATCTCTCAATTCGTGCTGGCGGCTTGGAGGATGAACCCGCCAGGATGAGAATCAACGGTTTATGACCCGTCACCACCGTCAACGGGCGTCCAAGAACGTAAAGCCGGAAGTGCCTGCAGCCCCAGAGTACGGCCAGTGCCTCGCGCTCAATCTGCGAGTATCGCTGCTCCGCCTCCAAAAGCGCCTTGCTGGCGTATGCCACCGGGCGGACACCCCCCATCATGGTCGATCTGTGTCAGCACGGCACCCAACCCAAATGGACTGGCGTCGACAATGATCTCTGATGGCAACACAGGATCAAAGAAGGCCATGGTGTCTTCAGCTGCCAGGGCACCCCTGATGTCGTCAAAGGCCGTTTGTTCAAGCAGGCCCCAGTTCCAGATGGTGTCTTTTCTTGTCAACGCTCTAAGCGGCTCCGACCTGGAGGCAAGGTTCTGGATGAATCGTCCACAGTAGGTAACCATGCCCAGGAAGCTACTCACATCCGACACGGATTCTGGAGGCTGCGCCTTTCTGATGTCCTGGACCTTCTTAGGATCAGGTGACACCCCCCCCTCCTTAAACACGAAGCCAAAGAATTCTATTGATGGTCGCAGAAATTCACACTTCTCCAAACGTCTTTGCCAGGCGCCTCAAATGGTCTACCTCCGTTCTGGCAAACACCAAGATGTCATCGCTGATATTCAGGACGCCCTCTGGGTCTGCTAGGGCCCCCCTGATGATGTTTCGAAACACCTCTGCCGCCGAGGACACCCCGAAGCTCAGTCTTTTGTAATGGTACAGACCTCGGTGGGTGGTAAAGGTAGTAATGTACCTCGACTCAGGGTGTAGGACGACCTGGTGATAGCCCGCTCGCAGGTCCAACTTCGAGAAGAAGCGAGCGCCTTGGACCTCGGCAATGATGTCATCCATCATCAGGGTGAGGTGTCTTTCTCTTTTGATTGCTTTGTTCGGCAACCTCATGTCCACACAGATCCGGACGGCATTAGGTTGTTTGGGTTTTCGTGCCACCACGATTGGGGATACCCAGGGAGTTGGACCCTCCACCTTCTCTATGATGTCGAGATTGACCAAATTGTCCACCTCCTTATCGACATGCTCACGAAGGTGAAACGGTACCCTGCGATGTTTCAGGGCGATGGGCTGCACAGATTTGTCAATGTGCAGCCTCACTGGATCGCCAGCCATCTGTCCAATCCCTTTGAATAGTGCGGCATATTTCTCCAGCAAGTCATTGATGTCCTCTAGATAGACGGAGTACGCAAAACTGACAATGCCAAGGGCCTCCGCCGCAGCACAACTCAGCAAGGTGTTGTTGCTCACTGGTGTCGCATAGAACCGTGCAGTGATTTGGGATCCATTGTGCTCCACCTTCGCCACGAAGACGCCGTCTAATGGGATGGGGTCAACGCCGCCAAACACGAAGATGTGGGCCTTGGGTGTGACCAATTTGGGAGGCCGGTCCATGGCGTCATAGTGTCCACAGGCCATCACGTTTATAGACGCCCCCGTGTCTACCAGGACCGGGACTGGAGAATGGTTTACCTCCACCACACATCGTGGCTGTCTCCGGTTCTTTCCTTTCAGGACCTCGACACTTGAGACAAAAAAGATGTTCTCTTCCTCATCTTCGTCAGCCTCCTCTGCCTGAACATCCTCTTCGCCCTGGTCTACTTGAGCGGCGTTGGGCGGTCGACCCTGGCGATTGAAGATGGGCCGGGTGGGGCCTTGCAGCACCAGCACAGGCATCGCCGCCTTGCACACTCTTGAAAAATGGTCTGGTAACCCACACCGTCCACAATTCTTTCCGGCCGCAGGGCATTCCGTTGGGTGGGGCAGGTCATAGCCACACTTCTGGCAAGACTCACCCGCCATCCCAGCTCTGTCTCGGGGGCCACCGCCAGGTCTTCTGGTGCCTCTGCCACCGCGCCACATCGCACACACCTCTTCGGTTTTGATGGGGCGCGACCCAGCCTTCATTCTCGCTGCCCTCGCCTCGGACACCCCATGGCACCTACCCAGTTCAAGGATGCGTGGGAGTGTGATTCCAGGCTCCCTTTACACTTGTCGCCTGAGCTTTCCTGAAGAACACGCTTGTATGAGCATGGTCCTGATCATATCTTCAGCATCACCCCACGTGCAGGCCAACGACAAGCGCCTCAGGCACCCATAAAAAGTGTCCAGAGTCTCGTCCTTCTTCTGTTTGGCCTTCGCCTGACCATAGGACCCATCCCCCGACGGAAGAGACTTAAAAATGTCCTGAACTGAGGGCCCTGCTGACTATAACATGGTCGCCAGTCTGAAGTCATCATCAGTGACTTGAGCGGCCCGAAAGTACATGTCCAGGCGGTCGACCCACCTCTTCCATCTGGGCCCCAAGCTGGAAGGTGGGCCAGATACATCAAACTCCGGAATGGGCTGCAGGGCTGCCTGTGCACGAGGCTGGGCCATGGCTGGAGGAATTTTCTGGAGAGCGGGTACCACCACTGGCTGCACAGGAGGCAGCGGACCTGGAGGACCTGCCTGCCCACCCAGAGGCTGCTGCACCTGCAGTCCTGCTGCTGCTGCTGGTGCACCGTCTTGATCCTCAGTGTCACTCATGAGCTCGAGCGCACAGACACCCCCAGTGTGGGAGATGGGGGCCGCAACTCAGACTCAAACACACCACCAGCGAGGAAAACAGTCACTGCAACACACCTCTGTGATGATGAAAAGGATGAAGATGGTTCCAGCCTGATGAAGAAGCATTAAAGACACTGCAGCACACCTCTGTGATGATGAAGAGGATGAAGAAGGCTCCAGCCCTCGACTGTTCCAAAAATTGAGGCAAGAAGAACAATGGGCTTTGCAGGCCCAGCCATGTTAGCCCTCCTCCTTGCTTGCACTCGACGTAGGAGACCCAAGAAAATGAAGATATCACCAACTGGGCACATGTGTGTGTAGGTATAGCTGCCTGCTACCATAGGTTCCAAAAATTAGGTCTGGATTCCCTTCAGAGCTCAAACCGGAGCGTCTTGAAGTTCCACGGCCTGAAGGACAAAATGGCCAACAGCCCCGTGGGTGACGCACTACCCGCGGCCTGAAACGAAGTCGCGATCCGACCTCGTTTCGGTGAAAAAAATGTATCAAGAATGATCGCCGCCGGGCCCGGGCATCATCTCCCCCACTCGTCGCCACTGTTGGGGGTTACTGGCACTCCCCCAGCGCTGTCCGCAAGCCCCGACTCCCCCAAGGACGTCCTTGGGGTTCTGGCTACCCGGTCGCTCTGCGCGGCCGGCAAACGCCCTGTTTATTTATACTGCACGCGGCGGCGTGCAACGTCACACCGCCGCGTGCGCGCCCCGTCATCGGGCAGCGACACAGTCGGTGTTGGAAGCCCCCCTTTTTAACACACGGAACGCGCGGTTTACAGCATAAACATCGGATTGGGAACGTGCTAGTGATTTTGCTAGTGGCTGCTCCCGACTGCCCTGGGAGCTAGCATTTGACTTTTTTCATTTAACTTGCGATACATCAAATACTGTGCTAATCATTACTTTACCTGTGGGAAAACCGGAAAGCATATGTGGACTGGTCATTGCAGGCAACTGCGGGCCTCGGGCCTTTGAGCCGCTTCCTATATTCCGCTTCCCCGGTATCTATTTACATTCACATTGGACTATTCAACGTTTTTCAACGTTTTTCACCTGTGGAGATAAAGGACGCTTGGTTTAAGAAAACCAACATTAGCATAATCATTACATTCCACCTGATAATTTAGTACAAATAAGGACAAAAGTAAGACACTGTTTTACATCCATAAAGGTAGGGTGACCAGATTTTCAAAACAAAAAACCGTCTCGGCCAACAACATAAGAGGGACTACCCCATCGCAGCTGACCAATTACCACCCCTACCGCCACCAAGACCCCACAACCACCCCCCAACCATATTTCCAGAACTTCTCCTTTCTATAAACGGTATATAATCTCATGTGTGCAGTTTTGTCTGTGAATCGTGGCATGTTAATTCAAAAAGAGCGTTAGCTCTAATTGATATGACATGGCTTGCTGTACTCAGTAAGTGTTCTGACTTGTACCTGAGAATAATGGGAACACGTACAAGTGCTTTGACAAAAACGAAATCACAATGGGCCTCATTACGACCCAGGTGGTAAGTTACCGCCTGGGTCGTACCTTTACCACCATGGCGTAAACTATGTTTACGCCATGGTGGTTGGCGGACTTACCGCCCCATTCCGAGGTGAGTGGGGCGGTAAGTCCCCATTAACCCATTTACCCTTCCCCATTTTTGCCCCATAGGGCATAATGGGAGTGGGGAAGGCGTTAATTACGCCACCGTAAATTACGGTGGCGTAATTAACAACAAGGTCCCTTAGCGCCATGGATTTTAACACCTGCTGAAAGCAGGTGTTAAAACCTCCATGGCGCTAAGGGACCTCGGAATCAGGCGGTAAGGGTCGGCGCTGTTTACGCCGCCGTAAACCCCTTACCGCCTGGGTCCTAATGAGGCCCAATGAAACTGCAGGGCTACGTTACGTATCGCTGTAGTTGGCCCAAACGAGGGATGAGAGAAAACTTACCAAAAGTGTCACATAAACGAAGGCAAATTCATCAATAGACAATAATAACTCACTACTCAAGTTAGTTGCAGGATTAAGACGGGCCTCTTTGGGCGGAAAACAGAGTTTGTCGCTGATGACGAAAAGACGACCCCAAAACAAAATGGAGGAGGCAGCCTTGTAACCGCTGCGGGGACATGCCCAACAACCTCTGACCCTTCCCCTGGGAAAGGGAGGGCAAGGGGCGGAACGGCGCCAGGGCGCCAGGCAAACACAAAAAGCCAGCGAAGGGCTGACAAAAGAAAGGGGCGTGGCAAGCACCTTATAAGCGGCGGGGCCAGCCTGCAGAAGACATCTCGCTCCTGCAGTGGGACCCCGTCGACTCGCCGGACCAGAAGGATTTTGTTTTCCACCCACCCACCCACGAAAGGGCAGGGAAGGAGGGTGATACCTAGACGTCGCTGTCGCAGGACGGTCAGGACTATTGAGGACAGTGTTGGCGGTGTTTGGGCAACCAAGCACAAATGATAGACTCCGGACGAGCCAGAAGGAAACGGAATGGGTCTTTGCTCTTCCGGACCAGCGCCTCTTGGGGGCCTAAACGGCGTGGGCGTCTGGTGGCAACGAACAAGGCTCAGCTTCCCCCAAAACAAACGGCGCTCTCCCCACCCACGGACACCTGCACGGGCAGGATAGGCTCATGTACAAAGGGTCGGGGGAGTTGGGGGCCTACTATACAAAGTATAGGGGGAAGCAAGGGAAAGCCGGAAAGCAAGCGCCATAATTGCATACTGAAGGTCACAAATGTGTACAATATGCCTGTTGTCATGCAAATAAAACTGCGGCCAAGTTTGCCATTTGAAATACTGTGTCATGCCATTTGTGGGAGAATAACAAAGCGCAGCAGGGTGCATGCACAAAGGAGTAATTGGCAGGAAAAGGCAAATGGACAAATGCAGTGGTTATGTTTGTTTGTTTATTTATTTGTTTGTGTACATGCAATGACACAAGAACACAAGGTTATCGATATAAATCTTTCAAATTCACCGGACCTCGTGACGTTGATTTCTTCGGAATCAGAGGAAAGTTCCTACGCGACAAGAAGTGATGGAAAAACACAAAATAACGAATATAGAGAATCTCTAAAAGTGAGCTTGAGCCGATGTTCCTTAAAGGTCTAGATGGCATAAAGGCAAAAGTGGACGCGTTGTCTTTATCGGTATCTACCTTAGTGAAAGAGCAGTCAAACATTAAGACAGTACTTAGTAAGACTCTGGAAAGTGTACATAACGGCATTAGAGAACAGAAAGGTTAAAATACCAGTTTTTAAAAAAAATTCTAAACCAATGAGGTCATCTTCATTTTTGACTCAAGATGACGAAGTAATCACGAATTTAGCCCCTTGTCCGTTTATTCACCCTCTGAAGACAACAAAGGGTGGGCTGATTTGAGACTAGGAGGAGATATTGGTTTCTCCTTTAAAGGTACTTGAAACAAATAGATCTATCATCGAGGAGCCCAATAACAAAATACAAGGGGGCAAGCAAAAGTTAGACTTTGCCAATGCAGGAAAGGCCATGACCATTAGCTAGTACAGGGTTTCACCTTGCATTAAAAAGGTACTCGTACAACCTTCGAGCGTTCAAGGTAAAAAAAAAATACACTGATGGAACAACACGCAGAATCAGATACTAAAGCGGCTACAGAAAAAACACAGTTCCAACACACAAACTGTGGAAATGAATGGTGACCGACAAAATCATGGTTTATTTGAGTGGTCTTCAAACTTTTTTGGCCTGGGCCCCCCCGCCCCCTGGACCAAAATTTGGGCAGGCTGGGACCCTCCAAAAATGCCAATTGGACAGTATGTATTGCACGACGTCACCGCACCCTACTCTCAGTATAGTCCCTGGGCTCCCCCACCTTCTCTCATCACAGTTGCTGGGCCCCATCATCCCACTTCTACCCAATCCCTGGGCTCTCCCCACCCATCACACACCCTGGGCTCTCCCCATCCTGCTCCCACCACTATCCCATGGTTCCCACCCATCCAGCTCCCACCACTATCCCATGGTTCCCACCCATCCAGCTCCCACCACAGTCCCTGGGCTCCCCCCATCCCACTCCCAACACAGTCCGAGGGCCAGTGGCGGCTGGTGAATTTTTTAAGTGGAGGGTGTGATGCTGGAAATGCATCAGAGGGACAGGGCCTCTGAATCCTTTTCTGCGCAGGAGTTAATGCGGGACTCCTGGCGGCGCGGCTCTTCCTGTATTTGGTTTGGTGAACAGACCCTTGGGATACCCTTATGGCAGATCTACGTGATTTATCTGCGGCTGATTTTCCCGCAACGGAAATGTTCGCATGGGAAATATATACATTACAAAATGTTCGTACACTTCCCATGCAAACATTTCCATTACAAATCACACAGATTTCCTCACTCACACCCCAACCCCTACTTACCTTTACTTTAGAGGCGCTGTGTCCCTGTAGCGCCGGTTCCCTTTCACTTCCGTGATCAGGAACTGGCGCCGCAGAGTCCTTTATTTATTTTTTTACTTTTGCTCAGGTGAGCTGCAAGGGTGTCCCCCGCAACCTCTGCCCACTATACTGTATAGTATAGTGGGCGACATGTTGCGGGGGACACCCCAGCAGCCCCCGACTTTTTTTGTTTTGTTGCTCGGGTGAGCTGCAGGGGTGTCCCCCACAACACCCCGGTCACTATACTGCATACTATAGTGAGCGGGGTGTTACGGGGGACACCCCCGCAGCCCCTGTTTTTGTTCTGGCGGGGGGTTGGGTTGGTGTCCCCTGCAACACCCGCTCACTGTAGTGAGCGGAGTGTTGCGAGGGACACCCCCCAGAGCCTTACCGACCCCACCAAAACACCTAAACACATACCACAAAAAGTTCAAACTTTTTGTTAGTTAGAACTTTTCGTGGTGTGTTTTTCAGGTCTTTTGGTGGGGGTCAGTAAATTTTAACTCTGACATTTCGTCCTATTCCCTTATGGCACCCATGGTTGGGAGTACAACCCTGTACTCCTAGTGTATGTTTTTGGGCACCTGTGTGTGGCCCACAGAGCAGGGTACGGGCTGGTGGCAGCCTCGTGCTGAATTGACAGGTGCCCTTAGCGTCCTCCATTTTGGGATGCCTAGGCCCTGTCATTGGAATCAGTAGATTCCTGATGGAGACAAGATGGCCCCAGTGGCCTCTTGCCTTCCATCGCCTGTTACCTTGGTTTTCCCGAAGTCCAAGGGAAACGCTGACTCTATCCCTTCCCCTGACTGGCTGTTGGTGAAAATTCTGTATACAGTGTTGTGGGGAAGACCAGGCTAGACTGGCTGGAGCCTTCCCAATGACTGTATGTTGTGTGTACGCCCGTGGGGTGGGACCTGGGTGAATGGAGTGTGTGACGAATACGCATTTCTTGTTGTGGATGTCTAGTATCTGGTATGTGACACAAAGACTGAGACAGCCCTGCCCGAAACTGGTATGAATGCAGTGTGGAGTTTTGAATGGCCGGGTACTTGTCCCAATACACATTACTTGTTGTGAGTGTCTGGAATGAAGTGAATGGCCTAAATGCACTGTGCACCTGAATGGCTGCCTGAATGCCCTTCTGAGTGATTGGTTGCCTGAGTGTGACCCAGCAGGGTGAATGGGAGATCAACAGTATATCTGGGGGCCTCTCACTACTAGAAATCGTTCAGAAGCTGAAGTTGATACTTGATGCTTACTCTCGAAGCAGAGCCAGAAGGTGAACCGCTGTTCCCTTCCGTATAATCTGAAATCTGCTGTGCCTTCAAGAACTGATCCAAGAGAGGACCTTGTAAGGAGACCTCTCCCTGAGCTACGAGGGACCATCGTGCACCAGCTGATCTTCGCCAAAGCTCCCTGGTAGACAGACCTACGAGAGGCTGCCAACTGGAGATGGGGACCGCGGAGAACAAAGAGAAGCACCGGACAGCTGTCCATCATCAACGACCGCCGTCGCCGTGCTCCCTTTGCCTAAGAACATTTGATCCAAGGACTCCCTTGCACATCCTTGTCGACCGCTTCGTCCTGCCGAAGAAAGTCAATGCCGCTGATTACCGGGGAGAATCCGCTGGTGGGTTTCCCGCCACCCAAAGACCTCAGATAGGCTGACAAAGCTATTGAAGCCAGCCGTGGTCACGTCCCGTTCGCCGACACCAGACACCGACGACTCGACGCCCTTGCTGGGCCAAAGTTCTTAACTCTTTGCGGCAACTAACCATCGTCGTCTAGGTGCACCGCACACCTCCCCGGTTGCAGGACGTTTCCGATCACTCGGCAACGAGCACCGCAAGGACCGAAGCTGCTGCCTCAATGACAACATTCACCCTTTCTTCATCTCGGATGTTCAACGACCCGTGGCTCCAGCTTGAAAGGGAGTGCACTCAAGAAGGGCCCGTCGATTCCCCGACAAAGAATTCTCTAACACCAGGTACATTTGGATTGCAGAACTATAGAAGATAAGACTCTAAGTAGACAATATCTGGACAGAGATTCTAGTGCATCTTCATTTACAGGTTGCCCAGGTGGGGGTATCCTCACATGGAACTGTGTCTAGGTAACGGGGCAGTATTCTGCCAATTGTCCAACAAATGTGTCTTCCTCCCAAGTCTATGGTTGATATTGTTTTGCTGTGTTGATTCGTATGCTATTTGAACTGAGTACAGTTGATGCATTTTAATGGAATCAGAGTAATCATGGTACCACCTAGAACTGTATATATTTACCATTTTAGAATTGTCAGAGCACAGTGTATTATCGTGATAGTGTATATAACATTGAACTTTATTTATATAAAGACTGTGTTTTAACTAATACAGTGCATGGACATTCCTTTGTGGGTGCTTGGGGACTACACTGTGCTTAAGAACCAGCCCGCATCACCTCCAGAGAAGCTAGGCCTTGATTGCTCGCCCATTGCTACCAACAATAGAGCATCTCGGCTGGGGTCCTTTGTGCCTCTCCTCTGCCGTATAGAGAGCAGGAGTACAGACACACCCCTCTGGTCCTTTACAGAGGGGCATAACTATTTCCCCAAAAATGCCCTAGCGAACGAGCTCAGTGAGGGAGCCCGAACCAATCAATTGGGGAATTTTTCCCCCGAGAATTTATTTTTAAATAATGGGTTAAAATGTTGCATTGTAGATCATACTTTTAAAAGAAATGGGTAAATAGCCAAACAGTTTGCAATTGGTGCTGGGGGCTCAGGGGGCAGGCATGGTATTTTTGACTGACCATTTATGATAGAAATCCGGTAAAAAAATACCATCCCTGTCCCCTGGCCTCCACAGAGCCTCAGAAGGAGAGCTGATTTTGGCAGGTGGGTAGGGGGATTGTGCAACAAACAAAAAAATGTAGACATTTTTAAAATGCATTTGTTGTACTACCCTCCTTCCCCCCTCTATCCACCACTTGCAAAAATCAGCTCAAAGCTCAATGGGCCAAAACAAACGAACACACACACGTTCATACAGCAATCACTCTATCATTCACACGAGCATCAATCACCATACACTCACTCATAACACAAGCATACACACATCCATACACATGTTTAAATAAAAAAAAGAATGAACATAAATGTACCTTCTGCATTGGCCTGCGTGTGGGTGCTGGAACGCCCTGCTCCAGGCTGCTCTGTCCGTGTGTGCGAGGAGGCGCAGGAGCTCCCCCTCGCTCATACATACATAAAGTAACGTAAATTCGGCATCGCATGAAAATAATCCTTCTGTGCATATCGATGGCGATGAGATAGGCACCAATCCTGTGGAAAATACTGCCCCTAGGTGCATTGGAGCACTAAAAGGTGATACACAGAATGTTCCTCGCTCTTATTAAAATGCCTCCAATCCGTTTAATATTATTGGCCGGATCGGTGACCGAGCGATGCTTGGAAAAACCTGTATGAATCGCCCAGTTATCCTAGAGCTAATTAGTCAAATCCCAGCGCTACACAATCTGCTTTCGAGGGATTTTGACAGGATTTCCCTACCACGTGATAACAATTCTAGAATGCTCAGTTACTTATCTCCGATTATTCAAAAACTACTATGGTCCCATAGGTCGGATCTTTTGGAGTTAGGTTACAAACTGTTCTCCTTCAGAACTGAAGTAGATGCAATTGAGTTTTTGAAGTTCCAGGACCCGACTTTGGAGAGAGAGGATACCCAATCCATCGCAAGATTTCATTGTAACGAAGACGGTGCTACTAACATTACTCAATTGCTGACTATGGCGGGTTCTATAAAGGACTGGTCATTGGTGGAGCCCCTGATGAAAACGTTATCTCTTAAACCAGAGACAAAACCAACATAGCCAGAGTTATGTCGTAATCTTATCCTCTCTTCTTGGAATTTGTGCGGTCACAGAAATCTTGTTAGCTATTTTGGCTCTCTTCCCTCCCATAGCCGGCCCAATGTGATTTTTCTGCAGGAGACGATGAAAATAGCCAATTTTTCCTTGCAAGGTTACAACATGTTTTGTGTTAATGCTACATGGGCCTCCTTGGGTCGTCCCTCGGCCGGGCTAGCAATTGGCGTGAGCACCTCAATGTCATGTTTGTGTAACTTGATCTCTGCCTCTGATAACTTGATGGTGTTATTACTCAAGTTCCACAGGGATATGCCGTGGTCCATTATACTAATCAACATATATTGGAATCCTTCAGAAGTTTCACAGGATAACTTGTTTAATTAATTAGACCTAATCTTAGAAAATGTTAGCTTACTTTATGCCACAACTAATATCATCATGGGTGGTGATTTCAATTCGAACTGTATTATTAATAAATGTTTCACTGTGAACAATTATACTATTGCAGAGAATTCAGGGGGTAATTCATAGAATTCAGCGCACGAGGCTGGCACACAGTGTGCACGTGCGGCAGTCTCAGCGAACCGCGTGCGCCAAAATCCATTTCTGCGCACAGCGCATTCATGGATTTTAACATCCATAACCAGCCGTGGAGCAGAGTGGCGCAGCGACCCTGCAGCTGCGCCAGTTACACCCCCAACCCCTCCCCATGCACCATGAAGAGCACACAAATCCTGTACATGGCGCACAGGCCAGTGGACCAGCATACAGCCCCCCCAACCACGAAAATGTCTATAAAAATCCCTGCGCACCCCTCTGAATACACGTACCCCGCTGCATGGGAAGTGTTACACGCGATTGGCACTGTGCGAGCGGGGTATGTGTATTTCAGGGGTGCACGGGACGTTCTACATGCGATTGGCCTTGGGCGAGTGGGGTACATGTATTTCTGGGGTGCGCGGGAAGTTTGCCAGCGGGGTATGTGTATTTCTGTGGTGCGCGGGAAGTTTGCGAGCGGGGTACATGTATTTCGGGGGTGCACAGGAGGTTTTACACACGATTGGCCCTGTGCGAGCGGGGTACATGTATTTCGGGGGTGCGGTGGAAGTTTGCGAGCATGGTACATGTATTTCGGGGGTGCGCGGGAAGTTTTACACGTGATTGGCTTTGGCCGAGTGGTTTATGTGTATTCTGAGGGGTGCGCAGGGAGTTTCACACACAATAGGCCTTGGGCGAGCGGGGTACGTGTATTACTGGGGTGCGCAGGAAGTTCTACACGTGATTGGCCCTATGCGAGCGGGGTACATGTATTTTGTGGGTGCGCGGGAGGTTTTACACGCGATTGGCCCTGTGCGAGCGGGGTACATGTATTTCAGGGGTGCGCAGGAAGTTTGCGAGTGGGGTACGTGTATTCTGAGGGGTGCGCAGGGAGTTTCACACGCGATAGGCCTTGGGCGAGCGGGGTACGTGTATTCATGGGGTGCGTAGGAACTTTCACACGCGATTTCGCTGTCTGAGCGGGGTACGTGTATTCTGAGGAGTGCGCGGGAACTTTCACACATGAATTCGCTTGCAGAGCGGGGTACGTGTATCCAGTGGGGTGCGTGGGGTGTTACACATGTGAATTGTCAGTGTGGGTCCTCCCAGGTGTGCCTTCGACCCCCTCCCCAGTCCGTCCAGGCAGCCCACACCACAGGGGACTACCCTGCTCCCCTGGTCATGTCCCGCAGGCAGCCCAGCCACCATGGGCATGCCCCCCAGGCAGCCCGCATGTCACCTTGCACTAGCGATCACCGACTCATGTCCCTCAGCACCCCCACCCACCCAGCATTGAGGGGCACCTGCCAGCAGGCCCCGACTCATGTCCCTCAGCACCCTCACCCACCCAGCATAGAGGGGCACCTGCCAGCAGGCCCTGACTCATGTCCCCCCCAAACACGTCATTAAAGATGCACAATCATGGGCCTCATGTGCACCAAAATCCCACAGCACCCCACCCCAGTCTTGAGAGGCAATCAAGTCCTCAATCCACCCCACACTGAAATGTCTATTCCATGACACGAACCGAAAGTCAACTATGTACATATAAACATGTCTCACACACACACACACACACACACACACACACACACACACACACACACACACACACACACACACACACACCCCCCAATGAGCGAATACCACACATGGAAGTAAGAAACAAAAATGTATTATTAACTAAATTAATGAAATGAAAGCATAAAACATATTTCAAACTATGAAATGAAATGTATGTCCGAAACAGAATAAAAAACATATGAAGAACCAATCCAAAGTGATGGAAAAAAAAAACATGTGTCCAATCTCACGGTCCACCAAATGAAATCCAAAAGGAAAAGTAAATTGAAAAATCCATTGATCCATGGTGATAAAATAAAATCCTCACATGATCCACTGTTCAACTATGTACACAGAGTTCATCCAGGGTCCATGAGCCCAACGAAAGAAATGAAACCTATCCAAAAAACTACCTAAGAAAAGAACTATATGCAAATGTGTGGGGCATAGTCCAAACACCCCAAATCAAAGGAAAACGAAAATGAAACCTAACACTAAAAACTATATACAATGGCGTCGGGCTATTCCAACGGCTCACTTTCCGATTTGTCTGGCCAGGGCATCATCGAACTCCTGTTCAATGTCCTGGAGGCGGTCCTCTTCCATGGCCCTGAGGGGTCGCAGGGACGATGCCATGTTGACCTCCAACTCCCTGCGAATTGCCTCGAGGCACTCGGCCCGCCTCAGTCCCTGCCGCATGGAGTTCTCCGCCCTGACCATTGTGAGCCGTGCCTCTTCCGCTCGCCGCCGCTCCTCATCTATGGCCTGGCCCAACCGCTGCCACACGGAAGACACTTCCAATCCTGGGTCCTCCTGCCCTCTGGCCGATGCCTGCCCCTCGGATGTTGAAGGCCCCGAGCCATCATGGCTCCCACCTTGTTGCTGCTGCTGCTGTGCCTGTGCCCTGGCTCTTGCTGCCTGCACATCCTCCTCCGGCTGGGGTGCAGTTGTTGTGGTGGCCACCCTCCTGGACGTCCGACTCCCGACTGTGGCAGGGATGTGTCCTCCACCAGCCTGACGCAGGGTCAGAGGCAGCTCCACAGGGTACCCAGATGATACATGGGTGGGAAGATGGCATGGAGGACAACTGACGCATAGGGGGTTCAGGTGAGGAGGGGGGGTCGGAAGAAGTTCCAGCATACAGAGAAATCCAGCCCTGGTGACCCATCCCCAGTAGGTCAATGCGGTCAAAGATGCATCCGAGATGACCTGCAGTGTCTTCACGAAAACACTGCAGGTCACCTTGCATGCCCCGTTGACGCAATGCTATCCCAGCCAGGACAGGCTCAACCCGGTCCCGGATTGCCACATCCGCAGGGAGAGGAATGCCAGTTGTTGTGCGCTCATCCCCTCCCTGAAAACGGGTTTGGACGTAGGCATCCATGCTGGTGCGGGATGATGCAGCACAGGATCAGGGACAGGATTACACACAGGCACCTCCGCGGCGGCCTGTGCTGCCTCCTGTCCCTGTCCCTGCCCCTGCACTGCACCACTAGCACCAGTGGAATCCCCACCTCCAGAACCCGTGTGTGTCCTGTCCACGGCCTCCTCCTCCACCAAACCCCACACCAACCTGGATGACTCTGTGCCATCTTCCTCTGTCGGAACCTGTGGGATCTCAGCTGCCCCTTCTGCTGCCGAGGAGTCCACCTCTGCCCTCCACCTCTTGGACATACCCTTGGCAGCTGCGGCCTGGGACGCGGCACCAGACTCCTCACTCCCCGCCGAGATGACAACCTGAGAGGGGAGCCGGGCCTTGCGTCTCCGGCTGGTGGTGCGATCCCTGCCTCCTTGCTCCACAGCACCCTCTCCGCCCTCTTCATCAGTTGACGCTGCAGACAGGGAGAGATAGAACACAGGCATCAGGACACTGTACAATGGACTGATACACACATGACAGTTGTACATGAGTGGCAGTGTCAAACTTCAGACAAGGCATCACACTCCCCAACACACGTCATTTCAACTCACACACATGAGCAAATCAATAGGAATATCGCACCAGGCAGCACCATCCATACACATACAACAGCACGAGCAGCCGAAGGTGAGCCTGACGTCACATGCAACACGGGGAGTGCATAACACATGCACACACGCCACCAGACTGACATGTATCTGTACATCTCCACCACTGCAGTGACAATGTCACCATCCATTTCACATCTGGCAATCAGCCTTCTACAGGTCAGTGTCACATGCATCCATGTTGCATCACAGTTGCACACTTGTCAAATACACCCACATGCACATGTGCAGATACATGCAGCATAAAGCAGCATCCATGTGTGACACCACAACCATGCCACAGTACATACTCATAATTCATTACATGTGTGCACCCACAAATACATTTGCACAGCATGCTTACCAACACATACACCATCGATGTGTCTCACACTTGATAGGAATCACATGTGGCAGATTCACGTCCCTGTACATTCGCAGCCATACATGTCCCTACAAAGACATATGTGCAACCTGCACACTCCTGGCACACCACAACACGCACAGCGTCTGATCAGTATGCATGTCTACTTACCGCTCGACTCCAGACGGGTCTGCTCCTCAAGGACCTGGACGTGGAGCACTGGGCGTATGCATTCCAGGACCCTCATCTGGTTGTCGGGCCGGTGGACCCGGCACCCCTTGGCATCCGCTGCCTTCAAGAGGCGCTGGGCCTTTTTGAGGGTCCTGGACCTGAAGTCCTCCCAGCGCTTCCGGACATGTTTGATCACGCAGACTGCCACCCCCTCCTTGTTGATGGCAGTCATGATGTCCATCCAGATCCTCTTCCGTCCTTCATTGTCGGCGCGCAAACTTCCAAAGAGGGCATCATATGCCCCAGGACTTGCTCCATCAGGACGCCAACTTCACTGGTAATGAAGCTGGTGGCCCTCTGCCTCGGGGTTGCCAGTGGTGCCAGATGGTGTAGTGTCCGACATGGCAACCCCAGAGGCAGGTGTGGTTGGGCAACTGGGTCCTGGGGCTGGGCTGTGGAGCGATGGTATCCCAGTCGGGAGTCTTCAGTTCCAGCAGGGGTGGTCACAGCAACTGCACCCTCTGGCTGACGTGCAGGCACCAAATAGCAGGGCATGTGGGCACCAGGCAGGCAAGCAGCAGCAGATGGCAAGTGGGAGCATGCTCGGGGCTCTGGGGGCAGGAATATGGCCTTCTGGGCAGGAGCGTGGTCTTCCGTGTGTTTTCGCGTGGCCAGCTTGATACGGAGTGATTTGGCATGTGAAAAAAGTGCACGTCAGCGTGAAATTCGAGGAAAGGCCCTTAGCGCGTAAGCACGTCTTTGACGTTACGCGCGCGGGTGTTTCCCTCGTGACGTGTGCATAGTGGTTCAGCACGTGAAAAAACTGCACGTCCGCGTGTGAATGCATGTAATCTGAGGAAAGGGCAGACGCACGTAAGTGACGCGACGCACGCGGGCGTTTCCCTCAGCACGAGTTAAAGGTGAGCAGGGCCAGCAGTTCCCTGCACGTGCCTTTCGTGGAGACCGACGTGTGTGTTGCTACTTCTTGTTGTTTCGCGCGCCATCACAACTTCACAGCGGATCAAGGAAGTATCTCTTCTTTTGGCGGGGGTATTGCGTATTTTTCATCATCACGCTAGCCTGACGGTGAGTTGCGCACGCTATTTTTCCCACTGCGGGTGCCCCTGTGTATCGCGTACCCATTTGAGGTCATAGTAGCCTGCGTGTCCCACGTGTACGCGTTTTCCGTGTTACTGGGTGCCACTGCGTACTGCAGGGGGTTAATTCCACGCACGTAGGCTGCAGGGGTTGCATGCACGGTTTTACTGCAGTTTTGGGGTGCCTGAGTGTTGCGTCACCCGTCACTACATCACCGCGGTCACATACAGCCTTGCAGGTGCAGGGGTGCTGTTAACATCTTGCATCCCACCCCCTTCAGCCCAATTGCCCAGGACAATTGTGGTGTACACCTCCCATTGGCACTCCTCCATCTGTGCCGGCACTACTCCATCTGTGCCATGGTTGGGAGGCCACTAAAGGCAAGGGGTGCCTCAGCTGGGCATCCTCCTCCTGGCCGGCATGGTCAGGGACGTGGCTGGGGTGACCAAGGAGCAGGGGTGCGCCACTTGTGCACAATGTTGTGCCATGTGTCGGTGCAGTCATGCCACCACCCCCTGTGGTTCCGGGAGATGCATCTTCTGCATCTGGCACTGGCGCCTGTGTGACCCAGCAGTCAGTTTCATCGACTGCCACGGGCCCAAGGGCAGTGGTAGCTGCAGGTGCAGCTATGGACACCACCACCCAGGCTCAGGATCTGCCAGCGCAGGCTGCGTTGGCACTTGAGGAGTCCTTGGAAGATTTCCAACATGGCAGGAGGGAAACCGTAGGTGCACGCAGGGCTGCCCTGACTGAGACACGTGTCCCTGGGGCAGTAATGTCATCTCCGGTCCATGTTCCAGCTCACTGGCCCTTCTGCATGTGGCGTGGGGTGACCTTCCTCTCAGTCCTGGGACTATGTCATAGCATGACTGACGTGCATGTGTCCTCTGCCTGCATGCAGGTACTCCACGTAGGCATGCTCCCTTGCCCCTCCACCTCCCCTCTGCATCCCAATTTCAACTTTGCACTGGTCTGCTTCAATTTTGCCATTGAGTACTTGCCTGTTCATGCTTCTTGTGTACATTCTAGCTTCCACCAGCCAACCTGCCAGACATATGCTGAGGGGTACATCCTTTGTACTTGATGCAGGTTGTCTCACTTGGACTGTGCAGAGGTCAGATGCCCCGCAGGGACATGAGTGCCCATTCATGCTCCATGTGGATTCCATGCATGCCCCTATGTGTCCTTGACTGGATGATCATTGTAGTACGTGTCCAGGGTGACCTGCATTGCATGGCATTTCATCAGCCTTCCCATGGCCACTGTGGCTCAGTCCTGCGTCGCACACATGTTTAGGGTGTGACAGTCTGTGTGGGTCACAGGCCTCAGCCTGTTTCATGGCCAATGACTCTGTCCAACTGGTGTAGTGTCTTCTTCACACGTGGGTGTACTCCTGAGGTTTCATCATGTGTCCTGCTTACTGTCCCATCATCCTCTGCTGTGTTGTCACTTGACTCACAAGATGCAATTGATGCTAGTCAACACTGTGTCAATACACAGGTCTATGGTCATCCTTTTGATGCCATGCTAGGCATCCCTGCATTTGCACTTGGGGGAGGGGTGGTTTGCTTGTAGCCATGCTACCCATTGCATGCACATTGCACGTGATGGCTGAAGTTGACCTTGCACTGCCTTCACATTTTCTGATACACATCATGAAGTACTTGTCATGTGGATAGTGAGTAACGTACAAATGTGCTGCACTGCATCGACCCACTTAAGAGCGATAGAACACCCTTCTACATGCATAATCACAGAAGCAATGTCAAGTTGACCCAGCATGCATGGCAGGTTCTCTCTTGTGTGTGACATGTCTGCTCCATGTGTTTGGTGTCTGTGTGATGCCTATGTGATGTGATGTCTATGTGTGTGTGTTGTGTGCTTGTAACATGTGTAGTGACCTTTTTTTTCTCTACTTTTCAGATGATGACGCAATGGAGCCAGAGGATGGTGTTGTCATGCCAGGCACAGGGTTGTTATCACTACAGCAACCCGGCTCTAGTGGGGTGGTAGGCCACAAAAACCCACATGTGCTACAGTCCATCTTGTCTTTGGCTGGCAATGAGTCCAGCCCTGATGACCACTCTGACGTCCATGTCGAGTTGGATGTTGTGGGATGTTTTTACCCATGCATCCAAGCCCTACCATAAAACTGTGCAGTACTGGCATGGAAAACATCATGATGGCCAGAACTCCCCAGAGAGTGCACAGGGAAAACATGAAGAATAGGCTGCCACCCATTTTTGCCTATGTTGTGAGCACAGGAGGACACTGCCTAAAACCACCATTGGGCTACACACACAGAAGAATAGGCTGCCACCCATTTTTGCCAATGTTGTGAGCACAGGGGGACACTGCCTAAAACCACCATTGGGCTACACACACACAGAAGAATAGGCTGCCACCCATTTTTGCCTATGTTGCGAGCACAGGAGGGCACCGCCGAAAACCACCATTGGACTACACACACAGTAGCCTGAAACCATTGGGAATGGCAGTGCTGATTGCCAAAAGCAACCCAGAACTGTGGGGAATTCATTTTCTTAATGTCAAAAATGGATGCAGTACTGGTGCTCACCACTATCAGAAAGCCGGCGTTTTAAAACCACCAGACTTTTGTGTAAAACTGAACAAATGAACCGAAACCAGGCCAAGGAAAGACTTGCTAGGTGGATACAATGTAAAACTATATTCTGAAATGACTTGAAGGAAGTAATTATTTAATGTATATATAAAATATAGCTGCATGTAAGTTGGATTTGAATGTAGAAAACTGGGAACTAAAGTGACATTTAGCTGAATTCTGCCCGACAACTACCCCCGACAGGAGTTGAACTGGCTCAACAACTCTTCCCAAGCCTGGCTGCATCCTGCTGGCCCCACCAAAAGGAGATCACATGGCCCTGTTGATTGAAAGGGGATTGGCAGCTGGGGACTGCAGGGAACTGAACAATGGGCCTTCTTTGGCTCAGGCAAATGTTATTTTTTGGGGGGGGTCGTAAAATGGCTTCCTCTTAGGAGAAACTGGGAGGGGCAGTGCCTGTGAGAGCCAGCTGAGCTGGGGGGAAGTGGATAAACCAGTTATTCCACTATGTGATGTGGGAAGCCACACCCCTTTTTGACCAGGGCATAATTTTAAAAAGATGGATAGTTCATAGTACGGACCTGTCCTTGTGATTCTTCTGTGCACTTTTTAAGAGGTGTTAGGACCCTGTGGTATGTTCCTGGGGATCGCAGCGGAAAAAAGGTTGTTACTCCAAATGTATGCATGTTCAAAATCTGACACTTTATCATCTGTAACCCATATCCCTGGTGCACATTTGTGTAAAATCTGGAAAGGTTCAGAGGTCGTTATCTGGATGAAAAGGGGAGAATTCTGTCATCAGTGGACACAACATCGTACAAAGACAGGGATCGGATGGTTTGGTGCTACAGAAAATATGTTAACTGGACCTATAATATGAGAGAAATGGTACATAGATAAATATGTATTTGGATCAGAAATAGATGTGTGCAATTTGACAATGGGAGGTTCCTCTGACCATAAAACCTACAGCATCACTCTGACACTTCATTTCTTCTCCCCAATTAAGGGAGAGAGGAAAGCTTGGCCAATGATAAGTGAGAGGGGCAGGCTTAGCTAGGCCGAGGCACACACCCATGTTCAAAACACATAAAAAGGGCCACTGAAACCCAGGTAGGAATTCACTTTCCACTTTCTTGCGGGACGCTTTGCCGGGAGACTCCAGACTTCAAATCCATCAACCTCCAGAGACCAGAGATCCAGACAGACCAGAGAGGCCAGAACTGTGCAGTACTGAGAGCAGAACCAGAGACCAGACCGCTGTTCAGAACCACCCGCCGGAAGTCCCGTCAAACCTGACCAGACCTTGACGGCTTATTTCAAAAATATAGTGCGAGTACTCACTGTGCCAAAACCAATCTCTTAGTTTAAAATAATCTAATCAAAACTATTTTAACCTAATTAGAACAGCCTCCTAGAAATCGTGTCATCTGTCATTTTCAAAGCTGCACAACTGTCACCTGTCAATTCTGCAGCTGCAAGCTGTCACCTGTCATTTTGAGTTTACTTTAAATCAGAAAAACTACCTTCACAAAATCGTCCGTATCTCTGGTACTGTTTGTCAGAGGAACGAGATTTAACTTTCCACTGCAAGCTTGGTATCTATGCTTTCCAACAAGCCTAGAACCGACTTCCTACTCCTTATACTTTTACTGCAATCGCGATTTACGCATTCGCAAAATTTACCGCGATTTTGTAACGCTCACCTGATTCCCGTAGAGGCGCCGGTCTTGAATGGGCGTATAACGTATCTTCAAAGGTGATGTGTAACACACGGCTGGCTCTTTGGGCTGGACCTCTGTGCACTGTATGTCTGACTCGAAGGGTAAGATGTCTGCAGATAGAAAATATGGGATTAAGGAACTGGGTTATTGAATGTCTCTCTTCTTCCCTTTCTCTTCTCCTGTAGAACCCCAAGGGTTAACGCTCTCACCTTAGGTAAGTGAACGCCGTGCTCTCCATCTGCCTCGGGGCAGGGTGCTGTAATCAGTTTCTTCACTGGATAAGGGGAGCAGGCCTCTTGACTTCAGAGGACTGCTGTCCGTCGTTTACTGCACGAACGGTAAGTTTCGAGTAATTCTAATGTCTTTAAAGTCTTTAGTAATGATGTTTCTTGTTTTGCAGGGTTCCGGCGATGGCGGATGACGGGCTGAAGTGAGTTGAAGATGGAGCCCGTGTGATGAATAGAAGCGCCTGGAAGCACGTAAGTAAGCGCTTGTTGCCTGCTTCACGATGCGCTCTAACTGTCTTTTTATTTTGCAGGTACAAGTTCGGAGCGGCTGCAGGGTGCCGGAATACCCACTGGGTTAGATGTGGAAAGGAGTAATGGCATGTGAGTATTAAAGTTCCCCAATGTCTTTAAACGCACCTTGTTTTGTCTTTCAGATGCGGGATGCAGCGCCGAAGGCCTCCGGAGCGTGCAAAGAGTTGGTAAGCTTTTGTCTTTCAGATGCCGGAATGCAGCGCGAGGCGTTGGTGACAGCCGATGGACCAGGTAAGTGAAGAGCTGTCACTGAAGACCGTAATGCTAACCTGTTCTTTCTTGTCTTTATAGGTGTTGCTGAAGACTGGATTCAGGATGGTAAGCCTTTTTCCTTTGGCCCAGGATCAGATGCAGAAGACACGATGAGCGTTCTGCTGCAGAGGATGCAGAATAACGCAAAGCAAGATTCATCCATCGGGTGTGGTTTAAATAGCCTCCTGTAGTGCTTAGGTGTCTCCTTCCACAGCCACGCCTAGGTAAGAAAAGAGTTCCTGCTTTCCAGAAGAGTTCCAGTGTTCTGAATCTAGGGAGTGGCTCCTGCCCCACCCAACAGGAAAAGTAGTTCCAAACAGAAGAGGATCAGAGGCTCAACTGGCAGGCAAGTAAGCAGCATGGCCTGCTGCAGGTAAGTCCACCCAAGCATTATGAGCCCGGCGCTTCCAGCGCTGGGACTGGGCATATTTATGAGCCTAGTGCCACTGGCGCCAGGCCTGGGTCCAAAAGGTCCCAATTGGGACTGGTTGGCACTCGGAACCTGGGTTATGGATCTGCTTCCAAGGGAGTTGGGAAAACCCTGACCTTTTGGAAGCAGAGATCATGACAGTACCCCCCCTCAAGGCCCCTCCCAAACCGGGCTTCTCCGGGGGTTTTGGCTTGTCAGGAAATGTTCGGTGAAATCTTTTGATTAGGCGAGGAGCGTGGACATACTCAGCAGGTTCCCAGGATCTCTCTTGGGGGCCGTAGCCTTTCCAGTCAATTAGGTAAAATAGTTTAGATTTGGAGATCTTGGAGTCCAGAATGCTTTTGACTTCAAACTCGAGTTCTCCATCAACTAGGATAGGTTTTGGAGATTTAGTTAGTCGGGTTTGAGGTTGCACGGGTTTTAATAGAGAGACGTGGAAGACCGGATGTATCTTCATGTGCGGGGGCAAGTCCAACTTGACCGCTACTGGGTTTACTATGGTACTGATGGAATAGGGACCAAGGTATCTTGGGTTGAATGTGCGTGGCCCTTTTAGAGGTAGATATTTGGTGGATAACCAGACTTGATCCCCTACTTGATATTGAGGGGCTTCCTTCCGATGTTGATCTGCTCCTTTCTTGTATTGTTCTTTAGCCCTTTGAAGGTGAGAAACAGCTTCCTTAAAGGCTTGGGTGATTGTAGAATGCAGGTAGTCTACTGCTGGTGTTTCAAGATCTTGGAGGGGATCCAACTCCGAGGTTCGAGGGTGACTGCCGTACAAAAGAAAAAACGGGGTTTTCCCAGTTCCCGAATGGACAGAGTTATTGTAGGCATATTCGGCTATCCAAAGGATGTCTTTCCAAGTTTTTTCAGTTTGTTGCAGCATGCAGCGTAAATACTGTTCCAGAGTTTGATTGGTCCTCTCGGTTTGTCCGTCGGTCTGAGGGCGGTGACTGGTCGATAGTCTCACATCAATTTGAGCCGACCGACAGCAACTTCGCCAAAAATGAGAAATAAATTGACTACCTCGATCCGAAATTAGAACTGAAGGAAAACCGTGCAGTCGGACGATGTTTTCGAGAAATTCTCGGGCCAGAGTTGCTGCTGTTGGCAAGCCTTTGAGCGGAATGAAATGCGCATCTTGGACAATAAGTCCACGATTACTAGAATCGTATTGTATCCGGAGCATGGAGGTAGATCGGTGATGAAGTCCATAGAAAGCGTATGCCAAGGGCGAGGTGGGGTGTCAATAGGGCGTAAGAGGCCTGCTGGTCTTTCCTTTTGACTCTTGTTTTGGGCGCATACTCCACAGGACATTATAAAGTCTCTGATATCTTTTTTCCAAGACGGCCACCAGAAGTAGCGCTTGATCTTTTCTGAGGTCTTGGCCATACCGGGATGTCCTTCCATTAAAGAATCGTGATAACAAGAGATTACTTTTTTCTGTAAATCTGTGATGGGTAGGTATAATCGTTCTTGGAAATACAATAAGTTGTCCTTTACTGCAAAGTCCTTTCCCTGCAGATGCCAATTCTGTATGTCTGCTGGAGTTACAAGTTGCCTGGCTTTATCCTTAACTTCCTCTATGGATTCTGTGGCGATTACACCCAGAATTCTTTTTCGGGAATGATTGGTACAGGTTTAGGGTTGATCAAGTGTTCTTCCACTCCCATCCGAGAAAGGGCATCAGCTTTACCGTTCTTTGTACCAGGTCGATAGGTAATTATGAAGTCAAACTCGGCAAAGAATAATGCCCAACGGAGTTGTCTAGATGATTGGGCTTTTGCGGTTTTCAAATATTGCAGGTTTCGGTGATCCGTAATCACAGTAACGGTGTGTCGGGCCCCCAGCAGATAATGCCGCCAAGCCTTAAAGGCAGACTTGATAGCCAGAAGTTCCTTGTCAGTAATCGTGTAATTGATTTCAGGAGGCGAGAATTTGCGGGACCAAAATGCCACGGGATGCAACTAATTGGTTACCGGGTCCTTTTGTGATAGAACTGCCCCCATGGCAAGGCTTGAAGCATCAGTTTCCACGATGTAGGGGAGTTCGGGGCGAGGGTGTTTTAAGATTGGTGCAGAGATAAATTTAGTCTTCAAATCCTGGAAAGCTTGTTCTGCCTCGGTAGACCATTCAAAACGTTTGTTTTTCTTTAACAAGGCAGTGATGGGCTGGACTATTCGAGAGAATTCGGGGATAAACCTGCGGTAAAAGTTAGCGAAGCCTAACATGCTTTGCACACCTTTTACGGAGGATGGTGATGGCCATTTGAGAACTGCATCGACCTTCTTTGAATCCATACGCACTCCGCCAGGTGATAATATGAATCCCAAGAATTCAACTTCAGTCACGTTGAAAACACATTTTTCCAACTTAGCAAAAAGTTTGTGTTGACGCAATCTTTCGAGGACCATTTTCACGTGTTTCCGATGTTCAGATTCCGATGAAGAATAAACGAGGATGTCGTCAATGTAAACAACAACACACACATCTATGAGCTCTCTGAGGACATCGTTCATAAAATATTGAAAGGCGGCCGGGGCATTGCAAAGTCCGAAGGGCATGACCTGATATTCAAATAGCCCATACCTGGTGCGGAAGGCCGTCTTCCATTCATCGCCCTCTTTTACTCGTACCAAGTGGTAAGCTCCTCGAAGATCCAGCTTAGTATATATGCATGCTTTTCTGACTTGGTCCAGGAGTTCAGGGATCAAAGGTAACGGATATCTATTCTTAACGGTGATCTGGTTCAGGGAGCGATAATCTATACAAGTTCTAAGGTCTCCTTCCTTTTTTGGAACGAAGAACAAAGTTGAAGAAGCAGGGGACTTGGAAGGACGAATAAACCCATTTGCCAGGTATTGATCCAGGTATTGTCGAAGGTGAAGGTTCTCAGGCTCGGTGAGGGCATAAATTCTACTACAAGGAGGAGTAGATCCAGGTATCAGGTCTATCTGGCAGTCATAAGACCTATGAGGAGGTAGAGAGTTAGCCTGATCCTTCCGGAAAACATCTTGGTATTCTAGGTATTCGGGAGGTAACTGGGGAGTCTCTGAAGAAATTGCTGCCAGTGCAACACCAGGTGGAGGGTGACAAGTAGAGACACATTCTGGAAACTGGACCGTTCTTGCTCGCCAATCGATCAGAGGATTGTGTTTCTCTAACCAAGGTATTCCTAGAATAATCTGAAACTGAGGGGCCTTGATCACATCGAACACGATCTTCTCATGGTGTCCATCTTGACTTACTAGCGTCACCTCTTGAGTGGTATGCGTTACTGGCCCGGAGGCTATCTCCGTACCATCCACTGTAGTAATGACGTCCTTTACAGCCTTGGGACAAAGAGTTAGATTCATCCTCAAAACCATTTCATGATCCACATAATTGCCGATGGCACCGCTGTCGACGTAAGCTTCAATTGCATGTAATCGATCCGGATTATCAGGGCTAATGAGGACCATAGGTATCACGAATTGCGAGGTCACGGAACTGGTTTTCACGCTCGGCAAGAGGACCTCTATTCTTGTCAGGCGAGGTCGTTTCCCTGCTCAGAGTTTGTAACTTTGGTAACTGCAGCTCCTATTGCCTTCTTGGCAGGTTTCACCGGACAGTCTCGAAGAAAGTGCCCTGAGTTTCCGCAATAGAGGCATAATTGCAACTGTTTTCTCCTTTCCCGCTCCTTTTGTGTTAGAGGACCTTTCAGACCCCCTATTTGCATGGGTTCCCCGGAGTCTACTCCTTTGGAAGGAGTTGGCGGTTTGGAAAATACTCTAGCATCAAACTTGGAACGATCGGCCTTCCTGTTCTGCAGTCTGTGATCTATTTGAACGACTAAGTCTATATAGTCCGAACAATCTTGTGGGGGATTCACTACTTGGGCTAACACATCTTTGAGCTCTCCACGTAGACCTCTATAAAACAGCGTAATCCTTTTGTCCTCAGGCCATTGAGTTTCCACTATCAGTCTGTTGAAAGACGCAATATAAGCCAAAAGGTCTTGATTACCTTGTCGCAACGAAAGAAGCTCATTGTCCAAGGCCTGCCCCTGTGAATGTCTTGCGAACAGTTTTTCCATACTGAGCTGAAAAGCTTGAAAATCATGGAGGACCGGATCATCTTGATTTACTAGAGGGATCGACCAGTCTGCCGCATTGCCACTAAGGTACGAAAGCACGAAAGCTACTTTAGCTTGATCAGTTGGAAAGGCTGCTGGCCGGCATAAGAAATGCAACCGGCACTGATTGATAAATACTGCAAACCTCTTTGGGTCACCAGAAAATCGTTCGGGCGGAGCCAGGAGGTACATTCCCAGGTAGGTTGATCTGCACTGGATTCATAGAGGATGTAGAAGGAAGATTTCCCCCAGATGCGGGTAACGGGGTCTGTCCGGCTTGTGACTGTAGCAATTGTCTAGCGAGATCATCTGTTCGCTCCTTGGAAATAATCAGTTCCCTTCTTAGAGCGTTAGTTTTCTGACGGGCTGCATGCACTTCTGCCCTTAGTTCCCCAAGTAACTGGGCTAGCTGGTCGGTATCCGAGGTTTCCATAGCGCCTGGACGGGAGTTTTGTGGTAGGCTTTGCGTTCTGTAACGCTCACCTGATTCCCGTAGAGGCGCCGGTCTTGCCTGGGCGTATACCGTATCTTCAAAAGTGATGTGTAACACACGGCTGGCTCTTTGGGCTGGACCTCTGTGCACTGTATGTCTGACTCGAAGGGTAAGATGTCTGCAGATAGAAAATATGGGATTAAGGAACTGGGTTATTGAATGTCTCTCTCTTCTTCCCTTTCTCTTCTCCTGTAGAACCCCAAAGGTTAACGCTCTCACCTTAGGTAAGTGAACGCCGTGCTCTCCATCTTCCTCGGGGCAGGGTGCTGTAACCAGTTTCTTCACTGGATAAGGGGAGCAGGCCTCTTGACTTCAGAGGACTGCTGTCCGTCGTTTACTGCACGAACGGTAAGTTTCGAGTAATTCTAATGTCTTTAAAGTCTTTAGTAATGATGTTTCTTGTTTTGCAGGGTTCCGGCGATGGCGGATGACGGGCTGAAGTGAGTTGAAGATGGAGCCCGTGTGATGAATAGAAGCGCCTGGAAGCACGTAAGTAAGCGCTTGTTCCCTGCTTCACGATGCGCTCTAACTGTCTTTTTATTTTGCAGGTACAAGTTTGGAGCGGCTGCAGGGTGCCGGAATACCCACTGGGTTAGATGTGGAAAGGAGTAATGGCACGTGAGTATTAAAGTTACCCAATGTCTTTAAACGCACCTTGTTTTGTCTTTCAGATGCGGGATGCAGCGCCGAAGGCCTCCGGAGCGTGCGAAGAGTTGGTAAGCTTATGTCTTTCAGATGCCGGAATGCAGTGTGAAGACCTCCGGAGCGCACGAAGAGTAGGTAAGCCTTTGTCTTTCAGATGCCGGAATGCAGCGCGAGGCGTTGGTGACAGCCGATGGACCAGGTAAGTGAAGAGCTGTCACTGAAGACCGTAATGTTAACCTGTTCTTTCTTGTCTTTATAGGTGTTGCTGAAGACTGGATTCAGGATGGTAAGCCTTTTTCCTTAGGCCCAGGATCAGATGCAGAAGACACGATGAGCGTTCTGCTGCAGAGGATGCAGAATAACGCAAAGCAAGATTCATCCATCGGGTGTGGTTTAAATAGCCTCCTGTAGTGCTTAGGTGTCTCCTTCCACAGCCACGCCTAGGTAAGAAAAGAGCTCCTGCTTTCCAGAAGAGTTCCAGTGTTCTGAATCTAGGGAGTGGCTCCTGTCCCACCCAACAGGAAAAGTAGTTCCAAACAGAAGAGGATCAGAGGCTCAAATGGCAGGCAAGTAAGCAGCATGGCCTGCTGCAGGTAAGTCCACCCAAGCATTATGAGCCCGGCGCTTCCAGCGCTGGGACTGGGCATATTTATGAACCTGGTGCCACTGGCGCCAGGACTGGGTCCAAAAGGTCCCAATTGGGACTGGTTGGCACTCGGAACCTGGGTTATGGATCTGCTTCCAAGGGAGTTGGGAAAACCCTGACCTTTTGGAAGCAGAGATCATGACAGATTTGGCCTGATTTCGTCATCTGTAAAAAGATAGCCGCTTTTGCCTGAACTGCTAAAATTCATTTGCAACCTAATAACCATCCCTGAACCATTGTTAGGGTTGACCTGGACTGATTTAAAGTGTCTACCACTCACCCTGAACCTCCTATAGGGAATTAAAAGCAATTTTAGCATTTTTCACTTCCTTGCCCTCACATTACAAAGCACTCTTGCCCGTGTTTTAAAAAGCATACCTGTTGTCTAAGCTTGCTGGGGGGGGAACTGAATTCCGTATTGTATTTGATTGTATTCCTGCAGACTGTGTGTGTTACTTCCATCTCCTTGCATTGCATATAGGGGGGGGGGGTGAATTGCCACCAGGGGAAAAGTGAACATATTCTCTCTTGTGAAACCATATCACTTTATTTTCTGTACTGCATTTATTCCACCTTGCATTTCCTTGAAACCATAAAGCATTTCAGCTACCTCATCCTCTATACTACTTCTAAGTAACCAAATCAGTTTACCAGTAGAACATTATCCATTGTTGATCACTGTCATATTTTAAGGGTGATATCCAATATTAATTTATTATAAAAGTGTGATAGATATATATTGTTATATTTCTCAAATTAACCTTTTAAATTTGCAAAACAGACCTACTTCTTGGCTCAGTGGGGTCAGGGGGATTCTAAGAGAGGGTTGTTATATAAGGGTTGCCATCCAGAGTACATGAACTGGACCTAAAAATATATCAATAAGGGTTTCCCTCAGCATCCCAGACTAGGCATTGACTTAGCTGTAGTGTTGAAGTGAAGCCGCTTAACAATGTGCATCAGGTCCATATGTCAGGGGTGAGTGATTCTGATGTGGGCACTCCTCTGTCCGTGACATCTGCACTGAGGGGTCACAAAGTCTTATAACCTCCGTCTGTGGTGGATCGGGATGCAGGGTCACCATCCACAACAGTCACTGATGTGCCTGGGCCATCACATCGAAGGGGGCATGTAGTCGTGCAGCCACGGGCGGTTCCAACACAACGAGGACACCCGGTCCCGCAGGAGTCAAGCCCAGTAATGCGGTCGCCGTGCGCAACCACTGTATACTGAGTGGGAGCAAGACATGACTGCCAATTCTGAACGCCAGGGGGCAGCAATGGAGAACATCGCTGTGAGCATGGAGCGTGTGGCCCAATCTGTGCTCCCCCCTGCTAGGGTATACAGTTCTTTTGTCGCTGGATTTTTCGTTGTGGGACTTTTCATCGCCTTTTTTTAATCTTTTTTTTGGGGGGGGGTTAAAAATTAGATAAAAAACCAGCAATGAAAAGTCCCGCGACAAAACATCCCACAGCAAAATAACGTAGAACCTGCTGCTAGGCAGGTGCTTCTCCAGCAGCAGGCGGCACGGTCCACGGCCCGCTCGCTCAGGCTGGGCATCGCGGCCTCATACAGGGCACGCCAGGCTGAAATGTCTCTGCGTGAAGCAATTGCTGCTCACACAGAGGCGCACATGGAGGCCCTGAGGGAGGAGTATGCTTCCCTCAGATCCACTCTGGGTGTCCTTCTGATGTCCCAGAGGGAGCGGTCAGAGAGGTTTGCGCAGCTTGAGCGTACCATCGCGACTGAGCTACATGCTTGCCAGGAGGTGCATCAGTTGTCCAGCCAGGCCTTGCAGGAGGAACTCCATGTTACACGTGTTACCTTGCTAGAGGAAGCACACGAATCATGTGTCATCGTTGCACAGAACGAGGCTCACCCGTCCGGCAGATTTGCTGCCGACGAGGAGCAAGCTGCGGCTAGGCATGGTCAGGCTCCTGTGACACGTCCTCCTTTCCAGGAAGAGCCAGACTCGGACGAAGAGGTATCGCCCACATAGGTCGGGCTGTGCAGGCGTTGAGCCCATGGAGGTTTTTCTTTTCCTCAACATCATCGCATGTTGGTGTTGAGCAGAACCCTGTTCCTTCCCCCTCCTGTGTGCCCCGCCCCCCCCCCCCGCCTGGTCGTATGTGGCAATTTTTGATTTTTCTTTTAGTTTAGTTAGTTACATTTCTATTTGATAGTTAGTTTAATTAGGTCATGTAGGTTTTTGATAGTGTAATTAGTTAATATAGTTTAAAATTGCTTGTCTGTTCTGCTTTCATGTGACGGTGTGGTGCTTTGTGGCTTTTTAAAGCATCCACTGTCTGTTCCAGCTGGTCCCTTCAAGCTTGTCTTGTGTATGTGTTTGCAGCTTGGGGTCCTGACTCCCATATGCCACTCCTGCTTCCCTTATCCATGGGCTCGCAAGGATGGTTTGGTGTAACAGCCTATTACACCAGGGCTTGGGACTGTCATATCTGTGGCATGTCTGCAGCTTTACTACTTGTGTTGACACCCCTAGTGGGGATGATAGGGGTGATTTTGATTGCTGTTCTTCCTATGTTAGATGGGTGGTTTCATGATTCATGTGTGCATTAATTGATATACATTGAGTAGTGTGTTTCTTATCTTTGCTGTACATGTGCTTCATGCAATTCATGCCATAGACAGTGGCTGACACACACTGGCCGGGAAAGTTGCACTGATGGAGTGATTTCAGATGTATGTCTCTGACATGGTCCACTCATGACATGCCTGAGGAGACACACACGGAAACTTCATGCATTAATCATGTGTTTTCTGCCCTTTATGCAGGGGGGTGAGCCTCCAGACCACCTTTCCCAGCAGACATGGCCCATTGGATGTCTGGAAGCTGGCCACGTTCGGTGGTGCAGACATGCACATGTGTGCACAGGCAGAGCCACAGGGATTGCGCTCATACATCATACAGAAGCTGACGTGTTTCAAGGAACTCTAGGAAAGGTGAGCAGCACAAGGGGGCCACACCGCAGCCAAACGTCCACCAGGACAGTTGCACATGCATGCTAAGTAGCACCACTGACGGTGAGCTTGGACAGATATTGGTGTTGAAGCGCACAGTACAGCTAAGATGCGTTGGTGGAGTAATGGGTAGTTGATGGGAAAGTTGTCAGGGGCACATGCAGGTGCAGTGGCACATATCCTCCGGTCCAACATGGTCCATTGAGGCAGTTGTATTAGCCATGTAGTGTTCCAAGACAGGGAAAGAAGCAGCTCGCAGGAACAGACAGCAAGGGACAGACTTGTGTGCAGTGCATTTCATTTACAGGTTTGAATTGCCACATGCACTACCTACTTTATTTAGGTTATGCTGGAACACGACTTGTACTGAAGTCGTACCTTGCTAAATGCGTCTGGATGCTTACCCAGGGTACATAGGATGTTGTGTGAATCTTGACAAATTGGTCTTATATTTGCCACGCACCCACCGGCGCTTTACTTACTGCATTGACTGTGTATGTACCATTACGGGGGGAATCTTACGTATGGTACGAACCGCCGCACCAGATAGTTTGTAGAGTATCTTGTTACTTTGGGGCATGCATGGTGGTGTGGGTGGGTGTGTTATGGGCACACACAGATTAGTGACTTGGCTCTCTTTGCAGAATTGGACTGCTCATGTTACAGGACCTGAAAGTGCACACCCAGGAGGCCAGCACTCACCCCAGAGATAAGTTTCTATTTGACTTCAATTTGAGTAATTTGGTACTATGTGCATGATGTACACGTTTGGTCTGATTGTGTATGTGTTAATGTGATTATTATGTTTTTGTACATTCCCTACTTTCCCTTGTCAATCCTACTCCCATCTCCTGCCCCTCATTCCGGTTATCCAGTATACCAATGCCTGTCCCGACTGCATATCCCTGACCCTCCTTCCCCACCAGGGTCTCAGAGGCCTGTGTGAGTTTGACCTTGCAGGCACCCAGACCACGGTGGGGGTGGTTGGTTCGTGCCACTCCTGAACCTGTACATGGGAGCTGTGACAGTACACATCAGTTTGTGGTGCATCATTCAATATTATGTACCACACACGATACACATCCTGTTGTGACATTGTTTTACTGTGCTACCTTGGTTGTTCCATCATTGTGCTAGTACTTGGGCTTTGTGACATACTGCTACTTCAAGTCATCTACTGGAGGCTCTTCTGGTTTGTTTTGCTGCCTGCAGGCTTTTTGCTTGGCTTATGTGTTGGCCTGCTTTGAGTTCTCTTTGATTTGTTGTTTTTGCAAGTCAAGGTGGCCTCTGAGGGTGCTGGACACTTAACACGCAAGGTGGAAGATGGAGGAGACAAAGGGGAAGGGTGATCCTGTGGCCAGGTGAACTTCAAGGAAGAAGGCTACATACCCCATGCACAGTTTTTCAGTGGGTCATGGTGATATGTGAGGGAGGGGTTATTTTGTTGTTGGACAGTTGCCTTGCTCCACAGTGTGATGGGCCCCCTGACATTGTAATTGTGGTATCCTATGTACATGATGTATTCTGCTGATCAATGGCTGTTCATGTGTTGGATTTACCTTTCAGGTGTGAGGCTATAGTGTGGTTTGACATGCTGGGGTGTACACATGGGCAATGTTCACATGCGATGAGGAGACTGATGGTCACTTGATTGCACATGCATGTATTGAGTGCATGTCCCTATTGACACACACACTCGCACTATGATCCACAACATGTACAACCACCCTTCCATGTCCACATGTGCACACAGTTAGCCTTCTGGGGACCACTGTGTCCCTGCAGCACATGATCTATGAACATTTGTGGATCATGTACATGCGTGATTTGTTTTTTTATTTAGTTTGTCATTTTCATGTGTTGCTCAGGGTGTGCATCACACACAATGACTGGCCACTATGCTGTGCAGTGTGTTGCAGGAGATGGACACAGCACATGTATTATGCAGTGTTTATTTTGCCGTGTACAATGTGCATGTGAACAGGCATTCATTGTTATGTTCAAGCTACAACTGTTGGTATGCATTTGGGTATGACTTGCTTTGTATGGGAGGTTGTTGGTCAGTCATTTCATCTGATTCCATGTCAGGCATCATTGTCTGACGTCACTTTGCATTTTTCACATGTCAATGTGTACATTATTGTTATTGTGTTGGTGTTTTGCTATTGCTTGCCATGTCCTGTTGTGGTTTTGGTGGCTTTGTGTGACATACCAGTGATTGTCATGGCCTGTTTTGCAAGTCTGTGTGATACACACCTTGCATGTGTACCTTTTGGTCACACAGGATTGGTTAGGTTTGAGTAGCTAGGGATGCACACAATGTGGCACTTCCATGGCAACATTCTCAGGGTGGTAAGGTTGTGACAGTTGACTGTCTCTTTATCATCATCGATTGTCAACTAGTATGTGCCAGGCCTGAGTGCACACCGCAGGGGTGGAAGTTTAGGTGAAAAATGTGGCCACAAGCTGGGTCCGGGCTGCCTCGCCACTTGCCCTATCCCCTCCCAGGGGCAGCGCCTGTGCCTGTGGTTGAGGATGTGTGGGCACCACCATGACCACCGGTACGCCCTGCCGTGTTGCAACATTGTGCAGGACACATGCTGCCACAATGATCTTGCACACTACTGGGGGTGCATAGAGTAGCTGGCCGCCAGAGCGGTCAAGGGAACGGAAGCGTGACTTGAGCACTACGAATGTGCGCTCCACTATGGCCCTAGTTGCAATATGGGCAGCATTGTATCTTACCTGGGGTGGTGTGGTGGGGTTCCGGATTAACGTCATCATGTGGTTGCTCAGAGGGTAGGCACTGTCCCCTGGAGAGGTGATAATGGTTGTGATTATTGGGGTTTGTGTATTTGTCTTTGTTTGACATGCATGCATGTGCACGGGCATTTGTACTCACCTAAGAGCCATGGGTCGCCATGCTGCCCAGCTTCCAGGGCCCGGTTCAGGGCGGACATTCTAACAGAGGTGATGATTCCCTTGGCATCGCATACCACCTGCACATTGATGGAATGCCAGTGCTTGCGCTTTCGGTAGATGTGCTCAGTGGCCCTAGGTGGATGTAGGGCCACATGGGTGCAACCTATGGCACCGAGCACTTTGGGGAAGTGTGCCACCCTGTAAAAGTACTGGACAACGGCCTGCCTTTCTGCGGGTGTTCTGGGCATGTATATGTGCCTGCGAACTGAGGGGTGTGCAGTCATGATTGCCAACACCTGGCAACACCTGTGAGACCCCCCCCCCACTATGGCAGTAGTCAGCTGAAATGACCCAGTGGCCAAAAAATGAGGGACATTGAGCACCTTCTCCAAGGGGCTTAATGCTTGGGAGCAGAGGGTGGGTGATGTAAGGTCATCTTCCCACTCTCTGACCAAGTCTAGGATGATACGAGGTGGAAACCTATACCTGCCGTAGACCTGGTGGACGCCTGTGCACGTCTTTTAGCGTGCCCTTGTTTCCCGTATTGAAATCCATGAACATGAGTTGTTTGCGTGCGTTCCGTGTATTTCCCTGCAGTACTTCCCCAGTTACGCCTTCTTTTTCACGCGTTGTTCCCCATTCCGTGCGTTACACCCTTGTCCCGCCCCCTTTTTGGTATGTGCGCAGACGTTGTGCACTTTCCCTGTGTACGTCGCGCACAGCGTTCCTGACGTGTGCGTCTGTGTGCGTCACGCACGGGTTAGCGCACATCCCGAGAAAAACACGCGCAGACTTCCATGAATCACATGCGCTTCCTTTTTCACTCTTGCGCCTGCTTGTGCCACTTTTTTCGGCGCACATTTGTTCCATGAATCGGCCCCTTGGTATCAAGCAACAGAAGGAAACGATGGGTATCTTACTTTGCTGTTGGGACATTGGTATCATACCTTTTGACACTGATAGTCCTTCATATACTTGGAAAAGGGGCTGCACCCGTTCCATGATAGATTTCTTCTGGGTTTCACATACCACAAGTCATCTGGTGGTTAACTTGGTAGTACTACTTGAGGATGGAAGCGATCATACGATTATTCAACTTACGATTGCTTATTCAGTTCCCATGCAGGTTATCAATCCCCAACTTGAACTCTTAGAGACTGACAGACTGCAATTACCCCTAAATTGGAATCATAGTCTCTGTCTGTACATCTCTCGTCTAGTATTTCACCAAATGCATTCTTTGAACTATGTAACTCATGGACTTCTGTCTTTGATACATGCGGAGGGGATGGTTTCCAGAACTGTCTCTGGAATTATTATCCACAAGATAGAGACGCAAAGATAACAATCAGTATCACACAAACATCTTTTTGATCAGAAAACTAAAATTCTGAAACGGTCGAAAAATAGGGACTTGAGTTATTAAAGAGTCTGTTCACAAGATTTATCAAGCCAAAAAAAGTCTATTCTCCAGTCCTAAAGAAAAAGGTTCAAACACTGTTTGCCAGGCGCTCCAAAAACAAGTTTTTATTAGATTTCAATAATTAGGAAAGTCTGTTCTTTTCACAGATGAAAATAAACAATAGAGTAATTGTCATATATTTTAACCCTCGACACGTGTTTCCCCCACTTATGATGTAGTGGTTCTTCAGGAGGTAAGCTGTGATTGAAACAACAGTATCTGCAAAAAATATATATACATAGCATTGTGAACAAAAATAAAAATGGTGTAGTTTTTCAGAACATAAAGCTTGTTTGGTTATTGCTCAACATAAATTGAGTGTACATGTTCATAATGTGATCATTTGCTAATGCTTCAAATTTTAAAATTAAATGTCACAAGCATAAAGGTAATTCATAAATCTAGTTGTCAGGTGCACTAACCAGCAACAGTATGATTAAATGTCAATAGGAGGAAAAAATAGAGCAAAAGGTGGTTCTTACTGGTCAAATCTTGTTAGCTGTTGCTGGAGATAAATCAACTTGGTTTCTGTATGAAATCAATTCTAATCTTATTGAAGAATGTCCTTCGTTTGTTATATTGAGCAGTCCCTGTAGATAATAGGGGAAAACCTACAGTTAAAAGGATGGACTTTTAGCTGTTCAAGATTTACATTAGTGCTGCCTAGGCTCTCAGTTAGTTGTAACTAAGAAACCAGGCATCATGGTAATTGTAAAAATAGAAGTTCTAGGAGTAGAGTCCTGAAGTCTAGTGTTTTGAAAGATGGAAATTCAAGTACCTGGATTCCTCCTGTCCTCGGATGGTGTTGGATTCTGGTTCTGAAAGCTGGAGCTGCTTGCTTGGTACGCCAAAATGGCCGCTACTTATTTACGTTCCGCAGCATGATGACATCATCCGCACATGTGCGTAATGACCGTCACCACGTTCCGGAAGCCATTTTTGAAATGTTATGATCTGTGCTGCTTGGTCTCATACGGCATAATGCTTGCTGAGGTTAACTGCTCATTACCAAGAGGGTGATTATCTAACCATCATGATAGACGGATTACCCCGGATTGATGAAGATGATCTTATACACTTTTTGGCCCATTGACGTGAGCGTACCTCAGCGCGATTACGTCATCCGCAAAATTGCACGATGAACGTTACTCTGCTGACGGATGCCATTTTGAATGTTCAATTTGTGTCGATGCTCTTAATTAAAAGAAATTGCTCGTTCTTGAGGTCAAATCAGACCATTTATTATTAAATAAATTGTAACTATGCTTGCCATTAGAGTATTGAGAGCTTTCTTACAGCATGTTTTACAAATTTTTACCTTGGTTGGCCAGTGTCTATAATTTGTTGACTGGAAGTTTCAAAAATCGAGCCAAAAAATAAAAGATAAAAAATATAAAATATAAAAAGTAGTGTAAACTGAGAAATATGTGATTATAATCATTTTAGAGTGCAAGATGACACTCTGATATGTTAAATCCAAATAGTGGGCTTGCTAATGGTTACAATGAGTGCATGTTCCACATTTAAAAAAATCCTTGTAGTTTGTCAGTTATCCATAGTTGATGTTGACCTTTTGTTGTTTCGTTTTCCACAAAGTGAGAGGGGCATAGGATGTTTTTTTTAAATTGGGTGCCTTTCTGTATGTTAAACATGGAGTTTCCGGTAAGTGGGGTCTTAGGGCTTGATCCGTTGTTAGTATGTTCCAATGTTTTTTCAAGATTTGTTTCAGCGATATTGCTTCTGTATTGTAAGTGGTTACGAATCTGATGGTTTGAGCCCTCAGGTCGGCGTCTTTGTTGCGTGTGCATGATTTTGTGGTTAGTAGATCCAGTCTATTCAGTTCTTTGCTTTTATTTTTGGCTGAGGTCAAAAGATCTGGTTTGTATCCTCTATTCAGGTATTATTTTTTGGCTGACTGTAGGTGTTTGTGTCATTCTTTTTCTTCTGTGCAGTTCCGTTTGATTCTCAAAAATTCCCCATAGGGGATATTATTTTTGATGTGTGGCGGATGATAGCTTGCTGCATGCAGGATGCTGTTGCCTGATGTAGGTTTTGTATGCAGTGTGGTATGAATTTTGTTGTTACAGATGTAAAGTTCTAAATCCAAAAAATGTATTTTGTTGACGCTCTCATCCATGGTTAGTTTGAGATTGTATTTATTGTTATTCAGAAATTGGTGGTATTCACAAAGTGATTTTTTTGTATCCTTTTCATAGACAACATTCTAGTCATATGGATCTACTCCAATAGATTATCTGGTTGAGGTCACTGAAGGCTTGGTATTGCCATGCATGGTGTAATTCGAAAGAGCCAATTTAAAGGTTGGTATATGCAGGGACAAATTTGGCCCCCATGGCTGTTCCTCGTTTTTGTTTGTAGATGTCTCCATTGAAAAGAAAAATATTGTTAAGCGTAAAGTTCAGCATCTCAAGTATCATTTCATTTTGTTTTTTATAAGAGATAGATCTTGTCTGTAAGAACTCTTGAGTTGTTTCTATTCCTTTTTTATGCAATATGCTGGTGTAAAGACTTGTCACGTCAAAGGTTACTAGTCTGTAATCTTGTTCCCACTCAATCAATTCCAGTTGATTAATGACATCCGTGGTGTCTTTGATGAATGATGCAAGGTTAGTAGCCAGTGTGTAGATGTTTATCGATATATGATGAAATGGGTTCCGTTAATGAGCCAATGCTATTAATTATTGGTCTGCTTGATGGTAGATGCTGATATTCTTTATGAATCTTGGGTAAAAAAATAAATGCTTGCTAATACTGGATGCAGATTATTTATATATTTAAATTCATCTTCTGTAATTAGTTGTTCATCCAGATAGTGTGTATTGAGTTGATGCCATTCTGTAATTAGTTGTGGGAGTAGATTCTTAGTTAGTTTCTCATATGTTTGTCGCTTAGATGATTATCTGCCATTTGTATGTAGTCGGTGTTAGGCAGAAACCTGTGCAGTTCCCTCTGGGACCACTGCAAAAGATTTAGGACTACAGGTGTTTGGCAGTAAACCCACTTGGTAGCAGTCTGTACCACACAGATTCACTTGGTAGCTGTGGCTGAGCATTCAGACTTCCCTCAAGAAGAGTTAGGCAGTATTCAGAGTATTCACAATAGGTCAAGAGCATAGAATAGAACAAGTAAACACTGACCAGAGCTTGGTGTAAAAGAGATATAATTATTTATTTAAAACCACATCTAGAAAAACACACAGGCACTAATAGTAAGCAATTAAAAAACACGGTCACTAAAAGATATACACTCCCTTAAAAGAATATTAGACAAGTCTTAAGTAAAGCCCCACTTACTTTCAGACAGCGGTGAGCGCTGAACGTAGATGGCACTCTAATAGTTTGTTTTAAAAAGGGAGAGAAAAGCAGAGAACAAGTTGAAACAGATCCCACCGCTTTTACGAGAACATAACAAGAGAGGAGGCAAAGTAAAACCGTGAGTTCAGAGTCAGTAGCCTGGATCCGCTTTAAGAGGATTGAAACGAAATGTGTCCAAGGTCACACGGTTGCAGTGACCAAAAGTCTTGAAAAGGTTCAAAAAGCAGTTGGACCAAAGAAAGGGACCAGTTAGAGGGTGAAGGCGGCCAGCCCAGTCCAGAAGGATAAGGAGTTATTATTACCTTGTAGCAATCTTTAGAAAGGGAGGCCTGGCGGACACGGTACGTTAAAGTGGTGAGAAAGCTCCAGCGGGGGCAGTTGTTCCTGGCAGCGGGTGCAAGTCGGTGCTTCGTCCGGGGGAAGAGAGGATCTCGTCGTGGAGGAAGACAGGAGTCCCTTGCACTGCCAGGGAAGAAACCAGCTGCGGAGTTTCTTAGGTACAAGGAGCGGTCCGGTGATTCGCGGTTCAGTGGTGAGTGGCTATCCGGCCGCCGGGGTGCTTGGCACGGGCAGTTCGACCACAAACCGGGCTGGGGTGCGAAGAAAGAAAGGCAAACTGGTTGTGCCCACCAGTCAAGGGAAGAAGCCTTTCCAGCCGGGAGATCTTCTCTGTCGTCGGGAAGTGGTGAGTCGGTTTTGCAGGGCTCCACCGGTGGTGTCGTCGTGGTAGGTCAGCTCAGCTTCTCCCTCATCGGATTCTCAGGTCCTGTGGCGACTTCTGAAGTTCCTGTCCCTAAAGCCCTGCTTTTATGCAGAAAACCCCCATTCACTCAGCCTAGCTGTCACTCAAACATGCTAAGTGGTGAGCCGGCCGGCTCACCACTTGGGCCAATCACACAAGAGTGAGACCTGAGTTACCAAGGTAACTCGGTCCAGGGTGCCTAAACCCCCTCCCACACCCCCTGTGGTACCCAGACAGAGTGGCACCACTTTTGGAGGCTTCTGTGGAGAAGCCCGCCAAAAAGTGGAACAAAGGGCGCGACTTGGGTTGGAGTCACAGAAGAGAACACAAACGCCATTTTAGAATCGAGTCTTGGCAAAAAATACCAACCGGAGAATTAATATTAATTAAATAAACCTGCGGTATGTTCGAGGCTATGAGAATTAAATAATTAAAGTTGGTAGCCTCGAACAATGGGAAAATCCCATAGGAAAATATTTGCGGTCGAATATAAAAAGTAGTTTCCACTGCCACCAGCCAAAACTCGATCAGGGGGGACAGAGATGTGCCCCCTCGACTAACAGACCCCGGGGCAATCAAATTGCCCCGACCAGTACGTCCACAATATGGTTTGCACTGATTTCTGTTAATAATTTGGGACTAGTAAAGCCAATGGTGACTTTACATGCCCTGGGAGACAGTAGTCAGTCCCAGGGTATGGAGTCTATGGTGGGGTGTCACTATGACACCCCTGTGTTACTGCACGGAGGGTGCTGTGTAACACACATAGGAAAAACACATGAGACCCTATGGAGTAAAGGACCCCATAGCCCATAAAACACATTACCAGTCAAAGGAATACCATTAATCATGTCCAAGAGTGGGAGGAAAAGGGTCTCACTCTTGGCAGGAGGAAAAAACAAACCCCAGAAATCCAGCAAAGCTGCTGGGGGGCTCACTAGGTTAGGAAATTCAGCCTGAAGAGAGAATTCTCCCTAACACTCGGGAGTGTCGAGCAGTACAATTTTTCATCCTTTGTCTGCTTGTTTTATTGTCACTGTTTCATCTTTTTGAAGTTCAATCAAAGACGCTCTTTCCTTGGGGGTTAGATTATGACGAAGATATTTGGGTTTAGAAGATTTAAGGCATAATAGTCTTAGATCGTTTGAAACAGCTTTCTCGAAAATGTCTATGACGTTGTCAGTATAAAGATGAGGATAGAACATTGATTTTAGTTTTAAATTGGTAGCTTCACTCAGGTCCATAGTGATGCCTAAATCCTCTGTAAAAGATTCCAGAGTATGAATATTACTTTCTTCTGGTAGGTTGAGTAGGTTGACTGTAAGTAGTGAGTGTGCCACTGATAGATATGAGTGAACAGATTCCTTTTCAAATCTCGGTGTTTGTTTGAAACCAGTAGCAAAGTATTTTTTGAGTTTAAGGTTCCTGCTGAATTTGAATAAATCCACTCTTGTTTGAAAAAAGTCCATTTTGTGTGTTGGGCAAAAGGATAACAATGCAGAGCTAAGTGTTGGAGAACACAATTTGTTAGATAGATTCAGAATCAGTTCTTCTTTTTCCTTTGTTCCTTGGATCTTGTTTTTACTTTGTTGGTTGATTCGTCTTCTTCTGATGCCGCCTCTACCTCCTCTACCCCTTTTGATAGGCCACCATTTGTGGGTGGATTTGTTCTTTTTGTAGAATAACTGGTTTTCCATTGCTTGTGCTTGAGATATTCTTCTAAAAAAAAAAAAAAGTATGGTGTTGTTTCCAATGTGTCTGGTTCAACAGATGGGTTATGCCGTTCCTGTTCTCCTTCATTGCTTTGTTCTGTTTCTGAAGATTGTGATGACTGAGTCATATCGGCAGTTTGTGGATTTGGTTTTTTAGCTGTGGGAGTGAAGCCTTTCGACTTTCTATTGGTTTGTTTCTGGAAGGTATAGACTCTTTTGAACTTGTAGTCCATTTCATCTCTGTGGAATGTTTGTTGTTTGCGGATTTTGATTTCCTGTTCAAATTTTTCTAAGTATTCGTCAAGAATGGGATAGTTTTTGAAGGTGGCTTCTGCTAGGTTGAGGTCTTATTTTCGTTTTGATAGTATCTATTTCTTGGGTAAGTTTGTCATGAGTTTTTTTTAGTATTGTTGATGATCCTTAACATCATTTCTTGTGATGTATTCTTTTAAAGTTCTTCCCAATCTTTGAGTTCATCCAAGTCTTCCTCATCAAAGGAGGGAAAGATACAAATTCATAATCCTCTTTGGATTCTGCCCACATGTAAGTAGTTTTCCAAGGATGTGAATTCCCACCATGTTTTGAGTTCTTTTTTAGATACATTTTCCAATATTTCCAAAAGATGTTTTAGTGATTTGCTATCTGTATTTTGTTTGGTATTTTTTTGTTGGGTTGGTAGTCCTGAGAAAATGTTTTTGTTTTCTTGTTCACGTGCTTTATATTTGTTGTCCATTTTTGTGAACTTTGAAATAGTTTTGTAAAATGTAATTTGATCCCACTCAGCCTTGTAGATACTCCTTTCTTTACCCGTAGAAAAGAAAATGCCAGCCTTAACGATGAGTTAATCAGGCGAGTAACTGGATATTTGTAGATTTTTTTCCTCTCTAGGTAGTCCTTAATTAAGCTGGTGCTGCCTACATGAGTGTTTGATTGCTCTCAAGGCTGGAGAGAGCTGTAACAAAGCTTCAAAGAAAAAGGTTCAAACACTGTTTGCCAGGCGTTCCAGTCCTATAAAAATAATCTTCAACAAATGCGGATAGAGAATCACAATCCTCAGTGTCTTAAAATGTATCTGTGCTCAAAACTCTAAGGATATATGGAAACTGCTAAAGCAGGACGATTCACATAACCGCTCTCACAGGTTTTCCATTCCTGCCGAGGTTTGGGTGGCTCATATAAAGAATAAATGTAGTCTTCCGTCTAAATTTAAGGATATTCACTACCTACCTCCTGATAATGAGGCTCCCACCTAGCGAGATGTCCCTTTCAGATATCGAATGGGCAATAGGGCAACTTAACCCGTCTAGAGCTGGGGGTCCTGATGTGGTGCCCCCCTGTGTTTATAAATCAGATCCTGCTTTATGGGCTGCTATATTGAAAATCAAATTTGATCTTATTTTAGCAACGTCAACTGTGCCAGGGACTTGGGTAAATGCAATTATCGTGCCCATATATAAAAAAGGCAATCCTTCTCACCCCGAAAATGATCATCTCATTGCTCTAACTGATGCTGCTGCCAACATTTTTTTGATACTTTTATTATACTTGTTGGAAAAACATATGCCCATGATATTTACTCTAGATTTCAAACAGGATTTTGCAAAGGGAGGAGCACGTCCCTTAACACGACATTTATTTCAGATCTATTAGCAAATACGAAATTTAAAGATGCAAGTTCGGTGTACATGGCTCATCGATATGTCCACAGCATTCAATACTGTGATCAGAAATGTGTTATGGCGGAAAATGGACAGCTTGGGTATTCCTAAAGAGCTTACTTCCTGGATTCTAAAATTACATACGGTTACCGTATACAGGATTAGATTATCTGACAAAGGTGCAACCACTGCACAGATTCCTACATTTGTAGGTCTGAAACAGGGATGTAACTTGGCTGTGACGCTTTTTAATCTTTACTTAAGTAACCTAGATGCTCTATGGGTAGCTCCTGATACGTATGCAGTTAGACTAGGGAACATTAAAGTGCACTGGCTCACTTTTGCGGATATCATCATTCTTATTAACCCACTCCATATAGACTACAAAAGAAGCTAGATACTTTTGAAATATTTGCCCATGCACATAATCTAAGGCCTAACGTTGAGAAAACTAAGATACTGATATTTACGGTGGGTAAACGTTTTAGTTGGGTTATCGAACATTTTCCTATAGAGTTGTGTGCTACAATAACGTATCTTGGCTACACCTTGAGCAACTATGCGTCCTTTAATCATTGGTCGTATATATTAAATGAGAATGTTCAACCCTTGCTGTCTCAAATGACGGTAATCTATAATACATTTTGTAAATACTCAATCCTGCCCTTACTAGTTTTTAAAGAAAGTGGAAGCAATGATCTTATATTGCACTGATATGTGTTTATGCGATATTCAAGAATGTTTAAATACTCTTCAAAGGCGTTTTATGAAATCTGCTTTGCGTCTGGCTTTATCAATTCCTAACAGTTATTCGCCACAAATTTGGATTGCTATCCCCATCGAGAAGTTTTAAATGGAGATCTTTATCCAACTACCCTAAAACCCTTGAACCTCCAAGGAATTCACTTTACTCTGATTTTAATATAATGGCTCTGAGGAATAGCTTGAAATCTTTGACCACCTACATCAATCGAATGAAGAATATATTAGAACTGGATGTTACACCAATAGATCTAATCATACGTGCAAGTTATGTAAAAAAAAAAAAACTATATGAACAAGATAGATCCTTACGATTGAATCATTAAATATAAAACCTTCCGTGAATACTGGAAATATACGAAGAATAGAGTTCCTCATAGGTCTTATATTGTTTCCTTGTCAAGTTTCTCGTGCTATGTACATACGTTTCAAATTGAATCAGCTGCATATTCGGGAAAGGGTTGCACGTTGGTCGACTGAAAAGGGAAGTCTGCCCATTATCAAATGTAGATTCCCTAAATGTAAGGAGGAATCTCTGAAACACCTGATCTTAGAATGCCCATATTTCAAGGTACATTGTTCTGACCACCTAATTAAGTTTGTCAATTCAGCTTTTGTGGATTCCACTGATGGCCTATGGGCCAGAATGATGATGGAAACGCACAAACCGCTGATTTTTGCTTTGGTACGGCTATTGCGTATTATTGAAAATGAACTAGAATTGTCAGAAGCTTTAGTTTGAACTGGTATTTCTTGTTATCCATGGATTTGTGCTCTCCAATGTCTCCGGGATGAACTCAATTGTTATCATTTGTAGCAGAACCATTTTTTTCCAATAGTACCACCTTATTTTACACTAGAAGGTGGCTCTTATCAATGTTAGACTTACGTGAATTTTAATTCATTGGTTTTATTAATACGACATTTGAAAAATGTATTAAAAATGTGTACATTGCATTTTTGCACAGAAAAAGGTTCCCCATTCAACATTCAATTGATTGAATGAGCCTAGGCTCAATGTTTGTTCCCTTTGTAGTATGGGCGATTCCTGGATAGAAGTTATTGTCCTCTAACACCTGTTTTAGAGGAGTCAGACTCGACAGATAGATCTCTTAGTTGGAAGCAGCTATTAATTGATGTAATTTTGGTAAATCTCAATGTATTGTGCTTAACTATTTGACTTTGTACTTAAAATAATGTGCACAGTACATTAAAATTTACTTTTTTTCTTCTTTTTAAAATGTGACTTCCGTAAAACCTACCACTCAGCACTTTTGTATGTAGTAGGGGATGTACTCAATTTTGACTCACGTATTCGGTCTTAAGGGATGTGATTCGATGTCTATATATTTTGGTTAACAAATTGATTGATGTCTCATACTCATTTGTATCTGCCTAAGAGAGATGTTCAGTGTTTTTGGTCACAAATTGATTGATCATATTTTGCAATTATGTCTTTGCCAAAGTGGAACTTAAGATGTAATAATATATTTTTATATTTGTATAGTTTTACTCGACAATAATGTTGTATGCACTGAAATTTGTAAAGATTTTTACAAACTATAAATAATAAAAAAATAAATTAAAAAAAAGCAAAACGCCCCAGCCTTGCATGGCTCAGTGAACATGTGCGGCTGGGGAACTGAACTGAACTTTCAAAGGGAAATAGTGTTTGGGGCCAGTGGGTGAGGGGGCCAATGGGTGGGTACTCCATCGCCATTATGGATGAGCTGCCAAGCTCGGACTTGCCTAAAGGGCAATGCCTGTCCCAAAAATGCAAAATTAGTGTGGGACAGTCAAAATGGGCCACCTTTTGGCCAATGTGGGCCAGTTTGATGAGTTACTTCCCTATGCAGTTAATAATCTTGACCATTGTTGCTGAGTAAATATATATTTTAACACAAAGCACCCCCTTGTGTACTATTCAAACAGTCTCTGACTAAAGGAATGAATATCCATTTTCAACTGAAGGTCACTTTTTCATTGGTGCCTGAGACAGTGCCATGCTTCTGACAGACCATGTGAGCTGCCCCTGCCCATTTCTTCCAATCTAAAAAAATAGAATGTCAAAATGGCCGGGTCACTATACAAATATGATTATCCAGTCTATCGAGGATGCAATACTACAGTGGTTTATTAAGTCTAAGTTACGTACAGTGATTTATTAAGTCTAACTCACATACTATCATGTTGGTGGGAGATTTGAATGTGAAAGATTTGCACTGCAACAAACATCGGCATTGACATTTTGTAGACAACTGGGAAAAATGTTTTTTGCAGCACAATTTTGGTTCTGCTGCAGTGTAAAGAAATGATAGGTTAAAAAGATACATATACCTGGTCAAATGGCAAGGCTAGATCACATATAGACTATATGATCACTGACCGGAACACAAAGACAAAATGTGACAAGGTCGAGATCACCACTAATAAGTTGAGTGATCATGCTACCTTGAGTTGGAAAATGCATAGGGTGACTGAAAAACAAAATTAAGTGAACTACTGTTGAAGTACGTACTGCCGCCAAAGCTAGCATAACCAAGACAATAAATTAGGCTATGTGGAAAAGTAAAGAGGAACTTTACCAAGATCTGGTTAGAGTGGATTGTGTTATAACTAACTTAATACAGGTCCAGATTAGAACAATTGGTATGGAGATCAATGGTGAAAGGGCCTATAAAGATAACAGAAAGAAGGTTAGGCAACCATATGATGCTAAGATTGTACGTAAAAAGAAGGAATATCACACAGATAAAAACTTAATTAAAAAGAACCTAGAAATGGCTAATAATAATAAGATAAAAATTGGCATACAAAACAAATTAAGTATGAATAATTCAAATTGGCTTTTGATGTTAGGGTGGTTGCGAACCCATGATAATAAGTCCTTCTCGTCAAAATGTAACAACTACAAGAAGGACCATCACCTAATGAGTTGAACCTATTGTGGAGTCAAAATGGTTGGAGTACATTTCTGAGCTATATTTTTATCCCGTAGTTTATAAATTGCCAACAAAGAGGGAGGATACAAAATTTAGTATGAGTAATTTCGAGATATATGAGGACTTGGTGGGTAGTATTATTTCAATATTAAAAAATTCTTGGGCGCCGGGACCAACATAGAGCCAAAGGAACAGCGATAGGTATGGGCCCAGATATTGGTATTGTTATACAGGCACATCAAAGAAACTGGCATCATACCTCACAGTTGGCAAAAAGCCATTTTAGTTCACGTTTACAAGAAAGAGGACAGAATTGACCCACAAAATTATAGACTGATATCCCTGATGGATACAAGTCAAAAGATCTTCGCCAGTATCCTATTAAGGAAACTTACGAAATGGGCGCAAGAAAAATAAATACTCAACCCCTATTAAACAGCCTTTGGGAAAAAATATAATACCTTGACTAATATAAGTGTCACACAATACCTGGTGGCGGAAACAGAAAATGCAAATAGTTCATACTTCTATAGTTGTTGGGTTGACATTTCGAAGGCATTTGATTTCATTCCCCAGGCTCATCTTTGGAAAAAACGTATAGAATGGAGCATTGATAAAAACGTATTGTATTATACACAGTCATTACAAACAAACAAATCTATTGCCATAAGGTTGAATCTTGCAGGCCACTGTACACAATTTCAAGATACCAACAGTGGCCGCAAACAAGGTTGTGTATTAGGGCCAATATTGTACAATTTCTTTTGGCGGATATGAAAGCAGTGTTTCAGCAAGCAAAAGATTTCTCATCAAGGATAAATGGCATACAAATTGTGTTATTTTTGATCGGACGCAAAGAGGCTTACAAAGATCGGTGAATTCTTTGTAAAATATGCAGAAAATAATGCAATGAACATCAATATAGCCAAACAAAAATTTTACGTCTGAGTAAAACAAATATCGCCAGAGAGAATTTCATCCGGCTTATAAACAAAGTACCATTTGCTAGAGTTGGATTATAATTACTTAGGCTTTTATATTACCGCCAATCCAAGTGGGAAATGTTATCAGGACAAGGTAATGGAAAACGTATGGAGAAAGTGGGCGGCAATAAAATATTACATTGTTTACCGCGGAGGCTATAACATAGAAGGGTTGTTAGAGATATACAGGACAAGTATAATATCCACAATACTATATGGGATGGTCATATTGAATTTAGAACAAATTACATGTTTGAACAGCGTGAAATAAAAATCGTACGGTCAGTTATCAACGTACCAAAAACATTGCCAGTAGGGGCATTACACCTGGGGTATGGTAGTCTATCATTAAGTACGTTGTGGTGTGTCCAAAGAACTTTATTCTATGATAAATGTGTAAGTAGCAATCAGGAATCAAACTTTTTGCTTCTCTTAATGTTAAAAAATATGGGTGACCCATACAAAAACAAATATATGGCCGGATTGAAAAGGTCAGCCTTAACTTTTATTGAACAGGTAAACCTAGATATGGACATATTAGAGCAAGACCCCCAACTAAAAGGTTAAAATAAAGAAGAAAGCTAGACTTTGGGACTTATGTAGAAACGTGGATAATCTACATGAGAAACCTCGATATTACGAGTTTGCTAGGCAAGGATGGTATAGCCATACATTGGTTCCCTATTTAACAAAGCTAAGCGGTATAGACCTTAAGCGTTTTGTTTTGTGTATATGTTTAAATGTACCGCCTACAATGGAATTTATTGGCTCTTGGTTCAAAATTCCATATTCAGAAAGATTATGTAGGATGTGCCACGAAGAGACAGACATTTGTCGACATGTATTAACAAGTTGCAAGAACGTGGGACACCTATATGCAACACTTATATATGCAAAGGGATATGGAAAACATGTCACTAATATTGAGAACTGTTTAGGAGATCAATGCTGGGTGAGCATATATTGTGGAACATTGGTGTTTGTTTGTTCAGCGGCATTTAATATATGGATTGAAGTGTTGAAGACTATCCATTGCAACCAGGTAGAATTTTATTATTAAATGATGGACAAAAAGTACTTTAATGTATATAAAATGCTGTTTCATATTTTGCATTTAAGTGTAATAGAACATTCAAGAAGGGCAAAGGGAATTACTTTTGGGTTTATTGCTATAAGATTGTTTTGTTTTAAAGTGTTGTGCACATTTTTCTTGTTTTAAGATGGTGTACTTTTATGGGTTTTCTTTCTCTTGAAATGTATTTATTTTAGTAACAAATCTTTTTGTATAAATGTGCTTAAAGTTTTGATTAATATTGAACTAAATGAACAATAAAAAACATTAAAAAAATAAATTATGGTAAGCTGCATTGTGTATCAAACGTTTACTGCTGGTCAGACACTGAGAACAATTAGAAGTGTAATACCTCGACCGAATGGTCCATTTCAGCATTTACATATCAACTATGTCGATATGCTGCAAGTATGTAATGGATATAAGTATCTATTAGTGGTGGTGTGTCCCTTCTCTAGGTGGATCGAGGCAGGTCCATGTACACACCCTGATGCCACTTGCGCAGCTACGTTTTTAGTGCGCAAAGGTTTCCCCGAGATGGGGTGTGGGTGAAGTGCTGAGATCCGACAAAGGGCCACATTATGTTAATGAGGTATTTGAACAAATAGGGCTTCTATTGAATATAAAGCACAAGCTTTCATCTGCTTATCACCCGCAAGTGAACAGGATATGTGAGAGACTCAATGGCCTCCTTAAAGAAAGGATTGGCAAGATTAAATTGACTTTGATGAAGGTATGGCTATATTGTCTACCCCTAGATTTATATGCCCTTCAGAATCAGCCAGGATCGGACCATCACCTCACCCCTCATGAACTATTGACGGGGTGGTGAATGCAAACTCCCCTTAGACCTCCATCTAGGAGTAGAGGTGATGCCCAGAGTGTATCTAAAACTTTAGGTGATGAATTGCATGACTATTTGACATGTATGATCTCTAGCAGCTCTCATTTCAGATCAAGTCAAGCGGAAGGGGGTTGGTCTCAGAACACAGAAGACAATTCAACAACCAACTACGCTTGGCAGCGAAGTTATATGTTGGAGACCTAGTTTTCATTAAAAACGTTACTAGAAAGTGGCATGAGCCACGCCATCTATGGTCCCTTTTGCGTTGCGAATATAACCCCTTCAGCTGTAAAGGTCCAAGGAAGACGAGCTTGGCTTCAACTGAGTGAAGTAAAAGCCTATAAATGTGAGATTCGCCCTCCCACCGTTGCTGATCCAGGAGCAAGGCAAAAAGAAGAATTTCGGCGTGTGCAGACTTGATCGATGATGAAGGACGATGAAGCAATCAGCTGATAATACAGATTATGTATTGAACTGAGATTCAGTGTACATTCCTTATAGATATTTCAGCAGAAGTGCAAAGACCTGCACGGAATTTCAGGAATTTTGAAAATGAACTTTTACAAATACATTGAAGCATCAAAGTAATGCCTAAATGTTCGTTCTTAATCAGAAATTGGAAACGAGATCATTATCCAGATTAATTTTCTGGTGAATACTTGTTCTAAGCAGCTAACCATATGGTACTTACCGACAGTGATGTTCATCGACTTGTGCTTGCTGTTTTTGTGTTTATACTTCAAGCTTATCCTGCTCTTGTCAGAAGAGACGTTAATATTTGCACTGAAAATGGCCCAGTAATTAGAAGGCTCCTCATTGCAATAATTGAGAACATTTTACAGTATAAAGAAATTTGATGATTGTATTAAAGATGAGAAATGTAGAAGCCGGCACGGTTCTAGAGAATTAACAAGTGCAACAAGCACCAGCATGGCGCGTACAGTGGATGCCTATGTTTTTGTGCATAATATATGCCTGTACAATTACTCTCTTCGTCTTTCTTTCTCATTTTTCACAGTCTCTATCATGTTAGTACTGAGGTAGAGGTGCCTATGGTTCTTCCTACTATGGTTCTTCCTACTTCCTTTGATATTCTTCATGAATGGTATAAGGCTTCTAAAAGCCACAGGAGAGATGCAGAGGAAGATAATGAAGGATAAATACTTATCTAGACAAAGCAGCATACTTTGGTAATAACATGTGGTACCAGCACATGAGAGAAGTAGGGGAGAAGACATCTAAGGAGAGTTGCTACATCTGCGCTCTCATCCCCTATGCAATGAATGTAGTGTGAACTTCCATCTTCAGAGAAATCCCAGAACACTATGCCAGATGCCTCGTTCATCTTGCAGCATGTATGACCAAAGGACAATTTCTGGGAAGTTGGGCCACTCTACAATGGAGATTGAAATGGTCGTTTCCATTCCAGGATGATTATATCAAGACTGCACATATGGAACGGGAGCCTGGATGGGAGAGCAAGATGCTTGTATATCCTGCAGCAGGACAGGAAGAAGTAGTCTTTGAAGATGTGAAGAGAATGGATTGCCCGGATATAACGGAAATAGCTGGATCTCCTGGATGTTGGGAACAAACTCAAGTCTTAGTCTATGGACAAGTGAAATCCAACAAGGGGTGGGGAGGAGGATTGATGTCCTGTGCAGCTTACCTATTGAAGCCAGAATATCGAAGGAGGAGGTTGCACCAGAATCAGGCCATCATGTTGCACATTCATACCTTCTCACAATGACAAGAATGGGACCTTGACAGAGGCCATAACGTTGCTAACGGATCCGGAATAACAAGATGGAAGATGAGACAAAAGACATTATAGATGACAGTTGGTTTGCTTTCATATTCTCATGGATTCTGCAGTGGATGGCAAACATCTTCAAGTTTCTTAGAGCAGTATTGGTCATGGTGATGTTTGGATTCTGTGTAATCAGGATAGTGATCGCCCAATGCAAGAAGATGGCAAAGAAAGCAGTAGGAATGAAGATCATGATCAATGTCGAATCTGGATTTGGACCCAAGGAATTGACTGATGAAATGTCAGAAAATACATAGAGGCCAGCATCGTAGCACCAGAAGGAACAAAGTTCTTGTATCGAAAGAATCATAATTAGTACGTGGGCCGATGGGTTTATTGTAATCTGAATGGACAATGCAACTACATGACCCGGAGAGTGGATGAACATGTTAAATCAGCCGGCACCTTGAAGGGGGTGAAGATTTGGACTCCGAAGAAGCACTTTTTCATGAGAAAATATCAAGATGTGGAGACCATTGAAGAGGTGGTGGATGACTCAAGCAGAGGGGGGAAATGTAGAGGAGCAGTTGCATGCTTCTGCAGGAAATCACGTCCACATACCTCCTATATGTTGGAAGCCTGAGATTGTGCCACGCTTGACACCAGCAGTTGTGACTATACCACAGTGAGTGTTTGAAAGAAGATATCCTCCAAGAAAACCCTATTAAATGTATCCTCAAAGAGATGACAATCTGAGGGAGGAACTCCCTGAAGGAATATGAAAAGGAGCAGAAAGAGAAGCTGGTGACGTCAAGAAAGACGAGTGTGACGCCCTGAGAATATTGGATGAAGAGAATGCATGGATCTTACAGAAACTGATGACGCAGTTAATAATCAAGTAAACTTTCGGATGCAAAAAGGAGATTGCACGTGTGCGTAGTACTACAGAAAATGCAACCATTCAATGATTGTACAGATGCTGAAACGCAAGCAGACTAAGTGATCATAGAAGCTCGCTATATGTAGTGAATAGACTGTAGACAAAGCCGCCATTGTATAGAAACTGGACATCAGTGTCATTGATATTGATATTGTATTTCTATCGCGCTCGTACACAAGTGTTTCATGAAATTAGTAAGCCAGGACCCATGGAGAGGAAAGGCAGAGAACTGTGCCACAGCAAGAATAAATTGAGATCGTCAAAACGAATAGCGAGGCTGTCTGGCCTGGCATCAAAAGCTGAAGCAGCCAAGGTTGGCTATCTATTCTTGAAGGCAGTGAACGTGTGAAGCTGAATCATCCCTCGTTAATGTGCAAAGAAAGAACACCAAGTGTGCAATGTGTTATTCATTTAAGAGATTTAAATGCTGCAAAATGGACCAAATCGTGGTCTCTATCACGTGAACCAAGGATGGAAATAGAGTTGAGCGTGGAGCCCTAGAACAATGATAGTGAGAGCCTGTACTCCCATATAGTCCCACAGACAAGAATACTTTGCAAGGCCAAGTTCAAAGACAATCTGCATGGCAGAATGCTTGGGTGATGAGAGATTTCGGACTAATTGGGTGGGGATAGTCCATGTCCTTGCACCTGGGTATGAGCTTAAGTGTTGCTAAGCGAACCGAATGTTCCATACATGGTACGAGCGTGCCAACCAATTACAGAGGGCCATATAATGAAGGGTCTTATAGTTTGAGAGCCAATGATATACCGTGTACTTAATAGTGTTAGAGATTACATGTTTCCAGAGGTATGCATAAGTTTTACATCTGACAGTAGATAGCAAATCACAATCCTAGTCCGGTATCTGGTCATTCCATCAAATGGCAAACCATCTAACACCAAACAATCAAATTTTATCCATCGAAATACCATTCCATAGAACTGCCATTTCGTTGCATAAAATTTAATGGATCCTCGAAATTAGTGTGGTTAGGGTTGGGGCTAGGGTGGGTGTCAAGTCTACTAAGGGATGATCGGGTATCAACCCCCTCTCCCAAACCACAGAAGCCGAATAGAACGACCCTCCCACTGTGGTTGGCACGGGCGTCTGAATGTTAATAACACAGAGAACCACGTGGCAGCCAATTGGGGGAAGACAAGAGTTAGAGAAAGGGTGTGGACTGACAAAGGGGGAAGAATAAACATCCATATCTACATATCTAGCACATCTGCTTAATACTGAAAAAGACTGCTTCTAATCTTGCTCTCCACGCTTGTTACCGACTTTCCTACCCTACTCCTGCCTAACTAAATACATGAACAGCATAATAAACATTGATTTGCACTTGCCATACCAGATAACTTGTCAACATACAGAAAAAATATCATGTCCCCACATTGTAGACAGGAAGCAAGCAACAAACTGTATGGCACCAACAAGCGAGCTTTCCCTATAATGAAAAGACATGACACATGGCCCATTGGGCTGACAAAGCATAATTTTCTCTGTGCATGGAGGGCTCTGACTCCCAAAACCTCATACCCTGCACCCTTAGTAAAGATACCACTCTTCACTGCGAGTATTGCTTCATACTCCGGGCCTTAAAGAGTCCTATAAAGAACATTTCAATGCTTGAATACTCCTTTGCTTCGTATCTTCCACAAGAGACAAAGCATATAGTTAATAGTTCTTAACTAAACACATGGCTCAATTCGTAAAACAAAAAGGTTGAGCACTTATCTTTGTGTCCGGGTGACTTGAGAGCACACCCGGACCTCATAGAATGACGCCTTGGAAATGCTGTGGCCTCCGGTTGCACACCACCACGTTCTGTACAGGCTGGCTCCGTGCTGCAGGCGCAGATCTCATGGATATCCAGGGCTCACCACTGCAGCCCGGGAAAGGCAGTGTACTCAGCACTGTGAGTGCAAATCACCTGGCCTCCTTTTTCTCACCGCCGCGGCCCGGGAAAGGCAGTTTACTCAGCACTGCGAGTGCAACTCACCTGGCCTCCTACTGCTCACCGCTGCGGCCCGCATATTAACCTCTGCATATCATCCAGCCTCCTCAAGAGTTCCTGCAGCAACCACCGTGACCGCCCGTGCTGCACAATCAACAATTATCAACAGTTTAATACCGTCTTAATGACATGCAGCTGGCTCGCGGTGCGAGTCTATTTAAACTGCAACCCACCCATAAGCATGCTGGGAAGTGTAGTTTTTCCACTCATTTCCTTTCATATGATCGCCTTGGCTTCCCCAAACCCTATTCCTGACAGTGGGTTAGATTAAGGGTTACATTAGGGTTAGGGTTGGAGCTAGGGTTAGGACTAGGGTTAGATTAAGGATTACATTACAGTTAGGGTTGGGGCTAGGGTTAGATTAAGGGCTACATCAGGGTTAGAGTTGGGACTGAGGCTAGGGTTTAGGGTTGGGGCTAGGGTTAGGGCTAGAGTTACATTAAGGGTTACATTAAGGTTAGGGTTGGGGCTAGGGTTAGATTAAGGGTTACGCTAGGGTTGGGGATGGGCGTAGTGCGTTGGGGGGCTATACAAAAAATAATTCAAACATTACAAGGAGCTGGCCAGTGCCTATATTTCAGCACTGGACAGCTCCATGTAACGTTTTAAAGTTACAAAAAAAGCATTGAAATGCTATCTTTTACATGTAAAAGTGCATTTCCACTGAAACCAGTCCATTCATATTTTTGATGGACTGGTTTAGATGGAAAGGCACTTTTCCTTGTTAAAGATAGACTGTCGATGCTTTGGCATACGATGCATTTTTTTTTTTTTTTTTTTAGATGCTTTGGTATGTCGTTCCTTTTTTTTTTCCAACGGAATGACTATAAACCTCCTAGTCCCTATGCAATAGATGTTCCTCTTGAACCAATCACTATCCCTCGTAGGTTTTTCTTATTTGTCACATAGTATGACGTCACTGCTGACATTTTTGGCATATAAGGATTTTTTTTATGAGAAATGCACTGAGAGCTCGAGCAAACGTCTGTTGATGTCCGTTGCAACTCCCTGTTTTAGATCATTATTAAAACAGAACCTTTGCCATCTTCCCGAGTTGATTCAATTATTTGGTGTCAGAGTTATTCTGCTTCCCCATCCAGTGCATGCACAATACCCAAAGGGCCATATGTTCATAATTGTAGGTGTTTTTTGATTAATTGTATGTAGTGTTTACGGTTATTCTCTTTTTAACCATTTAAATCACCATGTAGTCTGTCTTGGATTGCAGCTGTATAACTTTCTAAAAATACTCAAAAAAGATGATAGTTTTAAAATACGTAAACACATATTAATGGCCACAGGCCAAGACTAACACACTACATGACGATTTAACCTCTTGGTGGTCTTTAGAGTGTGGAGACCTCACAGACGGCTATTCAGCCTTGGTCCTTTTCCCTTAATTTTACTCTAGTGTCTGGCACGGAGACACTTTTCAGAGGGTTTGCACCCCACTCACATTATTTGATGTGTTGATATTACAAAGTACTAGAGCTACATACTATAGATGTGCCCACTCCCCTACTGTACAGCTTTCTGCTTATAACATTGGAGGTGGGTTTGATGCCAAGGAGGGAGTAGTGTAAGATACGGAGGCAGTCCATACATTATATTGGTCACACTTGGAGTGCGAAAGGGATACAGATAAGGATGGGGTCGGTATCCGCCATAGAAGATTGGAAAGTCCTCAGGATAGACGGGAAGTGCTGTCATTCTTGTGGTTAGTAAAAACGTATTCGCACTCGGGAAGGGTGAGCCAAACAATCAGGTGTCTGGAACCACAGGCGAGAATACACAATCCCCACCCTCTGTTCCAGCCACCCAAGGCCCTTCCCCCGGGTGTCGGTTTGATTTTCCTTTTTTTTTCTTTCTAATGTGGGGAGGCAACTAGGAAGCTCCCTGTTGCCTCCCCCCTGCAAATGACACGATTCACCTCCCCATTCCCACCCCCCCCCGCCACTTACCTGCGGTACCGGAGCCTTGCACGTTTGTTCCTGAGCTCCTCCAGTCAGGCTGACATCACTGAAATAGAAAAGGGACTACATCCCTTTTCTAATGACTGAGGCCATTTTGTATCATGTTTTCCAAGCCTGCAGTCATCCAAAAAGGGACGGCAGCCATTTGCCTATTTTCCCCAATGACGGGAGATGGGCTTGCGCTGAGCGGATCTCCTGTCGGAAGGGAAAATAGAAAACTATCGGCCCCCAGTAAATCCCAGGGTATGATTAGCTTTTACGTCCCGGTGCGGTGGTGGTGGGGGTAGACATTTGCTTTAATGACCTGAGGCCCGAGCTTTGCTATCAAATCTTGTGGTGATGCCCCATTTTTAAATGGAAAATCTATGGCATCTCCTTGCCAGTGAAAAGCAACCTTTTAATTAAAAAACTAAAATGGCCCCCTACTAAGTAAATATACCCCTTGGCTATTTATGCAACTCTAAAGGCCTTGTCACAAACCATAATAAGTCCACATTCCGTTGTGGAGGCAGGAAGAAAGCCAAATCTCTCAATCTGCGTATTAATTACTTTCCCCATCAATGAAGCCCCATTCTTAGATTACTTGCCTGCCTGACTTTTCTGCCTCTTGGTTTTTCCAGACTCTTTTAGCAAGTTGGGTGCCTTTGCTACCACCACTTGCCTCTAACTCACGTCTATGAACAAGTACAGTCCTCAAGTCTTAAGTGCAGGAGTTCCACTCCCCCATTTTACCTTTTTTGTGTAACACTATACTATCCTTATGGCAGGTATTCCTGTAGCATCCCGTTCCCTTCATATTTAAGGGTATTGGTGCGTTCGTGACAGGCTGTTGGCAGGTTATCTATTTTTAGATATTTTCCTAGTGCCCTATTCTGCACCTTCACTTGCACCATAGGGGTGCCTACTGGCTACAACAATTGACAAAATTTTTGTTTAGGAATTGTTTGCAGTCTTTTTCCTGTTGTGACAGGGCTGCGTATATGCCCTGTCAGGGTGGACTTGACACCTGCCCAAAGTGCCCAAGTGCGGGATCCCCTGCCAACCGGCAAAGCTGGTGGCAGAGCCACAGCAGAGGACCAGCGGCACACCATACGACACTGCTGCCCCAACTGTGGAGAAGGCAACTGCAGAGCAGAGAAAGAGCTACAAGCCGGCCCGGCACAGCGGCCATCCCTGAAGCGATAGGCAGGGAGGCGGCGTATGCAGCACATCATCAAGCAGGGCGGAGCCAGCAGCACAGATAGTAGTATGGCAGTAAGTGGAGGTAGCAGTAGTAGTGAGCAGAGAAAATCAGGAACTGAGAGGAAGAACAAACTAACATCCAAGGGTGGCAGTAGGAAGGCAGAGTGTAACATAAGAAGGATCGCGTGGGGGAGGAGAACATCTTGGCACACTAGAGTAGAAGAGGTCCTTGTGAGGCTGTGCATGTATGCCAAACATATGGAACCATGTGGAAGGGGGCACCAACCCTAAACCTCCCCAAGAACACTAAGTCGATATAGACGATACCTAGAGAGATAGTCTAAGGCTGCAGTGATATCCCCAAGACATTGGGGGGTCATAACTAGGTTGGAGGTAACCATGCCGCAATTTCCTCAAATGAGGACTTACCAGGCCATTCCAACCTTGGAGGACCCGGTAATTCCTCATTCGAGGAACCCGGACCCGGTACATCTGCATTCCCATTCGAGCCCCCATAGGGCTCAATGGGAATGGGGAGGAAGCTAACAACGGGCCCTCTAACAACGGTGCCCATTGTTAGCTCCCTGGTCTCCTAGCGGGAGCAGACTCGTAATAGGGCGGTAAGGGGTTAATGGCGCCGGCACCTTTACCGGCGCTGTTAACCCCTTACCGCCCAGCTCGTAATGACCCCCATTGTCTTACTAAGTAACAGACAATAGCACTAATCCCTGTTAGACACCTGGGCTAGGGTGGTGGTCATCCACAGGAGAACAGAGAGGAATAGCCCTAGTAGCAATTGCAGAATATGTTGGCCCTGAATCTTTAGTGATTCCACCCGAGCCCATCCTTTTTGTGAGAGACATCAACATAAAAACCCTTGAACCTTTAACAGGAGTCGGCTCAAGTTTTCTTTGTGATTTGGTGTCAGAAGTGGGATACAGTAGACGCCAACACAGCGGTTACCCACAGACTTCCCCAAAGGACAAAGTTTGAGGACAACCAGAGACAAAAGCTAAATAGTATACACCCTGGCTAGGGAGGGGTAAACAACACTGGTATCCCTCTTTTCCTTACAAAGCCTAAATGACCAATCAAGCGTGACCCTGGAGGAAAGAAGAGATCTCTCTCTGAAAAATATCTTTGGCGCAACCACAGGATCAGAGAAGGATCCCACAAGAAACATCCACAGAGCTAAGAAAGCAGAACCCACAGGGGGACCAACCCATCCTTACACCAGAAAGCACCTTGTTTGGGTCTTTTATTTATTTTATTGATCATTTGTAAGGTGCTTTGTACTCCGAGAGCCCCGGCCGGCCCATAGAGCCGAGGTTTGCTCAGAAGTACTTTAAGAAGAGATAGCTGCACCCTTGAGATGGATGGGGGTGCAGATTCATTACTCCAACACCAATCAATAAGGACAACTCAATGGTTTGGCAAAGGGAGTCCGTTTAATGACAAGTACAAAAAACAGGCAGTCATGGATATCAGCAGTGATGCGATCGTCCTTCTTGCTTCAACTCCAACAAACTTCATACAAGTTGTAACATTTATACTCAAAACTCGTCATAATTGACGTGTAACACTCAAAAGTTAACATGCAATTCTATTGGTAAGGAAAAGGTAACTTTACTATAGGTACTATATCTGTATATGGTAACAGAGTGAGGGGATTTGGTAAGCACTGTCAGGTGGGCATCTAAGCCCTTACTTCAAAAACAACTACTGTGGACGTCACTAAAAGTACAACGTCTCATTGGTTCTACTAACTATAGGACCGTAGATTATTGGATCCATTGTTATTGGCTTGGCACCAACCCCATGCATAATGTTCTACTTTGCTTAGCAGCACGCAAAACGGTCAGCCAGGTGCAGGGTGCCCTTTCGTTACCCAGCCTTCCTCCGATTATGGTTACAGTCAATCATTACTTTAATAGACATGTGTCAATTAGTTCACTGTGGTTGGCCACGAAACTGCATCTTCAGTCTGGAAAGGTCCTGATATCTTCATCTGGCCTGGTGCCATGCGTAGGTGTGAACCCGTGCTTCTTCTTGCTCGGCTGGTCACGTTGTTCCCACACTGTGAATTTGTCTAGTTTCGCTCAATTTGTGTATTTGATTTTCGTTTCACCCGCTACCTGCCTTCGCCTTCTTATCTCGATCCTTCAGAGGCAGGATATTCTGTTCTTAGTTTCAATTAAAAGTAGCTACTGTTCATAGCTTCTATTGGTATGACCTTGGCTTCCCTGGCACGAGTTGCCTCTGACGAGTTTCGATTCAGCCGTCTCTTCTCATTTTGCTAAATAGGAATCTCTGCTCATTTGGCCTTTAGTAACCCGGGTTGGTTCTGCTTCGTTTGCAAAGTGGAAATATACTTTTAATAAGGTACTTTGTTTGACGTAGATTATGTATAATGGGGCTTGCCACACTACTTTTCTACTTAGCATAGCAAGCCGCACTGTTTCCTTAGCTTTCTTGCGGTTCCAAGCATATTTACAGGTGTAAATTGGTTGAATATCTTCATCTTGCTTACAGCTCGAACTTCTTTGTATTTCAACATCGTTCTCTCACTTTAGGTTCACAATATCCTTATTCATAGCGTTTCGTCTCTGTGCGTCATTTTTTTGGTTGTCATTTCTTCTATCTGCACGTTAGTCCGGGCCCTTGTGATGTCACCATTCGTCTTCCATTAAGGCCTTTTTGGTTTCTTCCGGGACAGTACTTCGCCAATCTTCATTTCGTTTCATTTGTTGGTAGGGTTTCCTCAATGGATACCTTACTGTCCATGGTTTTCTGGGCATCGGTACTTCAATAGGTGTTGCTCTTCTAATAGGCACTGGGCAGAGCCCCACTGTGGCTCTCTGCTGGTTTATTTGTTCATCATACGTCACATATTTTGGTGTGAACGTTCCTGGAACTTCAAAATGGGCGACTGGAGTGCAGGCTTTATTTGGGACCTCCTCTACAGCTTTATACAACAGGATTGTGTTTCAACAAAAGCAACAAAGCTAAATGGGAAGGGAACAGGGGAAATAATAACAGTAGCAAGAAACAAAAAGCAACAATAATATATATCCAGTCATAGTCCTACTAGGCCTTGTGGCATTCGGCCGTGCAAGTGCATTGATGAGAAATGCAGGATAGGGGGATTGAAAGGGGGAGCAGAAGAGTGGACAAGTGCTGGAGGAGGGCCCAAGAGGGAAGTGCTAAGGGGATCTATGAGGAGCACCTCAGGCTACATGCTAGTACAGGCAGCTCTTAAGGGTGGTATGTGGCGCTGCAAGAAGAGCGGGGGGAGGGGTGGTTACTGGAAAGGACGGGGTGAAAGAGCCTGTGAGGTTCATGAGGATCAGGCCATTGGTCACAGTGGCAGTGGGGCGATTAGCAAGGAAGGGAAAGAGGTAGAGAAGAGCAGAATTTTGAGCAGTTTCTGGAACTTAAGGTGGTCTGGCTCAAATCTAAGAGGTTAGGGAGCCTGCTCCAAAGGGAGGAACCAGCCGTGGAGAGAGATCTGCCCCCCACTCTGTTTAGCGAAATGTTTGACAGTCTGAAAGTTGCCATTAGAGGAGCGTAGGGCTCGAGCAGGGTTATGTTTAGGGAGGAAGAGTTGGAGATAGCATGGTCCCATGCCCTAGAAGGGCATGTGGATGATGCAGAGGGTCTTGAATTTGATTCTTGCAACTACCGGGAGCCAGTGGAGAGATTTTAGGGCAGGAGAAATACGCTTCCTGGGCTTGAGGCCAAGGATATGTTTTGCAGCCTTACTCTGGATTAAATGGAGGGGGCAAAGAGAGGAGAGAGGGAAATTGAGAAAGAGGCTGTTGCAGTAATCCAGCCTGGAAAGGACTAGATATCTGGAGACATTGAACTTCTGGGGGAAGGTAAGAAACGGATGAGCTAAATCAGGGGATTCTGAAGCCATTGGGCCAAGACCAGGAGCATTATCGACCATGGCTGAGGCATCTAAGGTTATAAACAGGCGAAACTCCAAGGCACATGTCTTGCCGGATCCAGGATCTTCATGAGAAGTGGTTAGCAAACAAATCTTTGGAGGAAACAAAGGTGATGCTGGTCCTGGAGCAGGTCTCTGAATCTCCTCTATATTTACAAAAGGCTATTTGGCATAGCACCATGCGATGCCCAATAGGAAAGCTGCTCTTTTCATTGGGGGAGAAGCTTTGGATCCTCTGCTAGAAAAGCTGTGCTGTTGTCCTTGCTACCCATAATGCTGTTGCTGCTTTAAGTCATGGGAGGAGTGCTCCGCCAGGTTGGTTCGGATGTCGCAGGGGTCGTTTTACTGTGTCCTGCTCTATTGCATGGACTGGTTTGGGGCTGCATATGGAACGCGGCCTGACCATGGAGGCGTAGGGCCTGGGAGTCACCGACCAGCGTGTTGTGTATGGGTGGGTTGGGTTGCGATGTGGCTGGCTTGCCATTCTAGACCTGGATGATGATTCTTACAAGATGGGGCTTCATCTGAAATCGGTTTGTCGGTAACGCATTTGGGTAAGCCTGGGTGTTTGCTGCCCCGGAGGATTGTAGATTGTTTTTGTGTGCTTTCCTGCGTGGATCACCATCAAAGGGCAATTACACTGTGAGAAACCGGGACAATTACTAAGAAATTTGGACAGCCCCAACCGCTTAGTTGTTCGCTGGAAGAAGACTCGACTATAAAAAGGACCTTCACAAACCTATCAATGCCACAGGGGACAACAACTTAGACCAATCCCACCTGGAGAGGTACGGCAGCCTTAGTCCCACCCCTCTTCCCGAGCTGCTTTGCTTGTGGGAAACCAAGTCATCTCACCAGGTTTTGTCTAGAGAAATCCAAAGACGAACCCATGGAAATGGGTCTTCATCTCCCCAGCTATCCTCTAGGACAACTCAGTGGAGTGTTACCCAACTACCAGAATCAGAACTGGATCCTGAATATCTAGCCAACCTCTTTCCCGATGATGAAGAAGTAGAGCAAGGTGCCTGTGGGGTTTACACTACTAGTGACACAGACCTGCAGTTTCATATCCCTGTAAAGGTACAAGGGATTCAAACTACTGCCCTTCTGACTCAGGTAGCCAAAAGACCACGATTGAGTCCGATCTGGTCTCCGTCAAAGAATCCAGAAATCCAGCTGTAGTCATGTTCCATAACCATGAGGCAACAACCAGGGACTGGAACTGCTGCTACCTGGACCCACTCCTGCCCCAAATACTCTTCTCTACATTCCCGGTCCCTGGGGCTCCTTCACCACAGCCATTGGCGTGAATCTTCTCCCCCAAGTCTTTTGACTTACCTGGAGCCACTCGTAGACCTTTAAGTGGTCTCCTGGGGGTGCTTGCATACCCCTTTTGTCTTCCACCCCCAGACATGGTAAAGCTGCATAGGGAGAAACTTTTTTACTTGCAGCTACTCCTGGCCTCAGCCCTGGTGGTGGAACCTAGACATAGGAATCTCATATGGGGTCACCTTGACTCCTATGATGAAGTGCCCTACCTGGCTCTGCCGACCATAGCCAAGAGTGCCTCACTGGGAGTGATGTGGCACAGCAGCGGATAGCAGTTGTGAGCTTGATCGGCTCTGCCGGGGCCGCGTACATCCTGAAGATAACCTCCTGCTGAAATAGTCTGAAACGGGAACCGCTGCATATGACAAGGTGGCGGAGTGTCTGCTGAGCATTTTCCTGAGTACTCAGTGCAATTCAATGTCAGAGACCCTGAGAGCAGTGGCTCGTGCAGAGGGTTCTGGACCCCCGGGTGCCATCTTGGATAGCGGCCCACTGTACCGATAATCTACGAGGCCTGGGTGCCGTCATCATGTTAGGCACCGGAAGAGACCAAATGGTAACCCAGAGGCCCCTGTGGAGGTCTGCCGATACGCCCGTGAGCCAGGGTGGGTGGCTGAATAGAGAGGGAAGAGTAACCAGCTTTAACGACCCCACACAGCTACAGCATCTGCATGGCACGGAGCTGTCCTTATTATCCAGCCACATTAGCAGCCGCCACACAGCTACTAACGCGACTGGGATCCGCCTGGCGCTGCTGCCTTCTCCTCTAATCCACCTTAACCTCAAACTGCGTGGCAGTGATCGGGAGGGGGGGCACACTTGAGAAAGGAAACTGGGGCGCACCGGGATAAGTGAAAATGTTGGCTTTGGCCCTGTGGCAGAATAGGTGGCATGGGCCGGGTGGGCCGGCCCGCTGCACACTACCTGCAGTAAAGTGCTTTCAAAACCCTGGGCCCCCTGCTGCTGGTGCACCAATTATTCAATGGAGACCCGTTTTCCTCACAGACCATGGTGAAGGATAAGGCCAAAAAGACTGGCACACAGCAGAATTGACCAATTCACAGTGTGCTGCAGCCCGAAAAACTGCATTTCCCAGAAATACTGCACACTACCAGTGTCCATCCTGGTTGAACCCACACATGCATTGGACCATGCACAGTAGCTTGCTCTAAAGAACTACAGACGAGTAGATGTTTTCCAGATCCCAGCTTCAATGGGCATCCAGGCGGAGCTATGCCAAGCAAGTACTTATGAGTTTGCAGATTAAACAGATGAACCTTTGAGACACATCCGTGACCATGCCTAAGCATAGTTAGCAGACAAAATCCATAGAATCTGGGGCCACAACAGTTAGTTACTCTTTGGTCCTGCACTGTTTAAAGCCAAGTTTAGAGGGATTTATCCAGATAATACCAAATAATCTTTCAGACAAGTACTCAAAACAAAGAGTAGACGATTCAGCTTCCATTTGTTTCTTTTGGGACGTGTGCTCATGCATGAACACCTTTGTTAATTTGCCTTCATAGCACCACTGTGGCTTAATGTATCAAAGTAAGGATACAAATACAGGACTAATATACAACATTAACCCACATGTATGCATTTGTATTCATAATCTTATCAAACAGAACTTGTATTAGTGTACAGAGTGTGAGAGAGGTATGGCCAGTAAAAAGTGTGACAGCACAACAAGAACCTAAATCCCAAAGGAGTAGAGGGGCGTTGGTTTTCCTTAAATCCCCTATACTGATCCATTACCTAACCCTCCTTTCTCTGCTGAGGTTACATCATTCCACACAGTCTTTAAAGTGGTTGCCAAAACCTTGAAAGTATTAGTTTGTGCGGTTCCTGCGCAGCAGTCTGCAGTAGCAACAACAGATTGTGACATCTGGTCTGGCTCTTTCTCATCTCCTCCTGCCATCTCTAATTGTGGAGCTCCTCAAGACTCTATCCTCTCACCTTGGCTTTTCAAAATCTGCCACTTCCCTCTGGTGGACCCTGTTTTACCATTCAGTCCTTTGCATACAACACTCAAATTGCTTTCAGGTGAAATGGTTTGTGTCTTAAAGCAGCAAAGGCAGAAATCATTTTCTTAGACTTCTGTATTCCCTCCTTCGCTGTTCCATTGCCTCCTTCTCTGGTTCGGAAGGCAGAAATCAATTGCTATTTCTATTGTCCAGTCGACCCAAAGCAGGAGGGCGGAGGGGGAGAAAATGATTGGACTGGCGCTACAACTATGCACTATCTCAGCAGGCGAACGAGCACATCACCAAAGGGAAAGAAATGTGTGCAAGGTAATAAACATGTGGAAAAGAGGGACATATGAAAAAGTGCGTAAAATCAACCTCAGGAAGAAGAGAGTTGTCAGAACAAACTAAAGACCAAAGGGGTCAGGTAACAGAAGGCCTATTTGAGGGTAAATGAGATAAATGTCTTGATAAGGTTCCTGAAAACGTAGAGATTGCCTATATTCTGTAGATGAACGGGTAAACTATTCCAGTTTCTGGCCAGAACAGACCCTGAGCGACCAAGGACTTTAGAGAGTAAAAACAAACATTAAGCTCTAGTAGAAGCGATCTGCGGGTGAGAGGAGCTATGCAATTGGAAATGTTTTTTTAAAAATAGGCCTTGGACAAACAAGGCTTTAGGAGACACTTGAGAAGTCTGAGCGAAATTCTAGCTTTTATTGGCAGCCAGTGTAATTCTCTTTATAGAGGAATGGTATGAACACGTTTTGGCAAGTTAGTAACTATAGGTGCAGCAGACATTCTGAAGACTGTCGCCTACGAATGGACAAGTCAATAGCTACAGAATAAAGAGAACTGCAATAATCTAATCTTGTGCCCACTATCTCTCTGGCCAGAACAGTGCAATGCGCAGTTCATCTGATCTATCGGAGTAACATTAGCTGGGAACTTATTAGGTGTTAAGTTATTTAAGAAGACACAGATGAATATAGGGAGACATCTAGAGTTTAAACTGATGTTTGCAGTTTGATTGCATGCCCCAAAAGTAGAAACTCCGATTCATCTCTAACATTTTAAGAGAGAATGGTAGGCTTACCAACAGGATCTCAGGCCTGTTTTTATTCAGCCCAAGGCCATTCTTAGTCATCTATCTTTCAACATACTGTGCGTAATATGGTTCCACAGAACTGCATTGCTTTGGACACCATACTAGTTTCCCAGGGAGGAGTATGCACCTTAATTATTCGAGTATTGCACCTACGTTCCCATCACTCCCAAAATACAACTGACATTATCTCTCACATCAATAAGTCAGCCGCCGTCCTGCACGAGGCAAATAAAGACACAGGTTGGTGCTTATGGAACTTAAAAGACCCGGTTATCAAACTCCATAGTACATGTTAATGTAAGGTTTTTATACCGGAATTACACCCAAAATATCGAGAAAATAAAAATTAACAAAAAAAACGAATGCCATAATGCCAAACAGTGTCTCCCGCTCCCCTTGTTGGGCATTATGGCCTTTGGAGGTTGCAAGGGTGTCCCTCCACTTCCATGACATTGGAAGCAGGGGACAACAAAGAAAAAACACCCTGCGTTGTCAGTTAGTGGGAGGGAACTGGCGCTGCAAGGGTACAGGAGAGTTGGCGGCACACTTAATTAAGTGGGGGGAAGTGTAGGGTATGCAGGATGGCGGAAAGTGATCTGTGATCACTACACAACAGGATTTTACGATTCGATCATTTCGGAATTCACAATTTCCAGATGCACAGTAATCACGTAGATCCTTTTAAACTGCAAACAGGTGCCACATGCGTGGTCTCTCGGTGCTCTGGCAGCTCTGTGAAAATAAGGAGGGAGGGTAATGGTTAGTGGAAGAAGCGGGAAAAAGCAAGGGAGCTGTGATGTGCTGTTGGCAACTTCAGTTGATGGACCGTTTACTGAGCCTGGGTGCCTGATTCACGGGGCGGCCGTCATGTGGTGATGTGCAAGGTTGTGTGTGCTGTGTTGTGAAGTATGTGTGGTTTGCTGTACTAAAGTGTTCTGGTTGTCTGTAGTGTAGTATGTGAGAAGTATGTGCAGAGGGCTGAGTGTTGGTATTAGTTTTTGTTTAGTGCCAGGTCTTAAGCTTTTTCTGGTTGATTAGCAGTGCCCACTCATCCTCCGTTGACCCTTTCAGTTGCATCAGTGAGGTAGCCTCCAATATTGCACCGCTCGTCCGGTGGCACTCTGAACTCTGCTCACCAGCTCTGTTTTTGGCCGGGTGCCGGTACACTGCCCCGAGGGTGGTCCAAGGCAGGCAGTGGGTCCTTTGACAGGGTTCCCTTGAGGAGTTTAAGTTTCCAGTAGGGCGGTATTGGTGCCGAGTCTAGTTCCCTCTGGTTGCCCTTACTCACGGCTCAGGAGGTTGTTGGATGGATTCCTTGCTGAGCTTAGGTTTCTGGTATGGCAGTATTGATGCTTGGTCTAGTTTCCTCTAGCTTGTCCCCACTCGTGGCATGCCTGTTGGTGTGACTCCCCTCACTCCCTCCCTCCCGCCCTCCCTCCCTCCCTCCCTCCCTCATTTTCCCTGGGCCCGCCTCCCGGCCCTTCCGATTCTGACTTATCACCCTTTCTTTGCCCGGATGCTCTCCGGTTGGATCGGGGGTGGGGTGCTTCTCTCCGGTCTTGGCTCTAACCTGTTCCTCCTGGTTGCTCCTCCACTCTCCCACACTTGCCAGGCTGCGCGGCGTGCAGGCGTCATTCAGTCAGCCTTGCCGTGCTCAGAGTGGAACAGCCTCGAATGTTTGCATTTCCCTGGGGAGGGAGCTCGACAGACTCACGGCCACGCATGAGAATGGTGAAACACCCAGCTTCCTCTTTGTGTATCGGCTGGGCCCAAGGTGGACGCTGTTGCAGGATCTCAGGGCCCCAGCTGGTCCGTAGACCGAGAACCCCCACCTCGGATAAATTCTGCACCCCGGCCGGGTATCGCTCCATGCACCAAACACAGGGCTCCGAAGGGACTCTCTCCTTAACTGGGATCCAGTGCAGCATCCTGAGAGCGGGTGTGATGCAGTCTCCTCTGCAGAGTCTGAGGAAGAAGCATCCCTCGACCATTGCATTGACCGGGGGCTCGAGTGCTAACCCACTGTCCAGGATGACTCCAAAGTCTTCCACACCCCAGATGGCAACAGTGGGCCTCCCAGCTCCATCGGTCATGGCATGTGCTAGTCGTTTCCTCCGGTGCAATCACAACCCCAGCCCTATCCGGGTCGATTCCGAGCTTGTAAATTCTTCGAAAACTCCTAAAGAGAACGTGATGAAGGCTATCCAGAAATATATGTATAATGTTACCTTTGAGGCCGTTTGTGAAAAACAGTACAAACAGAATTTTCTTGTCTGTCAGTGGAATCCATCTTGGCTGGCGCACATTAAAGAGAAATCGAGGCATAGATTACTTAGCGTAATCGTATTTCTTTTGTTTGTATTTGCTTAGATTCCTATGCTTTGCAAAGGTGACATCTAGTGGCAGGTGCAGAGTGTTGCACATGTTGTTTTCGAAGTTTGTAAAAGGGATGTCAACTATGCGTGTTTGTAATACTATCCCTAGTTTGAAGTCTACTGTACCCATGAACCCTTATGCATCGAGGACCCTCAGATTGTTTTGTTTCCTACATGAGGGAGTATAAAGTGTATGCGTGGAGAATAGGTAAATTGTAATGGGGGTGTGAAACATATGTTTTGCACTACAACCTCCTACTCCAAGGGGGGGTGGAGGAGGGGGTGCATGTGAATCTAAGTAGATACAAGCATCAGAAATACTATTACAGTAAGTAATGTATGCCTTCAGAGGCTTGTGGATCTACTTGGAATCACATGCTTTTCAGAGATTAGCAAGCAGTACTTGGAGAAGGAGGTGGCTTATTAAAAGATGTTTTAACACTGCCCGACTCATCTGTACGTTATCTCTTGAATGTGTATCTAAATGTTGTGTGAAGGTATGAACGGAACTCCAAGTGGCACCTTTGAAAATGGCTCCAAGAGCACATTTGCTATGAAATCTAGTGTAGCCCATGTGCCCCATGTTGTGTGTGCTCTGGGCTTCAAGGGCAACGTTCTCTTTGCAAGAGAAAAACAAAGTTGGATGCATCTAACAATCCATTTGAGATAGCCGATTTAGAGATAAGATCAACCTCTCTCCCTGCGGCTAGAGATACGAAAAAAACTGTTTTTCTGAGTGGTTTATTCTTTTGAAGGCAATACATGACAGCCCTTCTGACATCTAGGTATGTAGGCTTTTCTCTGCTGCACTCTCAGGCTCTTGGAAGAAAACAGGAAGTTCTATAGATTGATTTACGTGGAACTTAGAAATTAATATTGGTGAAAAACAAGGATGTGTACGCATTACCATCTTGACCTTGTGAATAATCAGGATCATGCACTGAAAGTGCTTGTAATTTACCAACTCTTCTTATTGATGTTATAGCGACAAGGAAAGTAGTCTTATATGTTAGATGGTTAAGAATGGCTTTGTACACGGGCTTGAAGGGGGCCCCCATTAGCCTTGCAAACACAACATTCAAGTCCCAGCCAGGTGTTGGATTTAAAACTGGTGGGTATCACTTTTTAACACCCTCCAGGAATGCTCTCACCACAGGCCCCTTCCACCATGAAACTTTACTATGTGATGCGGGGTAGGCTGAGAGAGCAGCTAGGTGCACTCGTAAGGATTAGAGGACCAAGCCAGAGTCTAAAATATATAGTAAATAGTATGAAATATGTGAAGGTGAACAGTCAATTGGATAGATGTTACGCGATTTACATCATAAAACAAAGTGTTTCCATTGGTTAAAATAGCAGTGTTTTGTATTAGGCTTGCGTGCTTCCTTTAGAATGTGCATACACATTTGGTTTAGATGAGCAAATTCTATGACCTCAGGGACCAAGCTGCTAAGTTCAGCGTCGGCGGCATGGGTGGAGTGTTATTCCTTGGGTCTGTGACAACATGTTGTATGGCCATGGTAGCTTCATTGGAGGACAAAGACATCTTCAATAGGTGTGAAAAACATGTTTGTCGCACCAACATACGAGCTATTAGGATTAAGGTTACTTTTCCCGGTGTAGCTTGTGGACTATCCTGTTGATAAGTGGGGTTGGAAGAGAAGCGTACGCAGATTTCCCTAACCATTTCGTTAACAGAGCGTTCCCTTCAGATTTTGCCTGGGGAAACCTGGATGTGTAGTTTTGGCATTGCGCATTTTCTTGTGTAGCAAAAAGGTTTAAGTCCAGAAACCCCCAGTTTGTGAAGACATTATGTAGGACATCTGTATTCAACTGCCATTCGTGTCCAGAGGGCATTTCTGCACTTCTGCTTAGTACGTCTGCCAGAGAATTGTGTTCTCGAGAACCTGTTGTGCTAGGAGACACATGTGTTTCAGTACCCAAATCCAATGTTCTGTACTAGTCTGGACAGCCCTGGAGAGTGTGTTCCTCCCCGCTTGTTTATGTAGAACATGGCAGTGGTGTTGTGTGTTAGTATGAACACTGCCTCTCGTACCAGCGGTTTGAATGCTTTAGACTGCTAGAAGTTCTACAAGGTTGATAACATTTTGGTTAATGCTTGTGTCTACACCCCATGCGCAGTTTGATGGAGAAAATGAGCTCCCCACCCTGTTAGCGATGCATCTGTAGTGCATCTGGGGTGCTGAATGGTTTGTCCTTTAAAAGATATACATTTGTCCACCACTACAGAGATAGAACCAGAGGATGCAAAACCACAGCTAGATCGTCCTACAAACTTCTTGCTTGGGCCCATTGTTTCGTTAGCCACTCTTGAATAGGACGCGTGCACAACCGGGCGTGCGGCACAAGATCAATGCAGGAAGCCATCATTCCCAGAAGGCACATGGCCTTTTGCACGGTTACCTGACAACCTGAGTATTTGAAAAAGCATGTTTTGTACCCTTTCGTTTGAGGGGAAGATTAGGCAGTCTTCTGTTCAAATTAGTGCCCCCATAAATGGTTTTACTTGACCGGGCACTAGACTTGGCTTTTTCTCATTGATGGAGAAGCCCAATTGAAACAGTAGATTGACTTTTTGTTGAGTATTTTGTTGACACAACTGAGATGTGTCTCCTGTTATTAGCCAGTTGTCTAGGTAAGGCTACACAGGAATGGACTGCCTCCGTAGGTGTGCAGCCAACACTGCAAGACCTTTGTAAACACGTGTGATGCTGAGACTATGCTGAATGGTAGCACTTTGAATTGGTAGTGCTCGTTTCCCATTTTCAGTCTTAGGTATTTTTTGTGTGCTGGCAACATAGAAATATTTATTTATTGTTTGCTTGTTAGGCGCTTATATAGGAAGTAAACACGGTTTCAAAGCGCCCACAGGAAGGGGATGTGAAAACAATTGAAATACATACAAATATTAAATACAGTGGGAGGGGAGGACAAACCTACTATGCCTTGTGAGTGTTCAGAACGTGCAAGTGCAGACAGGAGGAGGAACGGGATAGGTGCTGTGGTGCTCCTGGGTGAGTGCAAGTGCAATCTAAGGTATGTGCGAGCCTCCAGGTTGGAGGGTGAGCCGAGGCAAGTCCTGAGGATAGACAGAAGCTGGGGCGATTCGGTGTGAAAGATCAGGGCCCCGTGGATGCACAAGGGTCCTGAACACCAGACAAGCAACTGTGAGATTAGCAGAGGAGAGTGGGGGAGAAGGAGGAGGTAAATAGGAAAGTCTTGAGGAGTTTTTGGAATTTAACAAAGTCCTGCTGAAGAGGGACGAGGAGGCTGTTCCAAAGAAGGGAGCCATCTGAGGAAAGTGTTCAACCTCCTGCCCTATGTTTAGCAAAATGCTTTACACACAGAGTTGGTGCCAGAAGAGCGTATGGGTCTAGAGGGAGAATATTTACTAAGAGAGTTGCAGATAGTGTGGTCCCCGGCCCCAGACAGCGCTGTGGATGATAGAGGGATTTGAATTTATTCTGTGAAGCAACCGGGAGCCAGTGAAGACTTTTTAGGGCAGGAGAGATGCAGTCCTTGGGCTTAAAGCCAAGGATAAGTCCTGCTGCCCTATTCTTGATTAGCTGGAGAGGTTGCAGAGTGGAAGAAGGAAGATTCAGGAGGAGGCTATTGCAATAGTCAAGCTTAGAGAGAACTAGCGCTTGGTAACATTGAGCTTCTGCGGGAAGGTGAGGAAAGGTAGAATTCCTTTGAGAAGGAAGAGCTGAAAGTGGGACTTCTTGGCAATGTCCCGAGTGTGAGGGAGGAAGGAGAGAGTAGAGGAATTACCTCCTGCAGCATTGTCATCCTAGATTTCTGTGGCTGGACATATCTGTTTGTAGGGCGCAGGGCCAAGACTTGGTGCACTGTTAGATCTTTCTTTGGAACAAGGAAGTAGACTGAATAAATACCTCGGTTTTCTTCCAGAGGTGGAACCAGCTCTAGTGCTCGCTTTTGTAGTAGTGTTAAAATGTCTTCTAGAATTGATGTTCTGATGATATTCTTCTTGTTCGAGGAGGATGGTGGCAAGGTGTTTCCAGGAATTCTATTGAATAACCTTATGCCATAGCTGTTGGCACCCAGTGATCTGAAAGTTATCCCCTCCCATGTGTGGTTGAATGATGTTATGCGACCCCCCTACCGGGGGAAGCACGGGAAGGTACCTGACCTGTAGCGCAATTTACTGGCGGGGACAGCAGAGCCTCTAGAGGGTGCAACTCTGTCCCAGTCTTTAGCTCTTCAAAACCCTATTTGCTGATTTGATTGAAAAGAGGATGCTTGACCTTGCGGATTGTATCAAGACGACGAGTAGGCTCCAAAGGAAGACTGAGAGGCCCTTTTGAAACCTTTGCGCCATAAAGAACGGTGTGTATTAAACATGCCCAGATGGATAAAGGGCTTAAACAAATGTGTAATGTTTTCAGGGTTTCATGCTCCTTTTCGGTAGTTTCTAGTCAGTCTTCAACTGCGTCAAGGTTCCCTTGAGACATCTTCCGAAACTGAGCCATCGCTGGTGCCGTAGGGGTTTCAGATTTGGCCATCATAGCATGTATCATTCATTAAGGGTTTTGGGCCTAAATAAGTTGCACAACGCCCTTCTGGGTGGTCTCGGGGAAGGCAGTGGTTGCATATTCAATGGGTGTCTTTCCACGGGTACTTTCTGTTGCAACTTGGACAGAATTTAAAAGGAGTTCTCTCCATGGCTAATTTGAATAGAAAAGGTAGTATATATGGGTAGTGGAAGTATGCATTATCTATTGAAGAAAATCAGTACCCCCCCCACTCTCTGTACGGCAAGGCCGAAGTGGAGGCCCGAAGCCTGTCGCGGAATCTGAGGACTCGCCAGATTAGACAGTTGGAAGGTCTTAGGATATTTGTCAAAACATGCGTCGAACGTCAACTGTCAAAATAAGTTAAAGTTATAATTAATAACTCTGTAGCGCTACAGACTCCGTGTAACACGTCCGACCACGATGGCGGAAAAAATAATCTGTGGGACCTCAACACGTGAGGGTTCATGGGTCCAGTAGATGCCACACTATTGATATTACAAACCCGCCCAGTCAACGTCCCTTTTCGAACTCATGTGCAATACCCCGCACCTACCTCTAGATATTGGCCTATGCAAAGCATGTGATTCTAAGCAGATCCACAAGCCTCAGAAATAGCTATTATTGCATCCCAGAATTTTTTGTGTTAGCGATTTGGCAGAGTAAACCACATTCACTTGTGAAATTTTAAGGAGCACACATGCTAAACATGCTCTTCAAGCTTCAAAGTCCATTTCTAGTACATGGGCCTACGGGACGGCTCCATGGGTTACCTGCTCATCTACAAACGAAGCACACAGCATTGAGTGTCAAACAAACAAAGTTCAAAATATTGAACTATTCCTTTCACTTTTAAAACATCTTCACTGATGTCATGCACGTTGTCAGCATATTCTTGTATTGCACTTTGTGATCATAAAACCTACATAAGCAAGACTAAAAGGGAGCGACTCTTCTGAAATTCCATATATCTGTGGGACCACAGCTTGTAGGTGTTGTTTGCCAACTCAAGTGACTGTACATGGGCATGCTGAACCCTATGGTGCTTCCCACCCAGTTCTTGCCCCTCCCCAACCAAAACACCTCCTCACGGGAACTCTTGGAGCTCAATAAGCCTTACCATCCCACTTTGCAATCTAGGTGCCTGCCAGTGATTTTTCAAAGCAGTCTTCTGAGAGTTAATGACTTCTGGAGTTGTAAACATACTGGTGTAATAGAAATGTCATTAATGTCGGGCCGTCAGACAAATCGATTTATAAGCCCTCTCTGTGTCCTTCACTGAAGTAGCCAACAGTTTTGGCCTCTGTAGAAGTATTAGGCATTCGCCAGGCACTGCTATTGGATGACTAGGTAACTGCACCATTTGGCACCTGCTACCATCAATGGCCAGTTAATACCACTACGGCTGTGCCTGGCAATTGCCTTTCCCATGCCTACACAAAAGCCCAAACTGTTGGCATTGCCAATGCTGGTTACATATGGTGTTCAACCCGGATACCTCCATGAAATTAAATGGTTTTTGCGGAAGGAGGCAGCCTGGGGGAGTAGTGTCATTTGATCACACTACTTGGGCCCGCCTACTGGTCCTCTTTGACCAACACACTGAACACCACTCTTCTACATGTTCTTTAATGTCATTTGTTGCATATGAACCCTTCCCATCTGCTCTACTCGCTCCCATTTCTCATCTTCTCCCCTCATCTATGTGCCACTTCCTGCAGTAACGCCCCGATACTAGGGACCGACATATTGTAAAAAACACTTTGTAGGCTTCCTCTCCGACACCCCCCCCCCCCCAACTCTCTAACAGTTAGTCAATCACTTGATTTACATTCTATTACTAACACACACTCAACCGGCACCACTCCAGCATTACATTTGGGTTAACAGGCTGCCTGGTGACATGTCAAAGAAGAAAAACGAATCCAAGAATACAGCTATCCATACAATCACACATCCTCCAGTGCAAGCAGTCAACAGTCCACACATATACGCAATATAGTTTTACTTGCATGTCCTGAACACAAATTCTTACCAACCCCCACAGAAATCAACCATCCTACATATCCACCCATTACCCATCAAACTATCGCCACACACGGACTAACCACTCTCATTAAATCCCATTACCACACATAGCAACAATGAGCCATCACAACCAATAATCTTACGCAATGAACCCAACCATCCACATATTAGCCACTGCTCCTGCATGAACCATCTTTTACACCCACATGTCAGGCAATTCTGACATGTAATTACATTTCTACTTCCCACTGTTTGGGCTTACCAATGCCAACACGGATATCCAGGAGTCAGGCCTTAGAAGTCGGACTACCTTAAGACAAATACCTACTTACATCACACAGTAGGGTGTCTGGGAAATACCATACCTGAATAACCCCAGGGATATTGCTCCAAGAGCAAACCAATCCTCACGAAACATCCTTTCACCTTTGTTGCAGCCAACAGTGCAAGGAGTCACTGAAATTGTGAATGTAGCACACTACAAGACGAGCAGTTATAGTGCAAGGCAGCTCCAGGATTCCATTCCTCTTCAGCTCAGGCTATTGTGGTGCTAAACATGCCCAAGTACGTGGCAAACTTTCAGATCAGCTACAAACGGAGAAGGGACTTGCACACCTACTTTAGTTTGTTCACATAGTGCTTTAATTTAAATAAGAGTGGAATGATACCAAATGGGTATAAAAGGGAAAATGGGAGAAGACCTAAGTGAACACCACAACAAGAGCAGACAGGAAAAACTTCAAAAACATTTTATAGAAAAAAATGTGAAGTTGTTTTAAAAAGATAGGATCCTTGGCCTTTACCTCAAAGCGAGGCGGATGGTTTGCTCTGAAGGACCTTGGTGAGGGAAAGGTGCGGATTAATAGAAGGAACAGACGCTCTGCCTCTCCAAGCACAAAAGGATGCTGTCTGGGAAATAAATATGTGCAATGTGGCAGTGTTGGAGAAGTAGTCTGATGGAAGTGAGGCTCGGGTTGGGTGGGTGATGGGAGGTCAGGAGGCTTGGATGAACAGGCAGTTGATAGCGGGGGCCTGCGGAGGGGTTTAGTGTACCGTCCTCTCCTTCTGGCGTTGGTAATCTGAAAGAAAAAAATAGGGAAATTAAGCATGTGTTAATATGAGGCTAAGCAGGGAAGCACTATGGTTAGTGTTACTGCATTTTCATTTTACTTTTTTTGCATGCGACAAATCCAGATGAGGCAAACACTCATCTCATTAAGGAAATGAAAATGATACGCATACAACTAGCAGGATGGAGGGGGAAATAAATAGTCGACATGTGTACAAGCTAGTTTGATTATTTATAATGCGCACCAGACCCAAAGGTAACAGCAGAGACCTCTGTACTCTTAGTCCATAGTGGCTCTTCCTTCAGACTGATTGTATGTCGTGCTGGTAGGCAGCGGTTACAGGAGAACTGTGCAACACCCCTTCCATGTTCAGCACCAACATCTGTAGTAGCTGCCCCGTACCTCGGTTGTCGCCATTCATAGTAAACGTTGATAGAAGGTTGACCAAGTACTAGAAGAACAATTCACTAAGGGGGGTAATTTTTGATTACTCCCTTGTGGGTAGGGCATTGTAACATGATGCTTGCCCGAGTGGTTTCTGCGCATGCGTTAGGATGGTAGGAGAACAGACCAACTAGGAGGAGAGGTCTCTGGAAAAGCCAAGTTTATAACGCTTTCCTGAACTTGGCATGGGAGGGTTCATGGATGAGTTGACAGAACAGAGGTCAGCAGTCGGGGAGCAAAGTAAGAAATGTGTTTTGCCCATCTTAGTCTTTGTAACAACACGTTCATAATAAAACATGTTTAACAGTTAAGCCTTCTGAGCATACAATCTTGGGCCTAAACAAAACTATAAGCACAATGTGACAGCATGCCATCTGCGAAAACATGCAATCCCAAGGTTTTTGCTACACAAAATGATGGTGGTTTTCTCTCTCAGGAAGGGAGATCCGCTAAACAGGCCTCACTTTCCAATGGCCCATGATAAAAAGTATAGTGCACACATACTACTGAGCTTTGTCTACTGACTCCAACCAATGCAGTGTGTAACATGCCTTCCTGAAATAGCTTGCTGAACTCAAATTAATTAAAGCAGCCATGGGCTGCATTTAAAAGTGTGCATTCATGACCCGACTACTTTTAATTGCATATATTCATGGCCTGGTGGTAGTACTTTAGTGAAATATAAAATTACCTCATGTCAGCTATAGTACTTGTTTTGCTGTGACCCTTACAGCTGCAGAGCCATTTGTGTATTATGTCTGGCCTGGGAGCCACCCCCATAGCTGATATTGGGCTTGGTCAAAATGCCCATTTGTTCTCTGCTGGGCAAGCTCTACACCTTTCCTGGGAAAGCAGAACATACCTTTTCAGGGGTGGGGTAGGAGCGGGACGCTTCAAAGGGGCACCTGCAACATAATGAAGTAGTCACACCAGGGAGATAATTACTGGGGGCAAAGTAGAAGTTAAGTACAGTGTAGGTCTGGAAGTGAACCTACACACTGAAGAAGGGTATAGCCATTTTAGATAGGCTCAACCCCACTTCATTCCTGCGACCCCCCTTTCTCCGTAATTCCTTCTTAATAGGCACTTTTGGGGCAGACATCAGAACGAAAACCCCTTGTTCAAGAACCAAGGATTGGCTTCTTACAGAAGGTTGGAATGGACCAATCACTGTGGCAAACTTTCTATATGGTGGCGACACCCCCAATCCCTGCCCTTATTTAAACCATCTTCAGAATTCTCTTGAAGAATTATCTCTGAAGAATACATCAATGGAACCTTGTTGGTTTAAATGCTGCCCAAACTCCCATCCATTGTTTGAAAACAAAGACCTATAAGGAGAGTGTAGACATTTACGCTAACCACTTCAGAAAAACATATCAATCAACCTGCTGGTGTAGAAGGCCTGATTGCTGCTGGACACTGGTACCAAGGACTCTGCTTGCTGAAGCTGCTGCCCTGCAAGTGTCCCTGGCAACTATATTAGCTGGAACGGGTGGTGGAGTAGATTTTCCTTCTTGAGTGAAATTCTCTCCACCCGTGAGACACCCCCTCCCCCAACACTTTTTACTGCACCTTTTTCCACATTCAAGCATTCTTTTACTCTGATCTGGGGAACACTTTTTATCTCTTTTTGGTATATTATTTTGGAATCATGCTTTCGTCCATCTTTTCTGGCATCTAGCTTTTAGAGTAGCACACAGTACTTTGCAGTGTTACTGGAAGCTCCTTCCAACTCCCACAGTAATGTTTCTTTATTTTCCTTTGGTTAACATGCAGTTACCAAGGCAGGGGATACTTTTTATCCTAGCTGTGTTGTTTTGCAAGATCAGCACACCCCACCTTACGTGGACTGCTGAAGGGAAACATTGCCTCCCTTCTCTCACTTCTCCAGTAACTTTTTGGTTACTGTGACAAGTCCCTCTTTTCAGGCTGGTGGCAGTGTACCTTTTACACAAAATTTTGTGAACTTTTATGGCAGGCTGTTATCGCGGCTGCTGTAGGGGACACAAGGGTCACCAGTGACCCAAAATGATGGCTGTACTTGTCTAAGCACTGAACAAGATAGCTTGTCCTTTCTTAGGTCTTCTTCTACCTGCCTGGGTGGGGGAGGTTCCTCTAGTTTCTTTGTTGTTGCCAGACTTCCCTGGGAAATGTCCGCAAAGGGTCTTTGAGTGACTGGCAGGGCAGAAAGTGGGGAGGGTCAACCGAAACATCCCCAGTCCTTTGTCCTGCAGGGTGTATGTGAGAGAAACCAGTTATGACTGGGAGGCTGGCTGTCCCCATTGTACAGCCATCCATAAGTTTTGAATGCTGCATGGAATATGTTTGATGGGCACAGTCAGTGTCCCGGCATACATTCCGAGGAGCGCAGAGCAGAAACTCAGTCGACCACTGGAACAGAATAATCCGAAGAAGATGCACAAAGGAAGAAGACGCCAGCCACTTCCAGCGACTGCCAGAGCCCGCTGAGTAACTGCTGCTGTCCCGACCTGCACTTCTGAGCGATAAAAAAGAGGCGAACGAAGAAGACTTCCTCCCTTGGACTGGTGGACCTAACCAGTTCTGAAGACTAACTTTTTTTGCATACTCCCTCAAAGACCTGCGACACGGCCTGCAAGTCGCGAATACCCGTGGTCATGTGCCATTGTGCTGTGCATCGTCTTCCGAAGAACAAAATTGCATGGAACTGTATAGGCATCTTTCTTGACCTGCAGAGACTCAGACCAGCTCCCCAAAGTCCCCTCACACAACATGTCACCAAAGCCAAGAGAGCAGGGACAGGGTCTGCAGTCACCTCACTGCTGGAATCATCCTGCAACAACGACTTCATTTAAAAAGGTACTGTCCCGCTGCTTGCAACCCTTACCTGGAGCTTTACTTGCTGATCCTGCATTCCTAGGGCTGCAGATAGCTGTACATCTCGTACCCCTCCAGAGCTCCCAGAGAGATACATTGGGGGGCCCAACCCATTGTACTCTAATCCTGCCTTATGACAATGCTCCTTGAGGCAACCATAGAAGGGAACATCCTGATTCCCCTGCTTAAAACAAACTAACTTTACCTACCTGCAAATCCAGAAGAGATCCTGCTGGACTCTGCTACTTTTAAACCTTAAACATGGTATCCTGCGTATCCTGCTCAACTCCTAACCTCTGGTGGCCTAGTGCCCTCTGAACATTGCGAGACTCTCCTAAAACAGGGTTGGACTCTTTAAGACAGGCTGGAACTAAGGTATTGAAAGTACAATAAGTTGGAAAGGTTTGCATACATGTTTCAGATGTTTTTACTAAGAGATGTACTACTGTAAAAGTTATTCTAAGTATTATACCCCCGGTCTATCCCCTTAAGAATCTTGCAATTGTGTTCTACATTATTCTAGTGATGTTTTAGAATTACCCTAAGAATATTTAACAGTGTGCCTTCTTGTATATATAAATAAATGGCTCTGTTTATATAACCAAGTGCATCTGTGTTTTCCTGAATGAGTGTATGCTCCGCGTTCTTTGTACCTTCTTACAGCCCTCCTAGACTAAGCCTGGATGCTTAGCCATCCTACCAAACCTGTGTGTGGTTCAAGGCAAACCCAAGAGTTAGGCTACCCACTACCCAGACCTATAGCCTGTACATCCAAAGTGGGCATTTCTATGTTCGACAACAGACAGAAACTTGTGTAAAGCTCCATAAAAAAAGGGCAAAAGATAAACGTACCTTTCCTCATTGACCCCGTGATGGCGCCACAGCATGGCATGGGCTAACGAAGCAGCCATTGGATTTCTCTGCAATTTCAAATCATTTTTAGTGGCTGTGTCTGGTCGAAACAATTTTGAAAAACTGCAAGGACTGAATGGACCCGTCATTGAAACGCACTTAGCTCCAAACCACTTTGAACACTTACACATTATGCTGACTTGAACGTTGCCTGCCTGTCCCAAGCCTCTTCGAGCCACGAGTCATTGCCGCCTGGCGAGCCGCGACAGGTCATTGGGTGCAGTGGAGCCAGCTTACAGCTGGAATTCAATCTCTGCTTTCACACATCAAGACCTATTGTGCCTTCGGAAAATGCTGATTTGAACATTGCATGCCTTTCCCAACCTTCTTTGAGCCAATTGCTGTTGACGCTTGTTTAATTACACCGAGTTGCTGAATCCTGCGGAACCAGCTAGAAGTCTCAAACCCGCACTGCAAAATGCACATAACCCCAGTTTAAGAAGCCAATAAAATATAAATGTGTCTTTGTGTCCCCCGCCCCCCTGGCCTTGCTCCCTGGGGCGTAGTAACATTTAAGACCCGATTTTATGAGCTGAACACATATTCTTGAACTTGTTTGACTTTTCCAAAATGACTATTTCCTTCACAACCCTGTTCAATACACAGGAGGGGCGTTTTCTCCCAATTCTGCATTCACTATGCACCTCGGTACAGAGGTGGGTTGTTCGTGTTTTTAATAGTTTTTCTTTTCTTTTAGTTTAAGTAAAACCTTGTTTTTTATAGAAACTTGATAGGACTTTTATTTTGGTATCTACTGGATTATTGTTTGGTTGCTTTAATGCTTCAGCCCATGCTATCTTAAGTGGTGAAGGAGGTGCACCATTAATTTTGTGCACTTCCACCTCTATAACTGAGATTGCTCTATAAGTGAGATTGCTGCTGGTTCAGTAGTAGTGTTGGGTTGAAGCTCAGAGGCTATTGCTCATCCCTGTATTCTTACAAGGATGAATGCATTTCGTTACACACAGCTTGTCAAAAATGTGCACGGGCATATCTAACAGCCCAAGTGGTCGCTCGGCAGGTTACTACTTCAAGCAAAAAGCAAGCATGAAAAACCACACAGACTGCCTTGGTATCACTGAGTCAATATCCTTTAGATAAATTCTTCTAGACACGTATGGCTCCAAGATACAGTGAACATTCCATTGAGGCCTGGAGGTCCTAAAGACCTGCCTTCGAAGGGAAAGGGGAACCACAGGTCACAAACAATCTCTGGAGACCGTTCTAAAATTAAAAATATTCCTGAACGAGAATCTGGCATGCACATTGCAAAGGTTAATTTCTACCCAAGAAGAGAGATTTGGAATAACAAATGTAGGAAAATGGTATGATTCATATAAAAATATAATACTAAATGGAGAGCAAAAGGGCAAGGTGAGAGAATGAAGTGAACGTCTTTTAATTTGCATTTTAATTGTATTTATTGATCGCGGACCCAGCTTCAGGAAGCAATGGAGCACTTTATAATAATAAAGGGAAGAGCATTGTGAGGGAACCAGAGAAACCAGGGAGTGGAGACAATAACAGAGGAGAGGAGGGGTGGCAGCAATTTATCAGCAAGGGATCTAGAAGCAACTAGCGGAGGAACGATGGGGAATCAGATCACCCAGTCTTAGGTAGGGTGGGGGAGTTGATGGTGTGCAAACCTAGGTGTTCAGGAGGAGCCATTCCTTGAAGAGGAGGGTCCTGAGCTCCTGCTTGAACTGTAGAAGCAAGGGGGTGAGTCTGATGTTGATGTGGAGGAGGTTACAGAGTCTTGGGGCATTGACAGAGTAGGCCTGTCTTTTGGCTCTTTCCTTCCTGCACTGGTGGAGTTGGAAGCCTGCACATGTCCTTGCTTCTGGTGGATCGCAGGCCTCCAGAGATGCAGAGTTTCTCAGTGAGGTAGCTTGGGGACTTCAGGGTGACCACCTGATGCAGCAGCATTTGAAGAGGATATCGGCTTGCAGTGGGAGCCAGTGCAGTTCAGTGAGGGTTGGGTGATATGGTTGAATTCGGGAAGTGCTTTGAGAAGTCATGTTGCAGCATGCAGGACACATCTCAGGAGTGCCAGGGTAGTTGCCAGAAGACCTTCCAAAAGGGTACTGCTACCATCCAGGTGTGGGAAGACCAAGGCTTGAACAGCAGATCGGACGAGGGATTTTTCCTGAAATGGAAGGGCTCGATTTTCCATAGTAGGGAATGTTGGTAGCAAACCGTTTGTGTGTCATCTTTGCTATGTGCTGTCTGAAGGAGATGTGTCCGTTGATGTTGAACACAAGAGATTTGGTTCATGTGGCCAGCGGGGTGTGATACCCTCGAGGTGCATAGCAGAGAGCCAGATCTGTATTTCAGGGTGTTCATGTTGTTGGTCAGCAATAGGAATTCAGTCTTGGAGGGGTTGAGCTTGAGGTAAACACTAGACATCCACGACTGGATCTAAGAGAGGGAGGCCGTGAGCCTGTGAATGTCTTCGATGGAGGACACCTTGTAGGTAGAGCTGCATGTCATCTGCTTATTGGTGGATGTGGTGTGAAGTGAGGAGAGTTCCATGTCAAGACTGAAGATCACAGGGGAAAGGGACTTCACAGGCGATGGGTAGAGTTGGTGATCTGGAGGTATCCATTTGTACAAACTGGTGGTGATTAGCAAGGTACGATTTAAACCAGCTGAGGACCATGTCGCTGATCCATGCAGCAATGTAGATTGTCGGTGAGTGTCTGGTGGTTTACTGTGCTGAATGCTGCGGAGACGTCAAGGAAAACCAGGAGGCAAGGATTGCCCTCATCGAGGATTTTAAAGGCATCGTCTATCACCTTGATAATAGCAGTTTCTGTGCTACATCTGCGTCTGAAGCCAGATTGGTAGGCCTGAAGGAGGTTGTTGGCTTCGATGTGTTGGAGGAGTTGTGTGGCTACTGCTTTCTCAAAGATCTTACCTAGGAAGGGAAGATGGGCAATGGGGCGCTTGTTGCTGATGTCGTCGGGGTTTAGTGTTGGTTTCTTGAGAAGCAGGAGGATTAGTCCGATCTTGAGGGTAGAGGGGAAGATGCCTTGAGTTAGGGAGCTGTTGATGATTGTCAGGTAAGGGAGCAGTGCTTCAGTCGGAAGGGTCTTGAGTACGGAGGCAGGGAGGATGTTATCTTTGTACGATGTGGCCTTGAGGGATCCTAGGGCGGCAGTGAGGTCTTCCATAGTTAGTGTCTTGAAAGCTGTCCAGGAAGTTGTGGTTTTGTGTAGTGTGCTGTCAGTTGCAGCGTTAGTGTCCATGTGTTGCCGGATCATGCTGGTTTTGTTGATGAAGAAAGTTGACAGCAGGCAATTTTTCGGAGTGCAGTACGGGTGGGTCGGGGAGCAGTTGATGCAGTGCTGAGCAATTTTGAAGAGGGCTCTGCTTTCATTGTTGGCCTTGGCAGTAGTCATCAGTCGTTTGCATGTAGCACAGAGTTCAGTGAGCAGGACAATGTCAGATGCGCGGCAGGATTTTTGCCAAGCTTTTCTTGTTTTCTGATGGCATGTTGATTGAGTTTGATTTCTCAAGTATACCAGGATGTAGAAGGTTTAGGCATGAGGGTGTATTGCTTCACTGGTTCATGGCAGTTGATTTTGGTTGCGAGGGTGGTGTTTAGTTCTTGGAAAAGCGAGTCGCCGTCCTGGTTCATCAGAGATAGATCAGCCCATGTAAAGTGGAGTTTGATGAGGTCTTCCAAGAGAGCATCCACTGGGAAGCTCTTGAATGAATTTCCCTGACTAGTGTGACTAATGTCAACAGGTGATTGCCAGATGGTCTGATTAATTGAGCGGGATTGGGTTGCGTTGTTGAATACCACTTCTAATAATTAAGGTGTACAGACTTCCTGTGCAGGCATCCTGCAAGCGGCCGGATTGCGACCATGAAACCATATGGCCATGTCTTATGGGGCTAGTGCATTGGGCCCACAAAGAAGGCTGGAAAATACCTGGGGTTACGTGAGCTCATATTATAGGTATGGTTAGTCTCCTGAGATGGCATAGAAAGAGATTTTATGTATGTAAGCAAGTAGGGCGTGGCAGGAAGAGGTCAGAGTAGACCAAGCCTTTTACGTTACTTCTCGCGAATTGGTGTGAGGGGGATTTGCTCAACCCCAAGTGATGTGGATTCTACAGAAAAGGCACCCTTCACCGTATATGGGTAATTGGAGCAGATTTAGCAGAGACATGAACCTAGCTCTAAAGCCCAGGAATTGACCTTCTGCAGAGCCACATGAAGAGGGCTTGAACTCAACGTAGCAGGTTGGTACAATACTATCAAGGCTGCTTAGTAGAGCAATGGATAACAGAATTCCCATCAAATAAAGCATGTTCCCTCAGATTGGAAGTAGGGATTTCAGTAAATGATTTGCAAAGTATGGAAAGTGTTGCAAGCAGCGAGGAGGAACAATGCCAGTATTGGTCCAATGTGCTTCGCTTAGGCTTCCCGAGCACTCAAGGCAAGCAAGCACTGATGTAATTTACTGAGACAGACATAGAGCCTGAGCTAGACTGTAAAAGCCACAGAGTATAGGTGGTTGCAGTGTTAGTTTTAGGAGGAGACCTGCCCTGAGGGGCTGGTTTGGAAAAAACAGATCACCATGGGCCAAGGCCTACAGAAAAAAACTGTCCACTGTATGCCTGCTTCAGTGTAAAATTCTTTGAGCACAGTGCAGGGAGGTGGATGGTTAGGCGGATGCCGAAGATAACCACTCACCAGTGCAATCGTTAAAAGGAGCCTTGAAGCAGAGGAAACTCACCCATTAGTACTAGTAATCTTTAAGAGCTTTGGCTGACGGTAGACCCCCCCCCCCCATCTAATGTAAACTGGATAGGAGGCACCATTTCCATGTACGGGTCGGAAAGGGGTGAGGGGGAAGGGGAAGGGATAGACGGAAAGGCAGTCAGCTTCCCAAAATTGGGAATTGTGGAACTGGTACATTTTTAAACGGTTGACCTGTGGCATAGGCGAAAGCTCTGGCATAAGACGGCAAATGCCATAAGATACGAAAGTAAAAAAGGAAAACTTGAGCAGTATTTTCACAGGCAAGTACTGTTTAAGAAAAAACATAAGGATTGGGGAGTAACAAAGTTGTGGTGCGCAGAGCTTCCTCTAGTCACTGGTAGTCGACTGCAGCAGAAACACCACACGTGGTTCCCCTAGGTCCCTTGATCAAATGCTGGCAAAGTAATGTTGGTTGTGTAGATGTACAGCCCAGAAGACTTAGTGTTGAAATGTTCAATTCTTGAAAATTAGTACAAATCCCAAATCTATTCAAAAAGCAAAGTACAGCCATCCAATTGTGTGAATCGTGATTTATTCTTGTCACAGCCGACACGTGTTTCGACCATTCGGTCGTTCTCAAGGCTGTCATAAATATTTGTGATCGCAACATTTTCATATTTAACAGTAATATGTATATGTGTGAAATCGTGAAAGTTGCACAAAGAAGAAGAACCACAAGAGGTGGTTGAAAAGAAACAAAGTACAATCGCACAAAATACGTTTGTTCAACATGTCAAATCAAAAACCGGACAATTCAAATAACATCAAAAAAGGGTGTACATACGCGAAATCAAAATCGGAGACAGTCGGGAAGGGCAGGAGCAGTTACGTGGACTAAGAGGTATTTTTCTTTTTTTAAAAAAATATTTGTATTGCATTTCTTAAACATCAACAATAACAGACTGTCCCCGTCTTCCCATCCCTAAACCTCCCTCCTTCTCCCCCTCACCCTCCACTGGAGTCTCGGTCCTCAAGATCCTGGGCGCTGCTCGTTTTTATTTCATGCTATGTGAACAAATCCACTATTCGTATGTTGTGCGGGCACCACTGTTCCATGTAATCGCTTTGCAGGTACTCGAGCGTCATTCCCCAGTCTTTGGTGAACTTTTTGGCAGTTTCCTTGTAGATTATATGTAATCCGTTCCATTGCCAGATGGGACCAAACTCTCTGCAACCAGTCCAGGCTTGAGGGTGGTGTCTTTTGCTTCCATTTCTGGGCTATTGCTAGCCATGCTGCTATGAGGAGCCCCATGAAGTTCCTTTTCTGCGTGTTCGTCAATGTCTCGTCTCTGGGGTTCCACATGCCGCACATCCACACTTCTTCCCCCAGTTCGTCCGTTCCTTTGAACATCGCCTGCAACTAGGTTTTTACCTCTGTCCAATATTGTTGCAACTTCGGCCAGTCCCACCAAATATGTCTCCTGCTCCCCTCTGTGTCACACCCTCTTCAGCATTTATTCTGTATAGTGTGGTACATTATATGCAGTCTTTACAGGGTGTAGTGCCATTGAACCAGTATTTTCATCCACCCCTCCCTCGAGTGGATTGCTCTTATCCATTTTGGGATGCGTTGCCAGACATGTTCCCATTGGGATTTTGATATTACTCTTCCCAGCGTTGTTTCCCACTTCTTCATATATTGCCATTTGATTTCTTCCCCCGGGGCGTTTAGGAATTTGTATATGATTGATAGCAGTTTATTTGTGCTCGGATGCGTCATAATGAATGTTTCAAAAGGTGTAAGAGGTCTGGTTGCCGTATGGACCATTCGCCGGGAGGATAGCCAATGGTGGAGGTGGTCATACTTGAATCTGTCTTTTTCGGCTAAATCCAGTAGTTCTTGGCATTCCTCGAAAGATCTAATTTGTTGCTCATTGTACATATCTCCCACTTTCGTACAGTTTGCCTCCTCCCACTTTCTGTATGCTCCACGTTCCATCCCAGGTAGAAACTCTGGGATTTGGAACAGAGGCACAAAAGGGTGCCGGGTCTTGAGAGAATTCCCTTTTTTGTTGACCTATTCCAGATTTCCAGCGGAGTTTTCATGACTTCACTTATCTTTACATTTTGGTGCCTATGTTCCGCGCTGGTCCACAATAGGTGGCGTAGGCCAGTTCTTGCCACTGCTCTGTCCTGGGCTTCCCATATTTTGTTAGAGTCGTCTGGGATCTATTCCTTCAGGACCCATAATTGTGTCACCTCATAGTATGTCTTGAAATGTGGTAAAGCCATGCCACCCGACTGCTTCTGTGTGGGGAGTAGAAAGTTTGAATGTCTTGGGGTTTTCTTCTGCCATACATATGCCGACACTGCTTTCTGGAGAGTTTTGAAGAAGGTTGGAGGGAGTTGGATGGGGAGCGCCTGGAAGGCGTACAACAGTCTGGGTAGGACCGTCATCTTTATCACTGCGATACGGGTCCACCACGAGATCGACAGCAGGTTCCACCTCTCCAGGTCCTGTTTGGTCTTTTTCAGGAGGCGTGGGAAATTCGCCACATAAAAGGTAATTGATTTTGTTAGTCAAGGTCACTCCGAGGTATTTGACCCCTTCTTAAGCCACCCTTAGTTGTTGCACCTCTGCTTGTTTTATGTATTTCTTCCCTGTTTCCGGCTAGCGTTAGGAGTTTGGATTTATGTTTATTGATTTTTAGACCAGATATGGTGCCAAATTTCTCTATTTCTCGAATGAGGGAGGGTAGGGACTTCGCCGGATCTGATATTACCATCAGCTTGCCGTCAGCGTATGCCATCACTTTATGAGTTAGTCCTCCCATTAGTATTCCTTTTATGTCTGGGGCCTCTCTGACCCGTTCCAGGAGTGGCTCTAAGAAGATTGCAAATTAAAGTGGTGAGCGGGGACATCTCTGTTTGGTACCTCTCCTTATCTCAAATGTATCTGTTAATTCCCCATTTATTGCTATCCTGCCGGTCAGCGTATTATAGTTGGCTCGAATCCTCTTGATGTATTGGTCTCCGATGTCCATCTTCTCCAGCGTGCGGAAAAGCATCGACAACTCAACGCGCTCGAACGCCTTCTCCGTGTCTATCGCCAGTAATGCTGCTGGGGTTTGCGCATGTCCTACCTTTTCTATGATGTGGCTTGTCCTTCTGATGTTATCGTGGGTCATCCTATTGGGAATTAACCCCGATTGGTCTTGGTGGATAAAATGGGGTAATACCTTCGTAAGTCTGTTGGCCAGAATCTTGGTATATAACTTAGCGTCCAGATTTATAAGTGCAATCGGACGGTATGAGCTTGGGTTCTCCGGATCTTTTCCTCGTTTATGGAAGACCAGAATTTTTGATTCATTGCCTCTGTGATGTTGCCAGAGTCCATGAACGAGTTATATAGGTCTGTTAGTGTTGGGATCAGGTCGTTTGAATATGTTTTATAGAATATGGCAGTGTATCTGTCTGGTCCGGGGGCTTTGTTCTTCGGTAGATCCTGGATTGCCCTTGATGTCTCTTCCTCTGTGATAGGTTGGTCTAATTGCGATTTCTCTTCCTGTGTCTGTCGGGAGCGTAATGTCGCTCAGGTAGTTGGTTTGTTCGTTCTCTCCCGGGATATCGGATGCATATAGTTTTTGGAAGAACTGCTTGAAGATCCTTCCTATTTCGGTCGTCAAAGTGCTCTTCTGGCCATGTTCGTCGAGCATGGCTTTTATGGTTTGATCCTGTCTTTTTCCCTTTAGTTGTCTTACCAGCAATTTGTCTGCTTTATTTGCTTTTATGTAATATCAATGTCTCTGGTGTAGCAGTTGTCTCTCTGCCCTTTTTGTCCTGAGCGATTCCAGTTGACCCTGTATATGTCTGTACGCTCTCCAGTGGTCGAAGTGAGCGGGAGCGGTCGTGAGCAGTGCTCCTGTACTTTTTTAAATTACCTTTTACAGTGCCTATACTTTTATTTTAAAAAGAAACTGTTCTGGAATGGTTTCTTTTAAAAATAAAAGTCTAAGAAGAAGTTGAAACTTGCACTTTCAGTGCGCTGCACTGAACGTACACTTAAACAGCAGGTGCAAGTGTTTGGGGGTGTGTATTGTGTGTGAGAGGGGACGTGGTGATGGGGTTTGTGGGGAGTGGCTGCAGGCCAGCCGGGAACATAGTTCCACTACTTCGACCACTGCCGCTCTTTATTTTCTTGGAATGGTTGCTGGCCATTTCTTCCCGTATTTCTTCACATTTCGTTTCTAGGTCTGCTTCCCATTTGGAGCTTATTTTGTCTGTGCCTTGAGTGCTACTATGCGTCCCCGTATGACCGCTTGAGGGCCTCCCACAGGGTTGCTTTGGTTGTTCCCAGGGTGTTATCCTCCAGGTAGTCCTTTATGTGTTGTCTTATTTCTTCTCGCATGACTGGGTCCTGAAGTATTTCTCCCGGCAGAGTCCATCTCCAGAGGCTGGATTGCTTCCCTGTTATTAAGAGTGTCATCCATAAGGGGGGGCGTGATCTGAGAGTGATATGTTCCCTTTCTCTACCTCCCTTATCTTCCCCAGTAGGCATGCGGTGGACCAGATATAATCAATTCGCAAGCTTGTTCCATGCACGTGCGAGAAGAGAAGTATGTGTGTCCCTGTGACGGCCCTAGATTTTCCTCCAGACATCTACTAGGGCCATGTTGTCCATGGATCTTTGCAGGGCTTTTGAGGGAGCTCCCTGCCACCTGGAGGTCGGTGTGGTTCTGTTTTTACTTGGTTCCCATACCAAGCTAAAGTCTCCGGCCAAAATTGTTTCCGCCTTTGCGAAGGTTCCCAGCTTATCTAGGGTGTCCCTAAGGAACCCATCCTGCGCCGTATTGGGGGCGTATATCGTTGCCAGAGTCAGTGGTATTCCTTCTATTCGTACATTCGCAAACAAGTTTCTTCCATGTGGTATGCCGTCCTTTTATTGCTGTATTTTTTTTTGCAGGGATTTATTCCGCAGATTTTTTTTTCGAGAAGAAACTCAACGAATTTTTTGGGGGGTTAAAAAAAAATTATATAAATGGGTGTGGGTGTACAGGAATTAAAAAAAAAAAATGGAACGGGCGGTTTGAGGTGGTAACACCCCCCCCCAAAAAAAAAATCAAAAAAAAAAAATTTGATGAGTATTTTGCTAAAAAAAAAAAAAAAATCTGCGGTAAAAATCCCTGCATTGAAAAATCCGGCGATGAAATGACGTAGAACCCTTCCATGTTTGTCTGGGAGGGTGTTCATGATTTACACGTTCATGGTGTTTGCAAAGGCAATCAATACCCCTTCTTTTTTCGCTGTTATTTGCTTGAAGGACTCGATTGAATCCTTTTATGCGGGTCCTCCCTTTGTCCTGTTTCTTGATGTGGGTCTCCTGGAGCATGATTATGTCAAATCTTTCTTTATGTAGGAAGTGTTCAGTCTTCTTCCTTTTAACCGGGGGGAGTTCAATCCTCTAATGTTATATGTCAGGACTTTTATCCCCATCTTCTGGTTCTGGAGTGTTGCCCTTGCTGTTCCGCTTTCGTTCGTTTGCTTACCCCTTTTCGTCTCCAGTGGGTTCCCCCCCTTCCCCTATAACCCGTCTATGTTCCTCAACTTTCCTCCCCTCCCACCCCCCGCCCCCCATAAGGAACAAGTTACGTACCTGTAACTGTTGTTCTCCAGCATGGCATGGATTCACATGCTCATGAATATTCCTCGTCGTCAGGCTGGGAATCCTCGGTAAAGAAAAAATCAGTATCAGTTCGTTTCTGATCTGTCTTTCTTAGTAGTAACCAATCACTGATCTCTGGGTCATACTGCCCCCAGCCAATGACTGCCCTCCCCCTAAGCCTCGCCCCTGGCAGCCATCCTCAGATTTGGTAGCACGCCAAGTGGCAGTATGACCAAGTGAAGAGCCGCAGAGGGGTAGGTTGGAGGGTTCTCATGTGAATCCATACCAGACCAATGCTAGAGAACAACAGTTACAGGTAAGTAACTTGTTCCTTCTCCAGCATGGGGTCTGGCATGGATTCACATGCTCATGAATAAAAGAATACATAGCAGTATACACATGCACAACCACGGGAAGTGGCAACAGGCTCAACATTAAGCAATACAACAACTCAACATTAAGCATCTCTTACCTCCTCACCAGGCTCACCTTAAGCGAACAGGTTTGCCAGCACTGCTTGGCCGACCCTGGACTCCTCCCTGGAGTCCCGATCGACGCAGTAGAATGTTGTGAAGGTGTGCGTCGACCTCCACGTAGCAGCCCTGCAGATGTCCAGCAGGGGCACACCAGACAGGAACGCCGTGGTAGCAGCGATCGCTCTGGTCGAAAGGGCTCTCGGACGGCCGGGCAGCGGTCGGTTTGCCAACCGGTGACAATGCATGATGTAGCCGGAGAGCCATCTGGAAATGGAAGTCTTCGAGAGAGCCTTCCCTTGATTCACAGACCCAAAGTTCACAAACAGTTGTGACGTCTTCCGAAAACTCTTTGTGCGGTCCACGTAGAACTTCACCGCTCTAGCTACATCCAGCGAGTGCAAAGTCCTCTCGGCCGGCGTCGAAGGCAACGGGAAGAAAACTGGTAACACCAAGGGCTTGTTGATATGGAAGTCCGACGGCACCTTGGGCGTTCTCAGCACCACCCTCGTGTCATGAAAAATCAAGTATGGAGGCTTGCAAGATAGGGCCTGAATCTCTCCCACTCGTCGTGCAGAGATGATGGCCACGAGGAACGCTGTCTTCCATGACAGGAACTTCAAAGGCGCTGAATGCATAGGCTCGAATGGGACTCCCATGAGCCTGGTCAGCACTACATTAAGCTCCCACGCCGGGGCAGGAGCGTTCACCGGCGGGAATGATCGGAATAGTCCTTTCATAAATTCTTTCACCAGGCGATGAGACCACAAGGATGTCCGTCCCGTAGTCCTGGTATATCGGGAGATGGCAGCCAGATGTATTTTGATGGAGGCGTGAGCCAGTCCAGCCTTGGCCAACGACAGCAGGTACGGCAGCACTTGAGGGGCCGTAATTCGCAGAGGGTTAATCTTCTGTGCACGGTACCAGACAGAGAACCTCTTCCATTTATGACCGTAACACTTGAGAGTTGAGGACGCCCTGGCCTTTGCAAGAACCTCTCTGCAATCAGCCGGGATATTGTACCCTCCAAACTCTAGTGCTGCAGGAGCCAGGCCTGCAAGTTCAGCGACTGTGGGTCGTGGTGGAGAATGGCGCCTCCTTCTCTGGAGAGAAGACCCGCGTCCGCCGGCAGCCTGACTGGTGGGGACGTTGACAAGTCCAGAAGGTCTGGGAACCAGACCTGCCTCGGCCACGCCGATGCAACGAGGATCATCCTGCACCTGGACTTCTTGAGCTGGTTGATGAGGCGGAGCAGCAACGGCAAATGTGGGAACACGTATAGAAACAGGCCATTCCAAGGGAATGAGAAAGTATTGCCATGCTCCTCGGCTGTGGGAACCTGCTGGCGAACCTCTGGCACTTGGAGTTCGTCGCCGTCGCAAACAGGCCGATCTGGGGTTTGCCCCATCGTTGGAAGAGTCGATCCACTTGATCCTGGCGCAGTTCCCACTCATGGCACAAGTGCAGCTCCCTGCTTAGTGAGTCGGCGATGGTGTTTTTTATTCCTGCCAGGTGGAAGGGAACCAGAAACATCCCCTGGGCGACGGCCCAGTGCCACAGATCCTGGGCCTCCTTGGATAGGGCTGGGGATCTGGTACCCCCCTGCTTCCGTATGTAGAACATTGTGGTGCTGTTGTCGGTGAAGATCCACACCACTTTGTCCTTGAGGGACGGGAGGAGCTACTTGAGCGCCCAGAACACTGCTCGGAGCTCCAAGATGTTGATGTGAAGAGACCTCTCCTCGGGGAGCCAAAGGCCTCTTGCGTGGAGATCTCCGGTGTGGGCCCCCCAAACCTCCAGAGAGGCGTCCGTAGTCACAATCTCCTGAAACGCGGGGGTTTGAAAGTCCGTGCCCGTCGTGAGGTGAGCCCGGGTGGCCCAACATAGGATTCCCCGACGGAACTCCTCGTCGAGGGGTTCCTGTCCTCGAAGCAGCCCCTCACCTGAAGCCAGCGGGCGTCGAGGAACTCCTGTAGCGGACACATCCAAAGTCTGCAAAGGGGAACAAGGTAGATGCATGAGGACATCATCCCGAGCAGGGACTTGATGGACCTCACCCTGGCCACGTCCGTGGCCAACAGGCGCCGCACCTTGCCCAGGATGGTCTTGGTCCTCTCCTCTGAAGGTGGAATTCCAGCGAGTGCCCGTTGGCCAGGGTGTCAAACACCCAACGATCGGTGGAGATGGACTCCCACACTCTGACTAACTTCGTCAGCCGGCCTCCCACCGGGGTGCTTCGGTGGGGGCCCGACAATACGGCCGGGTCAGTCTTGCTTGGAAGCGGCCTTGCCCTCCTTGGCGACGACGAATGCGGGAACCACCTTGCTTGCCACGACCTCTGTAGGCCTCCTGGGAAGAGGAGCGGGCCGCCTGGCGGTAAGTGGAGGAGCCACCGCTGGATCCTTTGGAGGCACCCTGTCTGGCTCCGGGGCTCCGAAAGGACCGTCGCTGCTGCTGCACCCCAAGGGCCCGGGCCGTCTCCGAGTCGGGTGTCTAGTCAAATGGTCGACAGACAAATGGTCGACACAATTTGGTCAACAGGACAAATGATCGAATATATATATATATATATATATATATATATATTAGGTTTTAGTTTAGGGGAAAAAAGGGGTTTTTAGCAAAAAAACAAAACAAAAAAAAAGGGGGTTAGTGGGGGACCCCCCCCCCCCCAAAAAAAAAAAACATGTGAAAAAACTAAAATAAAAATTTCGATCATTTGACCTGTCGACCTTTTGGTGTCGACCATTTGTCCTGTCGGCCATTTAGATTCGACCAGTTGACCTACAACCTCCGAGTCGGTCTTGATGGCCTGTAGAGACTCATCCACCGCCTTACCAAAGAGGTTGTTGCCGTCGAACGGCATGTCCAACACTCTGGTCTGGACATCCTGGCGAAAGTCTGTCGCCTTGAGCCATCCTCGTCGTCGGAGGCAAACTCTGTTGCCCAGTTGGCGAAATCCAGTATCGGCAATGTCCGTCGCCACCGTTATGGTGTGATCCGACGCCACCTCGCCCTCCTGCAGAATTTCTAGGGCCTCTGCCCTTTTATCATCAGGCAGGAAATCTAGCAGGGGAGCTATCTTGAACCAGAGCTCCCTGCCGTAGTGGGCCACGATAGCGAAGGCATTGGCCGCCTGATTCGTCGTCCCATAGAGTCCAACTTCTTGCCCACGCTGTCCGGCGGGGAAGTGGAAGTTGAGGCCGCCGCCCCCGCTGCCTTCTTCTTAGCCGCTGCCAAGACGACCGAGTCCGGCGTGGGCTTTGCCCTGAGGCACAAGGGGGCGGCATCAGGGACTCGGTACTTCTTCTCGTACCTGTCCCTGTTGGCGGGTGTCGTGGCAGGGTTCTTGAGGACAGCAAGCCCCTCGTCCCAGATGTCGTCGAGTAAAGCACCGCGAGCACCGTCTTCCTCTTAGCCTCTCGTCGTTGGTACAGAAACCCCTCCTTTTTCTGTGCTTCAGGGTGGGAGGGCGGGGGGGGTGACGACGGGATGTCCGCTGTGTCATTGCCGCCGTCATCGTCCGTCCCCGTATCTGTCGCCGTATCCTCTCCCGGCGAGGGAGATGAGGGGTCCACCGGTCTCGCAGGCACGAAGGGTGGAGCGGGGTGGACTCTCCTCTGCTTGTTCGGAGGGCTTCCCGACGGGCCTGGTTCTGGCTCCTCCGTCGGGGTGCGTGGCAATCTCGTCCTTATCTCGGTACATAATGATTGGATTGCCAACAAAATGGCCGCCGAGCTTTCCTGCGGCTCGGGCAATGGCCGCATGGCCGCTCCACTGGGCCCTGTTCGTCATCTTCGATCACGTCAGCAGGGACCGTCCCCTGGGATCGAACCTTCTCGAACCCCTTGTTGAGGCCTATGGACCTTTCGTTGAGGCCCTTCTCGGTCTCCACCAGTTCCTCCTCACAGGCTGATTCCGAGTCTGTAATGGCCACCGCCACCCCCCTCCGGGTGGATCAAAGCCCTCACCACCTTAGGTGCGTCCTGGGCCTTCGCCTTGGGGGGATGGGGGAGGAGGGTCAGCGTTGGCTCATGGTCGAACGTGCCGGGGAAGTAGCGCCCTGCTTGGCAACCGAAGAGCCCGACCTTTCGGCGCTCCCGGAACCCACAGATTTGCGGTGCTTGGCCTTCTGTTGGACCCCCGTCACAGGGGCGCCCTCAAAGGACTAAGAAGCCCGCTCAGACTTCTTCGCCTTCTCACTTGCTGTGCCCTTCTCCTGCCAGGCGGCGAGGCGGGAACGACGATCTTGTTTGATCCGTTCCGAAAGGTTCTTGCAGAACGCACAGTCCTTCTCCACGTGCGTCTTGTCCCCATGGAGGCAGTAGAGACATTGCAATTGCTCGTCCTCCTTGAAAACGTTACATAATCCGCATTCAGGGCAGTTCCTGAAGAGCTTGGATCCGGGCGTCGAGCTCCCCTTATCCTGGGCCATGTCCGTTGAGGTAGGCCGCAGATCTTCCGGAATCCTCCAAGAAGTGTAAACTCGACGAAAACTTCACCCTTGAGGGGCGTAGAAGAATTCTGAAACGGGTCCCCGTTATCGGAAGTAGAAACGGTGGAGCTTGAGGCGCGATTAAACCAAAAAAATCCTGAAAAAGTGCGAAAACGCAGCAAAAACTCGAGAGCTAAAGCACGAGGACTCCCAACACTTGAGCGTGCGGTAAAAATCTGAGGATGGCTGCCAGGGGCGGGGCTTTGGGAGAGGGCAGTCATTGGCTGGGGGCAGTATGACCAAGAGATCAGTGATTGGTTACTACTAAGAAAGACAGATCTGAAATGAAACTGATACTGATTTTTTCTTTACCGAGGATTCCCAGCCTGACGACGGGGAATATTCATGAGCATGTGAATCCATGCCAGACCCCATGCTGGAGAACTTCCCTGAGGAGGGCTCTGGACCCTATGATCACATGATCACTTGGGCGCGCCGCCCTTCGCGCCATGTCCTCTCACACTCAGGTATAACTGTTGCGTGGGGAGTCCTAAACCCCACTTAAGGTCTCTCAGGATCCCATTTTGGTCCCAGCTCGCCGCCTCTGGATGTTTGCGCGCAGTCGCTCATGTGTGTTTAATTCCGTCGGTTACCCAGGTGTCTCTTTGTTCTTTCTCTTTGGCCGAGACGAGTGTCTTCACTTAGTGTCCTGCTGTCTGGGGTGGTGCTTGGATTTTGTGTTTATATTATTCCACCCTCTCAGGGTTTTTCCTCTTTGTGCGGGTTTGTTGCCGCTGGATGGTTCTCCTTCCCTTTCTTGTAGATTCATTATTCGTTCATCTTCCTCACACGAGGTGACCCTCTGTTGCTTCCCTTCCCACGTGAAAAGTAGGCCGAAAGGAATCTGTCTCGCCACCAGCTCTTTTGTTATCGGTGCCATCTCCCTGTGCTTCTGGAGGGTCGATTGTGCTACATCTTGGAAAAGTTGTTTTGCAATGCCGTTCATCCTGATCTGCTCCAACGTTTGCGCTTTCCGTAGGATCTGTTCTTTTTGTGTGCATGACACCATTGCGACTAATACATCTCTGGGTTTGGGTCCCTGGTTCTCCCATGCGGCGTGGGCCCACTTTATGTACTCTGTCGATCTGGATCTCTGTTTCCTCTTCTTCCTCCAGTATGTCTCTGAAGACCTGTTGCACTGCCTGCCTGAGGTCCTTGTCTTCAACGCTCTCGGCCATGTTCTTAAGTCGAATGTTTGATCTACGGGATCTGTTTTTCAGGTCCTCGCATCTCTAGATCATGGGACAGCCTTGCCACTCTCTCCAGTGCTTCCGCTTAATGTTGCATTTCATCGTACAAGTTCTGTATTGTTTTCTCCAGAGTATCTTTTCTTTCCTGCAGGTTCCCCATGTCTACTCTCAACTCATGCACCGCCTGTTTCATCTCTCCTTTCATAGTTTCGAATTGGGTGTGCATGGAGGCCATAAATTGATCCTGGAATTCCTTGAACCATTCTTTCATATCCTCCTTAGTGGTCATCTCGGTGCCCTCTTCCTCTGTTTGGGCTATGTCTCCCTTCCCCTTTTGCGTTGTTGTCTTTGGGTTTGTCTGTGGGTCCGTCCCCCAGAGATGCACCAGGTTGCGGTCTTGGTTTGGTTTGTTGGTAGTGGTGAGTGGTTGTCTGCCCCTTGATCTGGACATGTGTGCATTCAATGACCAAGTGCAGGAATGGTTTATTTCGCTAGCCTGGCACTGCTTTTATGACTGTCTTATTGTTTGTTTCTGGGGAACCGTTTGCCCCGTCTTCTAAAGGAAGTCCTCTCGGGGGAGTATTAATCAATCCCCCCTTGTGTATCTCTATTTCTTGTGGGAGGTCCGAGGGGGGGCTTGGGGATGGTGTGTGCGCCCCTTGAATCCTTTCGCTTTTGTAGTCTTCAGGCCTCTGAAGTGTCTGCCTCTGGAATGTATTCGTCGTATACTGGGGGTGGAGGGGTGGGCAACGCTACCTTTCTCCCTTTTGAGTACTCTGTGGCTTCTGTTCTCCCGGTTGTGGGAGGGAGCTGATTTGTGATCCCTTTCTCCCTTGTGGGCCCCTCCCGTTCCTCCTCCTTACCATATTATCTTGGCGGTGCGAGTGTCTGGTTCCCAGCTGTTCCCGGGCTGCTTGTGCTCCCTCCATTCCTCTCTAGGTTTTGTTTCCTCCTGGATCGGCGATTATCTGTGTGCCTCGCTGTGGCCTTCTCCTCTCCGTCAGGCCGGCCTGTGGCCGGGTGGAGGGGCCGTTCTGCTCCTTCACCGGATCCTGCTTCTCTACCCTGGCGCCTCTGCTTCTCGGTAGGTTCCCTCTGATCTGAGTGCGCCTCGGCCTCTGGGATGCCGGTTCCTCCGCCCTTATTCTCCGTGAGGCCGTTGGCGACTTAGTGGTTTTGGGCCGGCGCCCTTTTATTTACTTTAATGACCCCGCTTGATGGCCCCGCTGCTTGGTCTCTGGGATTATATTGAGGCAAGCTTATATTGCGCTCCTCCAGGGGTTAGATGGAGGCTCGCCGTCCTCACTGTGATCTTCCTCCCCCTGCAGGTTGACGGGGCCAGGGCGCTGGTTCTCCCCCACGAGGCCTCTCTGCTCTCCTCGGACAATCGGGAGGGGGGGGGTACGCTTTCTCTGGCTCTGCCGTCACCCGCTGTTGTTCAGCCGGCCTTAATCCTGCTGGGGAGGTCCGAGTACAGCTTGGGCGGACCCTTCACGCCTCTTTCCCTTCGTCCAGGGTCTGCGTTTCTAGTCCTTCTGACTAGTGCATTCCCTCATCTGCACAGTCTCCCGGGATCCGACCTCTCTGGGGGGCCACGGTGGTGCTTTTTTAATCTATCTTCATTGTGCAGCTTGAGCTGGGGGACGGAGCTCCTCTCACTCGCGTCTGCCCAGCACTGCTGCCAATTTGGAATCTCACAAGAGGTATTTTTTAGCATCGGAACAATTAAATTTGAAATTTACAATTTCTCTTATTAATAATCATTCTTAGGGCTCCAGTCACCCATTGGGACCGGGGATTATCCATATTCGGGTTATTGTGAGTTATGTATTATTAAATGATGTGTGCATAAGACTCATACCAAAAATGGCAGTTGAATATGCTTGCGAACTGCTGTGAATCCAGATGGTAAAAAAGTGAAATATTGGGAAATTAGCCGTTATGGCTCAGCATTGGTGATAATGGTACCATACGTCACTCCCAGAGTGCGGGTAACATGCTAAACATGCTAGGACTCTCAAAAATTAGTGTACAAAAGAACTCACCAGATAAATCTTGGGATATTTCCTAGAGAAATTTAAATAAAGATGGATATTCTGAGGACTCTCAGGCGGAGAAAATATGTAGATATGCAAAAGCATTATAAGGACGGATGACAAATTAATTCTATGAAGGGACCTTACCCTGGCAAGATTTCTTTAATGCTCTTCTTGAAGGCAAAATGCTTTGTATATTGTTCTTAATGGAAGGTTCCATCCACTATTGGTAATGTGCATCAACAGTCATAAAGATGGACATAGAAAGTAGATGAAACTTAAGGGTACCGTACCTCCATTAAGAGGGCGTTAAAAAGACAAAATGAATCATGTGATACATTACAATAGTAATAGTTCCTGTATCTCAACTTATATGTGGTCAGGCTGCAGTTGTATGTATTGGAGAATTACTCTGCATAAATGCTGTTGTACAAAATAAAGTGTCCCAATACCTATGAATATTAAAAGGATGGGGTGGAGGGGTCACAAACATTGTGTGGTTAATTTTTGAAAAAAAGATTTTTGCCCCCTCGTTATAATTACCTGTAGCTGAATAGTGGGGATCTATCCCGCGTAAGATGTCCGTCAAGAAATGACAGCGCCATCTTGGAAGACAAGTTAAAGACCTTCCAGAGTGTCCGACGTCATATGCAAGTGTATGACATCACGTGCATGCGTATTTGTAGCATATGACTTCACACGCATGCGTCTTACAAAATATGACGTCAACAATAACAAGCGTTTCCTTGATGCGATGAACCCTTAGTACATGAGCAAAGTTTGTGAAGATAAGGTCCTGTTTTAATGATAAAGACGTGCATGCCGTGTACATGGTTGGTGACGTAGGAAACAGCAATCTGGTATCCTTATATACAAGTAATAGGAATAATACAGATATTGTTTCAACAATGACAACCTCTATCATGTGGATAGATTGATCCTTCAGCACGTAACAAGTGATGGTGCACAATTGGTCACAATTGTTTCAATAGGGCCAACAGGCATGTTTGAGTAATTAGTCAATGCAAGCCAGATTGCTGGAAAACCATGGAGTAGTAAAAATGAGTATATTGACATAGTCCTATCTGTTAATGTCAATCTGATATTCAAAAATTCCTTATTTCAGAAACGAGTTAGACCCTGGGGCAGCATATATGTGTAGTATTCATTAGTGCAGTGATCATAGAGTAAAGAATCTGATAGATCCGATATAAAGGTGGGGAAAACAAAGTCGAAATGCTGGCATCTAATCCATGAGTCTCATGAAGGCAATACCTAAATGCGAAAATTACAGAGGGGTATACATCCAAAATTATAAGAAAACATTCATCTCATGATCCGTGTTCAATCCATGTTGTACACATCGTAGATTGCAGATGGTTTTAGCCTCCATTTGTCTGAGTTCGAGTTTCAAGTCACCTCCTCTCTTGACCAGGGAGGCCTTTTTTAAGCCAATGAATCTAATGTCATCCGCATTGTCCATCTGATGACATTCTTCCCAGTGGGTGGCCAATGGTAACAGATGGTCTTGTTTTCTGAGACTAGTAAGATGTTTTCGAATTTGAATGTGGAATTCAATACTGTTTAAGTATCAGAGAAAGAGGACTAGAGAGTGAAGAAGCCAGGGGCTGGAGCACCGCACATAACCCTGGTCATCCAACTAAAATGTTTTTACTTTATTGATACAAAAACTAGGACTTGGTGGCCACAATTTACCTTTGTGAGAAGTAATACAAGGTCATGGTGGGAGATGCTGCTCGTCATCCATATAGGTGTTTTACCATACTCTGTAACTGCAGGACTAAAATAATCCCCACATCAAGGATTATATCATCTTATTACAGATGGGTTTCTCAAGGACGCTTGCAAAGGCTGAAAAAACGCATGTATTCGGTCACCTTTGAGCAAGTCGTTTAATATAGGGCTCAAGGGACAGGTTCTACACAACACACCTTTCCTGCTCATCCTACACTGGCGGGCCCCATTGGTGAAAAGGTAGCTAAGCAGATATTCCAGTGTCCTCAGATTCCACCTTAATGAATTATGTTTTTGGAGGTCCGAGCAGAGTGCTAGCAAACGTCACAGACTGGTATCTGGAAGGCACCCTGCTCATCAACTTAAGTCTGCATTTCTGACTATTATGAGGCTGTGCAGAGCTACAGAAGATAAGGGCCCTAGGATTAATGCAATCTTTCTGCGACTACAGGTACAAGTGAACCGTGTTCATGGACGACATGAATCACATAACACTAGCTAATCTGGTCAACCATACAGCTTCTATACAGAGAACCATATGCTTTCTTTCGACAGGTGCAAAACAGCAGTGGGGCCCTCGTCATGCGTTTGTGTTCTGGAACTTAGCTCCCTAAATTTCGGAGTCACTAAAAAATGTTGCTGGCTCTCTCAATGTTTTTGCCACCCCACGCCGCCACTGTAAACTTGTTTCCTTATGAGCCTATATGTCTAACAGGGCTTGGGAAAGCAGGGGAGTGTAAGCACCCCATTTTGCCCGCTCCTTGAATAATTTGTGTTGTTAAATAGGCTGGTGGCAACTGTGATTTAGTTTTGGCTACAGGGTTGTTGTCCACTTAATTATTTCCTCCTATGAATACCACCCCCCTCCCCACTCCTCATCTTACTTCCTCCACCCAAAGCTCAATGTTACCAGAGCTATGGTTCTCTCTAGGCTTGACTACTGCAATAGCCTTCTCTTCACTCTACCTTCTTCCTCCCTACCACCCCTCTAGCTAATCCAGAATAGGGCAGCAAGATTTATCCTTGACCGCATCTCTCCTGCCCTAAAAACTCTTCACTTTCTCCCAGTTGCTGCAAGGATCAAGTTCAAATCCCTCTGCATCCTCCACCTACGCTATCTGCAACTTGCTCTTACTAAATACTCTTCCTCTAGACCTCTACCAACTCTGTGTGTCAAGTGTTTTGCTAAACAGAGGGCCGGTGGCTGATCTTTCCTCAGCCGGCTCCCTGACAGCCTCCTGCCCTCCCTCTACCTCTTGAGCAGGATCGCCTCAAAATTCCAGAAGCTGCTCAAGACTTTCCTTTTCACCTCCTCCTTCCCTTCTCTGCTAATTCCACAGCTGCTGAGATTGGTGACCAGGGCTCATGTGTGTCCTTCGCGTCCCTCCTCCTATGTCTGCACTAGCACGCTCTGAATGCTCACTAGGCCTAGTAGGTTTGTCTTTATCCTCCAGTGTATGAATTGTTTTCTATCCCATGTTGCCTCCCTGTTGCCCCGTGGCCGCTTTGAAACACAATTCACTTGTTGTATAAGCGCCTAACAAATGCACAATAAGGTTTACCTTACCTATAAATAATGTTCTCCAGCATGGGTCTGGCATGGATTCACATGCTCATTCCCCGTTGTCAGGCTGCGGAACCTCGGTAAAAGAAAAAACAGCTTCACATTCCCCTGGGCCATACTGCCCCCATCCAATGACAGTCCTCTCTCTAAGCCCCTCCTCTGGCAGCCACCTTCAGATTTGGTAAGCACGTATATTGGCAGTATAACCAAGAAGAGCCGCAGAGGGGCCGGAGGGAGGGTTCACATAAGACTCCATGCCAGACCCATGCTGGAGCACAATACTTACAGGTAAGTAACTTAAACCTTCTCCAGCATGGGGTCTGGCATGGATTCACATGCTCATGAATAACAAATACATAGCAGTACAACATTACACAACCACGGGTGGTGGCAAGGCTCAACAGAAGCAGTTAAATCTTACCTCCAGAAACAGGCTCACCTCAAGCAAACAGGTTGCGTAGCACTGCTTGGCAGACTCTGGATTCCTCTCTGGAATCCCTGGCAAGCAATAGAACTTCATGAAGGTGTGCGTGGACCTCCACGTAGCAGCCCTGCAGATGTTCAGCAGGGGCACACCAGACAGGAACGCCGTTGTCACAGCGATCGCTCTGGTGGAGTGGGCTCATGGACAGTCGGGCAGCAGTCGGTTCGCCAACCGATGACAGTGCGTGATGCAGCCGGAAAGCCATCTTGAAATGCAAGCCTTGGACAAGGCCTTCCCATGGTTCACAGGACCAAAGTTCACAAACAGTAGTGAAGTCTTCCAAAAATTATTTGTGCGTGTCACGTAGAACTTCAGGGCATGAGCAATGCCCAGCAAGTGCAAGGCCCAATTTCGCCTACGACTAAGGATTTGGGGAAAAAAAATTAACACCAAAGGCTCGTTGAGGTGGAATTCCGACAGAATCTTTGGCATGAAAGAGGGGTGCATACGCAGCACCACCCTCGAATCTTGGAAAAGTCAGGTACGATTGCTTGCAGGATAGGGCCTGGATCGAACCTACTCTTCTGGCAGAGGTGTTGGCCAAATGGAAAACCGCTTTCCACGAAAGAATCCCGAGTGGGGTCTGATGCATAGGCTCAAAGGGGGCCCCCCCATCGGTCTCGTCAGAACCACAGTGAGTTCCCACGCTGGAGAAGGAGCCTTCATTGGCGGGAAACATCTGAAAAGTCCTTTGAGAAACTCCTTGACGAGTCAGTGGGACCAAAGTGAAGAACTTCATGGTGACCTGGTGTAGCGGGATAACCGCCAAATGTACCTTGATGGAGGCGTGCGCCAGTCCGGCCTTGGCGAAGGATAGCAAGTACGGAAGGATCTGTGGGGCCGTGACCCTCAAAAGGGGTAATCTTCTGTGACCGGCACCACGTAGCGAAATGCTTCCACTAGAGACTGTTGCATTTCAAGGTCGAGGACCTCCCTGCAGTCCGCAGGCAACTCGTATCCTACAATCTCTATGTGGCTGCAGGAGCCAAGCCCTCAAGTTCAGCGGTCCTGGGTCGTGATGAAGGATTGCGCGTCTTTCCCTGGTGAGAAGATCCAGAACCATTGGCAGTTTGACCGGAGGCGCCGCCGACAGGATGAGAAGGTCCGGATACCAAATCTACCGCTGTCATACCGAGGCAATGAGTATCATCTTGCATGGACACTGTCCGAGTGTGTTGATGACGCGTAGCCGGACAGGGAACAGAGGAAATGTGTACAGAAACAGGCCTTCCCACAGGAAGGAGAATGTGTTCCCTACGCCCCTCGACTGGTGGAATCTGCTGGCAAACTTCTGGCACTTGGAGTTCGCTGTTGTCGTGAACAAATCTAGCTGGGGGCTGCCCCATTTGATGAATTGGCGGTCCACATGATCCTGGTGACGCTCCCTTGCCTTTCAGAGACGGAAGGAACAACTTGAGGGCCCAGAACACTGCCCGTAGCTCCAGGATGTTGATATGAAGATCCTTCTCCTCCGGCAACCACAGGCCTCGGACGTGCAGACAACGTCTGGTATACGCTCCCCATCCTTCCAGGGAGGAGCCTCTGGTGACTGTCTCCTGTTATGGGGGGGGTGTGAGGGGTTCTGAAAACCCATGCCTTGGGCGATGTTTTAGCAGATGCCCCACCCTCTTATCCCCCAACGGAACTCGTCGTCGAGAGATCTTGTCCGTGAAGCTTCAGGACACCTGTATCCAGGAATTTCTGAAGGGGTCGCATATGCAAGCTGCAGAGCCAGATGAGATAGATGCAGGACAACATCATGCCCAGTAACGACTTGAAGACCTGCACCGTGGCGGTCTTCGGCGATGACAATCATTGCACCTTTCCTCGAATGGCTGCTACCCTCTCCGGGGGCAAAGCCAGGCAAAACACTATCAAGTCTGGAACCTAGGAACAGTGCGTTCTGTGATGGCGTTAAGCAGAACTTTGGATAGTTGATGGAGGATCCCAGATCTGCCAGTAGCTGGATAGTAGTCTGCATGTCCATTGGCCAGCTCCCGCGAGTGGGTGCGACTCAGCCAATCATCCTGGTACGGGTATACGTGTATGCCTTGTAGATGCAGATGGGCCGCCACTGGTGCCCGGCATTTCGTGAACACTTTAGGAGCCAACCTCAAACCCAAACGTAGAACTTTGAACTGGTAGTGCTGGCCCTGTACCATGAAGCATAGAAACCTTTGATGCTTCTTGTGAATGGCGACGTGGCGGTAGGCCCCCTCCAGTTCCAACGACGTCAAGAAGTCTGGTTTTTCCAGTTGGCCGAGCAAGTGTTGCAATGGGACCATCCTGAACTGGGACTTTAGGTATTTGTTCAGATGCCGTAGGTCTACGATTGGCCTCCAGCCCGTCTTCTTTCTGAACAGAAATAACTGGAATAGACTTCGAAGCCCAAGAGCCGTTGGGGAAATAGCTCTATTGCCCCTTTTTGCAGCATGGCTCCTACCTCTTTCATGAGCTGAAGGATGTGCTGCTCCCGACGGGTAATGGGAGGGATCCGCGGACAGCTGCGTTGAAACTCCAGGGTGTGTCCTTGGGCGTGAGCGTCCAGCACCTATCTGTCGGCAGTGATCTTTTTCCACTCGCTGACAAACGTGGTCAGCCAACCTCCCACTGGGGTGCATGAGTGGGGGCCCAACGTCCTGGTCGGTTCAAGCATGCTTCGGCACCGGCGTCCTGCGTGCAACGCAGTCCTCCGCTACCATAGGCCTGGGAGCGGCCTCTATAGGCTTCCTGAGTTGTGGATCTGGAAGGGTGACGGTACGATGTGGAGAAACCTTTTGAAGACCTGTTAGACTTTCCCCTGGAGGAGCGGGAAAATAAAAGAGCAGTGCTGCCAAAGAGTGCCCAGGGAACGAGCCATCTCTGTATCTTCTTTAATGGCTTGGAGGGACTTGACGATTTTCCCAAATAGATTCTCTCTGTCGAAAGGCATGTCCAGCAGCTTCGCTTGGACCTCCTGATGGAAATTCGTGGCCTTCATCCATTAGTGACGAAGGCAGACACCATTCCCCATTTGCCAGACACCCTGTGTCGGTGACGTCCAATGCCACTGTGATGGCGTGATCAGATGCTACCTCCCCTTCCTGGATGAGAGGTATTACCTCCATCTTCTTATTGTCAGGGGAGGAACTCCAGAATAGGCCCCAGCTTGTACCACAACTCCCTGTCGTACATGGCCAAAATCGCCAATGCATTGGCCACCTTCATAGTGGATGCTGGAGTGTAAATCACCTTTCTCATGGCCTCCATCCTCTTCCCCTCGTTGTCCGTAGGGACCTAAGACGACAAGGAAGGGTTGGCCGACCGCTTCTTCGCGGCCGCCGATACCACCGAATCCGGCGATGGCTGTGACCTCAGGCACCTGGGTGCAAAGCCCAGCACCCGATATTGCTTCTCCAGCCTATCTCGTTTGGCTAAAGCCGTGCAAATGTCCTTCATGAGGGCCAGGCCCTTCTCCCAAACGTCGTCCAGAAGGGGCACTGCCATGATAGTCTTCCTCTAGCCTTGCACTTCTAGTACAAGAAGCCCTCCTCCTTGGTTTCCTCAGGCATTAGCTGGAGTAGCTCAGAGGCTCTGGAGATCATGGAGTGGAACGATCCCACCTCATCCGGTGGGGATACCCTATGCAGAGCATTCAAATGCAGAGATTCGCCATCCGCTGTGACGACATCCTCATCGTGCCCGTATCCGCCCCCATACCTGTGGCTGGTTCTGCTGGGGGAGAAGGGACCCGATGTGGTGGCAGAGGTTGAAATGGGGGTGTCGGATGACACTTCCTCTTCTTTGCTGGAGGCTGATCAGGGACATGGGGGACCACAGGTGCCAGAGCCGGAGGCATCCTCATCTGGATCTCGGACACCAAGGTGTGTGTAGGGTCAACAGAATATCCAAGGAAATATCCCTCGGGAGACGTGGCAGAACAGGAAAACTAGGCCCTGCGCCGTCGTCACTGGCGTCCTCCTCTTCAAAGTCCTTGTGGACCATGTGTAAGGACTCCTGGTCATCGTCATTCGTGGACAAGACCTCCATGGGTTGGGCCACGGTCTGGGAGGGCTGTTTCACGGTTTCCTCGCTTGCCCCCCTTTTTGCCCCCCTGAGGGTCTTGAACCGGGGCCCGAGCCGGTTTCCCCCCTTCTGGCGTGCCAGCAGGCTTTGCAAAAATTACTGCAGCAGTATCGCGCCTTGGGGGCAGGGACACGTTCTGAGTTGCGGAGGCTACCTTCGCAGGACCAGCGCCCTTAGCTGTCGTAGCAGTAGTAGTCATCGACTCCGTCGCCAACAAGGTCTTAGCCTGTGCTGGTTGAGCCTGTTTGGGCCGTTAGACCTTCTCCTCCGCCCGCGGCTTCTCAGATTTTTCACGTAGTTTAGTCGGGGTAGATGACTTCCTCTTCGTAAAGGAGCTCGATTGTCGGCTGGCAATGGAGGTGAAAGCTGATGTCGATTGCACCCTATCCACCTTGGGACCCGCATCCACGGCAAACCCGGTGGCCTCGGACTTTCAGCTCATCCGTGCCGGCCCAAGATTGGCCAGATCTTGGGCCGCCACGGATGAGCCGCCCTCAAAGGACTTAGAAGACCCTCCGCGGACCGGCCGGCCCTGGGTGAGGCATGACCCTGCTTGGAGCATGGGTCAGAGGCCTCGGCGTTAATCCACGCCGCCAGTCTACTGTGCCTGTTCGTCGTCTTCTTGGAGAACCTGAGGCATATCTCACAATCCACCTGCTTGTGGTCTGGGTGCGGCCAGTAGAGGCATCGCAGGTGCTTGTCTTCGACAAACACATTTCATGGCCCACATTTAGTGCCTGAAGAGGGTCTTTCCCTCCGTCATGGTCTAAGGGTGCGAAGTAGGCTGGATGGCCTTCTAGAATCTTCAACGATCTTTGCCCTTGAGGGGCACTGAACTTCACCGACAACGGGTCCCCGCTGTCGGCAGCAGAAGCAAAGAGCACACAGGCTTCTTTGAAACAAAAATAGAATTTTTTCCGTCAAAAACACGAGAAAACGTACAAATAGCTCTGAGAGCACACTCAAGGACTCCCAAACACTGAAGCGTGCAGTAAAAATAAAAAGATGTGCCAGAGGAGGGGCAAAGGTAGAGGACTGTCATTGGATGGGGGCAGTATGACCCAGAGGACAGCGATAGGTAGAGGAGAAGGAACAAGTTACTTACCTGTAACTGTTGTTCTCCAGCATGGGTCTGGCATGGATTCACATGCTCATGAATATTCCCCGTCGTCAGGCTGGGAATCCTCGGTAAAGAAAAAACCAGTATCAGTTTCGTTTCTGATCTGTCTTTCGTAGTAATAACCAATCACTGGTCTCTGCGTCATACTGACCATAGCCAATGACTGCCCTCTACCTAAGCACCGCCTCTGGCAGCCATCTTCAGATTTGGAAGCACGTGAAGTGGCAGTATGACCAAGTGAAGAGCCGCAGAGGGGTAGGCGGGAGGGTTCGCATGTGAATCCATGCCAGACCCATGCTGGAGAACAACAGTTACAGGTAAGTAACTTGTTCCTTCTCCAGCATGGGGTCTGGCATGGATTCACATGCTCATGAATAAAGAATACATAGCAGTACACACATGCACAACCACGGGAGGTGGCAAAGGCTCAACATTAAGCATTGCATCAAACTCAACATTAAGCATCTTACCTCCTCACCAGGCTCACCTCAGGCGAACAGGTTGCGCAGCACTGCTTGGCCGACCCTGGACTCCTCCCTGGAATCCCGATCGACGCAGTAGAACTTCGTGAAGGTGTGCGTCGACCTCCACGTAGCAGCCCTGCATATGTCCAGCAGGGGCACACCAGAAAGGAACGCCGTGGTAGCTGCGATCGCTCTGGTGGAATGGGCTCTCGGACGGCCGGGCAGCGGTCGGTTTGCCAACCGATGACAGTACATGATACAGCCGGAGAGCCATCTGGAAATGGAAGCCTTCGAGAGAGCCTTCCCCTGATTGACAGGTCCAAAGTTCACAAAGAGTTGTGACGTCTTCCGAAAACACTTCGTGCGGTCCACGTAGAACTTCAGCGCTCTAGCCACATCCAGCGAGTGCAAAGTCCTCTCAGCCGGCGACGAAGGCGACGGGAAGAATACAGGCAACACCAAGGGTTCGTAGAGATGGAAGTCCGACGGTACCTTGGGCATGAAGGAGGGGTGCGTCCTGAGCACTACCCTCGTAACGTGAAAAGTCAAGTACGGGGCCTTGCAGGAAAGGGCCTGGATCTCTCCCACCCGTCGTGCGGAGGTGATGGCCACAAGAAACGCTGTCTTCCATGACAGAAACTTCAACGGGGCCGAGTGCAGAGGCTCGAACGGAGGTCCCATGAGCTTGGTCAGCACCACGTTGAGCTCCCACGCCGGGGCCGCAGCCTTCACCGGCGGGAACGATCTGAACAGTCCCTTCATGAACTCTTTCACCAGACGATGAGACCACAAGGACGTCCGTCCCGTGGTTCTGGTGTATCGGGAGATCGCAGCAAGATGAATCTTGATGGACGCGTGTGCCAGTCCAGCTTTGGCCAGCGTCAGCAGGTACGGCAGAACTTGGGGAGCCGTAATCCGTAGAGGGTTAATCTTCTGTGCGTGGCACCAGACAGAGAACCTCTTCCATTTGTGTCCGTAGCATTTAAGAGTCGAGGACGCCCTGGCCTTTGCAAGAACCTCTCTGCAGTCGGCCGGTATGTCGTATCCTCCAAACTCTAGCGCTGCAGGAGCCAGGCCTGCAAGTTCAGCGAATTCGGGTCGTGGTGGAGGATGGCGCCTCCTTCCCTGGAGAGCAGATCCGCGTCCACCGGCAGCTTGATTGGCGGGGACGCTGACAAGTCCAGAAGGTCCGGGAACCATATCTGCCTCGGCCACGCAGGTGCGACGAGGATCATCCTGCACCGTGACCTCTTGAGCTGGTTGACGAGCCGGATTAGCAGTGGCAAAGGAGGGAACGCGTAGAGGAACAGGCCCTCCCAGGGGAACGAGAAAGCATCGCCCATGCTCCTCGCCTGGGGAAACCTGCTGGCGAACCTCCGGCACTTGGAGTTCGTCGCCGTCGCGAACAGGTCGATCTGGGGTGTGCCCCACCGTCGGAAGAGGCGATCCACTAGATCCTGCCGTAGTTCCCACTCATGGCACGAGCGCAGCTCCCTGCTGAGTGAGTCGGCGATGGTGTTTTTTATCCCTGCCAGATGAAACGGCACCAGAAACATCCCTTGGGCGACTGCCCAATGCCACAGGTCCTGCGCCTCCTTGGACAGTGCTGGGGACCTGGTTCCGCCCTGTTTTCTGATGTAAAACATGGTGGTGGTGTTGTCGGTGAAGATCCTCACCACCTTGCCCTTGAGGGACGGAAGGAAGGACCTGAGGGCCCAAAACACTGCACGGAGCTCCAGGACGTTGATATGTAAGGATTTCTCTGTCGGGAGCCAAAGGCCCCTTGCGTGCAGATTTTCGGTGTGCGCTCCCCACCCTTCCAGGGAGGCATCCGTGGTCACTGTCTCCTGGTGGGCTGGGGTCTGGAAGTCCATGCCCGCCGTCAGATGCGCGCGGGTGCCCCACCACCGGATCGCTCGTCGGAAACTCTCGTTGAGTGTGATCCTTTCCTCGAAGCTGCCCGTCGTTTGGATCCAGCGCGCGTCCAGGAACTCCTGCAACGGGCGCATCCGGAGCCTGCACATGGGAATGAGGTAGATGCAGGAAGACATCATTCCGAGGAGGGACTTGATGGACCTCACCTTGGCCGCGTCGGCCACCAACATCCGCTGCACCTTGCCCAGGATGGTCCTGGTCCTCTCCTCCGACGGGGAGGCCAGAAGGGACACTGTGTTGAGCCTCGCTCCCAGAAACAGAGCGTCTTGCGCGGGTACCAGGTGGGATTTGGCGTAGTTCACGGAGAATCCCAGGTCCGTGAGAAGTTGGACGGTCCTTGCCGTGTGAACCACGGCGAGTTCCCTCGTCTTGGCTCGGATGAGCCAGTCGTCCAGGTAGGGGTAGACGTGTATCCCCTCGCGGTGCAGCTGCGCCGCCACCGGTGCGAGGCACTTGGTGAACACCCTGGGTGCCGACCGTAGACCGAAGGGGAGGGCTTTGAACTGGTAATGACGCCCTTGGACCACAAACCTGAGGAATTTTCGGTGCCCCTTTAGGATGGGAATATGGAAGTAGGCATCCTCCAAATCCAACGACGACAGGAAGTCTCCTTCCTCCAGCTGGCCCAGGACGTGCTGGAGGGTGACCATCCGGAACTTTTGCGCCTTGATGAACTTGTTCAGACGTTGCAGGTCCAGGATGGGGCGCCATCCCCCGTCTTCTTCACGAGGAAGTATCTCGAGTACACTCCGGAGCCCCGAAGCTTCTTTGGGACGAGTTCGATGGCGCCCTTCCTGAGCATCGCCTTTACCTCCAGGAGAAGTTGAGGGACGTGAAGTTCTTTCCTGGCCACGGGGGGGACGCGCGGACACCTTCTTTGAAACTCGAGCGCGTGGCCCCGGGCCAAGGCGTCCAGCACCCAACGGTCGGTGGAGATGGACTCCCACACGCCGACGAAGCTCGCCAGCCGGCCTCCCACCGGGGTGCTTCGGTGGGGGCCCGACCCCACGGCCGGTTCAATCCTGCTTGGCCGAGGCCTTTCCGCCTTGACCTCCTTGGCGACGACGGCGGGGTCCGCCAGACTTGCCTCGTCCTCTGTAGGCCTCCTGAGACGACGAGCGGGCCGCTTGACGGTAGGTGGAGAAACAGCTGCCGGAACCTTTGGAGGCGCCCTTGCCTCTGCTGCTCCGAAAGGGCGTCCGTCGTTGTTGCAGAACTCCCAGGGCCCGGGCCGTCTCAGTGTCCGCTTTAATGGCCTGAAGGGAATCGTCCACTGTTTTGCCAAACAGGTTGTTCCCATCGAAGGGCATGTCCAGGACTCTGGTCTGAACGTCTTGACGGAAGTCCGTAGCCTTGAGCCATCCACGCCGCCTAAGGCAAACGCCGTTGCCCAACTGGCGGAACCCAGTGTCGGCGATGTCCGTCGCAACGGTAATGGCGTGGTCCGAAGCCACCTCACCTTCCTGCAGGATCTCCAGGGCCTCTGTCCTCTTGTCGTCCGGCAGGAAGTCCAGCAGGGGAGCCAGTTTGTACCAGAGCTCCCTGTCGTAGCGGGCCACGATAGCCAAGGCGTTGGCCGCTTTAATCGTCGTCGCTGCCGACGAGATGACTCTGCGTCCCATAGCGTCCAATTTCTTTCCCTCACCATCCGATGGGGAAGTCGATGTGGAGGCCGCACCCCCCCCGCTTTCTTCCTGGCCGCCGCGGAGACGACGGAGTCCGGGGTAGGCTGCGCCCGGAGGCACAGGGGGGCCGTGTCCGGGACCCGGTACTTCTTCTCGTACCGGTCTCTTCTAGCTGGCGTCGTGGAAGGATTCTTGAGGAGGGTGAGGCCCTCATCCCAAATGTCGTCCAATAGAGGCACTGAGAGGACCGTCTTCCTCTTGGCCTCGCGCCGCTGATAAAGGAAACCTTCCTTCTTCTTCTCCTCAGGGCATAGTTGAAAAAGCTCGGATGCCCTGGAGATCATGGAGTGGAACGATCCAATCTCGTCGGGCGGAGAAGCCCTGGTGGGAGGCGACGACGGTACATCCTCGTCGTCCGTACCCGTCGCTGCCGTGTCAGTCCCCGTATCATCCCCTCGGGTGGACGGGGAGGAGGGCTGGAAGGGGCGCGACGGCTGAAAAGGAGGCGGAGGGTGGATCCTTCTTTTCTTGGTAGGGGGAACACCAGAAGGTCCCGGTTCTGGGTCCCCCGGCGGGAGAGGTTCCTCCGTCGGCAACGGTAGTCTCGTCCTTATCTCTGAGCATAAGGACTGTATAGCCAACAAAATGGCCGCCGAGTTGTCTCGCGGCGCTGGCAGAGGGGAATCCGACGGGCGATCAGGGGCCCCATCCCGACGGGTCGGTCTTCTTCCACGCCGAGGCCGTGGCTTAAGACTTCGACCAGCTCCTCCTCCGAGGTTGAGGCCGAATCTACGACGACGCCCTGCCCCCCCTTTTTCTTCCCCACGGGGGATTTCACGGGGGTCCTATCGATGGGCACAAAAGATGACTCCCTCCGAGGTGGCAGGGAGACTCTGAGCCCCGAGGTCGCCACCACTGGTGTAGCCTGCACAGGCTGAGCCAGGGCCGCCGCGACAGTTTCGATAGAGGGCTTGGCCGGATGGATTAAGGCCTTCACCACCTTAGGTGCGCTCACCGCCTTATCCTTGAGGGGGGGGGGGGGAACACCGCCTCGCTCCCCCTCCGATGGGGCCTTCGAGCTCGACCGGGGCCTCTCCAGGAGCTTCGCCGGGTGCTCGGCCTTCCTCTTAACCGACCCAGAGCGTTGGCTCGTGGTTGATGGTGCCGGGGAGGTTGCGCCCTGCCTGGCGCCCGTAGAGCCCGACCGTTCGGCGCTCCCGGTGCCAGCGGACTCGCGGTGCTTGGCCTTATGTTGGACCCCCGTCGTCGGGGCGTCCTCAAAGGTCTTAGAAGACCGCTCAGATTTCTTCTTCTCGCCGGACGGGCTCTTCCCTTCTAGCCAGTTGGCGAGACGTTGATGGCGGTCCTTCATGGTCCACTCCGACATGTTGCCGCAAAACGCACAGTCCTTCTCCACGTGCGTCTTGTCCTCATGTAGGCAGTAGAGACAAAAGGAGTGTTCGTCCTCCTTGAAGACGTTCTGCAGCTGGCATCCAGGGCAGACCCTGAACAGCTTTCCGGGCGTCGAGCTTCCCTTCTCCTGGGCCATGACCGGGCCTGAGAAACTTCTGGAGTCCTCCAAAAGCGTAGCTCGACGAATCTTCACCCTTGAGGGGCGCAGACGAATCCGACACGGGTCCCCGTTGATCGGATAGAGAGTCGGTGGAGCTTGAGGCTCTTTTGACCGAAAAAACGAAGTTTTTGAGAAAAAACGTGAAAAAATAGCACTAACGCTCGAGAGCAATAGCACGAGGATCCCAACACATGAACGTGCGGTAAAAATCTGAAGATGGCTGCCAGAGGCGGTGCTTAGGTAGAGGGCAGTCATTGGCTGTGGTCAGTATGACGCAGAGACCAGTGATTGGTTATTACTACGAAAGACAGATCAGAAACAAAACTGATACTGGTTTTTTCTTTACCGAGGATTCCCAGCCTGACGACGGGGAATATTCATGAGCATGTGAATCCATGCCAGACCCCATGCTGGAGAAGAACAAGTTACTTCTTAACTTGTAACGTTCTTTCGACGGGATGTTCCTCCGACGTATTCCTCATCTTAGATATCTCCTTCCAGCTCTGCTGGCCTCGGAAAATTTTTTCTTTAGAGGGCGCTGCGCGTCGACGTCCTTCGAGTCGATGTCCCTCGACAGCCGCCGTATCGACGTCATCCTGCCTATAAAGGCCGCGCGCAGCGTCCGTTGCTCAGTTCCGTTTTGTAGCCCACAGTATTACTGTCTGGACTAGACTAATCACCCTGAAGGAGCGTAAGCTGCAACAACAAGGGAAGTAGAACTGCAGGGATGGATGGGAGGGTCGATGAGGAATACGTCGGAGGAACATCCCGTCGAAAGAACGTTACAAGGTAAGAAGTAACTTGTTCTTCGAAGGGATTGTGTCCTCCGACGTATTCCTCATCTTAGATAGGCTCCCATAGCAGTATTCTATATTCGGAGGAGGGAGTACTGACTTCACGCTGTCTTCTATTGATGAATAGAATGCAGTACAGCCCTTCCAAACCTAGTCTCTTGACTGGAGGAGGAATCCAGATTGTAAAAACGTGTAAAGGTATGGACAGACGACCATGTAGCGGCCGCACATATGTCTTTAACCGGCACGCCTTTTTTGAGGGCCGATGAAGCTGCAATACCTCTGGTCGAATGAGCCCTAAGGTTTTGAGGGGGCTCTTTCCCTGCCAGTTTATAACATTCCAGAATGGCTAGAATGATCCATCTGGAAATGGTCTGTTTAGTTATTGGTAACCCCAGCTTGTGACCTGTGTAACCTACAAACAGCTGGTTTGCCCGTCTTATCCTGGCTAGTCTACTAATGTAAAAACTTAAAGCCCTCCTAGGGTCTAGTCTGTGTAACCTCTCTTCCTCTTTCCCCGGGTGAGGAGGAGGATAGAAAGATGGTAGGGTAATCTTCTGAGTGATATGGAATTCAGAAACCACCTTTGGGAGGAAATTAGGCTTCACTTGCAGGACAACTTTGTCTTTGTGAAAGATTGTATGAGGGGGTTTACAAGAAAGAGCTTGTAATTCGCTCACCCTTCTAGCAGATGTAAGTGCTATTAATAAAACAGTTTTAAGGGTAAGGAATCTTAACGAACAAGAATAGAGAGGTTCGAAAGGTGTACCCATCAGGAAAGTTAGTACTAAGTTTAAATCCCATAGGGGAACTTGGAATGGTCTTGGGGGATAAACATTGGTTAACCCATTTAGAAACTGTATTACCAAGGGTAATTTGAAATAGGATGGTTCTTCCGCAGTACGCTTAAAGATGGATAGCGCTGCGAGATAGCCCTTAATGGTGCCAACTTGAAGGCCTGAATTTGCCAAATATAGTAGGAAGGACAAAACCATTGGTGTACCACATGAAAATGGGTCGATATTCTGTTCTCTACACCAGCTGCAAAATCTGTTTCATCGGCAGCGGTATAAAGACTTTGTTGCTGGCCTCCTTGCCGAAAGCAACACCTCCATAACATCATCAGGGAGGTCCCAATCCTTGTACCTCAGCCGTTCAGAAGCCAAGCATGAAGGTTGAGGGTTTTGATGTCTGGATGGAGAACCTGACCTCCCTTCTGTGAGAGTAGGTCCTCTCTGAGTGGAAGTCGAATTGGAGGGCAGATGGACAAGTCTAGAAGGTCCGGGTACCACGTTCTCCTGGCCCAATCCGGGGCAATTAGGATCATGGTTTGCCGGAATCTTCTCAACCTCCTGATCATTTGAGGAATGACAGGGAACGGTGGGAACGCGTACAGAAGCGGAAACTCTCAGTCCACTATGAACGCGTCTCCCAGAGCTCCTCTCGGAGGAAATTCCCTTGACCAGAACAGGTCGCATTTCCTGTTTAGGCTGGTGGCGAACAGATCTACCTGAGGGGTTCCCCAAAGGGCGAAGATCTCTTGAAGGACTTCCTGAGCTAGCTCCCACTCGTGGGAGACTGTGTTCTGCCTGCTCAGAGCGTCCGCTGTCAAGTTCTTCTCTCCGGCTAGGTGAACTGCCGATAGAGAGATTCCTTCTTGGATTGCCCAAAACCAGAGCTGCATCGCCTCTCTGCACAGGGGTAGTGATCCTACGCCTCCTCTATTGTTGAGGTAATGCATGGCCACCGTGTTGTCCGTCATTATCAGGACGTTCTTCCCTTGTACAGCTGGCAGGAAAGCCTTCAACGCAAGTCTGATGGCTCTCAGCTCTAACAGGTTGATGTGTAGTCTGGACTCCGATGGAGACCAACGACCGCTGATGGTCAAGTCGTTGGCGTGGGCTCCCCACCCCGTGAGTGAGGCATCCGTGACTACTGTTATCTCCGGCCAGGGTTGCCAAAACTGTTCACCTTTCAGAATGTTCTCCTGACAGGCCCACCACTGAAGGTCTCGAGCCACCCTGCCGGGAACCTGAAGAAGATCTGTCATTCTCCCTGAGAATTGTGACCACTGAGTCCTCAGTGCCCACTGGAGGGATCTCATTCTCGGGCGAGCCTCTGGCACAAGGAAGATGCAGGATGCCATGAGGCCTAGCAACCTCAAAAAGTCGAAGGCTGGGAGACGTTGGGCATGCTGGAACTTGGTAACCATCTGTAGAATATCTTGAGCCCTCACCTCTGGTGGCGAGGCTTTTCCCAGGGAAGTATCCAGGATCGCTCCTATGAACTGGAGTCTCTGCGATGGTATCATTTGTGACTTCTTTAAATTGAGGGAGAAGCCCAGTCTGTGAAGGAAGTGGCACACGTGATTTAGCTGGATCTGAGCTTGCTCCGGAGAAACAGCCCTGATCAGCCAATCGTCCAGGTAGGGGTAGACGTGAATCCCTTCCCTCCTTAGACTTGCAGCCACTACCGACATTAACTTGAAGACCCTCGGGGCGGAGGTCAGCCCAAATGGCAGCACTCGAAATTGATAGTGAGAGTTGCCAATTGCGAACCTCAGGTATTTCCTGTGTTTGAGATGGATAGGCACATGGAAATAAGCGTCCTGAATGTTCAGAGATACCAACCAGTCCTGGAACTGAAGGGCCTGGAGGATCTGAGAAAGAGTGACCATCTTGAATTTGTCTTTTCTGAGGAATTTGTTCAATTCTCGCAAGTCCAAGATGGGTCTCAGTCCTCCGTCTTTCTTCGGAATGAGAAAGTAAGGGGAGTACCAGCCATTTTCCTCTCCGCTACAGGTACCGGTTCTATGGCACCTTTCTCTAGCAGGTCCAAAATTTCCTGCAAGAGGAGCGGATCTGGAGCTTTCTGAGAGCTGATCCCCGGTGGATGATTCTGAGGTATACGTAGGAAAGGCTGGCAGTAACCTTCGGTGACTGTTTCCAATGCCCAAGCATCTGACGTGATAGCCTGCCATACCGCCAGATGTTGAGTCAACCTGCCTCCTACAGGTGTCCTGTGAGGGGAATCCTCAGAGTGGTTTTGGGGCGGCTGATGCAGATGCCGATGGTAAAGAGGCACCTGCTGTTGCTGCGGCTTTAGAATATCTACCCCGTCCACCTCGGGTAGTTCTTCTTTGACCCCTTTGAGCCGGTCGTCCTCTACCTCTTCCGAATGCGGAGTAGAAGCGAAAGGACTTGCCCCTCGCAGAGGTTCCTGTGGGACGAAAAGGAGTCTGACGGATTGCAGCTCCTAGGGATTTTGCTGCAGCTTTTGAAGTTTGCAGTTTCTCTAAACTGTCATCCGCCTTTTTCCCGAACAAAGAAGAGCCATCGAATGGCATGTTCAAGAGCCTGGCTTGCACATCTGGGGCAAAACCCGACTTTCTCAACCAAGCGAATCTCCTGGTTGATGTACTTGCCGCCATTGCTCTGCTGATACTGTCAGCAGAATCAATGCCCGTCTGGAGGGATTCGCACATAGCGTCTTTACCGTCCTGTATAATATTCAGGAACGCCTCCCTTTCTTCTCCCTCCGGGTTGCAGTCAGCCGCTGTAGAAGCACACTCCCAAAGTGTATGGCTGAACCTAGCAAGGGTGCAAGTAGCATTAACAGACTTTAACGCCATGCTACATGCTGAAAAGACTTTCTTTGCCATAGCATCATATTTTTTACCGTCCCTGTCCTGTGGGACTGTAGGATAAGCCGTCTTGACATCGGTAGAGGATGCTGCTTGTACCACCAGACTTTCTGGGGATGGGTGTTTAGACAAAAACTCTGGGTCTGTGGAAGATACCCTGTACTTTGTAGACAGTTTTTTATTTACTGCTGGTATTACATCTGGGGTTTCCCAGTTTGTCATGATCTTTCTCTGAAGAGCTTTATGAAAGGGCACCACAGGATCCTCTTGTGGGCCTTTGTCAAGAATATCCGTGAGGTCATCTTGTTGGAAAGATTGTGAAGGTGCAGACCACCCCATGAACTCTGTAATCCTGGCCATTAAGGCTCTGTAGGGGGTTTCAGCATGCTCCCCCGGGTCTGGTTTAGCAAACTCCACCTCAGGGGAAGTGTCTAACCCACTTGCCTCATGTAAAGAATCATGAAGATCCTTTAATCTGCGCTCTTCAGAGGAAAATTCCTCTCTAACCGGGGTTACAGGTCCCTGTAACTCAAATGTGTCTTGTTCAGACAAGTCACCCTCTTCTAAAATTGAGGATATAGTTCTCAATTGTTCAGAACTCATAAAGGGAGTAAATCCCATTTCCAAGGCAGAGGGTGCCGAACTTGTCATTATTGGCCTTGAAAGCGTCGATGTCGTCGACGCCGACGTCGAAGGCTTCGAGCGTGGCGTCGAAAACAGAGGTGGAGGCCTCGAGGACCTCGACAGAATTGGAATTCTACTCGACAATATCGAAGCCATCGACGTCGAGGGCCTGGGGATAGTCACTGGATGTGTGGAAACCGTGACTTTTCTTGGCGTCGACGCCGGTGTCGAGGCCAGCGTCGAGTCGACAGACCCGTGTGTCGAAGGTCCCCTCATCGACCTCGACGGAACCTTCGAGGAAGGTTTGGAGGTCATAGTCCTACTCGAGGGTTCGAAACGCGCTCGAGAGGTTTCTTTCGCCGGGTACTGCGACTCGCGGCGTTTTTGACCTTCGGGTCTTTCGACCAGAGCATCGCTCTCGGCAGTCTTTGAGGGGGTCGAGGCCGCTTTCTCGAAGACGCTCATCATATTCTTTCGGAATTCCTCCCATTCAGCCCGGGAACTATGTTTCGTGGGGCAAGGGATTCTTTTTGGCGAAACAGAGGAAGACGGAGAAGGGGATCTTCGACGTCTCCTCTTCGAGTGCTTCGATCTCGAGGAGTGATGAGACCCACTCCGAGACCTGGAGCGCGAATGGTGACGAGGAGACGAATGTCTCGACTTCGTCGACGAAGAATCTTTAAAAGTCTTACCTTTCTCCAGCTTCCCCCTACGCTCCTTCAGGGCCTTAGCTGTCATGGACATACAGTCCTCGCATTCCGAACAATGGTGTTCAGCTCCCAAGCACCACAGACAAATTCTGTGAGGATCGGTCAACGACATCTTTTTCCCACAATCTCGACATTTTTTGAAGCCGGATCGAGGAGTTGTCGGTTCCGACGAGGAAGCCATCGAGTACGGATCGAATAACTCGAGGTAAATAGGATTATCCGACTAAGAACTGAGCAACGGTATTCCGAGGCACCGAGTAAGCGCGGAAAAACGGAACTGAGCAACGGACGCTGCGCGCAGCCTTTATGGGCAGGATGACGTTGAACGTCGATACGGCGGCTGTCGAGGGACATCGACTCGAAGGACGTCGACGCGCAGCGCCCTCTAAAGAAAAAAATTTCCGAGGCCAGCAGAGCTGGAAGGAGATATCTAAGATGAGGAATACGTCGGAGGACACAATCCCTTTGAAATACAGTTTTTGCGTGAAAGTGAAACTGTGGATTCCCAGCCTGGCGACGGGGAATGAGCATGTGAATCCATATGCCAGACCCCATGCTGGAGAAATACATTTGCTTTCATTCCCCTTCTAATGTGCCACCCAGCCAGCCCCCCACTTCTTAGTTAGCCCAGGGCTCGGTAGGTGTCCCTACTAAGCCAGCACGCGCCAATCACTGTACTGATGGCATATTTGCGTAGCATAGCGGGGACAGCCCACAGTTGCGACCGCCACAGACTCCAGCTTCATCCACCACGCCAGTTATACTGGACCAGAACTTGTATCCGCACTCCCGTTATCCCGCCACCTGCACCAAGACCACCTTGCGGTTTCCCTGAAATAAGAAGGCACGACCAGTTTTCAAAGATGGAAGTCACAAATGCAGCAGCAAGGTTTATTGAACATCAAGCCAGTAGTTACCTTACAGGTGATCTGTTTCTCCACTACACCTCAGGATTCTGTGCTGTGTATAGTTTCCTAACCCCCTGCCCCCCAACGTCAGCGTCCGGAGGAGCCTGCCGGGTAGACCCCTCCCTCCCTAGCTATTCTCTCTCTACCCATGGCCATATTTTTTTGTCTTTCTTTTTTGCGTTCTCCCTCATTCTTTCCTTCTTTTCATTAGTTTTAATTTTAGTTTCTTTTGGTAACCCTCAAAGCAAAAAAGCTCTACTAAGCAACCAGAATAGAATCAGCAAACAATCCACAGAATGAACCCTTCAGATTTATCAAAGAGATAAAAAACCCTTCTTCCTGCAAAAACTCCCACCACCCCGACACAAATAATTTGTGACATCACCAACCACCTGAGAGCAAAAATAGGCACCACAATCCAGTAGACCATCAACCTAACCCGGGAAAACATACCCACGTCTGCTGGACCACAGACTCCGGAAGAAACACAGATTATATCTATCTAGAGCCAATCTCAGAAGAAACCTTCACCACACTGATCAAGGACACCAACCTTTCAATATCCCCAAGGGACCCCTGTCCCACGGACATCTTCAAAGGAATCCTCAACCACAGAACCCTGGCAACTCACTTCCAGAACCTAAGGAATCTATAACTCAAAAGAGGAATAGTACCATCCACTAAATCAGCATACATCAAACTACTGATAAAAAAGGAATCAGAAAGAGCAGAAGACCCGATTTCCAACCTGCCCTACCCGGAAAAGATCCTGGAGAACCATGTGCACAAAATGACTTCTTAAATATGTCGAAACAAACTGAATACTTGAACGATCGCACGTTGGCTTCAGACCAATGAGAAGAACAGAATCAGCACTTCTATCGATATGGAAAGACTTGAAAATAAACGCAGACGACAATGCCCAATCGGCCCTCATACTATTGGTCATATCAGCAGCTTTTGACACAATCAGCCACGCAACACTAACAAAATGATTATTGGAATGTGGCATACAGGAATCCACACTAAATTGGCTTACCTCATTCCTAACAAACCAAACCAAACCAAACGAACCAACCTACCACTGTTCACCTCAAACACCAAAATTATATCCTGCGGAGTCCCAGAGGGTTCCAGCCGCTCCCCTCTACTTTTCAACTTCTACATGTGCCTATTGATGAAAATTGTTCGAACCCACGGACTTACCGCCTACAACTATGCAGACGACACACAACTGATTGTGCAAACAAACAAAACACAGGAACAAAATAACAGCCTCACCAACTCCCTCACAGACATCTACAACTGGATGACAACCTCAACCTGAACCCGGCAAAAACGGAAATAATGCTCTCACCTGGAGGATTCAAATGAGGGAAACCATAACTGGATTGGCCGATCGGCATGGGAATGCAACCAGAGACTACAGACGTAGTAAATAACCTAGGAATACTCATGGACAACGGACTATCACTGGAACCGCAAGTCAACGCAATCGCCAAAAAATGCTTCTTCCTCATACGACTGCTCAGAAGATTACTCCCTCCACCTCTCCTTCCACCACAGAAACCTCACCATCATATCCCTGATACTCATAAGAACTGACTACGCAAACAGCCTCTACCTAGGAATGCCGGAAAGACTTACCAAGAAACTCCAAAGGGTGCAAAATAAAGCAACCAGGATCCTATTAAGACTAAACGGAAGAAATCACATCAAGCACTGAAAGCCTTCACTGGCTACCAGTAAAAAAGCGCATCAAATTCAAAGCACTCTGCATCGCCCACAAAGCCTTCCACAGACAAGAAGCAGAATTCCTCCAAGACAAGATTAGCCGGTATCGCCCAGGAGGGTAACTAAGATCCAGCAACGAACTACAAATAAAGGCAAAACACTATGTAAAAACAGCATTCTTGCGTCTAATTGCTAACATCTGGAACAACATGCACAAAGTAATTAGAACCACAGAAGACCACATTACCTTCAGGAAACTGCCCAAAACCTGGCAATTCAGCAGTGACAACCTAGAAGGGACACCGGCAACACCGCCACCACCACAAACAACCAGAGAGGAGACGAGATGGGCCAAAAGAACCACAAACAAGAACCTGGCTAGATACCGTCACGCAGCATCCAAAGGGCAGCGCCAGAGGCCCCAACAAACTGACCGACTTGACTAACCCGTTTCCCTTCCTGCTCCTCCTACATAACTGATGTCACTAAACCAGATCCTGGACTAGCCACACTCCACATACACAAACAGAGAACCATTACTATGTCCATACCTAGAGTGAACCACCAAATAGTCCAGAAAACTATCAACAATGCAACTACACACCAAGATGCTGGATTGTTTTACAGCTACGACTACCTGTGACAATGAATCCCTTATGGACACAATCTAACCACTGCACACAACTAACCTTCATAGGTACACAGCACACTAACACCAACACTACCACACACCATGATGCCTCTCACAAACTACCACATGTAAAACAGCCAGTTCCTCCTGGTTCTCCATTGATCCTCTCCCCCTTTTCACCCACTAATCCCCCACCCTGCTCTCTTGCAGAGCCACGCGAGCACCTGGAGCCTACCCCTGGGTGGTAGCGGTGCGTGGTACACATCTACATAAGATTTGTATTCAAATGCACCTATATAGTAGACATATGGGTAATAATGCATGTTTAAACCCTGTTCCCAGTCATTTTGTTTTGGACCATCCCTTTGTCTATGTTGGCCATTATTCACAGTATAAATTGCCATCAAGTTTTAGTTTAAACTGGTGTAGGCTGTGATGTCTAAAGGACTAATCTACATCCATTGCAGGTGGGCCTGTGTGTTTGGAGGTCTTTAGCACCAGCGTGAATTGCTTGCCGTCCAAACATTTGTGTGCTTGCCTGGGGTATGTTTCAGGGCTGTCTTAGGCCAGCCCCTGAGGGAATGCATTGTCAATGGGAGAATGTGCGCATTTCTCCTCAGAGATACTGTACCTGAACTCCTGGAAGACTGCTGCCGCTGAGGGCCCAGTGAGGTAATAATTCCTGACCATTGTTCCTTTGTCCTTGCTCTCTGTTCCTTGTCTCCTAATCCACTCCTGTGCTAGGCTCTTCCTTAACTTCCTGTCATCCTCCTAACTGGCTGTTCCTTCCTGGGACATCTTTGTGGTCTGCAGTGATGCTTTAGCAAGCAAATCTTCGGTCCCAAGTGCCTTATGGTGAGGGGAAGGGGCGGGTTGCGGAGAGGGGAGAGGAGCCTTCCTGGCCTGAAGATGTGTGGCTTCAGCTCAGTTAGAGGGACGTCCTCAGTCGCTGCCTGCCGTGCTCCCATCGTGCAACCATTGCTTGCTGGCTGGTTGCCTCTTCTTGCCACTCAAACCTTGATCAGATTCTTCTGTGCTCCCGTCACCATCTTCCCAAATACTGATGCTTCTGCCTCATTTACTGTGTTTCCAGGTGTCTTGTTATTGCTCTGGGGTTACCTGGATTCTTGCTGGATTGTGGGTTTGAGTCCCATCTATTTGGAGTTTACAATCGCAGCTAGACACCCTAAATCAGACACCCAAACTAGCCTGTGCACCTGCCAATCCTGGGCAGATTCTTCAGATCCAGCGCTGTGAGTACTATTTGCCAGGCCCTGGGATCCTGCTCATTTAGTTGGAAAAGTCTGCTGGGGTCCCCTAGGTCAATCAGTAGACGGGTTGTCCTCCACTTTGGTTTTTTAATGCTTCATGGACTTTGTGCTCTCTCTGCAACCAGCTCTTCCTGACCGGTTGCCTCTCAAATCTTCGGCTATAACTCTTTTTATGGATCCTTCTGGCTAGATGATACTTCTGCTCCCCTATATGAATAAAAGGGTAACCTACCTTACGTTTCCATATAACCTCAGCAGACAAACCATTTAGGTGACTTACTAAGGTACCTAACTGAACTAAAGCATCTTTCTGCGTCCTCCATACGGCACTGGAATTTTTGGGTTGGTAATCTTAGAGAGTTCCAATGATTTTTTAAATGTTCTTATTGCAGTTCACCATGTGCATAGAAAGTTAGTGTTACTGTAGTCATTAGTGGTCACACTGCTTCTACACATTCCTAAATGTGACCTGGGATCTAGTCAGGCCAAACACTATAATTCAGATATGACCATCTATTGGGCTGGCCCTTTCACACTGCGCCCTTCCCTCTTTTGTAGGACTCATGTAGCGTACTTCTCACCAGTTATGTTAGTCTCCAATGTTGCAGTCATGGAATGAGTTAGAAAGAAAGCATCACCCTTTACTCTTTTTACCTTTTATACCATTGCATTGGGATACACGTTCCTACACACTTAATTGACAGTGTTTTAATCATGGTGAAACACTACATAAATGGATATGTATGTTTACAGTACATTATGTATGGTGTATTTGACTGTTTATCTGTATGGGATCAATTGAACTTTGGTACTAACCCATCCCCTACTAATTGGGAAGAAGGACTGCTCTGCTACGTTACCTATTTTGAGTGTTTTGGTGTAAGTGGGCAGACACCGTTTTCCACTTAGAATAGGTCTTTTAATAAATCTCACACAAGGGCTGCGGAAAAACCTTGTTTCATTATCAAGGTGCCATGCGAGAAGAGTCTGCATTTCAGTTGTGAGAAGTCATACAGCACTTGCAGATTTTTAAACTTCAGGTAATGAGTAAACTAGGCCTCTGGAACTCACTGTAAGGGAAGAAGCGAACCCTCATTACGATCTCCTTGGCAGTCTTCAAAATCTCTACCGCCTGAAAAAAAGAATAAACAAGAATCAGATATTTTCTCAGTACATTCAGAGAAAGAAATGTTTGACAGCAGGAAGGTACAGATGAGAATCACTAGCAGACATGGGAACACAGTACAGGAGAAACCCAAGGATGTCTGTAGGTGAGGTTTAAAGCATTCATGCAGGATGTGGAAGCATAGGGCAGCAGAAGCGTGCAGGAGACCTGGGAGAACTAACTAAAAGACAAGGCTGCTTTTGGAGCCTTTGGGGGGTCTCAAGAAGGCAGACACTTCAGGTCCAGGGTATATGATGGAGCAGGAGAATTCCACAGAGCTGTGATGGATTCACTGCAGGGTCTGGGAGCCGGGTAAATAGTACATGCAGAATACCTGAAGAAGAAATTTGCTGCAGGACCAAACGGACATGCCAGATGGCGAGACCCCATACAGGACAAGGGAGCTTGGTACAGCTGGTAGCTGGGATCTATGACATGTTTGCCGAATGCCATTTCGCCGGAATTTGTTTTGCCAAATGTACCACTTTCTTAAAACCGCAAAATACAGGGGCAGACCCCCGGCATCCACACTTCCACGTATCACCCCCTTCTACATTCCTTACCCAAATGTACCTTCTAGGATTTTGCAGCAAAAACATTCAGTTCAACGGGCAGTAGGCCGAAAGTGGGCAATACCGGTAACTGCAGCATATGTGGAGGAGAAATTCACAGCAGAATGTCTTGTGTTCTGTGTAAGGGAAGACGAGCTATTGAATCCTGCCTGCCTATCCTGCTGGCCATGGGAGAGATGGAATGTTGGTGTGCAGAGATCAGAGAAGGTTAGGAGACTCATTTGAATGTTTTGAGTGACACTAAAAATGTTAGGCATCTTTCCGTCTTAAAATATAAGTTAACACTTAAGAAATAATTATCTAAGATAACTATGAATTAAGCCTTTATCCTAATTGCAGGCCTGCCTCGTGAATCATCCATGACCCCTTGATATACAGCCTAACATAGGGAAAGGAAGCATGTTAGAACAGGGCAAGCCAAACAGCTATCTAGCAAAACGCTGGAAACGAGGGTAAGGTATAATTGTAAGCTACTTAAGACTTGGGTACTAAACCCTACTGAAAATTGCAGGAGGATCGGAGGCGAGATTTGCTGCACAATAAGGAAGCACAAGGCCTAATGAACCTGCAAGTAGGGTGAGGAGACTCACAGGATGACAAGTGGGTGTGGTACAGTAGAGAGGTCTGGAGAAGAGGCACACTGCAGGATAAATGAGCATAGCAGAGCAGGATAGGGAGCTGGTAGAGGCTGAGAGCAAAACAAGAGAACAGAGCAGAGTACAGCTGTCATTTTCAGAAGGGCGTTAACAGAATCACTGCAGGTCAAGTCAGCATGGTTTACCAGTTTGCCAGTGGGAACTATAAGAACAGTAACCAAGCATAATATACTTTTACTACAAGACCAGGCAATCCGGGCTAAGCAGAAATATATGGTGGAGCAGGTTGTGAAACAGAGGTAAAGCAGTGAGGTCCAGCAGAAACCTGGGGGGGCGAACCAAGTAGAGTCCCTAGCTCACAAGAGGATATGGCAGTGTGGTTATGAAGGAAACTGCATGAGGGCCTGCAGATAAAAGAATAGTTATTCTTTGCAGCAACTAACTTACTCCTAATCCATAGTATTATTTTCGATACTCATTGAGATTATATTCTAATGGGATGGGATGATGCAATCAATTTTACACTGCAAAAATATAATTCTGAAATAGAAATCTGGAGCACTTGGCGGCAACACCACCTGCTGACCTCATCCTGCAGCTTAGTCCACCAGTCTTTTTCAATCCACCTATGGCAGACGTCAAATAGGCAGCGATTGGGGGTAGGTTGTAAAGAAGAAAGGGGACTGTGGACAATGAATGCATTAGTCACGTTAGAAGGTACGTGCTTCTTAATTCCAACTCTTGTCCCCATCTTCACACCACTAGACACAAGCTTTACGTTTATCAGAAGCACTTGTCCTATATCACCTGCATGGAGGAAGCATCCGGTTATGATATTTTGGTTTTACTGAGTACTTGTATGCTATCAATGTCTCCTATGTGCTGGCTCGCTTTCGTCCACCCCATCAACCATGGAAGAGGAGGGTTGTCAGTAATGTAAAAACAAGAATGTGATCATTTGTATGTATGATGTACAAAACTAGGACATTCCCAGTAAGGGAAGCAAGAACGGAGTATGTTTTGCCTCGTACGCGGTCTGTAATAGGAGGCAGTTTCCTTGCCACCCGGATAGTCTGGGATGGCTGGTACTGGTTCCAGTGTTACGCTGAACAGAGTTGAATCCTCCTGATCTTGAGCCTGGCTATGAATACTGCAAGGATGCAGGATAAGGCTGTAATCTTCAGGTGTTGAAGAAGCATGGAGAGTAACCGAAATCACATCTCTGATGCAGTCCAGGGAGGAGAAGACCTAGGCCATGCCCAAGGTGCCAGAAGAATCCAAGGAAGGTACGATAGTCAGAAAGAAATCTACTGTAATCCTATTACTTGATGAAGGAACCGAACCACAAGGACCCGGAAGGCTGACGAGTCTTCCTCCACAGAAGAAGCTTGGACCTGGCAGGAGTCCAAGATAAGGAAATACTGCTCCACCTGAAATGTAAGGAGACAGCTGCATCACTTCATTCCAAGGCCTTGCAGAATCCAGCAACTCTTAATTCCAGGTGAACTCAGAACGCAGCCATTGCAGAATAGTCCTTCACAGAATCGAAGTTAATTGTAGAATCTAGCACGGATACTGAACCTAAACTAAATGATGAACGTTAGCTAAGCCTTGAATCTTGAAGAATGTAAATGGTAACCCTGCTCTGAACCTAGATTAAAGCAAGTTGATTTAGAGTTTAGGCATCATACTAATTCTGGGTCACTGTATAGAATGTGGACAATGCAATGAACCTTTTATTCTCCATGCATAGGGAAACTAGTGGAAGGCACAGCTGCAGACCGCATGCATCTGCCATCATACACCACTTGAAGACACTTTGTGCAACACTTCTGCCATAAGAATGCATCTACCGTTCATGACAAAAATTCAATACATAGATGCACACAACTCTCTCTCCCGCTCACCCCCTCTAGACCACTTATCACTACCCATCCACATGCCGGCTCTACATGGGTGGCTAGCAGGGACTTGGCCGCCCCTCATATCTGAAGCACTGGGCAATATGCACACTAGCACCTCCCCAAATTTCTTCCCATACCCGCACTGCGGTCCCCTGAGGGCTTCCAACCTACAGCGTGTTGTTACCATAATAATGGTGAAAGGCGCTATACAAATGAAGCACTACTACTACTTTGGTTACGATTTTTGGGGTAGGGTGAGGTTGAATAGCAGTACTCTGCATGGAAACAGTCTCTGGTCCAGCAATAACCAGAATCAATTGCAGTGGGGAGGCTTTATATGCGGGTAGTCATCCTTCACATTGCGTCAGTCCTGTGAAATTATAGAGGCTTGGATCCGAGCCAGCGTGGTCATCTTCATCTTTTCAGCTGGGAGAGTGAAGGTTAAGGACAAAATCAAAATGTCTAGAATGGTGAGCACACCTGCATTGTTCTTCTTGTGCACTGCAAAAAACGCAAGCATAAATGCCCTGGGACTCTTGGTGTCCTGGTGCTTCTTTCACCACTCGGATCTGAAGAAGAAGCTGTACATCAGCTATCGAATCCGTTCAAGCATGTCTAAAATTGTGAAGAAGAGCGAGATGGGAATGGACAAGTGGACGCTCTTCCCTCCAGAAAAACCAACACTCCCACCTCCCATTAAAGTGGGATGAGGCAGATGCTGATCGGTATGTTAACTTGCATTTGGACAGCCACATCTAGCACAGTTCATGGCGTCTAAGCACTTTGCCTGTCAGAGAGGCAAAAGAGAAGTATGATAGAACAATCAGTAGTGGTACGGAGGGGCAAAGTTGGATAGATAGTTGGTATGAGGTCGAGGGAAGGTAATGTGCACAGGAATGAATCAGAAGGAAAAGGTGCAAGAGTCATGTGTGCAATTGGACCGAATTTATCGTGGAACTCTTATTCTATGGGGCGCAGCATCGAAAGAAGAGATAGCTGGAGAGGAGATGTTCGCTGCGCTAGGTGTATGCCTGGAATGTAATCACTTAATGGTGAGCTGGGGCATGTTGAAGCCATGCCCAAGAAAACAGGCTTCAAAGCCATTCTACGTACTCCCTTAGGCCGGGAACATTTGGCAGCGGTTGTATGACAGAAATCTGAACTTGCCAATCTTTGCAACAGCTCCCTGAAATGCGAGCAAAAAAACCCTCAAATGTTTTCAGTTTCCCAATTGTTTTGTGACATGGTTTCCAAAACCCTAGGCTTTTGTGCAAACCGCTTAAGAACAGCAGGTCTGTCTGTGGCTTAGCCGTGGACAGGCTTCTGAGCCTTCCACAGTGTCATGGCGAGTCAAAGCAAGCAGAAACCCTTCCCAAGAAAAGACAGCATGAAAAGACCCTAGATTCACTCCCATGCGCCACGAACAACAATGTTTGGACTTTGGGGGTGGTTTGCAGAAATTTGTGGAAAGAAATCCCCGAGAGAAGTTGTTGCTAATTTCATCTAGATCCACTGGGGAAAGGATCTGGCTGCTTGTTTCAGCAGTCTTGGAACAATTTGAAAACCACCACTAGTGCACCAAATCTGCTGTCCAGGTCGGAAGGCTGGCCTAAATAATTTTGGTGGCCGTTTTGTCTACACCACAAGGCATTTAGCAGTACAGGCACCAGCTTTATTTCTTTGTAATCATTTATAGTGGAGTGGAAAAGATCTGTGCCATTGAAGAAAGGCTCAGATATCTTCTCCTGCATGCCGGTTTGCTGGCCTTCACGCTGATGCACATTCCTCTAAGTAGTATCCCCATAATGTAGTGCAGAATTCATTCAGCAGGTCCATGGCGAGATGTTTCACATCCAAGAATCCAGACCCAACCCCTCCAGATCATTCCTGGGCCTTTGGTTGCAACCAGGTAGGATCATCATCCGGCTAGGATAGCAGAGTTGCCCTGTCGGGAAGCATGATTATAGAATTTTGTTATATTTAGGGCAGATGGCTTCACATATGACTCAGGAGTCATGAAAGAAGAGTGCAGTTGACATTTGGCTTTATTCTCCAGGAGTCCTCTCAGAGTTCATGTTTTAGCCTTAAAATCACACATAGCTCAGCCCCAATGGACACTTGCAAAGAACATTCACTCAAGCACTCTTCAAACCTTCTCTGAGTTATATATGCACCCAGCATTCATCAACAGTATGCATTTAAACAATATGTCCGACAGGACAAGCACGCAGGATACAACATACCTACTGATCACATTATTTAGGAATGTTCATCCTTTACCAAAAGGAGATGATGATATGCCAGAAGAAACTTGGCTGAGTGAACTATGGAGCAAAGCAGCTGTGTTGCAAGGCTATCAATGTTAAAAGATGCTGCCACTTGTCCCAATCTTTCATGCCTCCTGTAATACATCTTTCTGGGAAGGAACGCAGGAGTGTTCTTAGGACTTTCATGTTACTATAGGTGTCAACACTTCTGTCACATCGGCAGGGATCCGCGCAACAGCCAGACCTACAAAAAAACATGTTGTTTATCCGTCACTGATGGAAGCACTTGGTGGAATAATGTCATCATCTGGCGCATCGTGGCTTCCCGGCATTAGGCCGATTGACAGTGTACCCAGAAAGTCGATGCAGCGGGAAGTGGGCTTCAGACATGGCAGGAGTGGGAGCTCTCAGGGTGAGCTGGGGCAATCATGGAGTGGGAGAGGGGAACATGGGTGATGGATTGTTTGGGATTCCGCAGGGAGGGGGCATAGTGGAGAGTCTCTTTAATGGGGCCTTGGGGGTTCGATGTCCCAATCATGTTGGGGTAGTGCGAGTTCAGGGGGAACCCCCAGCCCCAATTTACACAAAATTCTACCCCTTGCATACTGCACCGAATTGGCCAATAAAAATGAGTCCGTTTTCGGTGCAGCTTTCACCGGGTGAGTTTAGGAGAAAAAACCAGCTTCCCTTTTCACAAATCACACATACTGAAGTGATCCTGGAATTGCATGAGCACCAAAGAAGAAACCTGAATGAATCAATAAACAATGTAATGCATTAAATTCATCTTGAGCTGAGCAGTGTGGATCCGGGGCCTGCTGTGGGGGTGACAAAGGCAAGTGGATGAACTGTGAACGTTTAGGGCAATGTGAAAATTGGCTGACGAGGAATAGGTTCTATTGAAGGAAGGTGAGCAAAGCATTGAGAGAATGTAAAGGTTCAGTGGGACTATTTTGCTGCACCAGAACTGGGTGGCAAACAACCTCAGATGCTCAGAAATGATTAGCCCTAGATCAGGAACCCTGTGCGGAGTCAAGGTGTGTGGAGAAAAGAATTGACAAATACACTGACAAGCTGGCGGTTGTGAAGGCATCATGAAGCAAGACACAGACAACAGATTCAAAGTTCAAACAAAAGGGATTTATTTAACTTAAATATCAGGATGGACGAAGGCCCAACTTGCCCTAAACTAAGGTGGGATTTCTCTACCTAAAGAACCTAAGGAACGTCCGAGTTCAACTTAAAAGTCTTAAAAGTCTGTCTCTGTCCAAAATCTTTACTTGCCCGCACAACTAAAGCAAAACAATGTGTAGGGGTGTCAGCAATAAAAGCAATAATGTTCCAAACAAATTTCTTAACTTCTTCCAGCTCCTGGCCTACTTTTCAGCTCCCCTTCTTCAGTTCAACAAAGTTGCACACAACCTCTGGGTTCCCTTTCCCAATTTCAAGACAGTTCCACAAAACCTTGGGGTTCCCTTTCCCATGTTCAAGACAGTTCCACAAATCCTTGGGGTTCCCTTCCCCAAGTTCAAGATAGTCTGTTGATACTTATTCACAACAGTTCCAGATTAACTTTATCCTTCTTCTGGTTTCTTAATGACTTCCTCTTGCTTTGGTTTAGCAATTTCTTTAGCTTTCCCAGTCAGGGATCCCTGATCTACGCGCAGTTGAAAGACCACACGGTCCACCCACTACAGGTCAGGCAACCAGGAGCCCTCAGCTTTCCAGCCCACACAGGTTCTTCCATATCTGTGTCTGCGTGAAAGGTCACATTTGCTTGGCGTCTCCTTATTCGCCTTTTGGCTTCGCCACAATGTGCCACCTCTCCTTTGCCAGTCCCTGGCGTTGCCACACTTTTTATGCATATAATTCACTTCACAGTGGTTTTGTTTCATCACTACTTTGCTTTCAGGTTCTTTCACACTTTGCTATACTTGCAGAGTTCTGTATCTCTTATTACTCTTATTTGCATTCACAATAGACAATATCTGAAGTTCACATTCTTATCATCAGATCATGGATCTTGCTAAAAGCTTTCATTTGACTCAGTATTCAAAACGTTATCTTTCACTTTCAGGTTTGCACATTATATTGTCCTTAATGTCCTCCTAACCTGTGGCTTCGGGTGGATTTAAATCATGCACATGCTTTTCCTGTTCACTCTGCATTAATTTTGGTTCTCCTACGACCCCGCTCCCCCTCCCAAGAGCGCCTGGCTTGAGTAATTCTCCCTTCTCACTCACCTGACCTTGGGGTCTCCACTGAGCAGCTGTGCTCCTTGTCACGGCTCTGCCTGCATGTCTTTGTGCAACTGTGAGCCCCGCTCGCATTTAGATTCCTCTCAGTATCCCGCTGGCAGCTCCACTTTTACTCAGTAGACGCTGTCGGGTGGTTGGCTTCCACCTGACACTCCTGTTGTGCAACTCCAGCCACCGGCATGTCCGCTTTCCCCCCGCGGACGCTGCCAGGTATTTTGGCTTCTCTCCTCTGTGTTCGCAGCTCCTGTTGCGCACCTCTGAGCAATGAGGCTCCTCCTCCTCTTGTGTCCGTCTCGCACCTTCCTCGGACCTGTCCTTTAGAGTTCCCTGGGGTCGTCTGCGGGCATCCTGGCTCTCCTGCAGGACCATCCACGGCTGCCTCCTCGCATTCAGGATTCCCTGCTGGTCTCTGTGCGGTTGGTCTCCTCCGTTCTTGTACACCTGCAACCACTGGACAGGTTGCAGGTGAGAGTCCCAATTTGAAATTGCCTGGTGTACATTAGTAAAGCAGCTGGGACATGCCTGACCTTTACAATACTCTGCAGGCCTCTCCCCCATCTCAGTACTACAGTGGTGAAATGATTTACTAGTGTTCACTACTCTTAGCTGCCTCTTCCTCGTCCCAGTACCATAGTGGGTTGAATGATGGAAAAAGTGGGGAGATGTGTTACAATAGCCCATAAAGGCCGGGCGATGGTTGGTCTTCATAAGGAAAAGGGGGGTACCTTGTCTCAGTATTAACCCTCCTCTTTATAATTTTATTGGTTTGTACTGCGCTGTAGCCCGCAGGCCTCAGGGAGCAACATAGAACAAAGACTAGACAAGAACAAACAAAGAAGGGCAGCTAAACTAGGCTTTGTCTACCGAGATACGTATGGAGGAGTTTAATAATCACTTGGTCACTTAAATATGTGAGTCTTCAACTTTTTTTCTGAAGCTGTTATTTCTTTCTTGTCTTGGCTCAATTGGAGGTTTATTGCAAATTTGAGCTACTCTAACTGGGAACACTCTCCCCATGCATTGTAAACATTTATACAGGGTGCTTTTTATCTGGTTCATAATCTCTGAGCTTAAGGATCTTGTGGGTGTGTATAGAGTGATCCTTTCTTTGAGGTATCTTGGGGCCTTTCCAAAAAGTGTCATGCTTTTAAAAATTATTCTTCCACTGCGAGCCAGTGGAGGTCAATTCTATCTTTTGTAATGTGTTCTATCCAAGGCTTCTTTTTTATTATTCTAACCGCATTGTTTAGTATGGTTTGGCACTTGGCCTGACAGCTTTTGCTATCGCCTAGCATCAATGCGTTCCCGTAATCCAGCCGTGATAAAATAATAGCTCTTGCGATTGTTGCTGTATTCTCTTCACTTAGGTACGGTCTAATGGACCGGAGTAAGCGTGTATAGAATTGACAGTTTTTTTGCAGATACACAATCTGAGCCTCGGCCCCGCAAGGATGCTTCCAGTGTCACACCTAGTATTTTATCTTCCTCTCTCATCGGTATGACCACATCATTAATGATGAACGATTTGTACTGAGAGCTGGGTTTTTTCTGCAGAATTTAATTTTCTTCAACAAATTTTTGAAACTGGGCTGTTGCAATTTTGTCCAGGATCTTAATGAGGAAATTGCAATTCGTTATCGGCTGTAAATTGCTGGGGTCTTTTGGATCTAGTCCTATTTATTTTTTTATCAGTGGGGTGATTGTGACTTTCTTGAGCATTTCAGGGATTATACCGTAAACCTTTTTTTAAAAGGAGGCATTTGCCATCCTCGTAGGTAATGGTGCAAAAATCTCTATTTTCCAAGGTGATCTTTGGAGGGAGGATGTTCTCTGCACAGGAAGTCGGTTTCATATGTGTCAGTATTTTTAGCATTTCTTCCGAAGAAATCTGCTGGAAATCAAATTTATCTCGAGTGTCCGCTAACTTGGTCATAGTGGGAGACTGCGATAGAGTTAGCGCAATTTGTATAGTTTCTCTTGCCTTGTTTATTTTATTGGGGCCTTTCCAAAAAGCGTTTATCACAGTCTTCCTGCAATGGGATGAGAGGAGATAGTGCCTTGGGTTTTTCGATTGATTTCAAGATTTGAAATAACTTACTAGATGAATTAGAGGCTCGAGAGACCTCATTAAAAAAAAAGTTTTTTTTGCTTTTTTGTCTCAATGATGCGATTTTTATAGTGTGTTTTCTATCTATCTCCTTCCATTTGTTCTTATTGGTTTCTTTAGGTGCTTTCTGCAAGGTAACTTCTTCCCTTCTTTTTTCCCCTTTTCAACTTCTCTAGTTCTGAATTTAACCATTTTTGGTGTTTTTATTTGCTCTGACTAACTTGTTCCTGATGAGAACCCCTTGATCTAATAGGGTTTGAATGTGGGTATTATATTTAGCAATAATACCATCACATGATTCATCAGCTGGGCTTTCCTCTAAAATGGTTTTGAGACTGTGTGCAAGAGTGATTTTCTTTTAGTTTCTATTCAAGATTCTTACATTTGCATTATTTCTTGGTTGGCTGTCTTATCATGGAGAAGAACACCTTGAAATGGCCAGTCCAAATGCAGGGTGAAGTTTTCCCTATTTGTGCCTCAATCTTATGGGCGATTATCCAATCAAGCTAATTTCCTTTATAAGTAGTAGGTTCTGAGTTAAGTACTTGGAATGCAATGCTATTAAGTGCCTTTACCAATTCAATTGCTTTCTTATCCTCAAGGTTACCTCTCCACCTATTGAGGTCACCTAGTACTAGCACTGATGTATTAGGGTATTACTAAGCTGCTGAACAATTTAATCGTTAAAGTCCGATATTAGAGAGGATGGCCTGTAAATCACTAGTATGTGATGCAGCTATTTGTCAGTTTGTGTTTAAGATGCAAGACCTCACATCCTTGGCAGTTTATAGTGGAGGGGAACATATGCAAAGAGTCCTTAATAATTGCTGCAACTCCTACCCCTGTCCCACTTTCCCGGTCTTTATAGTGAATGGTGTAAACTTCTGGTACGGTCTGCTCTATAGTTGGGGTGCATGGGTCTTGGAGCCAAGTCTCCGTAAGACACAAAATGTCTAAGTCGTCCTCGATGATTAAATCATGTATGCACAAGGCGTGTTTGTTCAGTGATCTAGTGTTCAATAGGCACATTTGGAGTTCCTTGTTGACATTAGTTAACTTGTTGCAATTTTCCAAAGCTGTTAGATGGTAGCGCTTTCTCCCGTTTCTGTGTTTTTGCATATTCAGTGGTAATTTAACGGTTAGAACAGAGTTCTGAGATCCCCCGACGGCTTGACAATCCCCAGAGTCTTGCCCACCAACCTTTTGCTTTCCATAGCATCCTGTACTGCTCTTTGTACAGCTGCCTTGCGTTGCTGATACAACAGGTCGATAAGCATTTTAGCGTCGATAGGAAGTGCGCCTGCTTACCTTAGTACAGGGTAGAAGCGGGAATAGGATCTTAGTTTTAGCAGGAGAAAAATGTGATGCGCCTCCAACGGCGACGACCCGTGACGACCGGCTTGGCTCTGAAGCGCCAGCGCTGAAGCGCCTGACGTTTCTATTTGAGCAAAGCCGGGCCTTCTGGGACGCGCTTTTTGTAGTTTCTAGAATGATAATATCGTCTGCTATTACCCTGACTAGAGGGGAAGGGGTAACAATAGCCCATAAACATGCCTGGGATTATGGGTTCATTATGGGTTCATCATGGAATGGGAAGGGGGAATACTGTGTCTCCCCTAAGGATGCCTAGGTGATCCTCCCTCACTTCTCCACCCCCAGGTCCAAGATCCAATAGCGATGGCCTTTCCTTGGCCACCTGAGAAGAGGACCCATGGGGAGTAGATGTGAGGACGCCCTCAAAGGTGAAAGAAAGCAAACAGGTCTCCCTTTCCTGAAAAAGCAGGCCCCGAGTCCAAGAGAGACTGTGGGTTCTAGGAGGCCATCAGCTGGCTACACAGAGGGCTCAGACAACGGGTTTAGAGAACCAGGGGTTAAGTCTTAATCATCCGCAAAGTAGTGCACTCACCAGAGTCAAGCGCTGGAGCTCCCAATGAGGCACTAGCTTCAGCAACATTCTTACAGAACCCACGTAGGATGGAGAGACATCAGCTCTGACGCTGTTCATGGAGGCTTTGCAAAGCTTTCAAGGACCACTAAGGTGCCACAAAGGCCTTAGTACAGTGCTGCACCACCTGGAGGTTACTTCAGTGAGTGGTCTGAGAGGAACATTGGTGCAGGAAGTGCCATGTTAGACAATAGAAGGGAATTATCAGGCTGCGCACTGGTGTGAAGGTGTTGGAAACATACCCCTGCCCAGTGGTGGAACAGATAATAAACGTTTTCTTGCTGAATTTGCTACAAGCCATAGAATATCTTGTGAAGGAAAACTCTGCTTCCAATGTTGCTGGGGAGATGAGAGGGTCATGAGGGAATGTGCAACAGAGGCTGCTAACAAGGGCTACCGATGGTCAGGCCGAGGCACTGTAAGGGCAGTGTGAGGGTCAGAATGCACAGATCTAGAGAGAGACAGCCCCTGCAGAGAAGAAAAACTGAATTGACAGCACATGTAGCAATATAAAAGCACAGCAGCCCCCCCCTCCAAAAAAGTGAGGGGGGGACTGGGATACAACAAAAAAAAAACGAAGCAAAAAAGAAATAAAAGAAAAGCAGGCAAGGGCTTTCAAGATGTGAAAAAGACATGCAGTCCTGCCGGTGCAGAGAAAAGGACTGGCAAGTGAAGCCGGAAGGCATGGTGTGAAGAAGCAGAGACAGGTTTTGGATGATCGGACCGAAAAAAAAAAAAAAAAAAGGTCCGACCATACTAAACGACCGAAAAATGCTACCACCAAAAGGTTCGAACAACGAAATTTCGAACCTTTGGTGTTAGCATTGCAGGTAAGTAAAAAAAAAATGTTTTTTTAAAAAAAAGACTGCGGGGGTGTCTCCCGCAACACCACGCCCACTATACGGTGTGGCATAGTGAGCGGGGTGTTGCAGGGGGACATCCACGCAGCACACCCACAAAAAAAAAAAAAAAAACGGGGGCTGCAGGTGCATCTCCCGCAACTCCCCGCTCACTATACTGTACAGTATAGTATAGTGAGCGCGGGTTGCGGGGAATCACCTGCAGCCCCCGTAGTCTGAGTGTGTTCGCATGAGAAAGGTGCCAACTTTTGGTAGTTTGCACCTTTCTCATGTGAACATTCCGGCCGCAGCAAAATCAGCTGCTGCCGGATTACTTAGAATCGCAGAGACAGGCACGGTGTGCTGCTTATGCAAGCCAGCATTTGCTTTTTAGAAGGTTTTGGCTGTTCAAAAAGGTTCTGACTCAGTCCTGCTGGGACCACATCCTAATCAGTATGGTGGAAAGACTATGGGGTACAGTAGTAAAATCACTCACAAGACAACACTAGAGCTTGATCCAGCAGAGGGCTGGAAGAGCTACAGATATTCAGGACACGGCATCATGGGTCTGCTAGTACATCCTTCGGGTGTAGGCTTACGACATTGACTAGTATAGTGACAGGACACCTGAGTGCATAAGGTGTTGGGACAGTTTTTCTAAAGTCCAACTAACCGCTTCATAAAACCATACATCTGAGGCAGTACGTAAGCCCCACTCTTCGTATAAGGCTGTACCACCTGAGAATGAGATAGTAAGTTGTAATTTGGCAGACAGAAGTTCTCCTGAGGGGAAATGGGGTGGGGAAGGATCCTTAGTCCCAAATTGGATTTGGCTATGAAGGCAATGCCTCCGCCTCTGAAGGTTTCTCGGTCTGATCTAAGTATGGTGTAGTTTTCAGGTATGGCTAGTGTCAGAGTCGGCCCTGAAGCCATGTCTCAGTAATATCTAGGAAATCGAGTTGATTTGAGACTACGAGGTCTGCAATGTCTAGGGCGTGAGCTACCATAGATCTCGCATTAACCACTGCACCCTTGATTGGAGACGAGTCGTTGTTAGGCGTGTTTGAGGGAGGAATTGCACTTGTCGGTCGGGATCGGTTATTTGTGGGGGTGCGATCGACTGACTTGCACTTGATACTTCTCTTTAGTTGGGTTAACATAGCTAATTTATCCCCACTGTTTCATGGGGACATTTGGTTCTGGGTCTGAGCCTGTAGTTTGTGGAGCAAGGTTGGTTGGACGTGGGTTGTGAGGCATATAGTTGAATCCACTGAGATGGAGAGAGCGGGCAGTTGGAGCTAGTAGTAGTCCTATTGTACGAGGTAGGAATGGCAAAGGTTAGTTGGCAAGGTGGCAAGAATTTAGTTGGTGTTATGTGCTCCGACGATGGTAATGTGGTGGCCATAGTGAGAGAGATCCAAGGTATACAAGGCATGACAGGCATAGTATTGACGGTCAACACAGCGCTGTGTGACCGAGTGTTAGGCATGGCAACAGTGGATATGGGAGTGAAATCAGCATTAGCTATCTGCATAAGTTAATGGTAATGGGCAGGAACAAGACTTATGGGCAAAGCTAATGAGTGTAAGTCAAAGATACTCTGTTGGTAGGCTGATGGTGGGCTGAGCAGGAGTATGCCGCAAAATTAATTTGTATCTGGAACTCAGGGGTAATAAAAACAACTGCGACTGCGCGGCACAGTAGGTTAGGATTGCCATGTCACCATATGCAAGAGTGCAAGCATAAAAGGAGGCAAGTATTAAGTAATTCGTAATAGGTGCTTAGGATATTATGCAGCGAGGATACAGTCAACAAGATAAAGCAGCCTAGTACAGTTCCAGCTCAGTGGCCATGTTACCATCATACGTAAGGTGTAAACAGCAGCAACATGGGATGCAATTTCGTAGACGTTATGGCTAGCAGTAGCTAGTATATGATGAAAGCAGGAACAGCATCGAACATTGTAGAGTAGTAAAGGATTGTAGCAGTGAACTGTTAGCTAGCACACTGTGCCTAATGACTGGCATGTAACGTGTTGTAATCACGAGTATGTAGTCTTATGACATTGAAAAGAACAAGCCTATTGAGAGGAAACCATGCCCCTTGAAATAGCGTGAAGACAAAGGATGAACTCGGGCCGTGAGAGATGGCCTGCCAGGGTAGATTGGCAGTATGGGTCAATGGCTGGCAGGAGAGTTAATGCACAATTAACTGACAGTGCCACACAAGACCGTGAGGCTGCAGGTAGATGAAGACAAAAGGTGCTGGACGGTGCTTAGTTTCGAGTAGAAAAGGTCTGATCCTGTGGTGAGGTGAGCAAAGCATTGTTTAGGCAAGGAGTGACGGTACTCATTGTCGCAGCTGTGGGGTCAGTAGCACTGGATAGTAGACGTTGGGCTTGGGTGGTGCATAGTGGGAACTCCCTAAAGAGAGGTACTAGCAGGTGAGGGTGATTATTACACCGAATGAGCCAATGAATGTTAGCCTGTAATGAGGTGACTAAGACTGGGGGCACACTCTGTTTGAATGCAAAAAACCAGTCTCATGGATAGCAGTCGTAGCTCTGTTCAGGCTTGGTGAATGGTGCAATCGTGGGCTTATCGCAAAGGTCAGGTGAAGAACTCGGGATGGAGCTGGCCAGCCGCTGAATAGGAGGGTGGCTAGGTGACATTTGGCCAGGTTAGGCATCCGGTGCGTAGTAAGAACACTCCGTGGATTTTGGAGTCGGACAGGTAGCGTGTCTCGCCGAACGGCTTTGACGGCCGAGTCAGGCACAGACAGGGCAAGGCCTTGAGATGTAGGCCTCATCATGGTGGCCCGGCTTGCCCTTCAAAAACAATTGTTAGTAGGAACTTTAACAAAATCCATACTTCAGACTAACAGATTGTGTAGAACAGGTCATGCTCTCCTCCTCTGTGTCTGACCCTCCAAGCTCCCTTATCAATGCCTTTAACTCCAGTCTGGGCATCATGTTGGACAAAGTTGCAACCCTCAAGAGAAAATGTGTTAGAGAAAAAGTATCACATAAAAAAATAGTTCACTCATGAACTCACGGTCTTAAAAATAAACAAAGGGGGGGGCGTGGCCAGCAACGGGACGATGAGGACGTGAGCCCCTGGCGCTCCGACGGCCGCAGCAAACAGCCTGAATAAATAGCCTGCTACGATTGGCAAATCCTCCAAAATACATACCCTCCTGAAGGCAAGTGCCCCTGGCACACGCAGAGAAAGCTCCAGGCCGAAACGCACCGATTTGAGCGAGTTCGGAGCAGCGGAAAGCTCGCGGCATCGCACGATCAAAATGGCCGCGCTCGCCGGAGTGAAGCGGGACGACGGGAAGGCGTTCTGAGAGAGAGAACCGCGACTATCCACCGCAGACCGCACAGCAAAACGCCCTGTACGCTACGCCTACATAAATCAATAACCTGCTGGACGGCATCCCCGTGTGGTCTGTGGGGAGGCTCTGGACGACGGAGGTGAGAAACTACCCGCACGGCGCGGCAGGGCCAGGGTCGGTGGAGAGGGGCCCGTGAACTGGCTGGGGAGGCGAACTGGAGGAGTGAGTGGATGAGAGCGAGGGCAGATCCAGGCGAAATAACGTAAGGATCCTGGGGCTGCCGGAGAAAGCGGAAGGCCCACATATGGAGCTATTTCTGGAACAGTGGCTTACAGACATGTTTGAAGACAATACGTTCTCCAATTATTTTTCCATTGAACGAGCCCACCGAGTGCCGACGGGTCGTCCAATTCCGGGCGCCCCGCCTCGCACAGTGATCGCCAAACTTTTGAACTATCGTGATCGTGATGCGCTGATCCAGTCCGCAAGGGCGAAAGGCATCCTCACCTATAACGGATCCAAAATAGCATTCTTCCCAGATTACACCAGGGAAGTGCAGAAGGCTAGACAATCGTTTGACCCATTAAAAAAACAACTACAATCCCTCAAAGTGAAAAACGGCCGGATGTTCCCTGCCCAACTTAAAATCTACCATTGAGGCACAACAGTCCACTTCACTGACCGCGGAGAGGCGAGGAGATGGGCGGCACACCACATCGAGGGAGACTGGACGGCAACGAGGGGCAACAGACAGAGAAACAGAACACCCCGCGCCCGACCGGGACCTGAACCGCCAGATCAACAACCGCCTGCACCGGGTATCGCACCACAATTGCAGGGATAACAGCACCGACTCCTGGAAAAGATGCGAACAGAAACACTCGAGACCCGACCGTGCGGGGCCTAAGGTACTGTATAACAACCTTATACTAAACACGTTTACAGACTAGCCGCGAAGAGACACAGCTAAGCGGCCAGCCCAGATGGAAGCCCCCCCCTTCCCCTGGTGTGACACCACACCGGGACACGACCGGAGTCCACACAACCCCGAATAGTTTATTTGTTCACTTGTTAGCAGGCGCACTCAGCCACGGTTAGCTGAGGTTTGTTTCGTTGAATGCTCGGGCGACAGATGCTTCGAGTTAGAAGGAGTATAGGGTGGGGGATGGGAAGTTTGTCTAATAACGGTTTTGTTCAGAAAAGGGTCCAAAGTTTAAACCTAGAACGCTACACCACAACACTATCAGCAAACGGCATGTGCACACGGTGCTATCACCCGGTGATCAACCCGCACCCTTTACCAGATGGCCTCCACTAACACTGATGCCACGACTCCTAACCTGGAATGTTAATGGGATGGGAGCTGGAATCAAGAGACGACTTATCACACAACTCCTAAATCACCACACACCAGACATAGGCTTCCTAACAGAAACCCACTTAGCAGGCACTACATGTACCCTATTTAAACGCAGCAACTACAGAATTGCAATACATGCTGGGTTGCTTATCTTAATACAGAAACGATTACCCCTGACCATGACACGGGTGATTCAAGATACCGGCGGCAGGTACACACTTATTACTGGAACACTATGGAACCAGACGATAGCCCTACTCGGTGTCTACTCGCCACCGACACTGCTCACCACCCTGCTATAGGACATTACACCTCTGATCTCGGGAGATAACTCAGACTTACTAGTAATTGGGGGTGACTTCAACAAAGTCATGGAGGTGGGGATGGACCGCTCACACTTGAGAGGAAGAAACCCCACTGTTCGCACCAAATTAGCGACGTTTACCACAGCCATGGGACTGCAGGACGTGTGGCGCGTCCTAGACCCAGACACAAGGGAATACTCCTTCCACTCGGGGGCACACGCCTCATTATCGCGATTAGACTACTTCTTTCTGCCCGGCCAGAGGCTCACAGGGCCACAAAGGCAACTCTACTGCCGCGCGGCATATCAGATCACTCCCCCCTGCTAATCAAGCTTAACATGGCTAGGCGACGTCTGCCCCTCTCCTGGCACTTAAATAACTACTACTTAGGCTTCCCAGATTTTCTGGAGCAAATACAACGAACGACAAAAACTTACTTTGAGTTAAACACAGGATCAGTAGATGATCCGGAGACCCTGTGGGAGGCACTTAAACCAGTCCTGAGGGGTGAGATCTTAGCATGGTCCGCTGCACACCGAAAGAAACACCAACAGGTATTGGTGGAAGCCGAAGCACAATTGACCCAGGCTGAATTCAACCACCTAGCACTAGACCAACCAGAAACAAATCGAGCACTAACCCTTGCCCAAAAACGTTTACAGAATGTTGCGTTAGACAACGCTAGACAGGCACATATGACGACGAGAGCTAGAATATATGAGACCGGTGATAAAGCCGGCAAAATGCTGGCATGGCTAGAGAAACGTGAAATAGGCAGAGGCCAGGTCAGGGCGTTAAGATCAGAGGGAGCTGAACCCCTACGGACCGACCGCGACATAGCCGAGGGCTTTGCAGCCTACTATACGGAACTTTACAGGCTGCCCACATCGCCCATCAATAGATCGGTGCTAGATGACATAGCCCTCCCCACTCTAAGCGCTGAACAGCAGGCTCAACTTGAGAAAGATATCACAGAGGAGGAACTGATAGCGGCCATGTCGGAACTCCAGACGGGAAAGACACCAGGGCCAAATGGCTTCCCGATTGAGATGTGGCGTAAACTCGGTACAAATGAAATTGCCCCCCCCCACCTACTGCAAATGTTCCTACAATGCAAGGAGAGAGGACGCCTACCGGCAGACCTACGGAAAGCCACGTTAATAGTGATTCCTAAAGCAGCAAACCGCCAGACCTCTGTAGCTCATACCGACCAATCTCACTTATCAACAGTGAGACCAAAATACCAGCGAAAGTACTGGCCAACCGCTTACACAAGGTCATCACAACACTAATTCACCCCGACCAGTGCGGATTTATGCCGAAACGGTCGACCTGCATGAACATTCATAGGCTACACACTGTAATAGAGAACGCGCACTCCACCCGAGGCCCCCTGGCGGTACTAGCGATTGACTTCGAAAAGGCTTTCGACTCGGTATACTGGGAGGCAATTTGGGAAATAATGGGCCGGATGGGGTTTGGTCCCCAGTTTCTGAGCTGGGTGCAACTCCTATAGGAATCCCCCGAGGCACAAATGAGAGTGAATGGGTGGCCATCGCACACCTTCAAGCTCGGGAAGGGAACTAGACAGGGATGTCCACTATCCGCCATGATATTTGTCCTGGCTGTGGAACCACTAGCCGAGGCACTGAGAACGTCACCGGCCTGGTGTGGTATCCAGTGGGAAGATGGCCATGAGGATAGGGTCTCCCTATATGCGGATGACTTGCTCCTTTACTTAAAAGACCCACACCAAGCCTGCTCCACGATTGTAGCCATACTGGACAGCTACAGTACTTTCAGCGGGCTAAGAGTAAACTGGCCCAAATCAATACTGTTCCCAATAGGCACCACAACTTTTATTCCACCAGCCACCTGTTCCTTCCGCCTAGAAACCGAGCAGTTTAAATACCTTGGCATACAAATCACTAACGACCTGAGCAGGTACGTGGCCAATAATCTCCACCCGATAACGACCAGATTTATAGAAGACGCTAGACACCAGGGTCTCCCTCCCATTGACCCTACTGGGAAGGGCAGCTTTGTTTAAAATGATGGCTCTTCCACGCTTCCTATACATTCTACAAAATGCCCCACTACACATCCCGGCAAAAGAGTTTAAAAAGATAGACAACACACTGAGGAAGCTCCTCTGGAATAACGGACATCCACGTATTGCGCTGGGTACTCTGCAACGCTCCATTTGGGAAGGAGGGATAGGGCTCCCCCGCCTACAGTCCTACTACTGGGCTAGTCAAATGGCGGTGGTCAACGACTTGCTGCACGGGGACACTACGTTGCCACACAATAGACTGGGGAGTGCCAGTGAACGCGCTAGACCCCAAACTGGATTCCTTTACAAAGCGATTCATCACTCAGCCCCACACTCTATGCTATCACACATCGCCCGAGTATGGACAGACGCGCACAAGTTCCTGGGATGGGAGGGGAAGATGACTCCACTACAGCCTCTGTGGAACAACAGAAATCTACCCGAGGTAAACAAACTGCCGAGATGGCGTACATGGTCACAATGCGATATTAGTACGGCGGGCGATATCGTAGAAGGGGGCAAATTGGTGTCCTTTGAAACCCTAGAGTCCAGATTTCACCTCCCAGGCACTGAACGGTTCCAATATCCGCAGATGCAACATGCCCTACAAGCCCACCTCCCGGCACTTAAAGACATGGCTGAAAGCACTCCCCTCGAAAGAAACATAGTAGAGGCAAGCATAGAGGCTAAAGTAACGTCCACCATGTATAATGTCATCACTTCCTTTGCCACCACTGAACTGACCAGCCTAAGGGGCAAATGGGAAAGGGACTTAGGACTCATACAGCCAGAGGACTGGGTGGGGGCCCTCATGTATCCTCGGGAGGTGGCCATTTCGGCCAGACTTAGCCTTGTACAGCTGAAAATTCTGCATAGAATTTACTACCCCAGGGTGGCATTATATCGTTGGGGGAAGACATCCGACCCACATTGTCTCTGATGCAAGAGGGAGGAGGGAACCTTTTTTCACATACTATGGGACTGCAACCATATACAACAATACTGGCAAAAATGTTGCGATGAACTCTCACGGGTACTGGGGAGAACGATACACAGAGACCCAAAACTACTCCTGCTCGGGATAGAGGAGGAGGGAGAGGCATCGAAATATGAGAAGTTGTTTTTATCGACGGCCTCGGCAATTATTAAAAGGAACATTGCACAACTATGGGGTTTGGAAACTACGCCACAGTACGAACAATGGGTGACGGACGTCAACATATGCATTGCGATGGAAAGGAGAGTATATGCAGCCAGGGGATGCCAGAGGAAAGCAGATAAGATATGGAACAAATGGGAAGAGGCCCAGTGACTGCAACAACCTGAGTAATGGATGGTGAGGCACAATGTGCAATGTGCAAAAGTACTCTAATCTGGCATGTAGCGTGAGAAACAACGGACACTGCAAGACCCTTTTCTCCTTTTCTTCTCTCTTCTTTTCTCTCACGTTTTCTTTTTACCTGACCAAGGACTGTTCCACTGGTCATACAGGTTGTTTGTTTATAAGAAGAATGTATGTTTTATGATGTTAAATTGGAAAATACAATAAAATGTGTTATCAAAAAAAAAATATAAACAAAAGTAAGGCAGAAACCAGATGACTCAAATACCCAACATAAGAAAACAAAACCTGTTGGAAAACTTTAGAGCCTACAAATCTACAATCTTTGAAACCAAGAAAAATCCATTTAATTAACAAATGGAGGAAGCCCAGAATAGCTCAAAGAAGCTTTTTGATAGAAAAATGCTTTTTGAAAAGCTTTTAGAAAAATGAAAAACCCAGTCTGCTACCATTGCTCCCTCTGACCAGATGTGTGTCCAAGTACAAATGGCTTTTGAAGCAAAGATGGCTAAAGCTCACGAATAGATTAGAAATCTGCTTCATTACAGACACCACCCCGTGAAGATCAACCCAACGTCAAATTCTCATCTGTCAATACCTCAGATATGGTTACCATTCTGTCCTTGCTACGTCCTTTCCAACTGTCCTGAAAAGGTCAATCCACCGAAGCTTATCCTCGAGAATAAATAAATCTTTGCCCCTTTCTTTGTGAGATTCGTCAACTATTCATTTAGCAATAACCAGGTCTGTCACTGTTACACCATTGATAAGGAAGCCCGGAACTCAATCCAAATGTCACCAACAGCTTGAGACCTATTATAAATTGTAACTTTGTTAAAATTCTTGGATAAAACAGCTACAACTCAGACAATCTGGCTTCAGACCACATCATAGTACCGAGACAGCGCTCATGGACATTCAGACTCGCATGTTAGGGATTATGGGTGGTGGCAAAACTGGTCTTCTGGTACTATTAGACTTATCTGCAACTTTTGATCTAGAAGATCACAAGCACCTCCTTTACATTTTGAGGACTGTAGGACTATGCAGCAAGGAGGCAACTGACTGGGTACAGTCCTTTCTCACACATCAGGTTTCTAGGATTTGTTGGGGTGATGCTGCCGCCGCCCCAGTACCCATCGTTTGTGGCATACCTCGGGGAGGTTGCCTGTATCTGCTGCTTTTCAACCTGTATATCAGGCCACTGTGTAGCCTTCTGGAGGAGATTGGAGTCTTCTTCTCCAACTACACCGATGATACCGAACTAGTCCTGTAGCTCTCAGGGGACTATGAGCTCAACACCACCAATTTAGAGCACATTTACTCCCAGATTAAAGAATGGATAAACTTTAACTGAACGTGTCTAAATGGAAATAAGACCGAGCTGCTGATCTTTGAGTCACCGCAGGCTAGGCTTAACCCTGAAGCCCGATACTTGTCTTTTACAATTCAAGACTGCAATATCCAAGTATCTGAGAAGGTGAAAACATTAGGTAACCATCTCAAGTCCTCACTCAGTCTTGATGCTCACGCCAATCAGGTGACAAAAAACTGTGTCCATTACCTGCGACTGCTGAAAAATATTTGTCCCCATCTCTCTGATAGCAATAGCACAAGGCATAATATAATAAAGGATTGATTACTGTAATGCCTTACTGATGTAAGCTAATAAGAAATGTCTTTAATAACTGCAAATTACTCAGAATAATGCTGTTTGCATTATTTAAACTAAATCGTGACAGGAGCACATATCCAGCAGTCGACAAGAATTACACTGGCCCACGATACCTGCAAGGGTGCAGTTCAAGTCAGCTGTGATTATTCACAGATGTCTACATGGGATGGTGCCACTTTACCTCAGAAACATGGTAACCATCTACGAGCCAAGACAAAGTCTTTGCTAGTCTAATCTATCTATGATCACCAACCCTAGCTTTAAATTGGCGTAATCTTTCCCTGTACTCTGAGCCAAACTTTGGAACTCATTTCCCCAGGTCCTGAGACAGGAACAAAATATCACAAGATTCCGACGACAGTTAGAAACCGCTCTCTTGAAGCAATGTCTACTCTGATGGAAATCAGGGCTTAAACTTGTTGCTTTCTGTCCTGTCTTCTATGTTGTTCTTTTGGTGTTGATGCTAGCCTGGCAACAAGATGCCTGCAGGCTTTCGGTGCCAGATACAAATAAATAAAATCTGAGGCAGTGCATAAGCTCCACTCTTCATATACGGCTGTACCAAAAACAATGTATTGTACAAATATGATATGATATGGCATTTGTAACGCGCCTATATACAAGTGTTTCAGGGCGCGGGGGGGGGGGGGCAACAAGGGGAGACAGACAACGATCCTACTAGGCCAGGTGTCATTCAGATCGCGCAAGTGCAAGGGTAGGGGGACTGGGTAAAGTGCAGGGAAAGAGGAGAGGGGAAGTGCAGTATATGGTTAGTAGAATACAAGATAAATAAAAGGGCCAACTGGTGGCAGGTGCAAGGAAAGTGTGGTACATGGTTAATAGAATACGAGATAAATAGTAGAGCCAGCTGGTGGCAAGTGCAAGGAAAGTGTGGTACATGGTTAATAGAATACGAGATAAATAGTAGGGCCAGCTGGTGGCAAGTGCAAGGTAAGTGCCGGGATAAGGGGCTGTAGGATACAGAGACAGTCCCGTAATGCAGGTAGGCAGTGCAGGGAAGAGTGGCTGGGCCAGGACACGAGATCGGTGAGTGGCCCAATTGCAGATTCAGTGCAGGTTCAGTGATTTTAGCAGGGGAGAGAGGGAGAGAAAGCGGAGGCAAAGAGGAAGGTTTTGAGGTGCTTCCGGAACCGGAGATGGTTCTCCTCAAGTTTCAGGGAGGCAGGAAGGCTGTTCCAGAGGGAGGCCCCTGCTGCGGCGAGAGATCTACCCCCAGCTCGTTGCTTGGAGAAGCGGCTGACCCTGAGGTGGTTGGAGGTGGATGAGCGAAGGGCTGGAGAAGGAAGATATTTAGGAAGAGAGTGTTGCAGGTATTTTGGCCCAAGGCCCCAGAAGGCCTTGTGGACAATGCAGAGGGTTTTGAACTTAATCCTTGCAGCCACTGGGAGCCAGTGTAGTGATTTCAGTCCTGGAGAGATACGGTCCCTGGGCTTGAGGCCAAGGACAATACTCGCAGTCCTGTTCTGGATGAGTTGCAAAGGGCGGAGAGTAGAGGCAGGAAGATTTAGATAGAGGCTGTTACAGAAGTCCAGCCTAGAGAGAACCAGAGCTCTGGAGACAGTGAGCTTCTGGGGGAAGGAGAGGAAAGGAAGGATACCTCTGAGGAGGTGTCGCTGGTAGTGTGACTTCTTAGAGACGTCAGAGATGTGAGGAGAGAAGGAGAGTGTGGAGTCAAAGGTGACCAAGGTTTTTTGCCGTGCAGGTAGGAGCAGGAAGAGGGCCAAGGGAGGCCGGCCAGAGAGCTGCAGGGAAGGAGGGAGTGGGTGTGCCGATAAGTAGAATCTCAGTCTTACTGGCATTAAGGCAGAGGTCGTTGGCGGCACACCATTCCTGGATAGCAGAAAGACAGTCAGAGATGAGGGAAGTGGAAGAGGAGGTCGAGGGTAGCCTGAAAATGAGTTGGTATCATCCTAGTAGCACTGAAAGTTGGGACAGAGAGCGACGATGCGGTGAGCAAGAAGTGCCAGATACTGGTTGAACCACCAGGGGGAGAGGTTGGACCTGGGAGGGTCGATTGGAGAGAAGGAGGACAGCCACGCCAGAGCTTGACCAGTGATACCCAGGTTATCACGGAGACAGTTGAGCAGGATGGTGTGGTTAACAGTGTCAAAGACAGAAGAGAGGTCGAGCAAGATGAGAACACAAGGGGTGTTAGAGTCAAGGTTTGAGAGCAGGTCCTCACGGATGTTCAGGAGAGCAGTTTCCGTGCTTCTGGCAGCTCTGAAGCCAGACTGATGGTCATGAAGACTACCAACAGATTCAGCATGGAGATTAAGCTAAGAGATGGCCAGTTTCTCCAGGAGCTTGCCCAGGAAGGGAGTGATAGAGATTGGGCGATAGTTAGCTGGGCAGGAGTGTTTCTTAAGAAGGGGGTGCACAAGGGAGTGCTTGAGGGGGGATGGGAAGACTCCAGAGGCGAAGGAGGGATTGCAGAAGTCAGCCAGGGCAGACGCCAGGGAGTCGATGTGGCCCTCGATAGTTTTGGAGGAACTGGGGGGGACCTGTTTTGACGAGACTTTCATAGATCGGATTTGTCTCGAAACCTTGTCAGCAGAAAAAAGGGGAAAGGCAGAGAAGGAGGGGTGGCTGCAGAAAGGCCAGAGGGAGAGCAGGGATTAGGGGATGGGATTTACAAATACCTGCAAGTAGGCCAATATGAATCTTAGACAGACAGACAGACAGACAGACACACACACACCCCCCCCCCCTCCCTTAAGGGAATACAACTCCGAAGAATTACCTTATTAGACAGACAGACAGACACACACACACACCCCCCCCCCTCCCTTAAGGGAATACAACTCCGAAGAATTACCTTATTAAGAATAGCAGTCAAAGGTTAGGTAAACCTATACACATTCACAATGCAATCAGCTATTCTTGGGTAGTAAAACAGGTTACATATACTCTTTGAATACAGTCAGTATTTCAAGGGTAGTGGACCCTGTCAGTCATACAGTGACACTCCGTTAAGAAATCACATATTAGCCCACCTCTGTTATAAGGATACATTTCTGAAAAGTGGAACAGTATGAACCTATAACTACATCGATGATAACCTTAAGTTATACCAGTTGGGTAAGACCTAATGTTGTAATAAAGGATTACACTTGCATTACTTTTGGGAAGAGGAGGATCCTAATCACAGGTAAGTAAAATAACCCCATATACTTTTAGGAATGGGAGAACACATTCTGAGGTAGGTAAGAACTTTTGTAGCTGTTCATATTTCAGAGGGACAGTTACCAATACAACTCATACATCAGTAAAAGACTTTCAACACTTGACAGTTCAAGGCGATGGCCTGACCTTTTAAGTCCTTCCCTGATCTTGAAGCATGAGTTTACTCAGTGGCAGAAGAGGGATCATAGTGGACTAGAGGCCAGCTTTTGGCAGGGTCAGTATAGGCACAGAATGCTTAACAGTCAGAGTTGCAGAAAGGGTCCAGGGGCCTCAGAGAAGACACCCTAGAGGGATTTTCATATGGGACTGGGGGAACTAGATGAGGGAATGCCCAATCACACAAATCAACCCGAGGCTTCACAGGAATCACACAAGGCTTAAGGTAAGTAATACCCAAGCCAACACAGTACCTCCGTGGAGAAGAGGAGTTTGCAGCTGGACGTCTTCGGTACCTGCAGTTGAAAATGCAGCCCTTGAATTCCTTGTTGTGGTGGCTGAAGGCAGGCCACTGGAAGGGAATTTGCAGCAATAATCAAGAGGGAAGGCTACAGGCAAGAGTTGCTTCAATGCTGGTTGTGGCTCTGTGGTTTATGCACCCTTTTCAGGAGCCAGGACAAGACTGAATATCGCTGGCTGGATTCTCGTCCCTTATCAGGTCTAGCACTCTGGTGAGAAGACTTCAGTAATTCAGATCTGGAGGTCCGGCAGGATGCCATCAAAGTTCAAGGGTGATTCGGAATTCGGAAGACCATGCACCGCACAATGGCTTGAGGTCACGTGGTATTGGGGTATTTCATCCCAGCAAGGTTGCAGCTTGCCGTGGGATGGCTCATAATGCGGGTCTTCTTGAGACTAGTGGATCTCACTAGCCTCTGGGTAGGTGTCATCACATTTGGGACTGCCAGGTTGATTGGAAAGATGGGTTACAGCAGGCTCTAGTTACAAAGCAGGCTCTCCGGTCAATGGAAATCGCTAGAGTCGTCTTTTCTTCATCTTCCTCTTCGGTTTCAGCCCCAGTGGTCGATCTGTCAGCAGCTTCCAGGTTCGGAGTATTTAACAGACACTGCAACACAAAGTCTGCTATCTCCCCCAGGATTTTACAGAAAGGGGCGGTCTGGCTGTACAATCAGGACCTCCCCATTCCCCCACTGGGAGTTGGTTCCTTTCATGCAAGGTAGATGACAACGGGCTGCAGTGTTTTTGGACTGCTCCCTCGCTTCCTGCCTCCTCAGAAACTCTGGAGCCTGGGCAGGGAATCCAAAGGATTCCCACCGAAGACACAACTTCCACTAAGGTCGTCCCACCTAAAATGGCAGGGGAAGACCTCAGAAACAGCAAGCACACAAGAAATGGCACAAAAAGAAGGAGCCGGCCATTTTTGTGAAACGGTGGCCCGTCTGTGCATTACCGAGGCTGATTTAACAGCCTGCGAGTAATAAAAAGTCACTAACCTAAAACCACTGCCACCATCCATTCGAGTAAACTTGCATTTGTAACAAAATGTTACCAGGTAAGTAAGAAAGGGCATACATTGTATCCCCCCAGGACGCCACATAAGGTGGGGTATGCTGGCTCACTTATACAAAATGTAAAGGGGATGAAAATCCCTCTTTACTACTTGGGAACAGTAGTTCACCTAGGTATCGGGGAGCCCAAAGGGGCAACCTAACCTAAGCCCAAAGTTGTAGGAAACTATAACTTCAACCATACACTATGGAGAGACATAAAAAGGTCACCCATAAAAAGTGTACCTAGGGACAAGGTAAAAGTTACCAAGTCCAAGCAAAAATTCTGGGATAGACACAGGTCAGGAAGATTTATCATAATTATGAAAATCTTACGCAACATAAGGGCACAAAGGGCAGGGACACATGGGCCTCCAAGAACTGCCAGGGCAGGGCAGCATGGGCCTTCCTGGCTGTGTCTGTGGCATAAGCTGCACTGATACACTGCATTAAAAGATATGCATTAAGCACCAACCTTTGTGTGTTCGATGTCCTGGAAATCCACATCATTCACAGACAGCACCTGATCCCCCTCTTGCAAGCCGGCCCTGTGGGCGTCAGAGTCTGGAATCACCTGGCAGCAGAAAGGGGGGAAAGGTTATAGAAGAGGAATAACCCTGTATGAGAAGATTAAACTGGATTATGTGGTCAGGGTTTACCAGCAGCAGTAATTAAATACCCCCAAGACACATGCAGCCTAGTAGAAAAAGAAATACAGAGATGGAGACTAAGACAATACAGTGTTATAGCAAGCAACGAAACACACAGAGAGAGAGGATGTGCCCATCAGCACTCATTGGCTACAACATTGTATATCAACAGTTCCTTATTGGATGCCTGCGCAGTAGATGTCTACATTTAAAGCCACCTTGTCTGATAAAATGCTAACAATAACTCCGCTACAATGGTGGCGATAATGAACCAAGGTACAATGGTGGGGACAATGAACCAAGCTAAAATGGTGAGGACAATGGACCAAGATTGCTGGCTAATTAGCTTGCCTAGTTTTCGACAGTCCAGCCATCACAAACCATTAAATCTGTTGGTCCTTGAAACTACTATCAACAGAAAAGGATAGCCCAAGGCAGGTAGCTCGAGCACAACAGGACAATGTTGTTTCATATGAGATTGATACCCTGGTCATGCTGGCTCACCCTTTAATTCTCCAGAGTTCGATAAGTTATGCACCATAGGTGGGTAATAATGGCGACACGGTTAATACAGAGTTGAGACTAGAGTTTAGTCCTTGATTGGTAAAGGACTGAGAGACTCTTAGTGGCATCCTCCTCTCACCATCATCAAGGTTATCCATCGGCTCGCTCTCAATCTGCATCAGCGGACACAGAAGATAATCACCAACACCAATTGCGATTCGGCCTACTGGACATGCAAACAGCGTTCAATTCCCTCGCCTACTTCTCTACTAGGATGGCCAGACAAAAGGTGGTTAGGAAGAGAGTCTCAACTGTACGGAGTATTTGCGTATTTCACCCTCCAAAAAGACGGCTGGTCACCCCTTCCTCCATGTTTATTTATCCTCCATACTGCATCTAATTCGGTATGCAGTGATAAAATCGCAGCAAAACGTTGCCTGTACAAGAAAATCGCAGCAAAAATGCTGTGGTTTGAACCAGTAAAGTAGTACTCCATTATACCATTTAAGGGGAGCGGCCGTTGCGCGAGTGTCCCCCGCATCCATTACATGGATTGCCACGGCAAAACCACAGCCTTTTTGCCTCGATCTTGTGTGTCCACGGCCATTTATGCCGTGATTTTAAAACATGGAACCGCTAATTCTACTGCAATACTTAGCATCCACTAAAGTGAACACTATCAGCCTTGCTAGAGTTTGGTTGTTGGTTCCTCCTGTCCTGTCCACTTGGTTGATTGTCGCTAATGGCCGTTTCATTTCATCTTTGGTCACTAATGGTGCGCTAATTCATATTTGGGTACCTGACTAACTGAATTGAGCTTACAGAGCAAACCCACATGTCCATACAATGTACTCCCCCATTCTACTCCTGGCATCCCTAGGTACTCTTCCCGTCATCCCCAGGTACTCTTCCTGTCATCCCTAGGTACTCTTCACCTGGTGGGTACATTAAGTTCCTACAGGTCTCCTCCATCCAATGCCCCTCTTTCCCAACCCTATCCCTTTACCTCTCATGAAACGCTTCCTGGTCACAAAACCACACCTGCTCCAATGCTCTGCCATCCCTCGTCGATCACTCAGGACTGCCCTTACCCTTTCTCATTTACTCTGGCCTTCTAATTGACCTTACAAGTGGGCTCTGGAATGCCCAGCCAATCTGTTAAAGATCCTCTTTCTTTAGTAGGCATTAGGATTCTGTAAGGAAGGCATGGCATCAAAGTAAGACAGACAAGTGATCACAGTTCAAGGGTGTTTATTAAAATGTAAAATGGGTAAGATAAACGCCTAATTTAAAACTAAGATGCGAGCAAGCTTCGACCATCAAATAATAAAAATACAGTTCTAGTGGAGTCTAGTCAAATAAAAAGGGCCTATACTAAAATAACTACTGCTAATCCTTACTGCTATGCTGCAAAATAGTATGGGATAATGTTCACAAGAAAAGAAAGATGTGTTCACAAAATGATACATCAGGGTGTTATGGACGGGGTCTCCCTTCCACGTGTTTTTAGCAAGGGATAAGGCGGGACTCCTGAGCACAGCACACTCCTGGGCTTCTCCGTCTAGAGGGTACAGTTCGTTGTCTCAATAGCAGGACCTTCTGTGTCCAGTCTTTTCATGCAAAGTCTCTTGCTTCAGAGGGCCTGATATGCCTTTAACAACAAAAAGTTCCTTCTGCTAATCTTCACATCGGGTGATTACTCCTAACCCTTGGATCCTCCTCAGCCGGGCTCCGATCCTTCGCTCAATGTTAGCATCCCTCAGTCGGGCTCAAACCAACCACTCACTGTGGACATCCCTCAGTCGGGTTCACACTTGTCGTCACAATGTTCACAGGTGTATATTACTGCTCACTCTAATTCGTAGACATCCCTCAGCCGGGTTCACATTTGCCAAAATAATAGTTTACTTTGTTTTCTTACAAATGCAGGATTCACTCCCCTTAGCTTTCTCATGGCATCCCTCCATCGGGATCAAAATGCCATTTTAACACAGTTAAAAAAAGGAACGGTCATTGCCATGTTCTTCCCTTTACCCAAGTCTGGGTCTCAGCCCCCAGTCAGGCTTTCCCTAAAGCCCCCAGTCAAGCCTACCCCAGGCTTCCACAACGTGTCAAAGACTTTCAACTGTACAAGCGGTTTGGCTTGATCCGCGTATGACCAGACACCTCACACCGCCCCCCTCCACCCCCACCCCTCCCCAAGGTCTCTTGGTACTTGTAGTTTCCACAATCTTAGCTCAATACATTCTCGTTGTTCAGGAGAAGGGTACCAGCCACAGTCCTTCGAATGAGCACCCACATGGACCACTTTGTTTCTGGTACTAATTTCAATCACAAAAGGTTCAGTCTTTCAGGTCTCCCTCCACCGGGTACAGGTCCTCTCACAAAATTCACAAGGGTCTCCCGACCCCTAGCCAGGCTCGGACCCCCCTCCTTCTTCCGGGCTCGGACCCTTCTCAATATTTCAAAGTTCACAAAGAAGACTTCCCTCCGCCGGGCTAGAGTCTTCACAAATCACAGTTTTCCTAAATGTTTTTGGACTCCCAGTCCCAGAATGCACTTGTGATAATTTCACTTCCCCTTCCCAGCTCATCAAAAGGGCATTCCATGATTTTGGGAGCTGTGGGAGCCAAAGGGGATGTTTTAATGAGGTCAGGGTCTTACCTCCTGCCGCTTATAGACCTGGGTTTGCTCGTCTGCCCCAGGGCAGGAGTTCTGGTGTGGTTACCGCCAGGCAACCCCAGCTGCTCCTGGTCTTGCCTTCTGGAAGTACAGCTCCCTCCTCCACACTGCAGTCTCCTCTCAAATAGCAGGACCAGTGTCTGGGCGCTTCCAGGTCTCCCAGGGTCTCTGCTGCACATTAGGTCTTTCTCCTACTCTCTAGCACCTTCCAGCATCCCCAAGTTGCTCCAAATGTGCTTTCCTGCTCTGCCTTTTATGCTGACTGGGAGAGTCAAGTGGAGTCAGCTGTGAGTAAGCAAAGAGGGAGGCCTGACTTAGCCTGGCCTCATTAATGGTACAGTCTGCTGTAGAAAGGGGAGAGTGTTTTCTGTGTCTGTGGCTCCCTGTTGGTAATCTTCATCCTCCCAAGCTCTCTCCTCCGCGTCTCAGTGACTTTAGAAAAGAACAGAGGAGAGGAATTATGGGGACTGTAGTTTTCAGTAGTAAGTTTAGGATAGGAAAATCCAGAAAAATATTGTTGAGATACAGGAGGTAGTCCTGTTGCCGCTCACAGCGAGTTGGGGGACGAGGGGGGGGTTGAGTTCCTAAATATCCTACTTGGTAGGATGGGGAAAGGTGTTATAGGGAAGGGGGTACCGCGTCTCACCCTTCGGTGTCCCACTTCAACTCCCTGAAAACCCCTCATCCAGATCATACTCGCGCATTGGTCCACCCCCAGGAACTGGATCCAATAACCATGGCTGTGTCTTGGCCACCTGGATGACAGATCCTCGGGGACTAGCAGGCGAGACACCTTCCGGTTTCTCACAATTCCCATAACCAGTGGAGCCAAGAGGGAATAGCTGTTCCCCATGTTACGCTTATCCAATGATGAATGAAACATTGTTTAAGTGTTTGGCAATAAAAGGCTGTGGTTTATATTGCACATCACGTAATTGTAAACAACATAATTACATGTAATACATAATGTACACTTTTGGGCAAGCGGTCCAGAATTGTGCCCCCGGCCTGTGCCACCTTCCTGTTCCCATGACAACAAACGGCCCTGTATTTCTTTTCTCCTCCCTTCTTTTCTTGGGTGGGTGGGTTTTGGGAAAAGGAAAGTTTCTGCGTGCGCAGAATCCTTATGGTGCTCCTTTCGGAGTACCAGATAACTGATTTTCTCTCTACTGAGCGGCTCTTTATATTCCCCTAGTTTCGCCCTGGGCTACGCATGTGTTGTGGGGGCTTTATTGTGACCCCAGCCGGCTGGCGCCGACGGCCAATATCACCTTGTTGTGCCATTCCATTGGTCATGTGTCTTTTTCCCGTTTCCCCTGTGCCTGCGGTGCGCTGCACTTGTTAGTGCCTTGGTACCCTGGTGTGGGAAAACCCACCTTCCTTGCGACCACCTAAAATGCCAACAATAAGTGTCGGGATGGAAAGAAACCCGTGTTTTTGGCATGCATGTGTTATGTGCTGCTGTTGGCAGCATATGCTCTGCCCCTCTATCCCCCTTGCCGCTCTGGTCACTTGTCCATGCTTTCTAGCTGCAGGGGGCCCCCTCCCCAGCACTGACCACAACCCCACTCCTTCCACTTTTATCTATGAAGGCTGCCACTGAAACTTGGACTACCTTGCATGGTCCGGCCACCACTGCAGCTGTTCACATCCACCAAAAGGGACAACCTTCACCCACTAACGGTAAGGCTAAACCAGGTGACCGGGTTGGTTTCCCCAAAAGCAAGGCCAGCCAATTGGCTCCCTTGGCCCAGATCCTTTACACTCCTCCTTTGCAAGGTGCAGTATTACATATAGTATTTTGCAGGTACAAAGCACCGCCTTCACAGTTCCAAACTCCTCTGGAAAACTGCATCACCCGTTGTAAAGTCAGGATAGAAGGGGATTAATTTATCATCAAAAGACATGTTTCCCCTTTCTCTCGCTACCCTCAGGACAGCATCCCATACCCTAAGTCAGGGGGCCTGCAACTTTCGGCTCTCCAGATGTTTAGGTCTACGACTCCTAGGATCCCTTACCATTGGCTATGCTGGCTAATGCTGATTAAAGTTGGAGTCCAACACATCGGGTGATCCAAAGGTTACACACCCTTACCCTAAGTTAATACCTTTTCCGTGAACTGCCTGGATGTCCATAACAGCGAAGGTGTAGGGCCCCGTGCCCGGGGGCCTCCTTTTATTTTAAATGCCTTGTATAACTGAACCTCTAGGAGTGTCTTCTTGATTTTTTTTTATGTTTTTCACGTGACTCATGCTTCTGGCATTCAGAACACCCATGATTCGAGCTTTATTCCTCCTTGCAAATGCCTCATAATCCTGACGCTCATCAACACAACATTTGAGGTTTTTTTCAGGGATTGCAATTTGCACGATCTTGTGCAACCTTTCTTCCATGTATCGGACTGCGTTCTCTGCCTCATGCGCCCGCTCCACAATCCAGTTCAGGCTGCATCAGATCAAGTGATCTTCCTCTTTTAAGTAGTCTTAACCAGTTTCATTTAGCTATGGCGATTACAAACGTGAAGGGCTGCACATGCTGCTTCTTAAGTATGCATTTTAAAGTTTACCATGGAATGGTTCAGGAGACCGAGTAACTCATCTGCATAGCACTCTGGAATATGCATCCTTCGATGCCCTTGCTTGCTTTTAATGTAATGCCATTCAACTCCTCGCACTTTGCCGTCTTGCTGTTCTCATTCATTCCCCTTCTGGCAAACTCACCTCCTTGTCTGATATCGAGCACTTACTGGACGGACTATTCCCAAAGATACAGATTGGGTTCATTTGTGTGACTTCCACTGCACGTGGTCACAACATCCACTTGGCTGTACCCCGTCTGATGATTCGTCTTTCGCACGACCACAGCAACTCTTTAGGCTTAAGTCTTCATCTTCCTCCACCAGCTTCAATGTCCACTCCATCGAACCACATCCTCCATCCTCCATCCTCCATCCTCCTGGTCTCCCCTTCTTCTCTATCCCCATCATCAAACCAGACGTGCGTGCTCCATTTCCTGCTTAATTCAGCTCTTCTCTCCGCTCTTGCCCCAGTAAGATGGCCATAACCTGGGTCTCCTTTTAAACACTACTGTCCAGCTCGCTCTCTCTCTCTCTCTCTCTCTCTCTCTCTCTCTCTATCTCAGCCCAAACCCTGGCCTGGCCACTGAAGACAGTCCTGTGCATCAAGCTCTCTCGCTGGCAGAAGTCCTGCTGTCCCCTTCTCGTTACCAATAAAGAAGCTCTCCGTGCAATCCTCACTGCTCTGTCTCCGCTAAATCTACCTACTACATCACCCTCATCTCATCTCTCCGCCCCCACGTGCCAGGCCATGTTGCCCAACACCCTTTTGGCAGCTCCATTTCTTCTTTTATCTCTAAAGACGACTTTGCCCTCGGATTCCTTGTAATGTCAGAAGAGAAGTAGTGACATCATCATAACTTTCCTATCCCGCCGTGGGCCACTCCAACACACACCATCATACCATGTAATCTCACCTCTATGCTCATTTCCTCCAACCAATCCAACGGAACTGGCACCCCTGCTCCAGGCAGCCAAATGATCCTGTACTTATCCTTAACCCATTTGTATGACAGAGGATGATGGCTCCGACTCACATTGCCTGGCCTCCTGTCCTTCCACCTTTGAATGGACCATCCCAGCCTGCTTATAGCTGAATAACAGGAAGAAAAAACCATTGCCTCCTTAAGGGCCTAGCCAACTAGTAGCCCAACTACTCCAAAGTTTGTGTGTGGGACATTTTTTTTAACATCCAGGTAGATTGTGATCTGGATGAACAACTTCTGAGCCCCCACTAATCTATATTTAGGCGTAATCTCTCCACTGATGGTGTATTTGTGCACGTATCCAACTTCCTCATGACCACTTAACCACGCCTCCCCTCTTCGCCCTCCATCGATCTACTGTCATCGACATAGCCAGTACACTTTTTCTCATTGAACACTCGATTCTTGGATTCCAGGGCATAGTCATTAAATCAAATCAGTCAACTACTTCTCTATCCTTGGAATAGTGGCATATGCCTTTCAGGTGACCCTCCGGGCAACCCTTCTTCACTTGGCAAAGTTATCTTCTCCATTGAGGGCTTGAACATCTCTTTAGAGATGTCCCCCAAATCCTCTTCTTCCCCTTGCGCTTTTCATTTGCATCTCCAAGTGTCTCTGCCATCAGTCACTGGATGGTGATTTTCTGGCTGATACTCAACTGCAACGGCCTTCCTTCCGCAGAGCTCCCAACATCCCACGTCTTCTCATCACCATTTCATTTCCACTTCACTGCAACAAACCCTCCCCCATTGCTCACAACCTGGCGGCTCTCTTTCATGACTACCTTAAACTCCATTGTTTATGAAGGTCACGACAGGCCAGCTAAACCACTAGACACCCACTCCTACCGCTCCTAAAATCCTGGCTTCGACTCTGAACACTTAGCAGACTACACGACTGCTCTACCCTTCAGTTGGTTAAACGCTCGTTGCTGAGATCTGCGTTTCACCTGCAGGTTGCAGGTTCGAATCCCGCCAAGGCTAACTCAGCCTTTCATCCTTCTGAGGTCGATAAATGAGAATCAATTTCTATTAGGTAATAACAGTAATGCATGTAAAAATGTGCTATGTAAAGCGCTTTAGATTTAAGCGCCATATAAAAAACAAAGTATAAAAAAACAAATGATTATTAGACTCCCACATTTTACCCCCTTATCAAAGTACTCAACTTTGCCATTCACAAGCTCTGCAAACTCCCTTGAGCACGGGCTGGTTCCCCATTCCTTCTTCTAGATTACAAACCTAGGAGGTTTAACCAACCTAGCTAACCATTGCCAGCTATACCCCTGTTACCCATGCAATCTGAAACCCTACTTAACCTCTGTTGTCTGGATTCCCCCTCTCCTCTGTGCTGCTTCCGCTCCTTCGATCCCCAGGCTCTACAGAGCTGGAATGCACTCCAGCTGTATAAGATCGTATGGTTAGTGCCCCTTTAAATGTTGCCCCTTCACCAATGTAGCTTTGGTTTCAAATGTATTCTATTAGGCCGTTATTGTAAATCTCCTGCAAACGGGTTCTCTTCTACCTGCGATTTCCTGGTACAGTCTTTCTGATCCAAGTACCATGCTTACCTCAAATACATGCATAGAAGAATACAAAATGCTGCTGGTTGAGTGCCTATAAACAGAATGCCCACTGGTCCGGCAAACATCTGCATTACGCAAAGGGACCCTTAGTTCACAAGTCTCGTTTGTTCACATGTGCCCCCCCTGTATGGTTTTTCTTTTCAGCAAAAATATCTCAAGTTTCACTTCGACGCCAGCCCCTTTTCTTAATGGGGTGTTTTCCTATGAACTGCCTGCCTGCCCCATTTACAGTTAAGTTACCTACATCCGCCGTGTAGCATTTCCCTCAGCACAGCTCCCTGTATAATACAGGTGTGCTTAGAGGAAAGCACTGGAATTGAGGAGGCACCAGACCAGACTGCCGACACTAAATCATATTTTCATCATATTGTCGTCGGGGGTCAGCTCACGCAGCCTGCACTAGACACGTATCAGTCCTTCATAGTTAATTCACTGTCCCCAAGACATGTGGAGGGGGCTCCAGCGCCGCTATACATCCCCGTGAAACACATGTAAGGGCAGACTGCAAATGCTTGCCAGTGAGCAGACCAAGTTGAGAATGCATGGATGCAGCATCGGAAAGCCCTTGGTTACGTTTACAGACCCACATTAGGGACTAGAATGGTACATAGGGAACGATTCACCAGATCATCTGCCTGGCAGAGACACTGGCAGAGGCGTTTGGGCCTCTTGCAGTGTGCGGAGTTCGGTTTAGGAGCCTGAGGTTGTAAACCAAATCCAGCCACTGCTTTTGTCGAATGAAACGGTTTAGTTAAAGCGCCCCAGATCATTGGGGAGGTGGTGGCAGAAATCTTGCTACCTCTAAAATCCCCCTTGCAAACGTTACCCTCTAGGAACTAAAAGGCAACCCCATTGAAATCTACAGAGGATCGAGCTGGTAAAAGACAGCAAGTGGTAACTTGCTAACTGGCACTGTGAGCACCTCTCACCCGAGATGCTTACTCCACCTGGGAGACATGGAGGGACAACACACGTGTTTTGCACTTTTCAGGGCGAATGCTCACAATAGGAAACGCTCACATAAGTCATGCTGCAACAGCTGTAAAGTGAGTCACATCTGTATAGGCCAGACATCTGCACCCTTTGGCTCTCCAGATGTTTTGGAAGGCAACTCCTATTTTGTATTTTTGTTGTACAACTCCTACATGGCCTAGCCATCTTAGTCAACAATGAGGGAGTCTGGGAGTTGTAATCAAAACCACGTTGGAAGGTGCAGGATGCAGAGCCTTAATGGGAAGGTTGCGCCTGGTTGAGGGCCAAAGTAACTTCCACTGTTACCCTGTTAACACTTGCAGTAGAACAGCCTTTGGTAACCGGCAGTATATATGCAGAGAGGCTGTCCTGTATTAGAATCCATAGAACACATCTGGAGATGTGTCCTCGATGGTTTTTCTTTAAGGAACGGCAGAGCAAACAAAGGCATTAACAAAACATCTAAATATTTCATAAGAGTTCCCCACACAATGCAAACAGGAAGCATGCCTGAAATGGATCAGCCAATTAACCCCTAGCTACCAAATGCAACTATCCCATACGTGACACCTTGAGCCAGCCCTGGTTTTTACCATTGCATGCTGGTTTTTGAAGTTTCGTGTTTCCCTTTCTAAGCATCAGCCTACACATCTCAGTGTGCAAAATGATAAGCCAGGACTCGCTCATGGGGCAACTTGGCAGTTTGTGCTCATTTGATTTAATGGAACAATGTGATCATGTAATTTGTGTGCGTTTAATTACCCGATATGAGACACGTGCAGTTGTAATTTACACATTTTGACTGTGGGAACGTCAGATGGGAATGCGCCCGGCCCCGCCCGGGGTTCTTTCTGCTTTACAGTGGGATGGACAGAAAGGCTTATGTGGAGTTTCGGTTCTCCACTCCTCGGCGCTGGGAAACCTTCGATGAGCTCACAAACACGAGGAAACTAGAAGGACCGGTTCCGCAGCAAACATCAAGCGATCAGACCCAGGATGCTGCACAGGACACGCGTGACGGTGCGCCAGGAGCTCGGCCTCTGTGCTGGCGCCCGCCCGGGCTTTCCAGGGATGGCGAGGCTTGGCAGACACTACAGCAGCAGCACACGGACGGGTGGTGCCGGACCTCGCCCATGGGCGGAGCATCCAGCCCACCCCCACACTGACTGCAGCCATTTACAGGGCGCGGCTGGGGTCCGAAACCAGGTCGCGCAGCGGCAGCTGTAAGAGAAGAGATGTACCCACAAGATCACTCTCACCGGGGGACCCACAATGCTTCATAATTACATTATTATTACACCCTCAAAAGAGGCGGCACCAATCTGAATGGTTTTTACCCGATTGGAATTGATTTTACCTGGATTTGATTAGTTTTATCTGTCTAGAAGCCTAGCAAGTAAAGATTTGTACGAATTATTAACCTTTGATGTTACAATGTATTATTCATTTTGTGATAAATTGCGCTGAGGATTTATTGTATTTGTAACCAACGCGCTAATATAAAATAAAAAAGCAAAATAGCTGATAATCAAGGAGTAAATACATAAAAAGCTTAATCAGATCGTAACCACAGGCATGGCCACAAACATAGCAAAAGATCAGCGCAAAAGGAAACACTGAGGGACGTCATTTAGGGGTCGCCTCTGAGGTCTCCCTGGCCACCTCTAAAAAAAAAAAAGGGAAAAAAAAACGTTTTTTTGTATTTTTTTTTATAATGCAAGCTCCTGGGCTGTGGCCAGCACCATGTGGCTCTTTGCTATACACCAATTGCTTGACTCATTAATGGTTTATTTCAGGCACACTTCAGGGGGTGAGTCACTGATTTAGTCTGTTCTTAAACGCCTCAACTCAGCCTTTCATCCTTCGAAGGTCGATAAATGAGTACCAACACTGGTTGGGTGATATTGGGTGTATATTTTTTCTATATAAAGCGCTTAAGCGTAATTGCTATATAAAAACACATCATTATCATTTGGTCATGGACGTCTGCTTGCATTCACAGTAATTTGGTAATATGGGCCTATACACACGGATCTTAACGATGCATATGGCGATCCATTCTGGTATGAAATGTACATCACATTATAGTGATATCGTAACCATATTTTTCATAGTGTACAATATTAAGTGATGACACTTCCTGTTTTGTCAACGGGTGAAAGATTGCGTTCCACCGCTTCACGTTATATCACTTCGCGGTGTGGTCAGATGACATGCCTTCTTGTGATGTCATCAGGGGTCAAGGGTCATGTGATGTCACTTCCACTACCCCTGGCATTTTGGTGAAATGACGTCCCTGGAAAGAATCATCAGAAGAGCAATGTCTTAAGTCCCTTTGTGAACATTGCAACTCAGAGATAAGCCCGAGTTCAAGGGGGAGCTGGTTCCATAGATTAAGTAGCGCGAGCACCACAGCGCGCCATCTTAAAACATGTCGTCTGTAACAATGCTTTGGTGGAAGGGCACAGTTCCCTCAAGCTACGGAGGAGTTTAATTCTGGCTGCAACGAGCGAAATATGCTGGTGACAAGGGAGGTCATTCTGCCATACAAGGACATGATTTGTTACAAATTCTTAGATATAAAAGGCTGATACCTTTTATTCTTACCGGCGCTCTAGAAAAATCTGCTCTCTTGGCAAATGCTTATAACATTAAGCGAATAAGATATTGGTTGAAAAAGAGGATCAAATTGTATGACCATGAAAAGAATACGGTCCTCCTTAGCACAAATTCCCAAAGTGGTTCCTTTATTGAATAGATTATGGCAAGAAATTGCTTGCCGAAATATATTCTGGCTTTTCCTGAGGCTTGGGTGGTTAGAGAATATCTATTACTGAAATTTAAGTTGTTGAGTAGCTTTGGTGCCACTCCCCACCAGCCTCATAATAGATGTAATTGCAGGCTATGTGGAGAAAACACGTGTGAATCTCTTGAGCATATAATGCAAGGCATAAAATAAGGAGTGTCGCAGAGCAATTTGCTATGCAATTCTGTAGGTTTGCTAATTAAATTGGCACTTGTGTATCAAAGCTAGCTATTTAAGTCGCCCTGTTCAATGAAAGCACAGCTCACCCAGCATTGCTCTCTTGCCTTCAGAGCTCTCTCCACCCTCGATTTTTGGTTTACAGCAAATTCAAAGGGGCTAACGGAGAGAGAGTGCAGCAGTAATCATCCCCTTCACTCATGTGCCAAAAGGCCTGTGTGGGAGTGGCACAAGCATTTTCTTTTTCAAATGATTGCAAACCAAAAATAATCGGGATAATACTGTTATTAAGCTAACTATATCCTGTCTGCCAAAAACCAGTATGGCTTTCAATTCCTTTTCTAAAAATGTAATTGGTTACATAATGCATAATGACAGTATTGCTACTGTAAAACACTGCTTCGTCTCCATGCTTTACAGTCGAGTGTATCTTAATCTCAGTGTCAACTAGATTTCATTTTGGTGGGGAAGATGCATTATATGACGAGTGGACACTTTTCTGAAAATGTACATGACCACGCAGCCAAATGCTTTGAGGGCAAACCTAGTTCTGTGGCCTGCTGGTTACATACCACTTGCAACTGGTGCTCAACCAATGAACTGATCCCATACTCCTTAACCTTTTACCTTACCATACTGCTTTATATCCGCTACCCTGAAAGTGAGATTGCCGCAAACTACAATATTCTACCTAGTTTGCCCAGTTCTCTGCCTGCTACGCCATACACACTGCTTAATCTTTTACGTAATGAATGCACAAAGCTAACTAGATATTTACTTAAAGTAGCAATCAATATTTTCATCCAGTCTGTACATCTACAGACCCACTGCAAAACTGTACACTGTAGTTGGCCTCCAGAGCTCACTTTGCTCTAGGATTAGGATTGCATTATATATTTGCACCTGCAGTAGAGAGAGCCGGCCAAACTGTTTTCAAAGCCTTTTATGATATATATTTATTTGTGTCCATTCATGTAGCAAAATATTTTTATAGACACTCACCCAGGTCTCACAAAGTATTTTTGCCCACTTGCATAGTCGAGTAGATTTTAAGAAGGGCCAGTACCATTTGCAGGGGATGTTGGAAACATTCAAATAAACTTTACTTTGTTTGCAGTAAATGTCAAAAAAAGGTTTAACTGTGTGTGGCTGGCCTCTGGGTGGCAGCAGTGTGCCAAACTAAAGTGGTTTTGTGGTGACATGCACCATTTTACAGAAAGTTAATTTACATTTGTTGTCATCCGTTGCCATGGGTCTATTGCATGTCTCTCGATTCGAGTGGGTAAACTAAGTCAATCAATCTACAGGTCTAGTGGAATTTTAAAGAATTTGCAAGGCCTGACTTATCTCACTAATGTCTTACTTCAGCAGGAGCACAAACCGGCTGTATTGGTGCTCATTTTATATCTTGGGTACAAGTATCTTCTGGTGGCATTAAAAACATTAGTACAAAATTGCTAATCAAATGGGGTTGTTTGCTAATCAAGAAACATTTTTTAGCAAACTCTGCTAATCAATTTTTGAAAACTAATGTATGCCTTGTAATGACTGAATGCTCTAGCTTGCATCGCATTAGAAATCAATGCATGAAAACCTACTGTAACAGTTTTAACTGTGATTATCCCAAACTTGTAACTCTCACCTGGTATCCACGGTGACGTCACTCAGCTTGTTCTGACCTCTTACGAACTCGAACCCTTCCCTGGAGTCTACTCGACGGGAGACTGGGCCTTGTTTAGTTGGAAAGTGTGTCCTCCGTCCTGCTTTCAGCACAGGGGCGCGTTGATTGATGCGGGCTTGCTGCTGCCTAGTTACTTCACTGGCAAGAGTCCGACAGGTAAGTATAATGAGTCTTTTGAATAGTTCTCTAACTTCGTTCCTTTCCTTCCTTAGATGATGGCCGACGTCCGGGGATGGCGACGTGCTGCTGAGATGAGTAGCACTGAAGGTGAGTGAGCGCGATGCGCAATGCGACCCTTTCATATTTGTATTGAACTGAGTTCTTTTTCTGTGTCTTTTAGGTGCCACTATGTTTTCAGCGTGGTTGCCGGTTATGAAGAAGAAATGCGGTGAGTAAGCGCGGTATGCGGCGCCTCTAGATGTTTCCACGCTAACCTGGAGTGTCTTTTCCCTCTTGCAGATGGATGAGAAGTTCGGCGACAGAGTTCCCCAAGAGCGGCTGGGATTCAGGTAAGTGTTTGAAGCTCGTACAGTCTTTAAAAATAAGCGAAGATTTGCTGAATGCTTACTAATGCCTTTTTTCTGTACTTTTCCCTTTTCCTTAGGAAGCGGCGTGCAGGGATGGGAATGACACCGCTGAAGATGCCCGCAGAACAGAAGGAGCGGTAAATGATGGGCAGAAGCGTCGCAAGGTAAGGCTGTTCCTAACAGTGTTCTTGTTCTTGCAGGAGCTGAGTGCAGAAGAAAGAGGCAGGCTTACTGGGGTCCGATCCGAACACGGTGAGTGTCACGCTGCAGGTGCAGAAAACACAAAGCATGTTTCTCAGTCTGGGCGTGGCTTAAATAGTCTCTAGCTATCCCAGGTGTCTCCGGGCTGAACTACACTCAAAAGACTAGACTGCACATGCAGTACTGGGAACCGAAATATGTGGGGGCATCCATCTTGTCCCCATCAATGCACTACAAGTCCAATCCCCAATGTTATTCTATGGGAGTGAGTGAGTCTGGTGCCACAAGCGCCAAGTCTGACTCAAAGTGGAGGGATGGAGAGGCCCATGTAGGTGATCATGGCCTGGCTCCAGCCTGACATCTTGGAGGGCTGGGGACATGAGGGGCAGGAATCATGACAGAACTCCCCTCCCCCCCGTTCCCCCAAGGCCCCTCTGAAGGTGGCTCTTCTGTCTGGTCCTGGTTTGTTTGGATGGTTTCGATGAAATCGTCTAAGCAAGCGAGGTGCATGGATGTACTCACAAGGCTCCCATGTCCTGTCTTGTGGACCGTACCCCTTCCAGTCTACTAAGTAGTATAATTTGGATCTGACATACTTTGAATCCAGGATGTCCTTGACTTCGAATTCTGGCTCCCCGGCGACTACTACTGGCTGCGGTGGCGTTGCTACCCGGGTCCCAGGTTGAACAGGTTTAAGGAGAGACACGTGGAACACAGGATGAATCTGCGACCGCCACAGGATTTATCTGGAGGCGACTGTGAATGGACCCAGGTATCCTGGACGGAAAGTTTGGGTTCCTTTAATGGACACGTGTTTAGACGCCAGCCAGACTTTATCTCCCACTTGGTAGTTGGGGGCGTTTGCTCGTTATTGATCAGCAAACTTCTTTTGGCGATTCTTAGCTTGAAGTAGGTGTTCAGCTGCCCTTTTAAAGGTTTGAGAAATGGTCGTGTTCAAGGTTTTGACTGCTGGTATTTCCAGGGTTGTAGGAACGTCCAACTCAGAAGTACGTGGGGGCCTGCCATACATGGTATAAAAGGGTGTCTGCCCAGTGCTGGTGTGTAGGGAATTATTATAAGCATATTCAGCTATCCATAATAGGTCAAACCAGCTTTCTTCAGCTTGGAGTAACATGCAACGCAGATACTGCTTGAGCGTCTGATTTGTCCTCTCAGTTTGACCATCCATTTGGGGATGGTGACTGGTGGATAGCCGGATATCGATCTGGGCCATAGAGCAGCATTTTCTCCAGAAGTTAGATACGAATTGAGTACCTCGGTCTGAGACCAAAACTGAAGGAAACCCATGGAGCCGTACGATGCCTTCAAGAAATACCTTTGCCAGAGTGGAAGCATTTGGGAGCCCCTGAAGAGGAATGAAATGTGCCATTTTTGAAAATAGGTCCACGACTACAAGAATAGTGTTAAACCCTTGACTGGGTGGTAAGTCAGTAATAAAATGGAGGGACAACGTGTGCCAGGGTGCTGGTGGGATTTCCAATGGTTGTAATAGCCCAGCCGGTTTCTGCTTGGATGACTTGTTTTGAACACACACTCCACAAGATAGGATGAATTGGATAATGTCTTTACGCCACGTGGGCCACCAATAATTTCGTTTTACCTTGGCTAGGGTTTTAACGATTCCGGGGTGGCCCTCGATCAAGGAATCATGATAACCGGACATGACTTGTTCTTGGTTTGGTAAGAATAAATGATTCCTGAAGTAGGGCAACTGATCTTTTATCATGTAATGTTCTCCTTGTGCACTCCACGCTTGTAATTGCTCCGGACTCGTCAGTTTTTGGATTTCTTCATGTAATTCTTTCTCAGTTATGGTTGCTGTGATTCCTAAGAGCTTGTCACTCGGGATGATTGCTATTGGGTCAGGGGTCTGATACCCTTGCTCTTCCATCCCCATACGGGGAAAGGGCATCGGCCTTCCCGTTTTTCACCCCTGGTCGAATTGTAATCACGTAGTCATATTCAGCAAAACAAAGAGCCCAACGTAGTTGTCGTGACGATTGGGCCTTTGCCGTTTTTAGGTACTGGAGGTTCCGGTGGTCAGTTATAACAGTGATTGGGTGTCTGGCGCCCAAGAGGTAGTGCCACCATGCCTTAAAGGCTGAATTAATGGCCAGGAGTTCTTTGTGACAGCGTAATTGAGTTCAAGGGGTGTGAATTTACGCGACCAGAAGGCAACAGGGTGTAACTGGACCGTTTTGGGGTCCTTTTGTGAGAGGACGGCTCCCATAGCCATGCTTGAGGCGTCCGTTTCCACCGGTATGGGAGATCAGGGTGAGTGTGGCGTAAATTGGGGCAGATGTGAATCTTGCTTCGAGTTCCTGGAAAGCTTCCTCGGCTTCTGTTGTCCACTGGAACTTTTTGTTGCTTTTCCTTAGCAATGACGTGATGGGATGCACGATTTGCGAAAATCCTAGGATGAACCAGCGGTAGAAGTTTGCAAAACCCAGCATACTTTGAACCCCCTTGAATGAATTTGGGGATGGCCAGTTCAGGATAGCATCTACCTTGTGTACATCCATTCGGCTTCCATTCGGGCTGAGAATAAAGCCCAGGAATTCCACCTCGGAGTCGTGGAATGAGCACTTTTCGAGCTTGGCGTAGAGCTGGTGTTGATGGAGTTTCTCCAATACGGATCGGACGTGTTGAACGTGGTCCTGCTTTGATGCGGAATATACTAGAATATCGTTGATGTACACTAGAGCACAGACATCAATCAATTCCCATAGGACATGGTTCATGAAGTATTAAAATGCTGCAGGCGCGTTGCAAAGGCCAAAGGGCATTACTTGATATTCGTACAAGCCGCATTTGGTGCGAAAATTGGTTTTCCATTCGTCCCCCTGTTTTACGCGAACAAGGCGATATGCCCCACTCAGGTCTAGTTTTGTGTAGATTTGGTCATCTTTGACTTGATCAAGCAATTCAGGGATCAGTGGCAGGGGGTAGCGGTTTTTTATGGTAATCTGGTTCAGTGCGCGATAGTCGATGCAGGTCCTCAAGTCCCCCTCCTTTTTCGGTACGAAGAATAGAGGACTGGCTGCTGGAGACTTCGAGGGACGGATGAACCCGTTGGCCAGGTATTGGTCAAGATAGGCCTTCAGGTGCTGGTTTTCTGGTTCCGTGAGTGCGTAAATTCGCCCACAAGGGATTTGTGCGCCGGGTATCAGGTTGATTTGGCAATCGTATGGTCTATGCCGTGGCAGGGTATTAGCCTGTTCTTTCTGAAAGACATCTTGAAAGTCCTGGTATTCACTTGGTAGGGTGCCAATTGCCACAGTCGCAAGCGTGGAGGTTCTGGTGTCTATTGGTTGTTTCTCTTGGCGATAATATGTGTGGGCGCAAGTCTCGGGAAAGGCCAATTCTTTTGCTCGCCAATCGATTCGAGGATTGTGAGCTACCAACCATGGCATTCCCAAAATCAATCGGAACTGTGGTGCCTTAATGAGGTCGAAAACGATAGATTCTTGGTGTCCATCCTGGCACAGAAGGGTTAAAGCTGCAGTGCATTGGGATACTGGACCAGAAGCTATTTCCGTGCCGTCGACAGTGGTAAGAGTGTCAGTGGTTGATTTAGGGCGTAACGGAAGCCCCATCTTTGCCGCACGGTCCTGGTCGATGTAATTCCCAACGGCTCCACTGTCAATGTAAGCTCTTACTGCGTGCATCCGAGATGGTTGTTGGTGATTGATCAAGACCACAGATAGTGCAAAATGGGAGGTCTGTAGTTCACTTTCTTCGCTCGACAAGTGGACCCCTACACTTGCCTGGCTGGGGAGTTTTCCGATTCCTTGATGGTATCTTCCTTGTCCGTGGCCCCTACCGTCCTCCTCGGTGGCTTCACAGGGCACTCTTTAAGGAAATGACCTGACCTTCCACAGTACAGATATAGCTGCTGCTGTCTCCTTTTATCCCTTTCCGCTTAAGTCAAGGGGGATCTGACCCCCCCCGATTTGCATTGGTTCTCCTGAGCCTTCCGTTGTGTGGGCAATATTGTCCTTTGAACGCACATACATAGGGCGAGGGTCCGGTCTGGTTCGATCTGCTCTTCGGTCCTGCAACCTATGATCCAGTTGAACAACAAGGTCAATGAATTCTGAGCAGTCTTTCGGGGGGATCACTACTTGTGGGAGAACATCCTTGAGCTCCCCCCGCAATCCCTGATGAAATAACGTGGTTCTCTTCTCCACTGCCCATTCTGCTTCAACTACGAGTCTATTGAACGTGACTATGTATGTTAACAGGTCTGGATTCCCTTGGCGTAGGGACAGAAGTTCGTTGTCTAATGCCTGCCCATGAGTAAGACGGGCGAACAGATTTTCCATCTCCTGCTGAAAGCCCCTGAAGTCATGCAGCAAAGGATCATCTTGGGCCACAAAGGCTACCACTCAAGTAGGATAGCACAAAAGCGACCCGTGATTGGTCATTCGGAAAGGCCCCTAGTCTACAAAGGAAGTGCAGGTGGCACTGGTTCATGAACGTTGCAAACCTCTTGGGATCCCCTGTAAATCGTTCGGGCGGGGCCAAGGGAACTGCCCCAGGAAGGGTTATCTGAATGGGATTGGCTGATGGTGCTGGCATCGAGGGCACGCTTCCCGGCAATGGTGCATGCCCTGCTTGTGACTGGAAGTTGCCGGCTTAAAATCATCAGTGCGTTCTTTGGCTACTATCAGCTCTCTCCTCAGGGTGTTGGTCTCCTGCCTGGCTGCATGTACTTCGGAATGTAGCTGCCCCAACATGTGGGCTAACGGGTCGGTTTCTGACGTTTCCATGACGCCCAGATAGATTTTGATGTGAGGCTTTGTGTTCTGTAACGCTCACCTGGTATCCACGGGGATGTCACTCAGCCTGTTCTGACCTCTTACGACCTCAAACCCTTCCTGGAGTCTACTCGACGGGAGACTGGGCCTTGCTTTCTTGGAAAGTGTGCTCTCCGCCCTGCTTTCAGCGCAGGGGCGCCTTGATTGACACAGGCTTGTTGCTGCCTAGTTACTTCACTGGCAAGAGTCTGACAGGTAAGTATAATGAGTCTTTTGAACAGTTCTCTAACTTCTTTCCTTTCCTTCCTTAGATGATGGACGGCGTCCGGGGATGGCGACGTGCTGCTGAGATGAGTAGCGCTGAAGGTGAGAGCGCGATGCGCGATGCGACCCTTTCGTATTTGTATTGAACCGAGTTCTTTTTCTGTCTCTTTTAGGTGCTGCAACGTTTTCAGCGTGGGTGCCGGTTATGAAGAAGAAATGCGGTGGGTAAGCGCGGCATGCGGCGCCTCTAGATGTTTCCACGCTAACCTGGAGCGTCTTTTCCCTCTTGCAGATGGATGAGAAGTTCCGAAGACAGAGTTCCCCCATCCCCCAGAGTGGCTGGGATTCAGGTAAGCGTTTGAAGCTCGTACAGTCTTTAAAAATAAGCGAAGATTTGCTGAATGCTTACTAATGCCTTTGTTCTGTTCTTTTCCCTTTTCCTTAGGAAGCGGTGTGCCGGGATGGGAATGACACCGCCGAAGATGCCCACAGAACAGGAGCGATGAATGATGGGCAGAAGCGCCGCATGGTAAGGCTGTTCCTAACGGTGTTCTTGCAGGAGCCGAGCGCAGAAGAAAGATGCAGGCCTACTGGACACCGATCCGAACACGGTGAGTGTCACGCTGCAGGTCACGCTGCAGAAAACACAAAGCATGTTTCTCAGCCTGGGCATGGCTTAAATAGTCTCTGGGTATCCCAGGTATCTCTGGGCTGAACCACACCCAAAAGACTAGACTGCACATGCAGTTCTGGGAACCGAAATATGTGGGGGCATCCATCTTGTCCCCATCAATGTACTACAAGTCCAATCCCCAATGTTATCCTATGGGAGTGAGTGGTCTGGTGCCACAAGCGCCAAGTCTGACTCCAAGTGGGTCTTTGGAGGGATGGAGAGGCACTTGAGGGTCATGTAGGTGATCATGGCCTGGCTCCAGCCTGACATCTTGGAGGGCTGGGGACATGAGGAGCAGCAATCATGACAGCAATCTTCAGAGTATTGCAGACCAAAAACACTTCCCTGGGGGTAGATTAGATATCAGTTTATCTCTATGGTCCTTAATGTCAACATTCGGGTGGAAACTATTTGGTTACTTTTGCTTGTATTAGCTATCTTTCTTGTCATATGTTTGTGTATTAATTGTGTATCTGTTTTGTGCCAAACGTTAGCCTCATGTCTCAGATCACATGTAACTCCAAAATCTACCTCAAATGCTTTTACTATCCAAGAAAACGTGATTAGAGAAATGTTAGCTATACACATGGCCGATTAAGTAGGGGTTAAAGAGAACTATGCAAGAAAAGGAGCGATTGTGAGCTGTGTATTAAAAATTGTAGACTTTGGAAGCTGTTTTTGACATAGGTTCTCTGAAACGGAAAACTGCGAACATGTCTTGCTTTAGAAATCCTGAGTGAATGCCCATGTATGGATTCAGCTGCCCACTTGTGCTTCGAGAACATGTTTTAGCATGTTATGATGCCCAGGAACAGCCATCAGCTGCGAGAGAGTAAGCGGACGACCTGGCCGCAGTGCAGATGTAGCCAGGGTCAAAGACCTTTTGTAAGACTACACTAGCTGTAAAATGTATAAATGCTCTCCTTTTGAATGGGGGAAGGAAGACACCAAGATAATGAGAGGGCAGGTGGTTCACATGGCAGACTGTATGACTATGTGGAGATAGTTGCAGCTATAATAAAGACCTGTATCTCTGGGAATACGACAAAATTCTGTTCCAGTGTTTCATTTTGCCTTAAAGTTATTTTCCGAACACAGGCGGGAATACAAGTATTTTCCCACACTGCATATTCATGGAAATGTGTATACCCCTCATATTAAAAACCATTCATCCGTCACCACTGGCCTGAACAACTGAAAAATGTACTGGAGGAAATGGGTGCAGACTGACACCACAGGGGGATTCCTATTCACAATGGACACTAACAGCATAAAGGGCTGCAGTGAGGAAAGAAGGGAAGGCACGACTTAGGCCAGCGCAGAAGATTGCACACATGAGGCCACCATTCATTCTGCAATGATGAATTGTAAAGGTGGGGAAGGCACAGAACAGCCTTACAGCAGAAGTCTGATTGTGGGAGGAAAGGAGGGAGATGGGGGAACAACAGTACAGCAATAAGTAAAGGTAAAAGCTGGAGGCATGCTATGAAAAATGCAGACTTGTTGGCCTACCACCAGTGATCTCGTAAACATTTTATTTATGTTGTGGTTTTTGTGCAGTGCTTATACTATCAATCACAGTTCAAATGAGCTAGAATCGAAGGGGTGGGAGGAATAGGTTCTAGGTTCTTTAAGCAGCAAAGAACGAATGGTCTTTAACTTTCTTCGGAAACCTCACACAATCAGGTTCTAGGATAAGATGCAGTGGATTAAGAGTTCCATAAAGGGAAGCAGTTGTGGAGGAACCCTACCCCCTCAACATGCATAATTCAGATGACATGAAGCTAGAGGGATTGGTCAGCTAGAAATAATTAAGAAATGTGGCATGATGAAAAAACACATTCAGGGTTTCAGTTGTAGGCTGGAAAAGGGTAGACTGTGGCCAGAATGCATTTATAAAGTATATGCCTTACTGTAAAAATACATCGCTCACATGCTGACATGAGTGGAACAAGTTCAGTGTTACAAGAAACATTCATTACAAGTATCCTGCCAGACAGACAAGCATATATACCAGTTATGTAGCAAGAGACCTGAGGCAGATAAGGAGAGTCACACAAGGGCCAGGGACGTTATTCTAGTATTATAGGGACACAAGGCAGACATGGAGACAACAGGGCCCTGTATTCATTCTTTGGCAACAGAGTAACATGTGGCAGATATGTCGAGTGACACCAGAGCCACATGTTTATTCTTTAGTAGTAGAGGAAAATAAGGCAGATGTTGCAAGGAACACCCGGAGCTTGGAACATGAGGCAGATCACATCATGATCTTGTATCGATTCTGTAGTAACAAGAAACATGAAGCGATGGGGAGTCTCAATAGGGCCTTATATTTATTCTGTGTGATAGAGGGACGTGATAGAGGGAAATGAAGTGAAGAAATGTTCTGCAAGAAATGCTTGTTCTGGTACCTCGACTTCTGTATTTTCTTTTCATCAGATGTAAAGCTTATATTTTAGGCCCTACATTCCATTTCTGTACCTCATCTTAATTCTGCTTTTTTTTAATCCAAAACCACCTCTCTCACACTGCGTTATTCTCCTATTTCCCCATATCCCTCCTCCTGGCTAGGCTCTGGAAGATGGCCTTCATGCTTAGCTGCAAACACCCACATCCGTTTAGCTTCCTCCTCTATTTCCTCCTTACCGGTTGCCTCCCTGTCAGGGTGCTGGCAATCATAGAGTTCTGAGACAGCTCCTGAATTTCTCCATTCCGGCACTCTCTCCCTCCTTCACGTTTCCCTTCCTATTCGGATCTTGACAAACAGCTTTCATGGTTAGCTGTGACAGCGCCTAACATTCTCCCCGCTTTACTGTCTGCTGACTTGCCTATGATATACATTACTGTCTGACCTACTGTTACCTACTGCAAAGGGGACTGTAGTTTGTGAAGGCATCATGAGTCAGACAGAGACAACAGGTACAAGTTCTTCAACAAAATTATATCAACTCAAAAAAGTAGGGTGGATTAATGCCTACATTGCCCTATGCTAAGGTGGGATTTCCCTACCTAAAGAAAACTAAGGATAGTCTGTGTCACGAAGTCCAAAGTAAAACATGGTTCGGTGTCCAAAAACCTATACTTGCACTCAGAACTAACTGCACACAATGTGTAGGGATGTCAGTATCAAAAGGAATAGTGTTCAAAGTAAAGTTCAGAGCTTCTTCTAGCTCTTTGGCTTGTAATCAGCTCCCCTTCCCCAAGTTCAAAATAGTTGAGCACAGGGGCTCCATTCCCCAAGAGTTCAAATCTTCCAGCTTTCAAAACACTAGATTAAAATAAAAATAAAAAATCCACAAAACAGTCTTTGCACAACACAATCTTCTTTATGGGTGTTTTCAGTGGCCTTTCCATTCAGGGCCTTTCCAAGTCTGGGCGCAGTTGTCAGACCACCCATTACAGGTCACGCAACTGGTACCCCTCCTTGACTGCTTTTCCATCAACACCAGTCCACTGCTTCTCCTCAGCAGTGAGGCTTGCTTCAGTCACATGTGTCACACTCTCCTGACACTGTATTGTGGCTTGGCTGGCCACCATGCGCTCCTTACACCTGCTTATGTTCCCTTGGCTCTTGTCAATGCAATGCTTGTTTCCTTGTAACATACACATCTGCACTTTCTTGGCTTTGGCCAATGCTAGATTTCTCATAGGATGCATACATCTCTGTGCTCTCTTGGTTTTGCTAGCACCTGTTTTCAGTTAATGCGGTTCATCGTTTCAATGCAGTTCACAAACTTCCTTTCAGTAAAATTCACAAGCTTTCTATCACTCCTCTCAAGATGCAAGAATGTTCCCAACTTGCTTTCATTTCGTGGGGGGTATTCAAAATGCCTTATATTTCCTTTAACTTGCATGGCACTTCAGTAAGGTTCATAGCTTTATTCCTAAAACCGCCTACAAGCCTGGTTCTCCCTCTCTGGTTGTACTCCCTGGTGGGTCTAACAGCAACTCCCTCACTCCGTGTGGACCCTTGTGTCTTCACCCAGTGGTCTTCTGGGGCTTGTGCACACCTAGCAGTGCTTCCTCTGCGAAGCAGGACCCACACAACTGTTTCACTCAGTCCTGCCGGCCTTCTTCTTATGGCTTTCCACCAGCCTCCGATGTCCTGTACCTTTGCTTCCCGCTGCATACACTCTGCAGTTTTCCACAGGTCTCGAGCACTTCTCCTGTCACACTGGTATGCCCAGACGTGGGTCCCGTGCCTGCTGGGCCTAGAGACCCAAGCTACTCCTCACTGATGATCCCCATCAAGGGTGAAACATGTTTGGGGATGCTTGTGGTCTCGTGCAGAAGGGATGTGACCTAGCAGTTCGGGCTGGACTTCCCCTATTGGGGTGGGGCCAAGCCTGATTTGCATATGGTCTTTCCCCTTCTGTAATGGCTTGGCAGGCGAAGAACGATGGTCTGGAGGGTTGCCCCGAGCAATGCCAGTGGTCAAGATTCAGTCTAAACCTTCCAGCCATCACCTCTTTGTTTTTGCTTTGTCACCCCGAGTGGGACGGGTATGCCCAGACGTGGGTCCCGTGCCTGCTGGGCCTAGAGACCCAAGCTACTCCTCACTGATGATCCCCATCAAGGGTGAAACATGTTTGGGGATGCTTGTGGTCTCGTGCAGAAGGGATGTGACCTAGTAGTTCGGGCTGGACTTCCCCTTTTGGGGTGGGGCCAAGCCTGATTTGCATATGGTCTTTCCCCTTCTGTAATGGCTTGGCAGGCGAAGAACGATGGTCTGGAGGGTTGCCCCGAGCAATGCCAGTGGTCAAGATTCAGTCTAAACCTTCCAGCCATCACCTCTTTGTTTTTGCTTTGTCACCCCGAGTGGGACGGGTATGCCCAGACGTGGGTCCCGTGCCTGCTGGGCCTAGAGACCCAAGCTACTCCTCACTGATGATCCCCATCAAGGGTGAAACATGTTTGGGGATGCTTGTGGTCTCGTGCAGAAGGGATGTGACCTAGCAGTTCGGGCTGGACTTCCCCTATTGGGGTGGGGCCAAGCCTGATTTGCATATGGTCTTTCCCCTTCTGTAATGGCTTGGCAGGCGAAGAACGATGGTCTGGAGGGTTGCCCCGAGCAATGCCAGTGGTCAAGATTCAGTCTAAACCTTCCAGCCATCACCTCTTTGTTTTTGCTTTGTCACCCCGAGTGGGACGGGTATGCCCAGACGTGGGTCCCGTGCCTGCTGGGCCTAGAGACCCAAGCTACTCCTCACTGATGATCCCCATCAAGGGTGAAACATGTTTGGGGATGCTTGTGGTCTCGTGCAGAAGGGATGTGACCTAGCAGTTCGGGCTGGACTTCCCCTATTGGGGTGGGGCCAAGCCTGATTTGCATATGGTCTTTCCCCTTCTGTAATGGCTTGGCAGGCGAAGAACGATGGTCTGGAGGGTTGCCCCGAGCAATGCCAGTGGTCAAGATTCAGTCTAAACCTTCCAGCCATCACCTCTTTGTTTTTGCTTTGTCACCCCGAGTGGGACGGGTATGCCCAGACGTGGGTCCCGTGCCTGCTGGGCCTAGAGACCCAAGCTACTCCTCACTGATGATCCCCATCAAGGGTGAAACATGTTTGGGGATGCTTGTGGTCTCGTGCAGAAGGGATGTGACCTAGTAGTTCGGGCTGGACTTCCCCTTTTGGGGTGGGGCCAAGCCTGATTTGCATATGGTCTTTCCCCTTCTGTAATGGCTTGGCAGGCGAAGAACGATGGTCTGGAGGGTTGCCCCGAGCAATGCCAGTGGTCAAGATTCAGTCTAAACCTTCCAGCCATCACCTCTTTGTTTTTGCTTTGTCACCCCGAGTGGGACGGGTATGCCCAGACGTGGGTCCCGTGCCTGCTGGGCCTAGAGACCCAAGCTACTCCTCACTGATGATCCCCATCAAGGGTGAAACATGTTTGGGGATGCTTGTGGTCTCGTGCAGAAGGGATGTGACCTAGCAGTTCGGGCTGGACTTCCCCTTTTGGGGTGGGGCCAAGCCTGATTTGCATATGGTCTTTCCCCTTCTGTAATGGCTTGGCAGGCGAAGAACGATGGTCTGGAGGGTTGCCCCGAGCAATGCCAGTGGTCAATATTCAGTCTAAACCTTCCAGCCATCACCTCTTTGTTTTTACACTGAAGAAGTGTGTCAGCAACCAGCAGTTTGTGGGTGTTCTCCCACAGCTATTTCTTTCAGTCTTGCAGTTTTTAAAGCTCACGCCTATATTTTCATACCGAAAATGACTAGACAGTCACTCACCATTAAAGCAGTAGTCCTCCTTTGCTCCTGTTGTCCTTCTCCTCATCCCAGTACTTGACTGGGGTTGACGAGTGTTCACTTTCACAAAGTGAGGATGTGCTGTTCTAGAGGTATTCTTTGTCCCAGTACCATATTAGTATAATTTGGGGAATACTTTAGGGGAATCAAAGGGGGTGACACAATCCTATAAAGGCTTGGGGGATGGAGAGTTCATGGTGGAAGTGAAATGGGGGCTACCATGTCTCACCCAAGGACGTACTCTCCCCAAGTCTCCTCCACCCATGGGATCCTCCCTTGCATTTCCACTCCCAGGAATCCAAAAGCGATGGCCTTTCCCTGGCCACCTGAGAAGGTTCCTCACAAGTTACACTAAAAGATAGTTCCCAAATAAAGATATAAAGGAGAGCACGGGTAAACCAGGCAAAATAATTTACTGGAACAGATGAGTCAGCAGGACCTCCCATAGGGAATATAAGCTTGGTGCACCCACACAAAACGCAACAAGGTGAAATTGGTTGCCCCGTGCATAACATTACAGAGAAGTATTCCTGTTTTGTCCTGAAGAAGGTGGAGTAATAAATGATAGACGGGTATGGACGAAACTTAAGTTGGCAAGAAACAAGTGACCACTGCATGAACCGATGATCATATCTTTATTAAATAATAGAAAATAAGAACAACGCCTGCTTATATGCTGGGCAAATCGTGGTGAGTAGATTGCAGCACCCAGCGATCCGGTTTTCGTTTTTTTATTTTGTGCTTTTACATTTCATCTGTGCTTTGCGCACAGTCCTTTCCTCCCCCGACCCCTTCCCCAGCTGCTTCCTGCTCTGTGCAGTTCCCCCTGATCCCGGCTCCCAGCCCGACCCTCTGGTCAGTGATTGGGCCATACAACCCTATTTAAGCAAGCACACCAGGAAAGCCCTGCTTGGGCAGCCCAGGCCAAGTGCCACAAGGCAAAGGTAGACTCCTGAAGAAGCGGCCCCAGTCCTTGTCTGCCCACGTGCACCTGGGAAGCCAGCCGTCAACAAGCAGCGACTAATAATTTAAGTGTGGTCTGCGTGGGGAGTACAACAATTACAGTATTCCAAAAAGCCCTACCACTCTTCATACCTGCATATTATAGCCCAGCAAGGTTAGCCAGCTAGTAAATAGTTTTCCTATCACTGCTGTGTACCAACCTTGATGTGATTTATTTCACTGTCGTCTCCAATGTAGGCATTTTCCCTCTATCCAGGTGTCTCAGATCTAGGTGTTTCTACTTGCTGCTGCGTCGCTGGTTTGGACGTTTCTCCTACTTGCTGGGTGTCTAAGGTCTGGGTGTTTCTAGTTGCTGCTGTTATCTAGTATGGGCGTTACCTCCACTTGCCAGGTGTTCTGGACTAAGGTATGTATAACTCGCACCACGTCTGGACACATGTCGCAGGTATGGCTCCCCATCCATGCACTCGAGAATGAAGCTATGGCTATGAGATTCTGGCCTAGCAGCTTGCATAGCAGTCCACACTGAAACCCCCAACGTACCTCAATACCTCTGCCATTAGTACACATTGAAAACCTACGGAAACAATCCAGTCTAGCTGGGCACACACCGAATCTCCTGCACTAACACTCTATCCTAAACCACCAACAGCACCCACGTGCCTGATCTTGGGCTGCTTACTGGGGCGAAGCCAACCTTCCGGGTCGTAACCTGGCAGAATGCACACATGCATCTTAAACTTAACTCTTTGATTCTCCCATACATGGACTTCGGTCCCAGAAGGCATTCCAACCACAAAGCGCATCGAGGCCATACAAAAAGGGAAAGGGCGCTATATAAATGACGATTACAATATGCAAATGAGGATGCAGGTTTTTTGAAAAATGTGGACTCTCTAAGATAGGCAAATCAAACCACCCAAAAATGATTCTGTTGATATGTGTTTGGGTTATTGTATGTGCGAGACAAATACAAAAATGGTGTTGAGTTCACACATGGTGTGTTGTGAACGTGTGTGAGATTAATTATTATAGGTCTATGAGTTGTCATTGTTGCTCACATTTTAGACATTTGTGTACACTTCTATGTTTCATAAACCATGTAAACATTTGATTCTCCCTCTCTTGATTGTCATATCGTGTATTAATACTTTTTTTGTTTGTTTTATTATTTATAATGCACACCAGACCCGGGGGTATCAGGGCACAAAAAGAGACAATCATATTTTCAGCTTAGGTTACAATGCTGTACAAGTATATACAGTGGGTATACAGTAGTTCTATGAGATGTATGCACAGTAAAAATAAAATCATCAAGTAAAAGCAGTTAGAAGGTAAGAAATAGGAGGAAGAAGTAATTGCAATAATAAATACAAACAGAGATAGGGTTGACACAAGTAACAGTGTTACGGCAGACCTAAGCTATGTGTCCAAGGAGTAATGTACTGGGTAGGATAGTAGATTGGAGCTAGTGGGAGAGCTCAGAAGTTTAGTGGTCATTATCTTTAATCCAATTTATGATGATGTGTCTGAAGTGAGGGTAAGTTTGGTCTGACCGTAGAGCAGGGGGTAGGGAGTTCCACAGTTGAGCTGCTTGAACTGGGAAGCTGGATCCTCCAGTTTTGACGAGTTTAAACCTAGTTACTGTCAAGAGTTTGGAATTGGCTGTTTTGGGAGGATAGATTAATGTTTTTTAAATCTTTCAATTAGATAGCGTGGGGCGGCGTTGTTCGGACACTTGTGTAAGTGAGGCCGTTTTAGTAGGATTTTGTCATTGGTGGCGAGCCAATTGTTCATTCTCTCTAATTCTAAAATATGGTCTTTTTTTTTGCTATGTCTAGCGCTGCTCCAAGGGCGTTATTTTGGAGAATCTGGATTTCATTGATGATATACTTGTTGGCCCCCCCAGTAAAGTGCGTTACGATAGTCCAGTTTTGAAAGAATTAGGGCTCTGGCCAAGGTAGTACAGCTGTGCGTGGAGAGGAAGTGCTTGGTAGCTCTGATTATCTTACAGGTGTAAGCGGTGGCGGAGGCCATGGAATTTACCCTTTTGGTGAATGTGAGGGTGGAGTCTAGGTAGAAACCTAATGTTTTAAGTTCTTTGGCCACTTTGATGGTGTTACCATCTATGTTAAAGCTAGTGTACTTGTGGCCAAGTTTGTTGAGGTTGTGGGTGGAGCCGAGGATGAGAAGGTCAGTCTCGTCATCATTCAGGCATAGAACGTGGGTGGCCCTCCATGCCTGGATGAGGTACACCCTGTTCATCAAAGCCAAATCCTGTTCAAAATCTCTCGTCAACGGCATGAGCATCTGGTTATCATCTGCATAGTTAGTGTAGGTGATACCAAGACCATTAAGATCATCGAAAAGGGGATTAGTGAATATGTTGTACATGGTAGGAGAGATACATGAGCCATCTGGCACCCCGCAGGTGATGGGATTGGGAGGGAGAAAAGACACGCATGGTCTTATTACTCAGGAAGGATTGTATCCAACCTATGGCTTCACACGAAAAGTGCGCGGCAGAGTCTAAGTGGTTATAGAGGACTTTGTGGTCTACCAGGTTGAATGCAGCTGATAGGTTGAGTAGTAGAAACAGGGCGGTCTTTCCATTGTCCCTAAGAGAGTCGATTTGTGCCGCAAGGTCAATCAGCGCAGTTTCAGTCACGTGTTGGGGCCTGAAGCCTGACTGACAGACACCCAATAGATGGTTTTGTTCCAGGTATTGCTGAATTTGGAGGTATGCTTCCCTATCCAAGATTTTGAGCAGGAAGGGAACTGTGGTGATGGGTCTGTAGTTTGTGGGTATGGAGGGGTCGAGTCATTGCTTTTTAAGGAGTGGGAGTACCCAGGACTTCTTGAGGTTACTAGGGATAGTGCCAGTGGAAAAGGATGCGTTAATTAGCTTGGAGATAAAGGGCGATAGGTCTCTGGCAGCATCTTTAATAATTTGGGCTGTACATGGGTCTCCTTGGCAGTTAGAGGGTTTGAGGGGGGAGGATAACTTTTTCGACCTCTAGGATGGTCACTTTGGAGAAGCTAAAACGATGTATGGGGTTGTGTGAGGGAGGGGGCGTGCTAGGTTGAGGTGTATTAGGTTGTGGGGTAGAGTAGTGAAGGTTATCTTTTTCGTTAGCTATCTTATCCTGTAGGGATGTTACTTTATCAGATAGAGCATTTTGGATGCTAGTGCACCCGTTTGTGTCTTTCACACAGTTGTCTGGCACCGGGATAGGAGTTTCTAGGATTATCAGTAGCTCTCTAATGCTAGAGTTGGCTTGCAGAATTCTCTTATTATAGGACTCTTGTTTGGCTAGGAGAATTTCGTTCTTGTATTGGGAGGAGATGTTACTCAAGTTGGACTTGTTATCTTCTGATGGAGAGTGTCGCTTTTTCTTTTTTCCAGTCTTAATAATTTGACGTGTGGAGAGAACCAACTATTCAGATGCATTTTAGGTTTGCTCTTTCTTGATTTTACAGGTGCAATGGAGTCTAGGGCTTCGGACATTATTTTATCGTATTCCTCAACTAGGGTGGTGGGGTTGGTAGAATCGGGTAGGGAATTCAGTGTCAGTAGTATTAGCTGTACAAGTTTGTCGGCTGTGATGTTTCTTATTTCTGGTGGGTATAGACAGGGCCAAAGGGTTGTTTTTGGTGGTCGGAGATGTGACTTCAAGTGAGAATGCTAGGAAGTGGTGGTCTGTCCAAGATTGTGGCGCGATGGAGGCATTACAGTTGTAGTCTGCCACCCAGTCAAGGATTCTTCCTTTATTGTGGGTGGGAAGAGTTGCTCGTTGACTAAAACCTAATTCGAGGAGAGTACCAGCGATTAGTGTTGATTGGAGGTCTTTGGGATTTTTAAACCCAAGGTTGAAGTCGCCTAGCAGGAGGGCTTGTGAAGTGTTTTTTAGGTTGTCGGATAGGATGGTGGTGAGGTCCTCCTCAAACGATCCAATGGGACCGGGAGGTCTGTATAGTAGGTCGATGGTAAGTGTTTGGGATCCGGAAGTTGGTAATTTGGCAATCAGGGATTCCCAAGATTTGACATCAGGTGATGGGGATAGTCTCATGGCTAGGTTTATTTTGGCTGTTATAGCTAAGCCTCCCCCACGGGCCTCAGTCCTGTCTGCTCCGAGTATTGTGTAGCCCTCTGGGACTGCTAGCGTGAGGACAGGGCCAGCTGCAATATGGAGCCAAGATTCAGTGATGGCTAGGAAGTCATATTTTTCTAACTGTAGAAGGTCTGCTATCTCTGTGGTGAGTGCCACTAAGGAGCGGGCATTTATTAAGGCTCCTTTGAGGTGAAAGGCCTTACTTACTGTTAGTGATGTAGATGGGATCTGAGCATTAGTTTATTTCTTAGGAAGCACATTAGATGGTTTGTTCTGTTGGCGTTTCTTGGGCTGTGGATGCATAGGGTGTGTAGTATTTAGGGTAGCGATGGGGTTTTTGATGGGTGGGTATGATTTCCTGGTGTTTGCTGTTTTTATAATGAAGGTTAACCTAGCGAGTGGTTCAAATAATTTGGGTAGCCTGGAGCGGAGTCTGAGGTTTCTGGTAGAAGTGCTGCAAGGCCTATCGGTGTTGAATGAGTTGGTGGTTAGTGGGCATCCAGGGATCCGGTTACTGGGTGATAGTAGTGTGGAAGGGACATCCACTAGTGTTGAGAGTTGGTCTCTCATGGTTGAGTGGAGTACGGGTAGGAGGGGTGAGCTTGTAGTGCTGGTTATGGAGATTAAGTTTAGAATGGTCCCCAGTAGGAGTACTAGCAGAGAGCTCCTATGTTAGGAGCAATGTATGTAATATTACCTAAGTGTACTGAGGCTTGAATTTACATAGTACTATTACATAAACGAAAGCGGTCCCGGCTTATTATAACAACTAAGGCTGTGTCTGTTTATTAAACCAGGGGCACCAGGTTAGCGGTCGGTCATCTGGGCTGATCCACATGGGACTCTCAAGAGGGTCTATCCAAAGTCCCCCTGGGTTTTTGTTGTTTTGCACGTGTGTGCAGTAAGGTGTTGTACTCCTATGCTCAGGTCTCCTACAGGTGCGGTTCGATCATTACTACAGATTAAAAGGGCAGAAACACCTTACACTTTTAGGATAAGGGTAACCCCACAGCACTCCACAAGATGATGTGTGTTGGACCTACAAAGAGAAAAGGTAAGTAAAGTCAATATCACTTTACTATTCTTGGGAACAGTAGTTCACACATGAAAAGGTATTTAACCTTATAAGAAATCTAAAGGATTTCTCTGTGACTCTGCATTGAAGGTGCTGTGTGTCACGATACAAAAAGCAGATTCCTATGGAGTTGTCAGACTGCATGAACAGTTAAAACACAATCCAAATCAGGTAAAAAATGAGAGAGTGAAAAAAAGGTCTCACTCACTCCAGTGTTAAAATTACAAGTCCAAAAGTCCAGCAAAAGTGCTGGGGGTCTCTAAGGTTGAAGGGAATTATCACGGAAATTAGAATTCTCCCTAACAGTTTGTGATTACCTTGAATTGCTTAGTGCATTTCAAAATCAGTCTTACAGAGTTCTTAAATATCCACGATTAGCCGATTGCCCCTCTGAAAAATATAGGAGTTATTTTACTTACCTTTTAACTGTCTTCTGAAAAAGTAATGTTGGTGTAATTGTATCCGTTCCTAAAAGAAAATGTTACATATGTTGCAGGGTGTATACTTGTAAGTGTTGGTATAACTAGGTGATTCTTGAAACTAAATTACACTGTAGGTTACCATCATTAAGGTTTGCCTCCCTTGAATTACATTGCCTCTCTAAAAGTCTAACTAATTTGGTTTTACTCCACATAAATAGCATGTTTCCATTCTAAATGCGTATCATTAGGTTATACTCACCTTGAACTGCATATTGCTGCTCTAAATAAGGTTATACTTTGGTTTACACACCATACGTATTGTGTTGGTTTTTATAATTGGGTTTATGAGTTATGATATAGTACTTACTGTTAGGCAAAGTTTGTATGCCGTACCCTTTGGGTGCACTACAACAACTTTGACCTCCTGGCAATAGGAACCTAACCTTTGATATAAGCTTGTACTACGCAGGTTGGTAGCGTGTTGAGCAGCCAGGCTCATCTGAAGACGAGTCAATGTGAGCTGTAGGGAAGTTACACAGAGGTTCACTATGACAAGTATTCAAACAAACACTTGCACACAAGGTTTCTTGAATAAACAATTATTCATTTATTTATCAGCCAGTTAGAATAAGCCTTCAGAAGGGAGTAATATAATAGTAACACTCAAATATATGTCAAAACACACACTTTAGAGGTTATCAAAGCAGGTAAGTACTTTTGTAAACCCCCCAATGCAAGGTTAGTTAACCCTTTCCTGGAAGGAAGACCAAACACATTCACAGAGGGAAAAAGAGTCATTCAGGGAGCCAGGCTAAGCCAAAGTCAATTGAGCAAAAGTCTAGGTGAAACTGAAGCACTTATCAGAGGTAAGTCAAAATTGTGCACAAGGTTTTAAAAGTCTTTGTAGAAAGAAGAATTCAAAGTAGGGCCACAAGCAGTTTAGGCAGAGCAACCACAAGTCTCACCAACAGAGAACAAGTGTAGTTACGCAACAAGAGGTTAGTACTCTCAGACTTTACAGTACCTTTGTATTGAAGAAAAAGTGCAGCAGAGAACTTCTGTTCCTGTGCAGCTCTGCAGATCTCACTGTTCCTGAGACTCAGTTGTGGGGACAAGAGGGAGGACTTCTGGGGACTCCTGCACTGCAATGGGGCGGTCACCGCTCGCAACCGGCAATCTTTCCAACAAGTGGCACTTCGGTGTTTCAGCTCCTCGCGATTACCTCAAATAGCAACACTGCGGTTTCTGGCTGTCGAGATGGACTTTCCTTGCTTCAGGGTTCCAGCACTCTTGAGGGGGCTCAGGCTCGGTCGGTCCTGCTTCCTGGGAGTCCGGAGGATCTTCCTGGAGCTCTTGGCCAACGTCAAAGCAACGCACACAAACTGTTCCTCTCCTTGGCATTTCGGTTTCCAGCAGCAACTCTGTGAAAATGCAACCAGCTCTGAGAGAATGTCCAGGTGGCTTACTGGTCACACCAACTCAAGGGGAAAAGTCATTGTTGTAGGGGCTTCTCTGTCGATACAAATTTGGAGTTTCAGCACAGCAGCAGGGCTTCACAGGGCAAACCAAGGGCCCAAGAGTTGCAGCAGTCTCCTCTTCAAGTTCTTTTTCGGTGCCTTCGTCCAGTGGTCGACTCTGCCTTCCAAGAAAAAAGTCTAGCCTTTTATTCAGATCTCTCCCATTCATTCCAGCATGGCTGTCAGTCACCCAGCAGGGTGGCTTTCCTTGCCGGACAGTCAGCCAGCCAATCAACAGAGTGCATTTGGGTCTCCTAGGAGACTAAGCACAGCGAGTTTCGGGCACCGCCCCCACTTCCTGCCCCAGGTGGGTTGTGAATCCCGCCAAAGACAAAGCGAACAAAGGGACCAAACCTGGTTTGGCATGCAGAGTAAATCTCAAGAAAGACCTTTCCACAAAGAAGTGGCGAAAAAAGAAGACCAGGGCCATTTTGACAAAAATTGCACCCTTGGGTGCTTTACTGCAGCTGTGTCGAAACCGCGGTAAATGCACACCACGGTAGTTAGAAGTAAACCATTTCCACCAGCCATTCTTCGAGGAAAGGGAGAGGGAAACATAAAAATGTTACATGAGAAGCTAGACAAAGGGGATACAAAGTAACCCCTCCAGCACCCTATTGTAAGATAGTGTGTGCTGGGCCTAGAAAGTTACAAATGTGTAAGTAAAGTCAATTTCACTTTACTGCTGTGGGAAACAGTAGTTTATCCCAGAGAAGGTGTTTAAACCTTTGGAAATCTGAAAAGACTTCCCTGGGTCACTGCACTGAAGGTGCTGTGTGATACAATGTAAACAATTATGCCTATGGAGTTTGTCAGACTCCACAACCAAAAGAAACGGAGTTCAAAAATCACATTCAAATACATGAGAGAGTGTCGGATAAAAGGGTCTCCCTCCCTCCGGGTTAAAACAAAAAATAAAGTCCTCAAAATCCAGCAAAGTTACTGGGGGTCTCTAAGGTGGAGGGAATTAGCACTTCTGAGAACTCTCCCCAACACTTAACTTTCCAAAGATGTAACCTTTTCCTACATGTATATCAAATACACATATGTATTGTAAAAATAATGGTGTACCAGTGTTTCTTTGGACCATATGTATGCTACAATTTACAGCCCTCCGTCCCTCCTAAAAAAGCCTGGCTGCTCTATGCTACCACATCTCAGGTGGTACAGGCTTATAGTAAGAGTTGGTGATTCTGTATTGCATAAGGTACAGCTTTATAAAGTCTTGGTAGGATTTGCGATAAACTGTCCGAACATCATTATGCTATTTATTGAGCACAGACCTAGCTTCAGGAAGCAACAGAGCGCTTTTCAGAGGTAACAACAGAACCAATGTACAGCAGGGGTAGCACACAGAGGGGCACAGAGGATGAGTTCAGGGAGAGGGGGTGATGGCGTCTAGCAAGTCAGGTGGCACGAGTGATTTATTTTGATAAATATGCTCTGGATCTATACATGCAAACAGGGGATTTCTCAATGGAGAAACAACTACAACAATGCTGCATAATATATGGGGCCTACACACTCTGGCTTTTGGGGTTAGCTCTACTTACAGGAGAGGTCTGGACTGGGCATCGGGAAGCGTCAGGGCACCACTGCCTGAACAGTCAAGGAGGGCGGGGGTCAGTCAAGGGTCTCCTCTCTCTCCTTCAAGGGTCCCAATCAGCTTCTATGCCTCCTGGCACCACTGCAAAATGAGGCCTCTCTCTGCTGGGATGTTTTGTGCCAGATTTGGGCAGCAGGTAACCTCTTGGAATAAGTTGGAGGCTCTAGCTCTGGGGCAAGCTGCCTTAGGTATAGCGCAAATGACATCACTCACTTGTCATAATTCTAGCGAAAGGGATTGGTAGAGTGTCACTACCCCACTACCACCTGTATGCTGATAGGACAAGGGGATGGAGGAGTGCTTTTGGATAGCTAGGGAATGAGAGAGCTTAATCATCTCACTTCAACAGGTGGACTCGGCATGCTTCTGAGACATAGAAATCTCACTACATGGCAAGTGCCCTTAATCTCCAAATGTATGAATATATTTACAACATCTATATTTTAAAGTGAATCATTCCCGTGCTGAGATATGGTGTTTCGTCATTTACCGCAGAACCATAGCAGTGACAAACATGACACTTTACGGGCTTCATATGAACCCCAATTGGCATGCTTTATCAACTTTTTGCATCTCTGGTGCCACATCAAGGAGGGTCACATCACATTTTCATGAATAACTTTAGTTGTGTTCATCCCACATGGTTAGAAGGGGTTACATTTCATCTTTAATCTTTAATAAAATCCTAGAATTACTGTTGTGCGATGTATACTGTATTTTACACAATGAAATGCATTTCGCCACTTTTAAAGAAATGTGCAGCTTCAATCCTCCTCTGCTGGGTCCCCACCCTCCTGGTGTTCATGACGTCAGCAGATGGATCTGTGTTTATATTTTTCCTCCCCCTTCAAGGGCTAATAGCCACTAATGGGTTTACTTTATGGGCCTTCTAGCTTTCACCGTATTTCCAATCTAAGTGCATATTATTTCTTGCATTTAGGCTTGTATTTTTAAGAAATGGTTCCGATTGAAGATGCCTCTGCAGGACTGTCTTTAGAGCAGCAAAGGGGACATCCTGGAGCCTGGTTTTGTGTTAGAAGGAATCACTGTCCCTGTATCCTGCAGCAAATGGCCTTTAAACATGTACCCAATTGCAATTTTAAATGATATCCATCTATGGCACACAGTTTCAACTATATGCGCATATTGTTTCTGAATCGTACATGTACATGAGAACACTATGCCCAAGCTTGCAAATTTGGTGGGCACTTTGCTGAGCATATTAGTCTACAGGAAAAAACGAAATTACATAATTTTATTTAATGTACATGTAAAAATGCTCCGTTTCACTGCAGCTGCTTGAACACACTTTGATGTTTCATTTAAAATACTGTGCACTGCGGTTTTCTTGAGATATCAGTGCAGCTTTCCATGGATTTGTCGAAATGTTCTTTCCACTGGTCTTTCGATTCCTTCATGAAAGGCATTGCGCACCTCTCCATATTTTGCAATTTGGGCAACTTTTCTTTCCTTTTGATTTGAATGTACAAGACCTTATGTCGGACCTCATTTTTGTGCAGGCCTTGCATTTTGGCGAGTCCTCATAACTGACTCTGGACTCCATTTCTCCCATCAATGGGGTATTTCACCCCACAATTTTCTGGCAAATCTTTATTTTGTCGATGTAGGTGTTGATGGCAGTGGATTCTTTGATGGAGTGTGGTAATGCAGGGTCGGGGAGCGGGCTGACGCAGTGCTTGACCGCTTTGAAGAGGACTCTGCTTTTGTCATCGTCTTCTGCTATGGTGGTCTGATAGTAGGAGGCCTTGGTTGTGTTGATTAGTCATCGGCAGGTTGCTCAAAGTTCCTTGAGGAGTGGCAGGTCGGATGCGTACCTGGAGCGGTGCCATGTTCTCTCTTGTTTCTTGATGACTCTCTTGCGGAGACTGAGTTCTTGTGTGTACCAGGGTGCAAACTGTTTCGATTTGCAGGTGCTTTGTTTCAGAAGCACGTGTCGGTCGATGGAGGCTTATAGGGGGGTGTTGAGTTGTTCCAGTAGAGAGTTGCAGTTTGGTTGGGGGTGTTCAGTCCATGTGAGGTGGAGGTTTGCAAGGACTTCCGTGAGGGGTTCCACTGGTAAGTTCTTGAAGGGCCTGAAGGTTTATCTGATGGGTTTCTGCAGCAAGAGCATGTTGAAAGGAATGACCAGTCAATCGGGAGATGAGAGCTGTAGTGGAGGCAAGGCAGTGCAGTGATCTTTAAGTCAAGGATGGTACCTTTCTTGTGCTTTGGGTCTTTCGTGTGCTGTGTGAGGATGAGAGTGTCAAGAAGGCAGAGGAAAGCTTCCTTCATCTTGCTGCATGGGAGGTTGAAGTCGCCTAGGAAAATGGTGTTGGCGTGTGTCAGGGACATGTTGGTGACCAAGTCGATGAAGTCTCTGATGAATGCAGTTTTGGGTTTGGGTAGTCTGTAGATGAGATGGAAGGGGACTCTGTCCGCCGGGGACAGCGGGAAGTGGCAGGAGAGGACTTGGAAGAAACAAATTAAATAGATGTAAAGACTACTGCAGGGCCACGAGGTCTTGTGGATGACTGAGGTCTCCGCCTGTCTTGTTTGGCGGGTATCTGTGTTGGATGATGTAGCCGTCGGGGACAAGTACATCTGGGATGTGGGAGGAGGAGCAGGGGCTCAGCCACGTCTCAGTGATGAAGAGGGCGTCATGGTCGTGGGCAGTGGTGAGGGTGGCAATGTCTGCTGCATGAGTGATATCGGAGTGGACATTGGGGACCATCAACTTCTGCGTTTTGGACAGTGAGGGGGTGCAGATGGGCTTGAGGCTGATGTGGGTGAGGTTGCTGTATTGCCAAGCTCATGCCTTAGAGGAGGAGCAACGTCAATGGCGTTGCCTGGAGATGGTCGGGATGGCCTGTGGGACGGAGGGAGTAAACGCATGTCAGCGCGTGCTTGTCTGAGCAGGGGTTCGGGAACAAGTCCAAACAGAAATTGCTCTTTTCTTTGTCTGCCTTTCACTTTGGACATCTGTTCAAGAGACGCCCTTATCTAAGAGTTAAGAGCAAAAAGGAAGAGGCAGTTCCAAGAAGGTGGGTGGGGCGTAGGCCACGTGTCTTAGATCCATTTGCAGGTGCTCACCAACTACAAAGGAAAATATGCTGGAGGTCTGCTAGTGTAGGGGAAATGGGTGGAAAAACAGAAGACTTGAACAGTTTAGACTCAAACTGCCTCTGGGATATGCTGAAGCTTCGAAGATTGTTGGACTGGGTGGTGAGAGGCTGTGGTGCTGCTGTCCTCATCAATGCATGCATGCCCAAGAAGTCTACATTCCTATTGGGTACAAACGGTTTTAACTTTTTGCTCAGCACTTTTGCGAAAACTCGAAGACTGGGATATGAGAAGAAAGCCTTAGTGGTTTGCATTGATGTATCTTTTACAACACTAAGACAAGAGGGACATTTTACAACCCACTGTAGCAACCCCTCTCCAGGAAGTTATCCTTACAAATACACAAATGCTACAGAGTCTGTTCGTTTCAGGAGAGACAGAGTGTCAACATACACCAAACAATATCGTTTTCGGGTACAACACTAAGAAAATAAATAACAATGTATTGGCATACATGATGTTATTACACTTAGTACGAATTATCTACAAACTGAACATGTTTATTTTCTTAACATCCATTACCAGGGAGACCAAGTCAATAAGGATCTTATGGGATGGGCACAACAACACACTAGGAGTTTGTGAAACTGACAAATAGTTTGTTAAAGTTTTTGCTGCATCTTGGAATGGGTGGTTGTACTCCGCCATCCATCTTTAGGCAATGTGATGGAAGGTAAAGTGGTGGAAATGAACAAGGCAGCAAGGGTATGACTTAAAGGTTAAGGGGACAGGGCCAAGCAGACCAGTATGTTGTGTTGAGTCACATTAAGATAAGCAATTAGCAAAGACTGGCTATTAGTTGATGGTGAGCCACCATTCTGCAGAAAACAGGGCATCTAGCTTGTGGGAAGCAAGGCCGTTTCCAAGGCCAGCTGATTATCCATTCATCAAACATGCTTTAGTGAACAGCAAGAGGGGTTGCCTTTGGGTCTGGTTTTGTGCGGATTATGATGGGGTTGCAGAATTGATAAGCACTGCGATTTATGTTCCGTTCGATGGAGATTTGTTTTGTCTAGACAGAGAGGTATGTGCATGTTGTGGTGTTCCAATTGGACACCAGAGGCACAGGGATTTTAGCTAGGTAAGAAAGTTAGAGGCAGAGTTTGCAGCCTTCAAACTACCTCGGCACGAACACCCCACAATGGGATGCACCATTTCTGCTGTGTGTTTGTGAGAGGTTTATGCCCTTCAGGAATTAGAGGAGATGGTTTTAGGAGATCAAGTCAGGTGATCTCTGAAAGAACCGCAGCTCAAAATATGGACACAGATACAAAAGCAGAAAAAGTTGAGATGAAATAAGGCTAATGGTTCCCACTCTCTTCTCTGGTGTTCACATTAGTTTCAGCTTTATTTGAGGGCTAAGAAAAAGTGCACTGATCTTTCGCCGACATGCGTGCAGGCAATATGGAAATAGCAAGAAGTAGGCTGGTCAATGTTCTATTGCCCCAGTGGGGGAATAGAAAAGTATTAAGAGGGGCGTGGTGGAGGGGGGAGTGCGCCAAGCAGCAGCTCCATTAGACCACACTTACCTTGGAAATGAAGATCCCAAGCTGGGAGGCCTTCCCACCTCGGATGTTAAATCCAAGCTAAAAATAAAAAACAAGATCGATTATTCCAAGGTTTCCTTAGACGTGATTGACTTTTACTCCTCCAATACCATTTACCTTTGAATCGAGCACTGTACATAAAACATATTTCCATACAATTATCACCCAACCACAATTGGTACTCCTGTATTGCTCTCAGAAGTATGAACGGCTGAGTTGGCATTGCTGTGAATCGAACCGGCGACCTACAGATCCTACTGAGCTATTTTACTGGTCTCGGTTCTTCCCGAGACCAGTTTAGCAGCAGAATTCAGTGCAGATTTCGGGGGTTGTAAAGCACATTTAGAAGCACCCACGAGAATGGCATTCTCTGCATCAAAGTGGGACAATGCCAGTGATTGTTCTACTGCTCTACAGGAGTTGGAGGGTACAAAAGCGTTAATGTAACGTTCACAACAGAGAACACTAGAAGGGGGCAAACGCTCTGGCTTGTAACTTAGGCCCTGGGGCATTAGCAGACCAGCAATACCCCCCTGCTCAAGTTATATGGCTTAGTTGTAGCACCACCTTCGCAGAACGCTAAACACCGGACCAGTAAGAGGTTGGCAAGTGTTCACACGTAACTCAAGCCAAACAAAAATGTACTTCAGCCTCTTGATAAACATTTCGGTCTACAGATTCCAGCGACAGTCCTCAGAGTTGGAAGGGATCCTATACATTCAGTATTTGAATCTTGCAGATAGTGAGGTCCATCTACTGTGATGCACCATTCACTATATATAATGTGATAAGTAATTTATAACGCGCCTGTACACAAGTGATTCTAGCCGTGACAAGACAAGGAATGGGAGACAGAGGGAGGACAAAACAAAAGATCTTACTAGGCCTTTTGTCATTTAGATGGTGCGAGGGGGAGGGACAAGGAGACGTGCCATGGGGGAGAGTGCAGTGGCAAAAGCAGGGGTGTGGCTCAGTAAGTGCATGAAGGCAGGAGACTGTAGGGTTGCAGATACAGTCCCAAGTGGGTGGGAGGCCCATAGGCAGTGGAAGGGGCTACTGGTCGTGCAGAAGCCTGGTGCCTGTGAGGTCCAGCGGGTGGCCAGGAAACCAGTTAGCGCAGCAGACAGGAGCATCAGCAGGGGAGAGAGAGAGAGAGAAAGCGGAAGTGAAAAGGAAGGTCTTGAGTTGCTTCCGGAAACTTTAGGTGGTCCTGCTCAAGTTTGAGAGAGGCAGGGAGTCTGTTTCAAAGTGAGGCCCCAGCCGAGGACAGCAATCTACCCCATAGAGAGTTGGAGGTGGGTGAGCGGAGGGCTCGAGAAGGAAGATGCTTAGGGAGAGAGAGTTGGATGTAGTGTGGTCCCCGGCCACAGAAAGCCTTGTGGATGAAGCAGAGGGTCTTGAACTTGATCCTTGCAGCCACCGGGAGCCTGTGGAGAAATTCCGGGGCTGGAGAGATACAATCTGTTGGAGAATTATCAGAAATGTGCCAATTCTCTTCTACCTTAGAGACCCCCAGCTCTTTTTGCTGGGCTTCAGGACTTGATTTCTAACCTGGAGACAGTGAGCCCTTTTTCCCACTCACTCATGTATTTCTGTGATTTGGACTCTTTTTGACGTTGGAGTCTGTCAAACTCCATAGGCATCATCTTTACATTGTGACACACAGCACCTTCAGTGCAGTGGCACAGGGAAGTCTCTTAGATTTCCCAAAGGTTTAAATACCTTCTCTTGGTGGAATTGCTGTTTCCAAGAGCAGTGAAGTGAAATTGACTTTACTTCCATTTTGTAACTTTCTAGACCCAGCACACACTATCTTACAATAGTCGTCAACGCCTCCTTTGCCACAGGGAAAGTCCTCTCTTGCCTCAAGAAAGCTTGGGCCCGCCCCCACTTACACCATCGCCCCAACAACTACAGGCTCATCACCACTGTCCCTTTCTTACTCAAAATATTGGAGAAAGCATCTTACCTGCAGGTGCAACAATTCATCGAAGAGAACAATCTCCTAGGGCTGCACCAATCTGGCTTCCGCCCTAGGCATGGGTCAGAAACCGCCCTATTATACCTAAAAAAACAGATGAACGAGGCCAGAGACCTAGGTAAACCAGCTCTACTCCTGCTACTTGACCTCTCTACGGCATTTGAGATCGTTGACCATAATGCCCTTTGCCACCACCTCACCTCCACAGCCAAATTCTCCACTGATGCTACTGTCTGGATCACCTCCTTCTTGCAAGGTAGGACCATGCAAGTATTGTCCGACTTAGCCGCCGCCTCACCCACCATCATGCTATGTGGGGTGCCTCAAGGCTCCTGCCTCTCTCCAACACTCTCCAACATCTTTACATGCCCCCTCTTCCTCATCCTTGATGCCCTGGGTATCTACTACACCAACTACGTGGACGATACTCAGATCCGCCTCACTTTCACAGGCAACTATTACACAGACTCCACAACACTCATCTACAACACCATCCATGCATGGATGGCAGCCAACGGACTATACCTCAACTCAGACAAGACAGAGCTCCTCCTAGTAGGATCCACTGACCCACTTAAAAATCTTGACACTCAGTTTTGCCATTTCACCATTGACTCAATTAGGATCACAGTATCTGACACAGTGAAAACTCTATGTGGACTCAAACGTATCCATGATCTATCCATGACTAGACAAGTTAATGCAATCGCCTCCTCAGCAGTGTACCATGCCAAACCCATAAACGCAGCTAGGCCATTCATCTCCAAGGAGAATTGCACCAACATAGCCAGAGCTATCTTCGGCTGAAGGCTTGACTATTGCAATGTACTCTTCTTAGGGACATCCACAAAAAACCTCGCCAAATTGCAAGTCATCCAGAACAGTGCTCTTCGTGCAGTCCAAGGCATCTCCAAAAGTGTAGACATCACTGCTGCCAGAAAATCAGTCAACTGGCTCCCAATAAAAGAATGGGTTATTTTCAAAGCCCTAACACTTACCCATAAGTGCATCCACCTCTCTGCACCTGCCTACCTATCACAAAGGATCCACCCCTCTACCTCAACGAGGCCAACAAGAACACCATACACAAACATGCCAACGGTGCCTATGGTAAAAAGAGCTAGAGCAGGCGGAGCAAGCTTCCCATACCTAGCTTCCTTACATTGGAATGCACTACCACCAACTCTTCGAGCTGAAGAATCACTCATGGCATTACGCAAGGCCATGAAAACCACACTATTTGCATGATTAACACCACACTCACTTCACGTGAGCGCTTACTGCATCTTCTGTTAACTTGCAAAGTGTAACCTATGATCAATTATGTATAAATGTACAACATGTATGCCTAACCCACTTGTACCTTCCCTGTAACTAAGCTCCCCTCAAGTAACAGCACCACAATACCCATGGTCTGTTTGTGCGCTATACAAATAAAAATAAAATAAAAATAGGGTGCTGGAGGGGTAACTTAGTATCCCCTTTGTCTAGTTTCTCATGTAACATTTTTATGCTACCCTTTCTACAATTAATGTCTGGTGGCAGTGGTTTACTTTTTCCTACCATTGTGTGTTTCTACCGCAGGCTGCAATTGCAGCTGCAGTAAAGCACCTAGGGGTGTTCATTTTGTCAAAATGACCTGGTCTTCATTTTTCGCCATTTCTTGTGGGAAAAGTCCTTGAAATTTTCTCTGCGCGCCAGACCAGGTTTGGTTCCTTTTTTCGTTTTGTCTTTGGGGGGATGCACTGGTGAAGCCCGCCTCTGGCTCCAGCATGTCTAGCAGGGCAGGAAGCGAGGGAGGTGCCCCTTGGTTACAGGAATGCACCTAAAGGTGATTGGCCGGCTGACTGTCCTTGGAGGGCAGCCACCCTGCGGTGTGAGTGACACCTAGGCTCCAAATGAATGGGAGAAACCTGCAAGAAACACAAGTGGTGACACAGAAGACCTCTCCAACTACAGACCAATTTCAAACATTCCCTACCCGGCAAAACTCCTGGAAGCCTACGTATATAAACAAACCCAAGAATACGTAGAAAAACACCACCTGCTGGACCAAGCTCAAGTCGGTCCCGCAACCGGAACGGAAACAGCACTACTATCCATCTGGGACGACCTAAAAACTAACGCAGACTCAAACACAACCTCAGCCCTCATTCTACGCGACCTCTCCGCAGCCTTCGACACAGTTAGTCATGTCAACCTAACCAAAAAGACTAGAAGACATAGGCATAACAGACACAGCACTACTCTGGACTAAATCATTCCTAGCAGACAGAACAGAAACCGTATGAATTAAACCCTTCAAATCCGCTCCAAAAATTTACGACAGCCGAGTGCCACAAGGATCCTCACTATCACCACTGTACTTCAACATCTATCAAACTCTCGTTATCCGAATCTTCAAAAAGAACAACATCACATGCTACAACTACGCAGATGATACCCAAATCATCTACAAATCAATGACACACAGACAGATCATTCAGCCCTAATCAAGTGCCTAAAAGAAGTCTTCAACTGGATCGCTACCAACAACCTGAAAATCAATCCAGGAAAGACATAAATCATGTTCACATCCAAAGACCAAGAGAACGAAATCACCAACCTGTGGCCAACGGAAATGGGAACCGCACCGTCAAGAAATGTTTCTTCCTCGTCCACACGGCAAGAGGAATCCTACCTTTCATCTCCTTCACGCACAAAACACTCACTATCGTCGCCCTCATCATGTCAAGTGTCGACTATACAAACAGCCTCTACCTCGGAATTCCAGAATACCTCCTGAAGAAACTACAACGGATCCAAAATGCAGCAGCCACACTACTCCTCAAACTATCAAGAAGAGACTACATCACTCCAGCCCTACAAACACTACATGGTTTCCCAGTAAAACATCGCATCACCTTCAAAACAATGTGCATAATGCACAGGGCAATCAGTGGACAGGGAGAAGAATTCCTACACAAGAAAATCATCTACAAACCAACAAGACCCCTCAGGTCAAGCAACGAAATCCGCCTGGAACCTAAACCATACCTCAAGAAGAAACTGGGAGGCACCTCCTTCTACCACTTAGCCGCAAAAACACCCAACAACATCCCAAAAGACATAAGAAACACCAAAAATCATCTAAACTTTAGGAAATTACTAAAAACCTGGCTCTTCAACACCACAGACTCAAACTGAAAACCGAATCGGAAAGGAAAGGGATGAATGAACTGGACTCGGACAACCCCCAGTACAGAAGGTGGACAACTCCCGATGTGAAGAAGCTCCCACCGCACCTGGACGAAGAATGCCGGTTAGAGGGGAACACAGGCGACACCCAAACTGAGACAGAATCAACTTCACACCCAGCAACTGCACTCGTCTGTAAGTTGCCACCGGGTACCACAGTATAGTGGAATTATCGGGATATTAGCAATCGCCACATATATGGGCTGTGGACATGGGCAGGTGCGCTAGCCGTATGAGTGGGAAGGGAAGACTGGGGGAGGAGGGGGCCAGATTTGAAAGGGACCTCGAAGGCCAGACGGACCAAGATCTAGACAGAGGCAGAGAGTCGCTCCTGAAACCCACTTGGGGAAATTACATAAGACCAGCGCCTCAATTCAGGATAAAGATGCCAACTAACCAATTACACTAACAATTTCCCCCTCTGCATACACCTCTCAAACTCCAAACCAAACACAACCACAAACCTACAGCACAACAAACCGCAAAAACCTCACTACATTGCAACAACAAAACAAAGAAAACACACATAGACTTGCACAACAGTGCACGACGACTACCGGCTGCAAAACACCCCAGGCCCAGCCAACGGACCCACCAGGCTGAGGCCGCCAACAGCACATCACTGCTCTCTTGCACTTTTCCAGCTACTTTCCACTAACCACCCTTCCCTTCCTCTTTCAGTGGCGCCAGGGGACCACTCCGGTGGTGATAATGTTTAAGCACATTTGTACTGCGCACTAACATTAACATAAATGGCGAGGCTTTTTGCTTGGAAGGCAGAGTCAACCACTGGACGAAGGAATCCGAAGAAGAACTTGGAAGAGACGCTTCCTGTAACTCCTGGACCGTTGGTTTGCCCGGTGAAGCCCTGCTGCATTGCTGAAGCTCTGAAATTGCTTCAACTAGAGAAGCCCGGCAACGGACGACTTCTCCCCTTGGGTTGGTGGGACCAATTAACCCCAAAACAAACTCGTCTGGACATCCTCTTGGAGCTGACTGCACTTTCATTGCTGCTGCAGGAACCGATTGCCAGGGAGAGGAACACCAGAATCAAGTGTCTCGTTTTTAAGTCGGATCCGAGCTACAGGAAGATCCTCCGGACTCCCATGAAGCAGGACGGACCAAGCCTGAGCCACCTCAGAGTGCTGGACCCCAAATGCAAGGAAAGTCCATCAAGGTATCCGAGAACCGCAGTGGTGCTATTTGCGAGAGCCGCGAGGAGCTGAAACCACGAAGTGCTGCTGATCTGAAGTTTGCTCATTGCTGCCGCCGACCTTCGATTCGTAGGGCAGGAATCGCCAGACGTCCTCCCTCATGTCCCCACGACTGAGGCCCAGAAACAACAGGATCTGCAGACCTACACAGGAGCAGAAGCCAGCTGTAACCAATTTTCTCAAACCAAAAGGTACTGTAAAACTAAGAGGACTTACCTCTTGTCATGTAGCCTTGCTAGTTCTCAGTTGAGACTTGTTTTGGTTGCTTTTGCAGAGTTGCTTGCAGCTTTGCCCCCTCACAAGCCTCCCAGCTTGTGGCCCTATAGTGATTTCATTTTCTACAAAGACTTCTAAAACATTGTGCAAGAATTTTACTTACCTACAAGAAGTGCTTCAGCTCATCTAGAATTGTGCTCAACTAACATTGGCTGTCCTGGTTCCCTGAAAGATACTTCTTACCTCTGACTTTGTGCTTTAACTATCCCTCAACAAAGTCACACATTAGATAACATGTGGGGTTGGGAGTGGTTAAATTACTTCGCAATGGAGGTTCCAAAAGTACTTACCTGCTTAAGAATATTTGTTAACCATTGCTTTATTCCCCAAAACCTTTTCAATGACACCCAACTCAGTATTGCTCTAAATGTGCCAGTGATAAATAACTAGTAACTGTGGATATTGATCTAAGTCACTTCAGGGCGAAGGAAGTGTGTGTGCCATCCCAAATGGGTATCTAACTGATTTAGTGAAAATGAGAGTGTGGGCCTCATTACGAGTTTGGGGGTAGCCATGCACTTAATAAGGGCATGGCTACCCCCAAACTCGGGTCCGGGTTCCCTGAATGGGGAAATACCGGGCCATTCCAACCTAGGAGGGCCCAGTATTTCCCCATTCAAGGAACCCAGACCATCCCCATTTCCATTTGACCCCCATAGGGCTCAATGGGAATGGGGAGCATGATAATAACGGGCCCGTTGTTAGCATGCTGGGCCGCTCGCGGGACCGGCTAAGGACGTCTGGTAAAACCAGGCGTCCTGAGCGGGTCCCGCGAGCGGACCTCGTAATGGGGTGAACGGCGATGGCAGCTCTACCGGCGCCGTTAACCCCATACCGCCAGGGTCATAATGAGGCTGTGTATTTTGAAGTGTATTTAAGTGTTACATTTTTTGCTCCCTTCTAAAGAAGGCTTATTCAACTGACTAACAAATAAATTAATAATTGTTTAATCAAGACACCTTGTGTGTAAGTATTTATTTGAATAACTGTCACTGTGAAACTCTGTTACAAAGCCACAGCTTACATTGACCCCTCTTGAGATAAGCCTGGCTGCTCAGTCACTACCAAACTTGTGTAGTACATGCTTATACCAAAGGTTGGGTTAACTATTGCCAAGAGGACAATGCTGGTGCAGTCTCCCACAGGGTACTGCATACAATCTTGCCTAACACGATCCCTGGGCTTGAGGCCAACAACAAGTCTTGCAGTCCTGTTCTGGATTAGTTTCGAAGGGCTAAGAGTGGAGGCAGGCAGATTTTGAAAGAGGCTGTTGCAGTAGTTCAGACTAGAGAGAACCAGGGCTCTGGAGACAGTGAGCTTCTGGGGGAAAGTGAGAAAAGGAAGAATACCTCTGAGGAGGTGCAGCTGGTAGTGTGACTTTTTAGAGATATCAGAGATGTGAGGAGAGATGGAGAGGGTTGAGTCGAAGAGGACACCAAGAATGTTCGCCTCACAGGAAGTTGCGGGTAGAGGGTCAATGGTGGGCAGCCAGAGAGAGAGGAAAGGAGGTAGCGGGTGTCCCAATGAGGAAGATCTCAGTCTTTCTGGTATTAAGGCAGAGATCATTGGCGCCACACCATTCCTGAATTGAGGCCAGACAGTGTGGTATTAGAGAAGAAGCAGAGGTGGCTGAGGGGAGCCTGAAAGAGAGCCGAGGGGCATCCACATAACACTGAAAATTGGAGCAGAAAGTAGCATGGTTGACCGTGTCAAAAGCAGAGGATAGATCAAGGAGAATGAGGACAGAAGGGAGATTAGAGTCAAGTTTGGAGAGCAAGTCTTCACAGGTGTTCAGGAGAGCAGATTCTGTATGTAGATTAAGCTGGGAGATGTCCAGCATTTCCAAGAGTTTGCCCAGGAAAGGAGTGATGGAGATCGGGTGATAGTTAGCCGGAGAGCAAGGATCGGCCAAGGGCTTCTTTAGAAGGGGGTGGACAAAAGAGTGCTTAATGTGGGGAGGGGAAAGTTCCAGTGGCAAAGGAGTGATTGCAGAAATCAGTCAAGGCTGGAGCAAGGATGTCAATGTGGTCCTTGATGGATCTGAATGTGCAGATGAGAACCTGCTTTGATGAGACTTTCATAGATCGGACTTGTCTAGAAACATCGTCGGGGTGCACAGGGGAAAGGAGAAAGGGGGAGGAGAGACGGCCTCAGATGTGCCAGGAGTGGTAGAAGAAAAGGAAGAGGAGGTAGAGGAAGAGAAGGTGGAGAGGAGGATGTCCTGAGTTTTAGTAGTGAAATGAGAGGCCAAGGCCGGCCTGGGAGGGAACAGGAGAGGTAGAGACTGCAGCAGGATTGGCCAGCTCCTTGTGGATTTTGAATAGTTTGAAGACCTGCATTTTGAGCCATCCCATGCGTTACTGCGACCTTGCAGGGCTGCAATAACCCAATAGCCTGGGACCTCGAGCCATATTGTCCAGTTGACTGATTATGTGATTTGTTACTGAGCGTCACTGTACAACTGGTAGGGTCTACTACCCTTGAATTACTCAATTGTTATCTGAAAGTAACCATTGGTTTTTACTCCAAGAATAGGTGACACCTATACTGAATGTGTATGAAAAGGGTTGACTTCCCTAGAACTACTGTTAGGTGTTCCAAATAAGGTTTATGCTTTGGTATGTGAACCTTCAAACATAGTGTTGTGTTTTTGTAATTGTGATTACATATAATGTGTGATAATACTTATTTACCCCTAGATTTATCTGGGCCTACTTGTATTTAAATAAATCGTTTATTTTTACTTACATAGTGTTTCAGTATTTCTTTGGACCATTTGTACTGATTCCACAGCCCTCTCTCTCTCCTAAGATAACTCTGGCTGCTCTGCCTACGCTACCATGAACTCAGGTGGTACAGCCTTATACTAAGCGTGGAGTCTTGTACTGCCTCAGTTGGACTTCAGAAAAACGGTCCTAACATGTTTCTATAGGGCAAGTGGTGGCTCCCCTGCTATCCATCTTGACCTGTACAAAAGGTACCCTCATAAAGGCCCTACACAGCGGCCAATAGGTCGCTGGGGCAGCCCATGCTCTTCAGCTTAAGTCACAACTTCTGTCTATCAACAGTATCAAATGCAGCCTGAAAATCATGCCTACATAGAATACAGATTTAGCCGTGATCTTAGCTTTCCTTATATGGGTATCCATTAGCCACAGGCAATGGGTCGTATGCAAGCCCTTTCGGAAGCCCATCTGAAATGTGCCCAGAACGTTCATTTTACACACCCACTTTTCAAGGGCTTCCAATATTAAGGAGGCGAAGATCTTGCCCGAGACATCTAGCATAGCCAGTAGTCTAAAATTCTCGGGCAAAGACCTCCTGGTCTTTCTTGTATATTGGGACCAGAATGGTGTTGCGCAAGGAAGATGGGATCACCACCTCTCTGCATACTTTCAAATAAAGTATGTGCAGGATTTTCACCCAAAAGTCGGGCGCCCCCTTCAAAACTGCGTTGGAAGGCTGTTTGGGCCTGACGACCCTAGACTCCTTTATACAGCTAAATTTTGCTGCAATGTCTTTCTGGTCAAAATCTAAATTAAATCCTGCCATTAGCTGGCATTTATTTATTTATTGTTTATTTTATTGTACATTTGTAATGCGCGTATACATGCGTGCGTCTCGGCACAACAAGGCAAGGGGGTGGCGGGGAACGATCCTACTAGGCCTTGTACATTCGGATTGTGCAAGTGCAGGTATTTTAATGCGCTTAATAGCCAAGGTTGATTTTAAGCGCAGATCCGGGATTCAAACCAGTGTTGCTCACCGTGGACTTGCTTCCAAAACCTGTGCGTTGCCACTGAGGTATCCCTCGGTTTTCTTAACGTTGGGGGCCTTGAAAGTTTCTCAATATGTTCACCTATGCCACACGTGACTTGTTTAGCATTGGGGAAATTGAATGAGCTTAGCAGTATCCACATTTTCCTTGGGTCTTTGTTCTTAACCACAGAAAGCAGATACTGCCACTGTGCTTTTCTAAGGGAAGACAACCAACCTCTAACTCCGTTCCTTTATTTGTTCTTTACCTGCCTTTGGCCCGCCCCACATCAACAACACTTGATTCAGATTTATTTATATAGCAAGGAACAGCTCTCATTTCCCTTTTCCTCTCTCGGATAGCTTTATCATAGTGGTGTCTGGACAAAAGTAGTAACCTTTCTGAATATACAGATTTGTCAAACTTGCTTTTATTCATGCCTCAATTTCTTACGCGGTCAGAAATTCAATTAGGGCAAGCATTGCAGTTCAATTCTTACAAGCAAACTGTCTTGCCTTCGCTAGCCTCTTTTCAGACCAAGAAACTCTATTCCCAGCCATATTTATTTCTAGATCGCCAAAACACCACCAGCTTTATCCAGTGGAGGGCAACCAGCCAGAGTAAGTGATATCAGGGCATGATCGCTGTACCAATTCAGCATTACAGAAACAAATAATCCAATCTAGCCACTTTAGATCCATTTTCCAGGTGTTTCTAGCGGGTCTATTCCCCCCACCCCACCCCCCCCGTCACTCTCCCATTTAACATTAAGCAATTCCAATCCGACAATGTCTCAGACCACAAATTCCCCTTCGGGCTGGTGATATTAGATTCCATTTTAGGGGTGCAATTCACGAAAGTGGTTTCCAAATAATTCAAATTTGCAATTGCATCCTTCATTTAAGGCTCCTCCCAAAATGATCAAATCCTTCGAGTGCCGAGATGCAGAATCACAGATAATTTCTGTCACCAATTCCATAATGGTCGTCGACTTTGTAAGACCAGGTGGATCGTAAATATTCACAATAATGACACTTGTGCATCAGTCGGTAGGCATAGTCTCACAGCAAATACATAAGGGCTACATTTCTTAAAACAACATGTTGTGGTCTGTATGCGATTTCTTACACCAATGATGAGGCCTCCATAAGGATGGTCTCTAGATCTCTTTTCGGCCACTGTTAAAATATTTGATAGCCATATATGCTTAGTTCTGAGAGCAGCCATCATTCCTGCAAAAGAAATAGGTCATAATGTAATAAATGTAAAGAGCCTCACTTATCTAACAAATGTGTGAATCCTCGTGTATTCCAAGTACAGAGGGACCAATTTCAGTTGTTTACTGCATCTCTTCGGGCCCTTTTCTGCACTGCCCAATTTAAGACTCCCAATATATTTTCCTGCAGTGAATTCAGATTACACTTTGAACCAGGTTTGTTACTAGATGCTTTCAAGGTTTCCCCATAAGTACTCCACATACAAAGACTTAGAATCTGTAGTAGATACCGTCTCCACGACTGCATCCAGCTCATACCCAAGGTCATAGTATCGAGATGTATATGATCTGACCAAGTTAGCAGTTTCAATTGTCAAACAATGAACTCTGCTACATTGATGCAGCAAGTTTTTGATCCGTTAAAAATAATCAAACTCCTTACAGTCCGAAATTCTTAATGACAGAATTTTACGAGTCAAACTTAAGAAATCAGACCTGTTAAAGTGATTTTGCTCTAGATGTGCATTGCTTAATTCGCTTTGTAGTGAGCACAGGGTCCTTGAGGACCACGCTTCCCTCAGAGGGTAGATTTCCAGCATTACTTGTAACAGGAATGCTTACTTGCTGGAAATTAGAATAGGCTTTTCCAGCGAGATCTCCTGCATGCCATTAGTTGCTGTGACTTGGGCTGAGGTAACACTAATGTCAATTAGCTCGATTTCCGAGCTCTCATTTAGGCTTCGATCACTCATCAGCCAGTTTGTTAGAGTACCTTTTGAAGTTCTATTCCTTCCATTCCTTTAGTTTATTAACCTTTTTCTTTATCTTTTTTGTGTTTCAGCTTCAGCTATATGAACTTTCCTCTTAGTCGGCAGTCATGTTTGCGCCCGGGCTTTTTTGTTGCCTCCTAGAAAAATAAATTATGGAAGCTTCGCTGGCCGCATCTTGGACTTCAGTTTGTTCTAGGCTTGCGGCATGCCGGGTCTCATCCATTGCAGCAATTACCAGGGAATTTCCCTGTTGCTCAGCCGAACCATCAACACGCAATTCGGCCGCAGCAATAAGTTCATTCAATGCTTTATCGCCATCCTCAGCAGTTGGTTTGATTTTAACATTTATGCCACATATTACTTCATCCAAGATTTTTGCCATTTAAAAGGAGGAATACTTTCATGGCAAATTGTAGCACAGATAATTGCGCATGAATAGCTCCATATGTTGCTTCCACAGTTGGCGCAAAAATTTATTAGCCGGAACCAGCTTCCCCTCGGCACAAATTAGGTGTAGTTGACAATCTTTGCGTATTGCCATCTGTCTCTTGAAGAGCTTTTGAACGATTCAATGTTCCATTTCCAGCAGTATTTTGCATGTTTGTTAAGGACTCCTCATTTATTTTATTTTCACGCAACGTGTAACATAGAGCCAATAGAGAGTTGTTATTGTCAATGGCTGATAGTGCGGGAGCAGATAGATTATATTATTTCCTTTACTTTCATTCTGTAGTGAAGGCAGGCAATCGACACAAGGAGCAGCTGGGAAATACGCTGTATATGGTGCCAGCTCCTCTTCCTTCCCCGATTTTTCACGGAGAGCCTAGCACCTGCAAACTAGAATTGCCTCCTTTTGATTGTGCTCGTGTTACGGAACTCGCTTGGCCCTTTTTATAGGGGGCATTTGTCCCCAAATTGGAGTGCAATTTGCCCGGCATCATGTCAAGGCATAAAATAAGCAGTGTTGCAGAGCAATTTGCTATGCAATTCTGTAGGTTTGCTAATTAAATTGACACTTGTGTAGCAAAGCTAGCTATTTAAGTCGCCCTGTTCAATGAAAGCACAGCTATCCCAGCATTCCACTCTTGCCTTCAGAGCTCTCTCCACCCTCGATTCTCGGTTTACAGCAAGTTCAAAGGGGCTAACGGAGAGAGATTGCAGCAGTAATCATCCCCTTCACTCATGTGCCAAAAGGCCTGTGTGGGAGTGGTACGCACATTTTCTTTTTCAAATGATTGCAAACCAGAAATAAATCGGGATAATACGGTTATTAAGCTAACTAAATCCTGTCTGCCAAAGACCAGTATGGCTTTCAATTCCTTTCCTAAAAATGTAATTGGTTACATAATGCATAATGACAGTATTGCTACTGTAAAACACTGCTTCGTCTCCATGCTTTACAGTTGAGTGCATCTTAATCTCAATGTCAAATAGATTTAATTTTGGTGGGGAAGATGCATTATATGACGAGTGGACACTTCTTTGAAAATGTATATGACCACACAGCCAAATGCTTTGAGGGCAAACCTTGTTCTGTGGCCTGCTGGTTACATATCACTTGAAACTGGTGCTCAACCAATGAACTGGTCCCATACTCCTTAACCTTTTACCTTACCATATTGCTTTATACCCGCTACCCTGAAAGTGAAATTGCCGCAAACTCCAATATTCTACCTAGTTTGCCCAGTTCTCTGCCTGCTACGCCATACACACTGCTTAGCCTTTTACGTAATTAATGCACAAAGCTAACTAGATATTTACTTAAAGTAGCAATCAATATTCTCATCCAGTCTGTACATCTACAGACCCACTGCAAAACTGTACACTGTAGTTGGCCTCCAGAGGTCACTATGCTCTATGATTATGATTGCATTATATATTTGCACCTGCAGTAGAGAGCCGGCCAAACTGTTTTCAAAACCTTTTATCATATCCATTTATCTGTGTCCATTCATGTAGCTACATTTGTTTTACAGACACTCACCCAGGTCTTGCAAAGTATTTATGCCCACTTGCATAGTCGAGTAGATTTTAAGATTTTAAGTTGTGTATTGAAGGCACCTGAATCTGGCTTTCAGCAATCCAAATCCCTCTCCACTGGAACTCCCTTCCTCTCTCTATCCGTTCCATCCCCACCTATTCCACCTTTCGTGTCTCCTTAAAATCTCTTCTTCTCCACTCCCCTCCCTGATACTCTGATCCTCCTCCACCGTCCCCTCCCGCCCCCCTTTTTTATCCTCCTCATCTTACCTCTCTCCCCCTGCTTAGTTTTCTCTCAAGTCCCCTCTTCTCCTCCCTCGCCTTCAGCTTATCCCACTTCCTGTTCCCCACTTCCTTCCTCTCTACACCCCTTCCTCCCTCATTTATCTTCACTGGCAAATTATTCTAGTTGCTGTATTAATGGTTTGACTCATATTTTGTAATTGCTTCTACTGTTATTGTATTCTTGTTGTTATAATGTAAAGCGCTTTGGTGTAAAGCGCTATATAAACACAATAAACATAAACATAAGAAGGGCCAGTACCATTTGCAGGGGATGTTGGAAACATTTAAATAAACTTTACTTTGTTTGCAGTAAATGTCAAAAAAGGTGCAACTGTGTGTGGCTTAGCCTCTGGGTGGCAGCAGTGTGCCAAACTAAAGTGGGTTTGTGGGGACATGCACCGTTTTACAGAAAGTGAATTTAAATGTGTTGTCATTCGTTGCCATGGGTCTAGTGCATGTCTCTCGAGTCGAGTGGGTAAACTAAGTTACTCAACCTACAGGTCTAGTGGAATTTTAAAGAATTTGCAAGGCCTGACTTATCTCACTAATGTCTTACTTCAGCAGGAACACAAAACGGCTGTATTGTTGCTCATTTTATATCTTGGTATAAGTATCTTCTGGTGGCATTAAAAACATTAGTACAAAATTGCTAATCAAATGGGGTTGTATGCTAATCAAGAAAAAATTAATTAGCAAACTCTGCTAATCAATTTTTGAAAACTAATTTATTCCTTGCATGTTATAGTGAGACTTATTTCTGTCACTTTTCCAATTTGAATATTAAGGTTTGTTTAAAAAAAAATGATTAAAATGTTCACAAGTTTTTAGAAGAAACCCAAAGAAAGAAGGAGGGAGATCAAAGAGGACAGGAAAGAAGAAACAAACATCATCAAGGCATATACCAGCATGTCTTACCCCTCATACTCACTCCTGTTCCCGCCCTAGCCCTAATGCAAACAATAACTATAAACCCGGTCTCAGTCTTTGCAGGATTATGTGGTCTTTGGGTCGTTCTGGCCATTGTCTGAGTGAGAGGCAATGAATATCAATGGTGCACATTTTGCATAGTCTCCTGGAAATGTCTATACATCAGGGGTCGGTTTCAGGGTGGTTTGTCTGATGAGGAGAACAGATCATGTACCAATGCGTTACATGCCGTGATATCTGCAGAGCTTTCTCTCCTGCCTGTTTTTAGTGCCTCATACCAAACTGCTGCCTCTGCCATGGTCCATCTTTTCAATTCTTTCCACCAGGTCTCTATTCTCGGCCTGTCGTCAGATTTGTAAGTCATCGCAATCCTCCTTTTGGCCAGTACCCATGCCAGGTCGATCATTCTCCTCATTGCTCCATCTTTCCCTGGGTGCTTGTATAGCCCCAAAAGGCAGGCTTCCGCTGAACATTCCTGGCCTTTTATCCCTTTATCGCGCAGGCGCTGTTCGATTCCCTGCCAGAATTTCTGGATTATTGGGCAGGACCAGAACATATGTCCCACGTCTGCGTTTGCTCCTCTGCATCTTGGGCATCTCTTTCTTCTCGTTCCTGGAATTTTTTCAAGGCGTCATGTACGCCCTGTCTAGTATGTAGAATTGTATCTGTTTCAGCCTGGTGTTTCTTGAAACCTTTTTCGGGTATAGCAGTGCTTTCGCCCATTCCCCTTCAGTGAATTCTATACCCATCTCCACTTCCTAGGGGGGGTTTCCCTACATGTAGATTGTTTCCAGGAGTACCTGGTACACCCTAGAAACCATGTGTCCTCCCTCGGTCACATCATACAGTAACCCTAATATCGGGGTTTCAGTTTCCGGTTCAGGTGAGGTTGGCCACCTACTCTTGAGGTTCCTTGTCAGTCTGTTATACGTTATGTATTGGCCTTTGTGTACTTCATGTGTTTCTATGAATTCTGGTGGTTTCCCCGTTGGGCATAGGTCTCCTACCGTGATTATCCCTCTTTCTTCCCAGTAGTTCCTGCTGGCCATCAGGTGTACTCCAAGTTCCAATAGGGCCGCTAGTGGGATCTGCAGGGAGTACAGCTCTTATACTTTCTGTATTTTCCTGATCCTCATCCATATCTGCCTGCCTAGTTGCAAAAGCGGAGGGGGGTGGGGGGGTCTTTGACTCTAGTCTTTCCGAGCCATAGCACTTCTTTTAGGAGATAGGGGGCTATCTTGAAGCTCATCAGGGTATGATCTATTGTTTCTGTGTCCGCCAGCCAGCCTGCTACATGTTGGAGCTGTCCAGCTAAGTAATAGAGTTTAAAATGCGGGAGGCGTACCTCGCCCTCTGTGTAGTCCCTGGTCAGTACCTCTATTGCTACTCTCCTCCTGCCCTTTCCCCATATGAAACTGCTCAACGTCGAGTTGAGCTCCTTAAAAAAGGTTTTTGGTATGAGATGTACTATATTTATAAAAAGATACAGTAGGCAGCTTATCCCAGAACTTGATGGATGATTCCAACCCTTTTTTTGGTTGAATTGTATTTTTTACATGGGTCTCTCTGGTATCGTGACATAGGTTTATACCCAGATATCGAAAGGTATGGGCCTTTCGTTGGAGACTGAGGCGGGGGAGATGATCTTCCACTCCTATCCAACCCGCTAAAGGGATGAGGCAAGATTTTTGCTAATCGCTATCCCCGACAGCATTGCAAAGTTTTCAAGTACCTCTAGGTATGCTTAGAGGTTGTCTTCTGGATGTTTTACATAGAGCAGCAGGTCATCTGCGTAAAGGGATATGACGTGCAGAGTTCTGTCCACCCACAACCCCATGTCGGTGAAAGTTTTTCTCATGTATATTGCTAGGGGGGTTCTAGTGCTAGGATGTACAGTAAGGGCGACAAGGGGCAGCCCTGTATGGTACCTCTACTGATGGGTGATGGGTCCGAGATATGCTTCCCTGTTCGTAGATGGCTTGGAGTAGAGCATGCGTATCCATATCATAAAATGGTTTCCCATGCTTGTTCCAGGGAGGCGAATAGCCATTCCAACCTTACTGAATCAAATGCTTTAATAGCATCTAGCGCTACAACCACACAACCCTGAGGTCGATTACATGTTCTGTCAATAATCGCCTGAAGTCTCCTAAGATTCTCTGTGGTGGCTCTCTCTGGGACATATCCCGTTTGATCTGGGTGTATCAGTGTGGTTACTACTTTTTTAAACCTCTCAGCGAGGACAGCATGAGGATTTTGTTGTCTATATTTATGAGTGCTATTGTTCTGAAGGATAATTTCTTGTATTTACCAGGATTTAGGATGGATATTATCACTGCTTGCCCCATTGTGTCTGGTACCCTTTCTTTCGCATACGCTTCCTCGAGGACCTGGAGCAGTTTTGGGGCATCAGGTCAGCATAGTCTCTATAAAATTCTGCCGGAAGACCGTCGCTTCCAGGGGTTTTCCCAGTAGATAACCTCCAGCATCTCCTCTATAGTGAGGGGTGCGTCTAACATTTCTCTCTGCTCTGCCGTTAACCTAGGTAAACCTATGTCCTCTAGGGTCTCTAGAATTTCTGCTTCTCTGGATTCTGAGTGATCTTCATAGAGGCTACTACGGAATTCTCTAAAGGTGTCGTTTTAGCTCTTTCTGTGATCTCCAGAGGTTACCACATTTGTCTGCTATCTCTATTACCTCTTCCCTGCTATTCTTGTCCTGCTATTCTTGTCCTGAACCAGTCAGGCTAGGAGTCTGCCCGGTTTATCTCCTTGCCCATGAAGTTTCTCGGTGTATTTTGCATAGCTAAAGTTACCCAATTTCTCCCACTGCTCCAGGCACTGTTGTCTGAGTGTTATGAGTTTGCCTTCAATCCTCTTCTGCCGGGTCTGACCCTTCTAATTTTTTTATCTTGTCTTCTATTATCACTATCTGCCTTGTTAGGTCTTTTTGGATTCCGCCTGTTTTGGCTATAGCTGCCCTCCTCAATACGATCTTAAAAGGCATCCCACATTGTTCTCTCGCCTTTTACGCTCCCTGGGTTGAATTAAAAGTACTGTTACACTTTGTGCCTTGGCTCGTCTCTAAAACTACTGTCTCAGAGCGATTCCACTCTTAGTTTCCAGGTGGGTATGGGAGCAGGATGATTCAAGTGACCATTCCAGTATCATGGGCGAGTGGCCTGATAATGTCCTACCTTCATAGGAGACCCCTATCACGTTCCCCAAGTGTTCCTTCCCTGTAAATATATAATCTATTATCGTTTAGATCTTCTGTACACTTGAGAAGTACGAGAATTCCATCGTGTCCTAGTGTATCCACCTCCATATTTCTTGTAGGTCGAAGTCCTGCATCAATGTGTTCAGTGATTTAGATGAGGGGGGGGGGGTGGGGGGGGAGTGGGCGGGGCATGTTGTTGGGTCTGTCTAGGGATGGATCTAATATACAGTTAAAATCCCCCCCACTCAGATCCATGCCATACCTTTGTAGGGGGTTAGTGTGGTATATAGGGAGCGGTAGAAAGCTGCTGCGTTGTGGTTGGGTGCGTAGGTGTTGATTATACAGATCTCTTTCTTTTCAAGAAAGCCATCAATTGGGATCACTCTCCCTTCTTGATCTGTATAAGTGGTTAATATCTGTAGTGGCACACTTGGTGCTATCCATGTCATCACCCCTCTGGCATAGTGGAGTATGCGGACCCAGACCCTCTGCCTCTCCATTTTCCCAGTATGGGTGTCTGCTTAATTGACGTTAAGTGCGTCTATTGCAGCAGGGCAATGTGAACTCCTTTCCGACGTAGGTATGTAATTACTATCATTCTTTTGGTGTAATGGTTGAGGCCGCAGACGTTCCACGTGGCGATGTTTAAAAAAGTATCTGTCACCGAGGTCTTACCCTTGGCGTTTTCGCCCCATCCCATTTTCGTGGGCCAACTGATTGCATCTATGCCTTGTCTTGGCACACGTCTGGTATGCCGGGTGTGCGGCTCTGACCTCGTGGTCTGACTTGAGTTCCCTTCGCCTTCTGCTGCTCCATATTTCCCCCGATCCCTGGGGGGGCTCTCAGTTATCTCTCATCGTGTTATTGACCCATAGGTTCCTGTAAAGTTCTTGTTTCCATAGCTGGTTTGGACCGTGGTATAACCTCACCAGTGTTGTTAACAGTTGAAAGCTAACATGACTTAACATAGTGCCCACCGGTGTGGTCCCGTAGAGGCATAACCACCAATGGTCCCCGACAGCTCTCAGGGATTGGTGGCAGAGTACTAGGACGTACTCTTAGTTCATCTAGTTATGTTACACCAGAAAAGTAATCCCATAGTATATGTATAATATGATGGCCAGAAAACAAATCGCATCACATGACAAACATTGCAATCCTAGAATCGTCAATGTAACCAAAGAGCGTCCATTTTGTGAAATGTCGGCCATTTGCTTTTTGCTTTCTGTCAAAACGCTTTGCAAATATATTCTATGCTTCGAACTCACACACAGTGCGAGGCCACGGACTGAATGCCGAAATACTAACACAGACAGGAATGTCAAACTGTGCAGAAATACTTTTATTTCTCTCTCACTAAGTCCTTGAAATCGAGCAGAAGCTGCATCTAATAAGTAGTCCAGGTGCCGGTTTGTATTGCAAGCGCTGTTGTAAAAGGCAGTTAAACATGAATTATATTCGCCTAACGGTGCTCCTTCGTGGAGAGTGGTATTTTCTGCTTCAGAACTATCCGACCCTTAGCTCATGAGCCGAAAACACACAGATAACGTAGTAAGGAATGTTTCCCTGCTAAGAACAGGATATCCTTGCCGAACCAGAGCTCCATGTTCCCCATAACAGAAAGCTGTCTCTGCTGCCTTTGCTAGAATAACTATGTTTAGACTGAATGAAGACTTGTCATAACGTGTCATAATTGTCAATCACTGATCCCTAGCTTGTATGACATGTATGTGGGCGGATCGAATTGCCTTAACAAAGGATATGTCTAATGTATATATATTGTTTCTTGAGAGCTGTTCGCTCTCTCTCGCATCTCACAGTGTTTGGGAAGACGTCGTGAGGCGTTGAGACCCAGTCAGCCGACTGAGAATACTTTGAAATAAACTAGACTTGTTTGGAAAATGAATCTCGCGTCTGACGTGTCATTCTGGTATATGGTTGCTGTGCCTTAGTTTCCATATGCGGTCTTTATGGCCTAGCAGTTAGGGGGGCCGGATCTCCAGGCGCGTAGTCCAAAAGAACCAGGAACAAGGGCAACGGTTCCCGGTTGCCGTACCCTTTACTGGTATCTGTGCCTGAGATTGGTTTCTCTGCTCGAGTATTTCGAGACCAAGAGTGCGGGTACCCCATCTGCACCTCCGTTTAGTAGTGTCGACAGTTCTTGCTTGCGTCTGCATATCGTTCCAGATTTACTTGTTGTCTCTGTGTAGGTCCTCCTGTCTTTCCGACATCTGCCCCAGATTTTGCTCATCCATCCACTCTGACTGCCTCCGGTGTCTCGAAGAAGAGGGCTTTTCCTTTGTAAAGAATCTTTAGTTTTGCGCGATAGAGGAGCATGTATTTGATACCCTGACTTCTGAGCCTGTCTTTGGTTGGTATGTACTGGGCTCTCCTCCTTTGAACTTGGATAGTATAATCAGAGTATATTGCCAGGGTCTATGAATCTCTTTGGATCACTCTGCCCAAACTTGAGTGAGCTAGGATTTTCTCTTTGTTCCGATAGTTGAGAATTTTCACTATCATTGGTCTTGGGGGTGCTCCCGGGGAGATTTGGGGGGGCGTGGAGGGTTCGCATGCGCGCCCTATGGGCTCTTGAAACTGAGAATCCCTTCGACAAACATTGGTGGGGTCTCTGCCCTCCGCCCCCTCTGGTAGCCCCAGTATCCTGATGTTACTTCTACGTGCACGCCCTTCTGCGTCCTCTGCTCTTTCTTGCAGCATTCAGACTTTGGTTGTTAGGTCCTGGACCATAGCCTGTAGTTCTTTGGTGGTGGATGCTGTCTCCTCCAGTTTTTGCTCTGTTTTGCCTACTCTGCCGGCCAAGTTACGCACATCTTGGCGCAAGAGACTCAAGTCGCATTTTATTTACCCTATATGGGTCTCCATATATGTTCTCATAGCCGCTATTGCCTCCAGGATCTTGTTCTCATTGGCTGTATCTTGTGGTTCCTGTTCGCTGCCTCCAGGACGATCCTCTGTGTGTCCGGAGTCTGATTTCGGGTGATTTTTCTTGGCGTAGGAGTCCATTATTGTTTGTTTTGGCTGGGCAGCCTTTTTCTTTCCCGTGCCCTCTGGCATCCGTGTGAATTCCTGCCTCAGTGCTTGCTGAGCGATGCAAGGCGCTTGTTTGGTTGATTACTCCCTTATAGGGGACACTCAAAAGTGGGTGGCAGCCCTCTGTCAATAAGTGTTGTGGCTCTTATTTGAGCCCCTGGTAGTTGTCGCTCCAATTAACTTAGTAGTGATGTTACTTCTAACTTTATTGATAGGAGTGGCTCCAGAGCCGTTTGTCCCATTTGCTCTCTGCGTTGGCCCAGGAGTAGGCTCTATCATCTGTGTATCGGGCGAGGCAAAGTGTCGGATGGCTCTGCTACTTCGGCTGGTGACACCTGTGCGCCTCACGTAGGTAGCTTGGGGGCCCAATCGGGGGGGGGGGGGGAGGAAGAATCCCAGGTTCTATGGCTGTGTGCCGGCTGGTGGGCTGGGTGGCAGTACCACGGATTTGCTATTTGCGGATCTGCCTCTTTCGGTGCTCAGTTCATGCCATTTGATGCACCCTCCGCGCTTATCATTTGGGTCATGGGGGGGGGTCATCTCACTTTATGACCTGCTGCTCTTTATTTTCTGCGCTGCACTCAGGGGTGTGTGGGGGGTCCTCTGCACGTCTTGGAGGCGCCTACAATCAGTCCGTGCCATCAGGGGTCACAGAAGGGAGCCTCTCACCGCTCCTCCCCAACTTGCCCTTCTGCTCGTCCGATCTGACCCCAGGTGTTGTGTGCATACGAGGTGGGCTTTCGTCACGGGTGCTGGCTGAACGGGGGCTTACTTTGGAGAGAGATGTATACTGCTCCTCCTCCCTCCTGCTGTTGCGTGCACTTGGGCCAGTCCCCCCACAGCACAGTAGAGGCGCAGCTCATGCAACGGCGGCTAGCAGTTCGACTTATCGTTATTTTCCAATGTGGCACTGCTTTCTATGTGGATTCTCCCAGGATCATGTGGTCTCCGACTGGTGACGGTCTGGGCTCCCTCCTTCCTCTCAACGTCCGGAGGTTCCGACCGCCATTTTGCAGGCTTCTCTCTCCGGATCCTCGCGGCTTGGCTCTCCTTCCCCCACATCACGGCGGGCTCGCAGTTCTACATGCGCTGCCTAAGTTTGCACATCTGCTGGATATTTATTTTTCCTGCAGTTGTTCGTTCCATCACACACTGGATCACGTTTTGCAGGATCGGGCAGGGAGCTTGCACTGATCATGTCCTTCTGACATTGTGGCTGGCCATGCCCCCTTCTTGGAATATTAATGTTATTCAAAGTTTGTGAAGAGCTTACCAGACTTAGTAGTCTCACAGACACATCCGACAATCCCAGTGCACATTTTGTGTTGCTTCTATGCACTACCGCCCGATGGAATTAATAGGTCAAATTAAGCATCGAGTTGCGACGGCAAGGAAGTAGTCTTGTTTCAGAGGTCGCTTCTCCTCCGAATCCAGAGGAACACTGAGAAACACTACTGCTGCATTCCTGCGATGCTCACACGAGGGACAGGAGGTTTTGTAGCAAGGCTCCTCCTCTCACCAATGGTAGTGTGAAAAGACACTGCTCTGCCAACACTGTTCTCCAAACACTAAGAAAAACTCCTGTCACACTGTGCATCATTTTAAAATGATATATATAATATAGTTAATGAGTGTTAAGTTCCAAAATCTTAAAGTAAAAGTTCTGTTATAACAGCAAAGCTACTCGTGCACAGGATGTCTCCCTAAATCAAGGTATAATAAATCACTTTTGAATAACTGCATCACTATGACAGATGCTGATGTGTGAGCTGCACTTGAATTCTCATGAGCCCTGCGGGCGAAAGTGTGGGGATATGGGGAGGAGACAATGAATTGGTGATCGGATAATTGTGGGAAATTGTCAACAAATACTGTTCACGCTGTGACAACAGCGTGAATTAAAGTATCTGGCTATACTAGATGCAACAATACAGTAGATCCTCTGGTATTGCCATACCTCCGATGTTCCCTTCTACCTTTTGCCTCCAACTTGCTGGCCCTCCAGGATTGAAATAAACACGTGATGAACAGGAGCTAAAACAGCCTCTTGGTATCAAACAGGGGAACGATGAATCAGTACATAGCATTTGACGATTACATATATGATCCATTAGGTTTTAAATGTCTTTGAGATGTACCCAATGCACATTCATGGAAATCAAATACACTTATGCAATATAACCTTTGTGTATCTGTATGACGCCAGCGTGTCTGGTGAGTCAAAAGTAGCTCCCATTGGCAATGTGTGTCAAACTAACCAGGATCTTATATATGCTACAACTAGGCACTAAATAGCTCTTAGCAATTCTGTTCAAAGCTCTTACTTTACAACCAGTTGCTTGTATAAAATAAATAAACCTATAGCACTGCACACTCTTTGTAAATTAGCAGATTATTTCCTAACAAACCAGACTGAGTCAGTGGAGTGGTAGGAGAGAGTAGAATATGAATGAGAAGGGGAGGGGAAGTGAATGGAAGAGAAGGGGTGGGAGGACTAGAAGTTTTTGTGGAAACGAGAGTAGTAGTGTTAAGGAGTAAGATTGGAAGGTGGAAGTAGAACTTAGTGGGAGGACCATCAGAAGCAGTGAAAAGAGTGAGGAGAGAGGACCATCGGAAGGACAGCAGCGAGAGACGGAGGGCGGAGATGGAGGAAAGACATAGGGTGGAGTATCAGGAGAGAGGGGTGGAGTAAGTGGAGAGAGCGTGAAAGAGAGAGCAAGAGACACACACACACACACACACCCCCCATTGCTGGAAGAAAAGAAAAAGACATGGGCTGTCTCTGGGAGTTGGTGTTCTTGAGGGCATCTGTGACCATGGTCTCATCAAGACAACGATGTGGAATTATTACTCTAGGCACACTCACTGCGCCACCATAAGCACATGTGACCACATTTGCTTTTATAGCCCATTTGATTACATGGTCCACTTGCTGTTGTCCGTTATTATACCGGCACACTTCACAGCTGCTATAATCCCATCACAACTACCCACTAACTGCTTCCTGAACATTGCACCACAGGTCTTGACTTAAGATAAATCTTATGATATTTTCTCTAATACTTTCTTCTAATCGGATCACATTTCTTTTTTTCCCTCCATCTTCTTCAGTATTCACTGCCTTCTACAGTTTCGTGACCTCATAATACTTAGGTACAGAATCTCCTGCCTTTTCTTAATAAAAATATTTCGAATTTGTCAAACACTACAAAGCATAAAGATAGGAGCCTTTCATAATATATTGTTACGTCCCCAGCAATTGCAAGTATGAAAATAGAGAAAAATCTACTGGATTAAATGAATGTCACCATTACCCATGATGCCACCATGAACAGGGAACACTTGCCAGAAACAACCCAGCAGGTGCTAGGAATTACATCAACTCAGTGCGACTGGGGCGCGTGTCCGGGAGAGCGCCCAGATTGGCTCCCAGTTGAGGCCAGGATTCAGGAACATCTACTTCTAATCACTCACAAATGCCGTGCCGGATCCATGCCAGTTTACATGAGTGAGTTGCTGTCTGAGAAACCCAGTGTAAGACTTTTCAGGTTGAACAATACAAATCAGCTGACGATGCCAGCCTGCAAATCTAACAAGGCTAAGAACTGTGCGTTCACCACAGCTGCCTCTAGGGCATGGAATGCCCAGTCACCTGACCTTGTAGAAATGCGCGCTACAGTTTTTTTTTAAAATCTGAAAATGTTGTTATTCTTCTGACGACAAATATGAATCGATGACCCCGGATTAGTCTGATTGCGTACCCATTTTTCCTCAGGCTATGCGCCATTTATGTATCTGTGCCTGTGTGTTTTATTCTGCGTGTGCCCGTAAACCTCAGGGTGTTTGGTGCACTTTATAAATTGAATAGAGTAAAGTAAAAGTAAAGAGCCGCTGTAGTCGCCCTTGGTGAGTTTTCCACGGCCGCCCATCTTGATATCCTGATAAATTGGATCTTCTGTCCCTTGGTACTTCCGAACAGGAGACCGGACGAGCCAGAGATCATTGCAGCTTTTAGGACAGAGCCCTTAACAGTCGTTCCACGAAATGCATATTCGCCGCAAGGCCGAGCGCCATCTTGGTCTGGCCGACCGAGGGCCCGGCAGACAAGGAGGCTGGAGATAATTTGTGAGGGCCTCAGGATCTTTAACACAGTCGCAGACTGTATCCTGGTCGTGCAGACCGGCAACAGACCCTCCTGGAGCAAAGGCGCTGATATCAGAGCGTGCATAATAGGGGCAGAGGGGACAGAGGGGTGATGCGGACAGGCCCAGAGTTGTCATGGACTAGCAGGGGTCTTTTCCCCTCCTATGCTCACCCACGAGGAAGACTCAAGAGGCTGGGCTCCAAGGAGGCTCTTTAGTGTGCAGGGGAGACTAAGGGGGCTGATGGAGCGCACTGGTGCTGGCTCTGGCTGTGAGGAGTGTTTCATGGTGTGACCCTCTGCTGGAGGCAGAGTGTTGCAGGGAAGCGGGAGTGTGGCGCTGGATCTCTCGCACTGTTTAATTTGTGCCTGTGTTTGGCTGTGCGCAACCCCAGCACATATTCTGGGGACGGCGCTGTGAACCAGCACTTACTAAAGTCAGTGTGCTCATAAAATAAATCTCTCTAACTGGCTACTTGGCGCAGTACTATTAACTACAAAGCGCATGCCCAAATGTTTAAGTAAGGTGAGCCCCCTCCATGCTGCGTGCCTATGGCACACAGCATGCTATAGATCCAGATTCCCTCGGCCACGCAGAGGTACGACGCACGTTGCTCCTTGTGTGATGATTTACAATTTAACTTTCCAAAACGGCTTTGCGTTTAAAGCGCAGACCGAGCAATTCTGGAACGTAAACTGTAGCAAAGGCCACTTCAAGTGAGATGAGCGCCGCGAGGGAAGTAGGCTCTGTTCACATGTAACAATAGTGTTGCATCTGAACAGCGATAGCCTTCCCATGCCGTGCCTTTTGTAATAAACCCCTGCAAACGAGTTAGTTTGCTGGCTGTGATGTACGAGGAGCTTGCTCCTGGACAGACGGCATGAAAATGACAGACGTTTCAGCAGTTGTCCGACTCAAGACCCCAGGTTCTGGATGTCCCTTCGAGGTAGCCTCCATATTAAACTTAGGAACAATTATCTACAATTTATGAATATTTTAGAGAAAGAGAGAGGAACACGGAATAAGAGGTAGATGGACGACTGCCCCGATTGCTTTGTAGGTGCATCTGTCTCTGCAGAGTATTCCATTTGCCCCATACAACTGTACAGGTTAATGTTAAAAAATAATAATGCATTCAGTGTAATTCAATGTGGGCTTTGTTTTCTTATGCCATAAACGAATTTGCAACGACTTGCAGCAGCTCAGAGGCACTTTACGTCCAGGTACCACTTCAATAATTACATTTTTTTTTCACACCTATAAATATAACTGATGCACCGGACCATAAAAAAATAATTGAGCCAAATACCTGCAGGGGTCTGGCAGTCTCGTCTGGCAGACACACACTGCAGAAGGGCTTGACTGAAGCCACACATTTTACACATGTGCAGGCATGTGATGTGCAATATTCAAAATGTGTAAACTCATGTATGACTCACATCTTGCGCCCTCAAAATCTGCGATATATCCAGTGAAAGAAAGAGGGCATTGGCCTACTTATGCAGGGTCTGCTGATCAATCATTTTGTGCATATTGTACTGGGCAATATGCCATATTATTTAACCGGTTGCTTTGTGGAAAACTGCACAGACCCACCATATGGGACTGCATGCTGACAACTCTCTTGAGCTTTGGCTGTTTGTTACATTGTAGAACAATTTGATAGGGCAGTATGCCACATGCTTGGTGTGCAATATTTTAAAAGTCGGCAAATGCCATGTGATCAGGCCTTTCAAACTCAATGCTAAGTGGCACACATTGCAGTGTGACCGTGCCCAGTTAAAAGAATCGCAACACAATACCTGAAGCATAGATCATATTATCTTTGACCATCAGCTTTGGGGGTTTCATTCCGCTTTATTACAAATTCATGGTAACCTGCCAGTTTTTAAGCGTCCTCTGGTTTTGATATTTTTCTGCACATTACAATTCCTGCCTCCCCCATACTCGTCTGTCCAACAGAGCTCCGATCTGGAGAAATAAGGTTGCATGTGGCGGTAGGGGTTGGGACTGGCAGTGGCAGTAGTTGCCGTTGGGATTGCAGTTCACCAGCAGTAACAATGGGTGGTGCAAGTGGTAGTGGTTGGCAGCTTCACAAGAAGCATTATGAGCCCTGGCACTTAAGCACTGTTCCCTCGCGGTGCTCTGGATGAAAGCACAGTGAGGATTCTACACGCGGTGGTGGCCGAGAGACTGGTTTCCTTCTCCGAGTGGATTAATACAGTGGAGATTGCATGAGTGGCCCTGTATGATGGGAGAGGACCACCTTTCAGCCCAGGAACCAGATTTGATACTCCGGTTTGATTTCTTGGTCAGTGTGGGACAGTATTCCAGGTTTTTAGGCCTAGGGGGTCCAAAGATCTATAACGAAGCCCGAATCGAGATCTAGAAGAGGTCGGGTGGAAATAGGATTCAGACATCATGGTTAAAAGGACAACAGAAGAGGGAGCAATATGTGGGCTTCAAGAGTAAACACCCATCCCCAACGAGGTGTGACCGTGCTGCAGCAACACAGGGAACAGAGGGTGTCACTATGGAACAGTTTATGGCCGCCGGCCATCAGGTTGTCAAGATCATCACTTGAGACCAAGATTCAAGAGGTGGATACGGATGTTTCCCTCCTGCGAGCGGATATGCAGAAGGTGAAAGAGAGGGTCGCTGAGGCAGAACAAAGGGTCAGTGACATTGAGCACTCTCTGATAGTTCTGCAGAATAAGAGGAGAGGACTGGCAAGGCTACGAAATTGGTGGAGGATGTGGAAGGTCGATTCAGGTGTTGCAATGTCTGGATGGCAGGGGTTCCCGAGGAAGAAGGCGGTCAATGCATGAAGCTTTTTCTGCATAAATTGTTCCTGGACACCTTTCGGATACGAGGGTTCTCTAAACCGTTCATGATAGAGGGGGCACATAGGGTGCCGGGAAGATGCCGCAAAGACACCCACCTCCAGGAGCCCCTCGGAGTAATTCCGAGACAGACGCAGTTTTACAGGAAGCTTGCACGACTGGGGCTTTTAAATTGGGCTCTGCCAAGATCCTGATTTTACCAGATTTACAGTGAGGAGAAGATTACGGGAAGCAAGCATAAAATATATGATGTTTTTCCAGCACAATTTAAGGTGATGGAAATCCTTTTCATTTCAGTCCACGCAGGAACTTTGGGACTTGCTGGAGAGTACAAAATTTGAAAATTGAGTCAAGGTGTCTCGGACGTGACTTCAGGGAATATCACGCCGGAACGTGCATAACTGGTGAACGGCTGGATGGGAATAGTGGTTTTACTTTCCTGCAGCTGAGGCGGGTGGCCGAGTTGCCTGGCTTTACCAATGTCCGTGACCGCACACACCTTGGTATTTGGAGTGAAGGTGTGGGGACCTGAAGATATTGTTTGAAGGTGGGGGGGTTTAATAATTTAGGATTTGAGATGAGTGGAGTTGAGGGGTAGGTTGATGGGCATAAGGAGAAGGGTGGACTCGACGTGGGTAGGGATATTTGGGATTTGTTGGTTATTTCTCTGTAGGGCAAGGCAAGGGAGGAGGATTAGTGAGGCATGCGATAATCAGCAGTGGTGGGGAAATTGGGGTATTGACAAGTGGGACAATATGTAACGACGACTAGTAAAAGTAAGGTTCGGCTGGTAAAGTGGAACGTCAGGGGGCTGGGTAGGAAATAACTTGAAGGGGTATGGTATCCAAATTGCCCTCTTGCAGGAGACGCATCTCCTAGACATGGACTTGGAGGACCTGCAGCGGACATGGGGAGGAAGAGTATACAGAGTTAGTTACTGCTCGTTTGCGAGGGGGGGGGGTTCTCATGTGGAGTGCAAGAGGGACACATTAGTACTGACAAATGCTTGCGGATGCGGAAAGAATATCCTTCGTTTTAGTTGGCAGTTTGGAAGGACATGGAATTTGTTTGGTCAATTCTTATGCACCAAATGAAGATACCGATGTACACTATTCAGAACCTTGTGGAATTGTCCATGGGATATAGGTTTAACCTTCTCCTTTGGGGGGGTTAGAGGGAGATTGGATAGGTCGACCAGAATGGGTCCCTTTAAACAATGGTCCTCATGCTCACTAAAGACGGCTTTGACAGACCTTGACGTGGGTGGAGCTATGGAGGGAAAGTCATGGAAATGATGAGGGTTACTCTTTTTGTTCTAGTCCCCACAGAACCTTCTCCAGAGTAGATTATATGTTGGTAGGCACTGAGGTTGAGGGCGGAAAACTTACAGGATGTGAAGTTTTGGGAGACAATACAGCAGGAGATCTCTTCCTTTTTAACATAACAAGGGCTCCATAGACGACGACGGAATGATCTGTGAAGCTTTTAAACTAACAATAAAAAGGGTTTGCATAGCCAATATGGTGGAGGTGCGCAAGTAGCTGCATGATACTTTGCGCAGATCAGAAAACGGTTTGGGAACTCGCATGGGGAGTAAGCCAGAGGGACTCCATGTGGAGACAATCTCTCCAGTGAACTTGGATATCACTGGGAGCTTCTAGAACGGCTCCAGAAGTACGAATACAGTCAATATACAGTGCAGATTCACTGTGGTGGGGGTGGGTGGGCTTGGAATATGGCAGTCTGATCCCTGGCATGGTTGATTCAGCAGGAAGCCCCGAGATCAGTCGTACACATATTTATGATAAAGTGGGCTTGTTGCAAGAAGGGATCGATGAGGTATTTAGGGAATATTACCAATCTCGATACTCCAGCGAGAATACTGTCAGGTTCCCATTAATTATCTCTGCTAAAAAGAAGTTCCAGGTATGGGAGAACTGTGCTTGTTGAATGATTTTAAGTTTGTTGGCAAGGGTGGTAACATTGGGGCTAGGATACCTTTTCCTTAACATTGCCTTTTCAGGATACAGGAGTGGCCCCAACTGAAAATGGCGGGCATACAGAGCAGCAATGATTGGCTCAGAGGTGTCTGTGGGGGGTGGCGACTGCATGGAAAAGCCACAGGTGACTATTAGTGAACCAATGGGTGTCAGGGGTTGGGCCGAGATGGAGATTTTACGCATAATGCAAGCATTGGAACAGGAGGAGGGGATTGCCACTGACGGGGCCATTTGTTGAATGTTCTTATGATTCCCCAGGCGATACCACCTTGAGGTGGAGAGGGGTTTTCACAGAGGGATGGTGTGGGGCGTCCTGGGTGGGTGCTGCTAGGGAAGAGGGGATGGGAAGTGTGGTTACGAGAAGGGGCGGAAGATAAAGTGGCAGGGAGGAAATGGGGGCTGATAGTTGGGTACAGAAGGGGGAGGAATAGCCTGCATTGGAAAACGGGAAGAGGAGGATTCCTGGGGAGGAGGTGCAGCAGATATTGTATACCATTGTTCTGGAAATCAGTGGAAGTGTCACAGGATGTATGATTGATGTTAATGTTTGAATAATGTACTTGTATCACACCTACGTACTGGTTAATAAAAAGATGTTTTTATTTCAAAACTTAGTCCAACTCCACCCACTGGTCCCAAAACATCCAATGCATTTGTGGCCAACACCTAGATCGGTAGATGTTTGCAATTTGCGATGGTCGGACCCCGCCCAATTCTTTACCTGAAAGCAACGTCCCTATATGCCATTGTGGTGGACACCAACAATTTCACAAACATGGGGCGTCTTCCCATATCTCTAGGCGTGCCAACTTAGGATCCAGCTCCAGCTGCATCGGTTATCCCGGTTATGATCTTGTTAATATATCCCCATATATGCTTCCCAGCCGTTTTTTATGTATTTTTTGTCCAATTCTTTGGTCATATTAAAGTATTTCAAGACCTTCAATTTCTTTTGCGAGCTGTGCTAATTTTGGGTCTTTCTATGGATTTTTTGTCTCCTAGCTGACCGCGGAGAGTGCGGTTCACCTTCTCCTCTTCTTTTGCTGCCATACACGGCGCGCACCGTGTTGAACCAGCACCACTTTCACAATTGTGGCGCGCTTCTGCTTAGGGGCGTTTTCTAAGCAGATCTGCTGCCGCTGGTGGCAGACTTCACTGTTCATTGGATTTCGGCTGTACCCGCCTGGGAGATGAGCCTGAGCAGCCCTTTCTGTTGGCACGGGTTAAACGTGCCGGAGGACCCCGACTATACGGTAGGTGCTTTTCTCATGCGCTTGTTGTTCTCCCTCGTTTCTTCACTCGAACGGCATTGTACCTCTGTCTATTCCACACCAGCTTTTTTGTTGCCTCTCTATACTGCTGTACGGCACTAGCTTGGCATGCTGCGGTCCCGACTTTGACCTTAGCACATGTTAGCTCGCATTTTTCTAGATCTTTTTTGCTATTTATACATATTTTTTTTACGGCTTGGTTAGTAGTGGCTTAAACATGCAGGACGCCTGGGCAGCAGCACGGCTCATTCGGGCCAAGGATTTGTTTAGCGAACAACAGGAGTTGCCTATTTCTTTGCTCACTACTGGGGGAAAAAAGGCTACCTCGTACTATAGTGTGGAGATTACCTTACTCAAAGATATTGAGAAGCTGCACAGGAAGGAGATCTCGAAATGGTGGGAGGAACACTCACTGCAGAACTATTTGGATGTTGGACGTATTCCTCGAGGATTGCGCATTATGACAATGCCATCATTTGAGGACCAAGACCCCTGCATGCTTCAAGAATGGGGGGAAGCTAGCAAGGGCTGTTCTGCCCATTTTCTTACCATCTTGGTTAAATATGCAAAATCTGATCGTGGACTGGCTCTGGAAGAACTGGATAAAAAGGAAACAGAACTTAATAAAGTTCCCAGCACAGAGGAGGGTAAGCAATACGTATAAAAAAAATCAATGAGGCTCTCACTATATATGAAGATGACATCAAACAGCGCAAACATCGTAGGTTTATAAGGGATAAACTTGACTATGACACTGGCAGGATATTCACCTTTGCCAAATGCTTTGATTCCTTGCGGAAACCTGTCACTAAGTCTGCATCTGCTGCCTCTGGCGATCCTGGCACTACTTTATCTGAATCTGATGCGTCAGTCTTGAAAAATGAGGAACCTATCGTCAAACTTAATTTTTTAGACGAGATGCGGCTACTCTGCCAAGATGGGAAAAATCAAAAACGTGGCAGAGGGCAGGGCAAGCCAAGAGGAAGAGGCAAAGGACAGAAATCCCAAAAAGGACCCGCCGAGGCCGCCGTGGGAAACGGCTTGGGCGCAAATCAGGAGGGCAGAGCAATGCGCTCTGGAGCGAAAAAATAATTACCAATACTATGAAGATGTGCCAAATAATTAATCTGACCTTCCACATACTTACGAAGTCTCAAACCTCGGTCCTCTCTCTTGGGCTCAATTTCTGCCCCACCAAGGCTTTTGATTATGTCCAAGCTCGTCTAGATCTTGACAAGTTCTTTCACAAGATCAAGCTTAAGAAATTCTTCATTATAAACCCTACTGGTGTGAAACCTTCCGTTTCTCGGACCGGTCGTACCAACCTCCTCATCTCCGATATCCCATCCCTTCTGGATCTAGCCAGTCTTGAAGACACCGAGTTTGATTCTGCCAATGTTGATTTTACTGGTTTTGACATTGACCCTTACTGGGATGTGCATACAAAACTCAAGAACAAATCCAAATTCAATCCGCAATTCCCCGTGGGTGGCTGCTTGGAAGCCTTTTATGATTTGTGTGTCAATGATCTGAGAAAACTACGGACTAGCACTGACAGGATTAAATATAATCTCACCGCATCACAGTTTAAGGCCATAGGTGAATTACAAAACCTGCCCAATATTGTTATTAAGCAGGCTGATAAGGGGTCGAACACTGTCATTCAAGATAGAGTCCATTATGTCTCTGAAGCCAACCGCCAACTCAGGGACCGACTGTGTTACGCTAAACTACTCAAAAATTCTTTTCACGATATACAGTCAGAACTAGGCAATCTGTGCACCAAGTGGGCTAATAATGGGCTTCTAGATGATGATCTTGTTAAATTTCTTGTTCCCTCCAGTCACACCATCCCAACCAATTATTTTCTCCCGAAGACACACAATCTCTCACTCACCCACCAGGAAGACCTATTGTTACGCTTTGTGGTTCCCTTCTTGAGCATTTGGCCCAATTTATTGATGAGTCTTTGTTTCCTTTTGTTTCTGTTTTGCCATCTTATTTGCAGGACACAAGGGATTTTTTACAGCACATTAATGATATTCCTTGGGAAGAGGGTCTTCTTTTGGCCACCCTCGATGGGTCCCTGTATACCTCCATTGACCATCAGGTTGGGATGCGGGCCTGTCAATTTTTTCTGGAAACACGCTCATTGAATTTTCATGGCCACAGCTCTATGATTCTGGAGATGTTGTTTTTCTGCCTCACCAATAATATCTTTCTGTTTGATGGCACTTTCTACCGGCAAGTCAGGGGTACTGCTATGGGCAGTACCTTTGCCCCATCGTACGCGAACCTGACGATGGGTTGGTGGGAGGCCACATTTCTACACGATTTACTTGCATCCAGCTTCTCCACCCAAATTGTTGCCTCGTGGCGCTACATCGATGATGTTTTTGTAATATGGAAGGGGACCGTCAGTGATTGGCAACTTTTTGTTAGAGCCATCAATACGAACACGGTGAATTTATGTTTTACTGAATGTCACAGTACCACTGAGGTTATTTATCCTGATGTGGTGGGAACCCTGGATATTTCTGGTTTCCACACAGTTCTCCACAAGAAACCATCTAACACTGGTTTACCCTTGCATGCCACCAGCTGTCATCCGGGGCCATGTAAACGCAGTATTCCTTACGGCGAATTTATCCGTTACCGCAGGAATTGCACCGACTTGGCCTCCTTTGACCAGCACTGTGCCCGAGCTGCCTCCGACTTTCTGCAACAAGGTTATACCAAAAAGAACGTTGAAATGGCCTACAATAAGGCCAGAGGACTGTGCAGGGACAAATTACTGCATGGCATTCAACCGTGCAAAACTGTTACGGATGACGAACCTAGACTCACTGTCTCCTTCGATAATGCCTCCAAGAATGTACGTAGGATTATCGAACGACATTGGTGTGTTTTAACTTTGGATCAAGATTTATGTTCTGTACTTTCCACACGCCCCACCATCACGTACAAACGAGTACCATCGCTCATAGACAAGTTGGTCTCCAGCTTTCTGTCACCCATTGATAAAAGTCCATTTGCTTCCAATTGGTTGGCGGTATCCCCCATTGGCTTTACCAAATGTACTAAATGTAAAGCATGTGCCCATGCTTCTCCCTGCAAATTTTACTTGCATCCAGTTACTAAAAGCAAGCAAATTATCAATTATTCCATCAATTGTGACACTACCCATGTTGTTTATGTTCTTTCATGCCCCTGCAGGAAGTGGTACGTCGGAAGTACCACTGTCAAGCTGAAACTCAGGATTCTTCAACATCTCAGGGCCATTAAAAACTCTGATCCGGCGTACCCCATGGCCAAACACTTCGTGCAGGAGCATGCAAATGACTTCAATTTGCTTACTTTCTTTGCAGTGGCATACATTCCCATTAATCCCAGGGGTGGAGACCGCATTTTAAAGCTCAGACAATTGGAGACACGATTCATTTTGGACCTTGACACCAAGTTCCCCAATGGACACAATCTCGATGAGGAGCTTTATACATTCGTCGGGACTTAAGGCCGTTGCCTCTCATTTTTTTCTGTGTTATGCTCTCCCTCCTGTTGATCTAGCTCGATTTTTCTTTGATTCCGGGGTTCTTTATCTCCATTTGCTTTAATATTCTTCATCCTTGGCCTGTTTGAGTTATTTTACACTGTATCTTTTTTTCTGGTGTCCTTGTATTTATTTTTTCTTGTATTAGACTTGTGCATGTTTATTTGTCTATCTGCTGCCGCACGATTTGATTGGACTTAAGCACCATTTTGTTTTGTTCCTACTATCGTTATAAGTTGTCCTTTTATTTTTCCCATTCTTGTGGTTCCACCTTCTCCTTGGTGCAGCTTCACAGTCGTTGATTTTTGTACTTCTGTATTTAGTATATTTTTGCTAACATCAGATTATTCCGCCTTTCCACTACTCTACTAGGATCTGTGACTCCGGGCATCATTTATTTTCTCCTTTCTTAGTCAGCCATACACTGTGTGATTTTATATGTGTTCTTTGCTATCATTCCGGCTCTTGTTTATTACATCTTTCGAGGTTGCGATAATTTCTTTTAATGGTGCTGACACTTTGCAATTGTTATAATTCCTGATTTTGCATTAATGGCCCCGTATATTTGCACACTAGTATGCTGCTTGCACTTGCACTTTACTACCATTTTAAATAGGGCCATTTTTGCTGTCTCTTGCATTGTCTTAGATTTGCATATTGCTACCTCGTTGCAGCGCACTTGCGCTCCATACCTATGCTGCTATTATATGCATTTGCACTTTATTCCATTTGCCCGAATGCTGCTATCTGCTTTGACACATACTGCCATTGTCACTTTTGTCTTGCATTTTTGCACATTAAATTGGCTACTAGAATTGCTCTTAATATCATGCTCATCTCATCGGCATTTGCTATGAACATCTATGTCTTGATGCTCTAAATTGATTTCACTGTTCCTTTGATGTGGTTGCTAGACGCCAGGTTTACTTCCATTCCATTTTATAATTTTATATAATGGTTTTATTCAATAGTACTGTGTATTTAATACTTCCTCGACTGTGTCTGTGCATCTTTGATTATAACTTTGTACTATTATATTTGGTGGTACCCTGGAACCTTGGTCCTGCCCTACATGGAAGGCGTGCTCTAGTGTCTATTTTATCGTCTATCCACTATCCTTTCATTCTTATGTAATTTGCGCTCGCTTTATTGCAGGGCCACTTGGCCATTCCTTTTGTTCATTGTTTGCCATTACATTCCAATATGGCCGCCGCCTTCCCCGTCTGTGCAGGCACCTATGTTGTTCCAGGGAAATAGAAGAGGGACTATTTTTGGTTAAACTATAAAAGTGCTTTAGTCCTTCTTCTCTTCACGTGAACAAGCACTCAGTTGAGTGTGAAACGCGTTGTGTGTGGGTCGTGCATACCGGCGTCCTGCCTCTGTTTTTGTTGCCGCTTCCCAGCCGTTTTTTATGTATTTTTTGTCCAATTCTTTGGTCATATTAAAGTATTTCAAGACCTTAAATTTATTTTGTGAGCGGTGCTAATTTTGGGTCTTTCTATGGATTTTTTGTCTCCTAGCTGACCGCGGAGAGTGCGGTTCACCTTCTCCTCTTCTTTTGCTTCCATATCCCCATATATGTGTATGCTGTAGCATTGCCAGAGACTTTGCCAGTATAAGTATGGCTCTCTCATGTTTAGACTACTAGTAATCCTGGCAAGTAATACTGCTCCAAATAACTTTCTCCCAGTCTAATGATGCCTCATTTACAATAACCCTCTCAATGTAGTTACCAACCCATTCCACAATATTCATAGCCAGGCTCTATTTCAGAAAACAAATTATTAGTTTGTCACAAACAGTTTCAAATGGTTTCTCCGTTGGCCGGTATATCATTTCTCAGAAGGGAATACGTTTGTATTGATTTGAGTGTTCTGTAAAACAATGTTGGTTTAAAAAGGTTACCTTATTCCAGCTCCTCACATTTTATTTCCAAGCTGTATGCTCTCCCTGTTTAGAGAAAGGTATGCATTATCGGCATATCGGTGCTCTGCTAGTGATCCATCTACAACGGCAATGGAGACGTTCCGTGCTAAAGGTTGCGATTGTGCCCTCTAGAAGAACAGATTTGCGCTCCAAACGTATATTCAGTGCCCGCCAAAGTGGAAAACGTCCTGTCGTCATCACTACTACATGCTGGTCTCATCGACGGCTGTGTCATGCTCCCTTATCTCAACTCACTGGTCCAGCAGGCCAGGTACATCAAGTCACCTGTGTATCCTTATTCCATACACAAGGTCCTCCATGACATCTGTGGCTCCAAAATGCAATACCATGTTTATGACTTCCACACAACATTCCACGGACATGACGTGACCCAGTGTTCCAAACAGCAGCTGTGGCGCATCAAATTAATGAGTCAAAAAGGGAAAAAGAAAGGAGAACAAGAGCAACAAACCTGATCAAGAGGACTCGCTATTGAGCAGAGCAAAAACACCTCAATTACCAAAAGGGCAGCATTCATAGCAGAAATTGTATAAATGAAATACTTTTATTAAAGTTAAGGTTATGTCCAGTACATCTACTGTGTTCCTCTTATGCTCCAGTCAAGCAGATCAGTCTAGTAGCTGGGCCATGGAAACGGATAGGCAAATTGACATTTTATAGAATCTGCAAATGTCACTTTTAGAGTGTTGCGACAAAAAGGGAAAAGGCCAATGGAAAACACACATCATCTCTCTGGCAAAACTCACCTGAGTGCCTGGAGGTTTCTTCAGCGTGATAGTTCGCGGTAGGAACTGGGTCAGCTCATTGTTATAGTCAGGATGGTAAATTCTCTGAAATGCAAGACAGAAACCTGGTCAAAAGGACCCCCAGCAAACCGTCTTCTGGAAATGTGCTGTTAGAATTTTTAATGACGATGTCGCACCGCTGGTGACAACGAACTAAGTGTGGATTACTGGCCTGTTGTGCAGTTACTTTGAGCAAATACAGCACTGAGTTTTGGTGATTCAAAGGGCACACTATGTTTTTATTTGCTTTAGCAGCCTCTTCAATACTTTGAATTTAGATATTTAGTTTGGGGGTTGGGGGTAGGACTAATGCAGAGGATTTATCCAGGCCTATGTTTGTTAAACCTACTGGCCAAACAATTGTAAACAGCAGCCACCACGGCTGAAACGTTGGTCTCACTATGTGCCCAGAGACTAAGCAGTTGGGAGCCTTAAGCTCCCAAGTCAAACTCTCAGAAGGGCTTGAAACTGCCAGGGCAGATGTAACATGCTCACTGCATCCCCGAGTAATGCAGGGCTTGAAACTGCCAGGGCAGATGCAACATGCTCACTGCATCCCTGAGTAATGCAGGGCTTGACACTGCCAGGGCAGATGCAACATGCTCACTGCATCCCTGAGCAATGCAGGGCTTGACAATGCCAGGGCAGATGCAACATGCTCACTGCATCCCTGAGTAATGCAGGGCTTGAAAGTGAGGGGAGCTGGGGGCTATTTAGCTCCTGCTTGTTGTCTAAAAGAGCCTGGTAAGCTTGACACCAACAGCGACCAGGAGCTACTCTGGCTCCCCAGGCCAACTGATGTTGAACAAAAACACCTAGTTGGATTTATCTCTGTGCATTTGGGGCAATCTATAAAGAAACATTAGGACACATATGTACAACATTTAAAGCGTAAGGGGTCATAAATAATGGGCCACATGATATGTTTGCATCTTATGTGGAAGTTAGATTTGAGGAACGCTATGCACTAGCTCTTCGTTCCCAAGTGGCATCTCCTGGTCATTGGCTAATGTTGAATACCGAGGAGCTACTTTTAGCTCCCGCTTATCCAATCGCAATTTCAGTCCCTGGTAATGTGCTCCATCCTGCCACCAAACTGGTAACCAGAGCTGCGCATGTGCACCTCACAAACCAGATCAGACTGTACCAAGGAATGGGTTTGGCAGGGTTGCTGCAGAGGCAGACCAGTGAACCCACGAAACAAATGCTGCAACCACTTATGTTACAGACGTCTTATAGGGGGGCACATCTGTGTAGGCATTATACTTACAGCACAGGCAAAATACTTGTTATGTTCTCTATATACAAGTAGATAGAAATTAATATACAATTCAATAATTATGCATGCAGCAGGTACAGCACAATATTGGGGCATTAATGGGGAATGGACAATGTGATGGATGATGGGTGGGTTATTAGGTGCAGTTGGAGAATGTAGAGATCGTCATGATGTCGGGAGGAAGGAGTTAATGACCGACTGAGCGTTCATCTAGTTCCACGTAGTCAGGATATGTCTGGCTGATTTTAAGTTAATGATCGATGGAATAAATCTAGGTAAAAAAAAAAAAAAAAAGAGCACGGGTGAGTGCATGGTGTCCGACAGTTGTGTGATGAAGAAACCCCATTTCCTACATTAGTATTGGGAGGAAGTACATATTTGTGTCATGCCCATTACAAAGTGTACCCACTAGCAGAGCCACTGCAAATAGAAATAGAAGATGGACAGAGAAGACTCAGAGTCTTGCGGTAGGAGAAGATTGAAAGTACATGGGATGGGAGACAACTGCATAAAGAGGCGCTAAGAGACTGGCACACAGCAAGGCACTGAGCCAACAGTAGGTCAACGAGAAACCGTTTGAAAGAAACCAGACATGCAAAAGATCGTCACTGAAGAATACCGCATGAGAAAGACTTCTGAGCAGTTACCCAAAGTGCGAAATGCTGACCAGTCAGTGGGAACTTACAAACAAAGTCACAGAGAGCGAAAGTACAGTTTACTGGTAGGAACGAGAAGGTGAAGTCCCTGGAATGACTCTGATGACAAAGCGTTGATTGAGAGAGAAAGGCAAAGAGAATGAGCAGCATATGAATAGTGGGAAACTAAAGTTATTGAAGAGGTAAGGAGGTGGTGGAATGTGAACTGAGCAGAAGATGGGCATAACACAGACGAAGGAAAGAGAAGAACAGCTTCATGTCAGGGGAGTTGTGGTTCATGACCATAACGTGAAGCAGCACAGACAACTGAAAGAAACCAAAAAGCTCCACATTGCGAGCTGTGGTGAGAACATTCGACGCTGCCTAGCGAAAGTGAACCAGGAATGTTGGAAAATGTTACTGGATGGTATGTGCAGTGGACCATCAATAAAAATAGATGCGACATTGGTAAACCCCTCCTGGGAAGATGAATGAGTAGCAGCCACCCACTGCAGGGGGTTGATCGCCTGCTCTCATTATTGATGCGCAGTGACAGGTATATGCTTTTCCCTACCCGTACCACAGCCCCTGCTGGGGGGTGGCAGGGTCTTGGACACTCCCGTGGGGGTAGAGGGAAGGCTCTGAAGGTAAGGGTGATAAGAATCATGTCAAAATGTAAGAAGAAAGTGATCAGAGGAAGGGCATGGAATGGAATGGCAGTAACAGAACAAATACTAAAAAACAATTGAGAAAATCAGGTCAATAGAGGAGCCCGAAAGATGTTTTGATGACAGGTGCTTTGTAAGGGATTTTCCTCTGCTCGTTTATGCTCTTGTTCCCTTCAGCTCAAATTGTTTGAGAGTTTATAGCCTCATTTGCAGATCAGGTCACAGCCCACAGTTGTATTCAATTGGGCCTCCCTACCGTCAACCACTACTTATGCTCACATGCAGCGCCACATTTTCCTGCAGGGTCACAAGAAGGTTACAAATGCACAGGGAACCTTCAGCGCACAGAACCAATATAGAGAGTACCGTGCAACTATACACATGCTTGCAGACCATGGTGCAGGGAATAACTGCTTTGCTACCCCTAGGCTATCACATTCTTCATGCACTGCCTTGTAGATTCCCCATGTAATCCGAGGACGCAATCACTGTAGAGCATACCAGTCCACTATGTATTAAATACAATTTGTTATGAAGTGTATGGTTGAAATGCCATGCAATTCTGCACTCTGAGGCAGCTCCCACCGATTATGAGGCAAGAGAGCTTATTATAACAACTGTAAAAATACAGTCACTGGAAGGGATGTGGTTTTAGTCAAAGAGCACATTAAAGCAGACGTCAACACTATCAAAGCAACACAAGGAACAACTGAAATCGCCATACCCACAAGTCAGAGCTCCAGATAAGCTGTTAAAGTGGGGCTATTTTACTCTTTAAAGTTGGGAGTAAAAATTTTAAAACCATGTTTATTTTTGGTTTGAAGGCATACAGGTAATTTCACCGTAACTATTGTCAACAATAATCACTTAGGTTCTGCGTTTGACTTGTGTTCATATCTTACAGTTCGTAGGAGTTTGCATTACCATCAAGGATTTCCAGTTTTCAATCCCCCCCCCTCCCTCCCCCCCCTTCCCCACTCACCCTTTCCTTTTTCCCCCCATCCCCTATAAATCCCTCTCCCCCCCAACTTTAATCACTATTGTACACTTCAGACTATTTAAAATCTTTTCCTGACGTTAGTGTCTCAATGTCTTTATGTCTGGGAGAATTCAGATTGCATGCGTGTTCCGGAGTAGGCGGGGTTTGAAGAAATGAGCTTCTCTGTCCCGTACATGTTCATGGAATGTGTTCCAGGTAGTTAAGAATCTTAGATATTTACCAGTACTGATAGCGCATATCTTCTCCATGGCCATTACTCCCCAGATCTTGATCCACCACCACTGAGATTGGGCCCTCTTTGTTTTTCCAGTTTTGTGCAAGGGTCATTTTTGCTGCTGACAATAGGTGAGTAATAAGCCTGGCTGTCGTTCCTGACATTGCATATTTACCTTCTATAGGGACTCCTAAGAGAATTGTCTTCGGGGATCTCGGCAGTTCAACCCCTGAAATGTTCTTTATGTGGCTTAGTATTTCCTTCCAGTAGGTGACAGCGTTATGGCATGTCCACCACATATGGAATAGGTCTCCTTCTCACCACCGTTCTCCAGCAATTTGGTGAATATGACTGATTTTATGAATGCGGTTCGGGGACATATACCATCTGATGCACAGTTTGTAAGCGGATTCCTTTATCATGGTGCATCTGGAGGTGCTGTGTGCACGTGCCCATACCTTGTTCCATTCCTCCTCCGTTAGTGACTCTTGCATGTCTCTTTCCCAGTTCATTTTGTATGTGAGATTGTTGGTCGGTTGGTTGTTGGAGAGCAGTCTGTAGAGTCTGGAGACCCCCTTCGCCGTGTTGCCTTCCTGCAGCGACCGTTCTAGGCCTGATGGCATTCTCGTGCCCGCTCTCTTCACCGTTGGGTGGGTAATCCAGTGCCTTATTTGTGCACATCTATAGCGCTCATTTTCTCCTATATTGAATTTCTGCTGGCAGTCTGTGAAGAGTAATGGAGAGCCGTCCTTGTACATGTCTTTCAGGTACATAGTTTCAGCCCCTGACCAACCCACCCAATACCCTCGCCGAAGACCCAGTGTGAAATCTGGGTTGTGCATCAGTGGCGTATATGGTCCCATTCCGCTCGGAATGCGTTTCTTTTTCCGGGCTTTATCCCAGCTTTGCAGTGACCATTTCGTCATTTCCCTTAGCGCACCTCTGCTCTCTCGGTTTTCTTTTCTCAGGCTCAGCAGGACTATTAGGGGAGCCGATTAGGCCGTTTGTTCGATTCTACAACATCCTTTATGGTTCTCTGGTTTTGCCCATCTCAGCATTGGTGCTAGTTGTACTGCCAAAATGTATCTGTCCATTTCTGGAACTCCCAGGCTGCCCGGGGGGGGGGGGGGCGCATTAGGATTCGTTTCTGGAACCTGGGTTTCTTACTATGCCATATGAATTTGAATATCACATTTTGCAACTCTCGGACCTTGGCTGGCGGTATGGGCACCGGTAGTGAACTTATAACATAAAGGAGACGAGGGAGGATAATCATTTTGACAGCTGTGATGCGGGCAAACCAGGACAGCTCCTGAGAGTCCCACCTGCGCATATCTTCCTATAGCTGTTTCCACAGCGGGATTATGTTTGTCTGATATAGCTTGTGTGGTTCTCTAGCAAGGTGGATCCCTAAGTATTACAGTTTTCTTTCCACCCAGCACATCAGGAATGTCCTCTCCAATGTCTCTGTCTCTTCTCTCCTTGCTGTTATGTTCATAGCTTTTGATTTGGAGAAGTTTATCGAGAACACCGAGACCTGTCTGAATTCCTCCAGCTGAGCCATCGCTGTAGGCATCGTATTTTCTGGGTCTCCCATGAAAAGCATAAGGTCATCCGCGGACTGGGCTATTTTGTGGGTTTCCTGACCAATTGTAACTCCTCTGATACAAGCATCCTGTCGGAACTGCATTGCACATGGCTCCATCGCCATCGCAAAAAGCAGAAGGGACAGCCCTGTCGAGTGACCCTTCTGATCTTCACAAACTCTGTACTCTGTCCATTGATCCTGAAACTTGTCGATGGATGTTGGTAATTGGCAAGTACCATTTTAGTAAATTCTGGGCCACAGCCGAAGCGTTCTAAGATCCGTTTCAGATAGCACTAGTCCATGCTGTCAAAGGCCCGGGTGGCGTCCAGAGCTGCCACTGCCAATGACTGTCGTGTTCGCCAACCAGCTAAAATGATTTTTTAGGCAGTACAAAATAAATCCCATTCTCATTGGGACTATTTTTAGTACATTATGTTGACAAAGAATCACCATAAAAACATCATTAGCATACGTCTTATTCAAAATACATCACACAACAAACAAAAGTAATAAATAGCCATCAATTGAAGTCATGGTTAATAAAACATAAACATAAAAGCACATCAAGATGCACACATAAAAACTCACAACCATAGAACTCATGACCCTATTCTTCAACTGGCTTGGTGACGGGGAGGTACCTAAAGAAGAATAATAAGAAAGCACATCATCTGCTCTACACTGCCAGAATTCTAAATTCAAAATATATCCTCTGGGTACATTGGGAGGTCCTGTAAAACAAGGTAGACCAGCAGGTCAAATAGAAAGCTTGCCATATATATACCAATAACACCCCACCTACACGTGGGAACTCCCATTTTCAGTCTAATTCATAAGCAAGTAAACATTTTCGAATGATAAAACAGAAAGATTTTGTACAAAATATTTCCTTGCACCTAGTTTTTCATGCATGTTAAAATATGCATTTTCCCCTCTTCAGATCAGGCGGTAATAAATGTGCTACTGATCCAAACCTATCCAGGGAGCGGTGTGTGGGTGAAAGCCGGAGGACATGCTCCTATGTGTCGGTTTGCCATTTTCGGTTACGACTATTTGTACATCCCCCTGCCCCCCTTTTTCTTTCTTGGGAGCATTTGCCTATTTTTAGGAAGTCAAAGTGGCCGATACATCCCTTATCTGTCAGCAATAAACAGGTTTACCATCAGCCCCATTTTCATTGTCACTAATAATATCACATCACTACCAGCCTAAATCGATAACTGGGTGGGTGAAAGCATGGTTAAATAAAAAATAAAAAACAGGCAGGATGAATAGGCGATGTAAAAAACCTGCATGTTGAATCAAATAAATCCACCCCAGAGTACACTGGTTTATTGAGGGGAAAAGGAGAACGGCGGCAGAAGAGAGACCCTCGGAATTTACTTTGAATGTGGACAATATTAACTATAAAAAAATATAAAAGAAATTGTGCTGGGCAACCTCAGATGGAAAGGGTAGAGGAAAATGCCAGAAAAGATAAGAAAGGAGAAAGGGTGATCAAGAAAAGATATGGTAGAAAAAGAAAAGAAATGGGATACAATTAGAGAGCAAGGGACAGACAATATTTTAGTGCACATCTGCCATTGCCTTGTTGTGTAGGATTGTTTGGGGTGCAATACCGCATGGTTCCGAAATTCCTGCTAAACAAAATCGGAGTGCATGTTTGAAGAATGCTCAAAATGGGTGGGTAAAGTCAGCCATTATTATGTCTAGCGATGTGCACCAATCAGGGCTATCCATTGTTATTACAGGGTCTTATACATGTGTGTAGCAGCAGAATGTGTCCGACATCGACATCCATGGAGATCTGGGCAGTCTCTATTAATAACACATTCAAGCACACTACATAATTGATAAGCTTTCAATAAACACAGCTGCACCTGATCCAGGAAGTGTTATCACTTTAAAGAAAGGCACACATTTTGGGAAGGGGCTAGTTGGTCTAAGAATCATGGGACAAAATAATTCAGAATTAAGCACCAAGACAACTGCAATGAATCCAAGATTTAGCACCAAGTTCCATTAAATTAATACAAATGACATCAAATGCATAGTCTTTTGCTGCAATATTCTTGCATTTCTAATAACTCTATATGACAATCTTAATTTCAAATAATAAAATAAAGTTCTTTAAACCAACCAGAAACATAAGAGATCAGATCAGTGACTGACCTCATGAGGGGAAATCCAGGCGGGTGGGTTTTCGTATGAAGGTAGGAAAACTACAGGGTAAGGATAATCATCGTACGGGATCCTGTTGTCCATGTCCAAAAGTCAACCTGCAAGGCAATGATGTGGGAGGTGAGAGAAGTGCAAGTGAGGCCCATCTGCCTTGCCTGGTCAGGGGAATCAGGACAGAGGAAAGATCAGCTGGACCCAGAAGTCCCTAAACAGGCCAGAAAACAGATAAGAACATCTTAAATGATTATGCCCAGCGGTGAGCAAAGTCCTTCATGCATAAGGGATTCAAGTGCTCCACAAACTGCCTCGCTGCGAGGGCTCTCAACGTCCCCCACGCATAACAAGTAAGTGCACATCAAGAGCTAGAGAGCACACACAACAGTGATGGATTGAGTGATTAAGCAGTCTTCTACTCAAGCAGAACAGCCAATACCTCACTCTCAAAGGCGGATGCCATCCAAATGAGTATATAGGACTTGTGGTTGGGTGTTATATATAAGCAGCAAGGCCATTGTGCATTATGTGGGTTGCAGGCTTGAATCATAGTTGCCCAATATAAACATGTGTGGTTGTTCCCAAATGCGCTCTGATTTTATGCAAAGGAGCAGGTAACTTACACTGGTGCCAGTTGCCCCCCCCCTCCTCTTTCTCATAGGTGATTTCGGGATGGCGGAGGAGGTTTGGGGTGCATTTTGATAGGATGTTTGGGAGTCTTATTTAAAATGGCACAGCTTTTCGTTTTTTAAACACTGGTGCCTCCACAGATAAAATGTGCATACACTAGTCCCACCTTGGTGAATCATTCAGGTCAAATATCGAAGATAAAGCAACGGAAGGAGGGGTCTTGTGTGATTTACTCACTGAATTAATTATTTATATATACTTAGTTAGAAGTTATATAACGGATAGCGATTGTTTACAAAATGAGCCAGAGAGAAATTATTTCCTGTATGCAGACTGGAGGCACGAAGACTGTCCGAGTAACACACAATACATGTTTGCAGTGTGTACAAGATGCTTTTCTTGGGGGCAGGTGGCCCATGTCCAAGCCACATGCCCCTTTTTGAGGTTATGCCTAACACTTTGGCCAACCCCTTTGCTAGAGCCGCTCTCTTCTATTTTGCATCCCACTTAGACCAAGGCCAACGTTAGGAATGTGTATTGCATAGCACACAAATGTAGCACAACATGTCATGGGCTCACTTAGAATAGCAGGCGTCACCTGAGCAGCATGAACCCTGCGAGTTTAGGGCCGCCCCTTACGATAACGGGTAACATAAGATACGCCGTGCAGGAGGATGTACTTGGCAATCTAAGGGCCATGCGAAACAGAACTGCATGCTGGGGTTTTCTTATTTAAATCATAGGACATGAAAATCCATCCAACTTTGGTGTTTTATTTTTATAGCGCAAACCTAGCTCGGGAGCAACAGAGCGGTGCACAGACACAGAGCAAGAACAGCAGAAGCGACAAAACAACCATTTCCTTTACATCAGATAAGAATTTAACATAACATGCCATGGGTCTTTAGGATCACTGGCTAAATCAGAAAAACATTTGCAACATGTAGCCTGCTTATTCCACGTGAGGAGAACCTGCAAAACCAGGCAATCCTTGGAGTTCAGGCAAGCTTATTCAAACAGATAGCCGTATGCACCAAAACTAGTTCAACGTCACATTTTCCAACCGAGGGCAGTCAACAGCAGCAGATACTCATACGACGTTAGTGTTTTTTATTCCAACAGAGAACAATCCATGACAGTGTGCAGCCCCGTTTATTGTGGGCCACTTATTCAAACTGAGGGTCGAAAAAAGCAGGCATCCATGCCCGTTCATCAATGAGTGTTAACAAAGCCCTTACTGTACTCCGATATTTACTTGTGGATACAGATTTACAGAATAGATTCATACACTACTCTTCCTACTCAATGGACTCACTGGTTTTATGTTATACTGGAAACAAAGTTTAATCATTCTTACATTTGGCACGCTGGCTACTACACCCACCTTGGCCTCCGTGGTGGAGGCCAAAACTCCTTTTGATGGCCACTCCCTCTCCTTTTTGGGGAGGCCAGGCTGTCAGGCAGCCCAGGGGTGTTTTTTCATTTACTCCAGCTCTATGATAAAAAGAGAGGTATTAGTCAATTCTGTAGACAAGCGAGATGACCAACTCAAGAGGAACCATCAACAAGGAGAAAGAAAACTAAATCCTCATTGCAACAAAAACATTCCCTGAGGCACCACGGAAATAAATGACATCACTGCTACTAAACTCCGAACAGATTTTTTGAAAAGGAAAACAGTTTTATATTGTGGCCGGTCAGGACCTCAGTGATTATTGTTCCATCACTGAGAAGAAATGATTCAGGAGGTTTTTTGCACTGGCAGCAACTGATATACCCTGCTCATAGAATGCCATTCTGCAGGATAACTAAAGCCTGAAAGAATGCAGGACCAGTGCCATTCTGCGGGATTACTAAAGCCTGCAAGAATGCAGGACCAGTGCCATTCTGCAGGATAAATATAGCCTGAAAGAATACAGGACCAGTGCCATTCAGCAGGATAACTGAAAGAATGCAGGATAACTAAAGCCTGAAAGAAGGACCAGTGCCATTCTGCAGGATAACTAAAGCCTGAAAGAATGCAGGACCTGTGCCATTCTGCAGGATGACTAAAGCCTGAAAGAATGCAGGACCAGCTGTAACTGAGCTTTGTGAGGGTGCAGAGGTAAGGCTCAGACACAATGGTTGTATGTTTTGGTGCAGAAACATTTACTATATGAAAAAGAGTTGGAAAAATGTCCCTATCCCTAAAACTAAGAGGGGTTTCCCTGCCTCGAAGAAAACTAAAGAAATTGTCTGAATGTCCAAACCGACAAAGTCTGTCACTATCGTGTCTCAAAAAGCCTACCTCTGTCACCAACATTAAAGGATGATCTCTTCCCAAAGTAAGTGTTATTTGCAGATCCAACCAAAGTTCCCAGTCTCTCGGGTAATCAAAAGGGGCAAAGATAAAGAAATGTTCTTTATCAAAAATCAGGAAGTACAAATCCAAATCGGTCGTAACAACAATTTCTCAGGAATGAGTAATATTGGATCATAGGAGTCTCAAAGTGGTATTCTCAACTTCAAAATAGATGCCGTTGGGAGCTCCCCCTAACCCCCTCTCACCCTAACAGTCCAATAGCCACACTTCCGCACACTTCGGATGTGCGCACAGGATATGCACGCACCGTTGTTTTAAAGTGATTGGGCTTTGTTTGGTGGGCGGGCTTAGCAGTGACGATGACCAATTCCTTGATGGCTAGTGCCCCTTTTATTTCTTGTCAACTGCAGGGACAACGGGAGAGGCCCTCGCAAAGTTGAATTTTTTGGGTCACTTGTCGATTTCTGCTGCTTTTTCGACGTCCGATGAAATTTGTAAAGGAATGTTCACAAAGGTAAGGGTTGTAATCCTTTCCCCTAGATTCCTTCTTTTTGTGTTTCTCTCCTTCTGGGACCCCTCAGGCCTGTATTCTCCTACACTATGGTCAGTAGGCAGTTCACAAGAATATGATCCATGTATTTTTACTGTTTATCCCACCAACTTAGAACACTCCTTTTACCAAGTGTAGGATTCGTTTCACTATATATTCTTTACTTATTTTGGGTGTGGGTCCCAGGCTTGCAGCATTCAGAATGGCTTGGTTTACTCCCCTGCCAAGCAATTGTCCCCAATGGACTGTTCCTCTTTTGGGTGCGGTCAAAGACTCGCAATATTCAAGCCAGCTTGCTATACTCTCCTGCCAAGCCTTCGTCCTCTCATGGACGGTCTCTCTTTAGGCACGAGTCCCTGACTCGTAATACTCTGATTAGATTTGTTTCCGTTTCTCATATGGGTGCGGGTCCCAGGCTCGCACTTCATTCCCAGGCTCCCAAACCCTCTGGTTTGAGCTTCACTTCCTTGCTCTCCCGGACCTGCAGCACCTCTCGCGTAACTCAGGTACCCGTTTGCTTCCTCTTGGCAGGTACCAGTGTTTCCGAGCGCTGCTTTGTCTCTTGAGGCTCCGGTCTGCAGCGGCTCTGCGGATGACTGCTTCTCTTCGGAGGTGCATCTTCTCTCATGGACACTTCGCTGGTGCTCTGAACACCCAGAGGTTTTTCTCGGTAGCAGCCCGAGCAGTCCTTGCTTTCTGGACTACGTTCAGGTTCTCCTCCTCAGTTTGTGGCTTGCCTCCTGCTGGCACTCGTCTGCTTGCCCGCTGCCGTCTCACTGGCAACCTCCTTGGAGGACAGTTCTCTTCTCGCATCTGAGCTGTGGCGTGTTTAAACTCCTGCACTGGAAAATTGAATTGCTTTGGGCCAATCACATTCGTTGAGAAGCTAGAGCGCTCGCTCTGCTTCTCCAAAGGGATCCTTGGACTCATTGGGCATCAGCATCTTCTCAGTACATAAAATAAAGTCAGATGCATCATACCGTGCATTCTTTAATGTTTGGGTCTCGTAAAACAGATTAAGTTTCCCACTACTTGAAGCAGACCCATATGCAGTATACTTTGCATTCTCTGAAGTTTGAATCATGCCAAGTATATTAAGTTTCCCAATACTTGAAATAGAGCCATATGCAGCATGCTTTACATTTTCTGATGTTTTAAAGGCGAAGTATATTTGGTTGGCTAACTTGACAATAGCAGACATTGGCCCTAGGTGTTCTGATGCGGGGGAATACAGCGTTCTCTGAGCATGGTCATCCCCAATTCCATAAGGGGGTTCCTCCCCCATGGGATCCTCTCTCTGCGCATCAACCCCAAGGGGACTATTGTACTGTGGACACACTGCCCTGGCCCCCTGGGAAAGGTCTCCCCTAGGGGAGAAGGGACGACACCCTCAGATTCGTCACAGCTTCCTGAAACGTGCCCTCGGACCCTGGGATATGTATTAACTGGGACTGCCTTTATCTTGTGCTCAAATAATGATCTTGCAAGTTAAGACAGGGGAAACATGGCTTAGGCTAATAACCATGCTTAAAAGGTCACTAGGCCCATGCATGACTGACACCTATTCACATGAATATAGAACTCTATTCCTTAGTCACCAAGACATTGCTCCCCAATGGTTAGCACAGATTTGCAAGCTTGGTTGAGAAGTCCATAATTTGTAATACTGATTGGTTCTAGGATTCGACAGACAGTCATGATTCTATAAATGCCACAGAGGCAAGTATTAAGCGCTCTCTTTTCTGGTTTATTCTCCCATCAGCAAAACGTAACAACGTATGGAAAGACAAACTACTAGTCTCAGAATCCACAGACCATGCTCCACCCCTTTCTTCCTCCAGAACACCCTCCAATGCCAAGCTACCCTATTAATTTCTGCTGATAACACCACCAATGCAGACCACCCATGCCACATCATGCCACATCCAAAGTAAAGAAGGACCACAACTGATGCCCAGTTGCACACAGTCATACATTAAGAAAAACGTCTGCCCGTCCTGGTCCTCAGAGTCCGGAAGAATGAGAGATTAGGCACGGGGGTGTGGGAGTTGGGATGGATAATATTGACCTCTGTGCCATTAATAGAATTATTACTGTCCAGCGAATTCTACAATCAATCAATGTTCTAAGGCTTGACATGGAGGCTGTGTCAAACTCATCCGCACTTAGTGTTATGGAGATCATCGTTATGCTTCATCCCTCTCCTAGCGAGGCCCTCAGCACTTTTTTCTGGACCTTTTTCTTTCCATCCTGAATGAGGGGAGTCTTTTTTTCCCCTCATTTCATTCCTATTTGCTCTGACCTTTGGAACTGTGTTCTCTGTTTTTATCTTTACTATGGAGTCTGCTTGCCTCCATATCTCTTTAAAGCATCTGTGTTTTGCAGCACACAGAACCTTATGTGCAGTGTTGCTGGGATCGCTCCGAGTTCTCCTTTGAGATTCTTTCCTTATCCTTACTAACTACAGTTCTTAAGAATAGAGTGATACTTTGCATCCCTCCTAAAACCTTATACTTAGAGGTTAGCACACACCACCTTATGTGGAGTGCTTCGGGGGATACTTCGCTCCTGTGACTTTTCTAGTCAGATAGACAACCATATAGTTATAGCTGGTGGCAGTGGGTGTGTTCTACCAACTATTGTGCTATTTTTGTACCGCACACTGTATTCACAGTCTCGGATGTGCACAATAAGGTCACCTATGTTCTAACATGGTGGCCCCTTTCTTTTTTCGCCATTTCTATCATGGTTGTTCTTTGTTAGCCCCTCTTCTACAGTTCTGTGAGGGGGAGGTCTGTGTGCGTGTTTTGCCTTTGCCAGGAACTCTTGGGTGTCCCCGCCTAGGCTCCAGTGTGTCTGGGCAGGCATTATTCAATCCCCTGCCCTTTGTCTGCGAGAGTGCCTTAATGGAACCAGTTCCCACTGGGGGGCTGGCTGTTCTGAGTGGACAGCCACCCGCCCCTTTTTGTAAAATGCAGAGAGAGTTTTCAGAGGAGTGTGAAGGAAAATTGAATAAAAGGTGGGGTTCCTCAGGAGAAAGGCAAGTTGATCACGTGAACTAACGTAACCGAAGCTGAAGACTACAGAGGCGCCTGCAGACCCTTCCAATCACTGAAGCGGCTGCTGTCCTGGCCCAGTTCTCACCGGGGCGAGTACCATTCTTGGTTGGTTCTGAGAAAAAGTGCCAACACAGCAGGCCGGCCAAGAAGACTGAAGAAATCCATGCCAATGGTCCTCTCTCAAGACTGCTGCTCAGACATCCTATTCATAGTCCTTCCTTTTGTCACCAGACCAAGGAATCATGAGACCGGGTTTGTCACTGCTGCACAGAGGAGAATCCAGCTACGAGCATTTCTTCTAACCTAAGGTACTGTGAGGTGAATGGTATAACTTAGCTTGAACCAAGAAGTCGCACAAGAGTGAGTGAAGAGGTGTCCAGGGTGTCCACCCTACCTCTGACCCAGGCTTGCCAGCTTGTGTCCCTTTAGTGAGTCCTTTTACAGGGTCTCCCTTGTTGTGTGGAATTACCTAGTAACTTATTCTAGAGACTGAAAGTATACTGAGGAACTGTTGCTGTTCTGCTGCTGCTTAAGACTTTGAATCAACTCCTACACTGACGTTTTCGTATAGTTAGGGATTGGACTTTTAAAGCGCTAGTTCGTCTGAAAAGTGTCTCTAGAACATTAAGCTTTGCTGCTGTGTGATTAACCTACCTTTTTCCTCCATAAAAGACTAAACACAATCACTGTATCTTAGTCTGAGCGCAAATGAGCGGTAGTCCCGATAATACAGTAGAACTGTCATTAGTGTCAAACTCTAACAATTGTACCGCAAGCAACTACCATTGAGGCAATGGCCTTTGAAAAGTATTATTTAGAATTCCTAGGTGTATTGGTTAATTGAACTCGGCATTCATCATCTATTTTGTGCAAATATTATAAAGGTATATTTTAATACAACATTTTATGTGTACGTGTTTTTTGGACTATTGTATTTACTGGGATCAGTGTACGTAACTACAGCTCACATCTTCCTCCTATAAGCATGACTTCTCTGCCACTCTACCAAGGTTCCTTGAGTAGTACAGACTTATAATAAGTGTTGTGGACCTGATTGCCAAGGAATAGTTTTAGGAAGTCTTACCTCCAGTGGACTTTATGAAAACTCCCCTAACATTTAAGTGTGCACCTGCCCAAAAAGCTTCGAGACCATGGCGCCCTGGACAGAATAAGCCCCAAAGAACTTGGTATCAACCACCAGGACCACTTTTACCCATCTTGCCAAAGCAGGAGAGGAAGGTTCACAGAAAGGTAGAAACAAAGCCCCAAAAGGATTTTCTCAAACCAACTTCTGCAGCTCATAACATTTAAGACATTGCACAGCGCACAACCGTTATTTGGAACATAGAAACATCAAATATGCTTGATGCCAATTTTGTAAAGCAATCCGAATAAAAAGACACCCGAAGATTTAACTACTCCACCTTTAATATCCAGGGTGCAGACATCTGCAACCCATTGAAATGCCACCAAACACATCAGTGTAACAAGTTTCGTGCAGAGTTTTTCAGCAATAATTGGCTTTTATCCGGACCATTTTTAAAAAGGCTGAACTCCAAATTGACACCCGAAAGGCAGGAATGCTGTGGTGACGGAGGCCTCAAAATACAAGCTCCTTTGAACAGTGTTCAAAACAAATAATGTTCACCCACCGGAAAGTCCTCCACCAGCTCATGATAGGTACACCATGGCAAAACGATGTATATTAGCAAACTCAGCTAAACGTTCATGTAGCTACTATAGGGGCATGATGGGGAACAAAAGTCTGCTGACCCACTGCCTGCAGGTACCCAAATTCAAACAAAAGAAAACCGGTGGCAGTAGTTTCCCTGTCTTGGCAGCCCAACACTGGAATGCCCTCCCACTCAACATTAGGACAGACCAATCCTATTACTGCTTCAGGAGAAACACCCTCACCTGGTTACGGTCCAATGATTCCCTTGACTAAGCCCGCCCACATGACTACGCCCCCAATCCAACCTGACCGCCGCTATGCACAGCATCAAATATGTAAGATATATATATATATATTTATACAGTCCACGCAATGTAATGTTATGCCTCTTATTCATGTATGCCTTATCCTGTAACCAAGTATTTATGCAATCTTACCTTCCTGTTCTCTGTTACGCCCTGTTACCCCTGGGTTTTGTGCGCCATACTAAATAAACAAACAAACAAATGATGCACAACTTTGTCACGTGAACAATCGTAAACAGAAGAAACTGAATCCACTGAAACAGCTGCGTTTGTGACTTGTTTGAATTTATTTAAAAAAAGCCCAAGCTCATTAAGACACTGATCGCCAGGCGAAGATGGCCTCAAGCAACTCTGGAGAAGCGGCCATGATCAGAACGTCATCCAAATACATCAAGACCCTTAACCCCTGGAGGTGCAAATAACCCATTACCGGCATAACAATTTGGTATAACACCATAGGTCTGAAGAATAGCTTAAAGTCAGAGAAGTAAACCAATATAGACAGTGATGACAATAGAAGCAAATAATTCTCGAAATCCAGGCGAGCTAGCCAGTCGACGGACGTCAACAATGCAATCGTCTACATCTTGAAGTGACAATAAATTGAGTGATTGAGAGCACAGAGCATGAACACAGGTCAAAACGACTGATCTTTCTTCGTTACCAGAAAGCTATTGCTGATAAAGTTGGCGGGACACTGATCCCAAGCTTCTATTGCCCTCTTCTTCAGAAGCTGGGCAATTTCCTTATCCTCTGCCTTTTTCTGCTCCCAAATGAGAGCGAGGGAGGAGAAAGAAACACACAACAGGGTTCCTTCAGATATTCTTTATGGTAGCTCCTGACCGTATCCAGTACCCAGGGATTTTTCATGTTCTAATTCCTAAAGAAAAATTGGATTTGCCCACTACTCTGATTCTTTTCTGGCACCTCTACCTTGCTGACCACTCTGGGGGAAAAAGGAAGCCTCTGTCTCTCATCTGTTGACAAAACCCTTGGGGGTATGCTAGGCTTGTTGCATGGACCTAGAATTGCCTTGTGTGATGGCTTGGACCCAGCTGGTCATGTTATCCCTAGAACGTGAGGTTCTCTAGCTGAAATAAGTCTGAGGACTCACTGAAGAAGCGTGGTGAAATTAGACATGAACTTCCCTATTTCCTTAAGTGAGAAGTCACCAAATAGAACCACTCGAACGTCTCCTTGAGAGGGAGACGCATATAAGCCCACCAGCCCCTTCCTCCACTCTTGTATAATGGAGGCCTTGGTGTCCCCTATTACACACATTGTTTGCTGAGCCTAGCTGGAAATTATTTCTAGAGCCAAGGGTTCTCCAGTAACTTGGGCCCCTTCTGGCATATTTAGATTTGTTTGCAATAACACAGTTAGTGTAAGTTTTATAATGCACGTTTAAGACCTCTTATGACATCACAACTCTTCGACCCAACTGACCTGAAGGAATTCACTGAAGCGAAAGGTAACAAGCTGTATATAACCTGGTACAGCATCATATGACAAACTGTACCCTCACATGCTCGGTTACTGCCATCTTTTCTCAAGTATAGTCATATATACATGTCAAGTACAGTCATATAATAATTCCACATACCACCACTATTTTGCAACTCCAGCGTCATAAGCCCAAGTACTGATGTCCTATGCCACGTACAGTCTCATATGCACAAATACTGCCAGTATAGCATACATGCTGTCAACTGGTCCCAAATAAAGTCTCATATCCCCCCCAAGTAAAACCATCAGATGATGCTATGTACTGTCGCCTTATGCCAAGTGAAGGCTCACATACTCAACTGTTACCATCACAGTCTATGTACTGCCATCATGCACCAAGTTCAGACGTATGTGCCAATTGGTTGTATCCTATCCCAACTGCTGCAAGTGAAACCTCATGATGTGCCCAAGTACTACCATCGCATGCCAGGTGAAGCCTCATAAACCCATTCATCAATATGCACAATCTTACCAGATAACTCTATGCCATGCACTGCACTGTTATCTAGTTAAACAGTTTTAATTTAGAAAATAAAAGAAGACTTTCAGCCTAGTTACAGAGTGGCATAAGGTGCAAAACAAGGTATACAGACATGAAATACAAGATAAGCAGGATAAAGTATATACAGATAAAAGCATCTAGTAGAACATAACACAGTGCAGGCAGGACAGTAATTGAGAAGGCAGTTAGAGGCTGTTAACATAGTACACGGGCTCAGCATACGCCCAGGTACTGGCCAGGGGTGCACCCAGGCAAACACTTCAAAGGTGGGTGGGGGAGATAACCTTTCACATGTTGGGAGATGCCTGGGCAGCCTTCATAGAGTGCAGGGGAGGGGCACACTTGCTCTCTACACATCCTAAATGGACTATTCTAGAGCAGTTCAGCGTGAACTCGTGCAATGCCGTGGTCGGCCGAGTGTACACATGTACAGCTTCGGCTCTCCTGGGCAGGCGCTCGCCTTACCTTCATGAAGCGCGAGCATCAGGGAGCAGCCGGGCGAGTCCTGCTAACGCGGAACCAGCACCTGCCAGTGCAGCAGTAAACAGGACTAGCAGTTCCCACTAGAGGAGCGGTCCTAGCAGCGTGGCACAGTCACGTGACTCGCGCACGTTCCCTTCCATGTAGTAGACTGTCAGTGCCGTAGTAAACAGGCCTCCCAGTTCCCACTAGAGGAGCGGTCCTAGCAGCGTGGCACAGTCACGTGACTCGCGCACGTTCCCTTCCATGTAGTAGACTGTCAGTGCCGTAGTAAACAGGCCTCCCAGTTCCCACTAGAGGAGCGGTCCTAGCAGCGTGGCACAGTCACGTGACTCGCGCACTTTTCCTTCTATGTAGTAGACTATCAATGCAGTAGTAAACAGGCCTAGCAGTTCCCACTAGAGGAGCGGCCCTAGCAGCGTGGCACAGTCACGTGACTCGCACACGTTTCCTTCTATGTAGTAGACTATCAATGCAGTAGTAAACAGGCCTAGCAGTTCCCATTAGAGGAGCGGTCCTAGCAGCGTGGCACAGTCACCCTCCATGCAGTACTATCATCGTATAGTTTCCTTATCCTGAATGGAAAACTATGAGATAGCGCAACAACAGGCAAAATATCTATGTACCCACTTTATTTTCAGCGCATTAAGACACACAATCAAAGAGGTGTAAAAAACTCAGTTATGTTTGGAGATTTGTCATAAACCTCCAGCGTGTTGTTATGCATACATACCAACATTCAATCCACCTGTGCGGGAGATTACCGAAAAATCGGGAGACAAAGATTTTGTCATTGGAATGCATTGGGCAAAGATTTATTTTAGGCGGGAGAATATGAAAAATAGCAATATTTTTCACAGAAAAATTGGGAGTCTCCAGCCTAAATCGGGAGGGTTGGCATGTATGTGTTATGTATGTGTGGTGTCACCATTGTTTATTTGTTCAGAGGATGAGTCCTCTGTTTGTTTCCATTAACATAGCTCTCAACCATTTGTTTTGCAAAGGCGGGTGAAAACACCCGATTTTATTTTTGGCGGGTGAGAGGCCCATTGAAATGAATGGGCGTGCAGGAAGCTTGGCGGGTGAGTCAGCTGTTTACAAGGCGGGTGACATCCGCCAAAAGCGTGAGAGTTGAGAGCTATGCATTAATCAGTGGGCTGCGACCCACGTGTGCTAAGGGGCGGGGCTACCGCTAGAAAGGCAGTTCGAAGCTGATAGGCATTAAGTAAAGAGGTGTTGCACCCCAGCTCCTGTGTCGGTGTATCCTTGTGTGCATGAAGGTGACTGACTGGCAGTGTGAGGCGGTCCACTCACGAGATACTACAATGGCGACGAAACGGACACATGTCTTCCACCGTGCCCGGCCACCTCAGGTCCAAAGCGCTCGTGGTGAGCAGTGAGGCTCCACTGGAGCCGCAGGACATCTTCTGGTCGAGGACTCCCAGAGACAGCGGCCGTCGAAACGAGCCCCTGCGCAAGCTCCCTTAACGCTCCAACGCGCACATCTTACGCGGGTGGAGCAGCTGCAGCAGCTCCCCGCATATCATCCATCCGGGCGGGGGGGGAAACCTTTCTCCGCCAACGGCAATGACGATGGTAGGCGCATCCAATCACCTGCAGGTGGATCAGCGGCTCCCTGCTCACATCTCCATAGCTTTCAACTCACACGCTTTCGGTGGGTGTCACCCGCCTTGTAAAGGGCTGACTCACCCGCCAAGCCTCCTGCACGCCCATTCATTCCAATGGGCTCTGACCCGCCAAAAACAAAATCGGGTGTTTTCACCTGCTTTTGCGACAGAAATGGTTGAGAGCTATGCATCTCCGGGCGGTTGAGGAGCACTGACCTCCTGCCAACGGCAAAGGCTGAAAAACAACTCCAAGAGGAGCGGCAGAGACACGGCCCTCCCGCTTTCTCCACAAGGATAATAAGGGTAAGATCACAAACCCCAATGCGCGCAAAGGAAATTCGGACTCCCACGCCACAAGGCCTCAGGCCATGCCACCAAAGCAAGGCCCCACAGGCCAGTCAACATGTGGCACAGCGCCCCCCTCCCTCCTCCTGACGTCCAAGAACGGCTGCACACAGGACAGTAGGCCTTTCAAGCCAAACAGCTAGCTCAGCGCCAAGGACAAAGCAAACTTTGACCTCACTGACACCGGCACCCTCGGATCAAGATGGAAAAGGTGGCTGAGGGATTTCGAAGTATGCCTAAAAGCGGCCGGACCACTAGAGGATGAACAAAAACGAAACCTCCTAAACCATGCCGTAGGATCTAATGTGCGAGACATCCTTGACGAAATACCAGAAAACACCATAGACACCTACGCCAAATTAAAGACAACGCTCACAGAATACTTCACGCCCCACACAAATGTGGACTATGAATGGCATGTATTCCACACCACCAAGCAGAACAGAGGAGAAACCATAGATGCATTTGTCATGAGATTAAGATAAAAAATGAAGCACTGTGATTTCAACAATTATTCAACGAGGAGGCCCTCAGGTCACAAATCATAGTGGGGTGCGAAAGCGCTGACTTTCACAAATGACTACTACAACAGCTGAGAAATTTAGAGGAAATCTTGCGGCTGGCACGATCAGATGCTGCCCTCACGGCGCAAGTAGAGGGCCTGGATGAAATAAAAATCACGCACGTTAATCATGAAAGTCTCAACAAGTTAGAAGGAACAGCGAGAACCAACAGTGATCCTTTCTGCTACCGGTGTGGACACGAGTACCCCCATGAAGGAACGTGCCCCGCCATGGGCCAGACATGCTCCGCATGTGGTGGTGACAACCACTACAAGGCTGTGTGTTTGATATTCCGCAGCAAGATGAGAGGGGCAGGAAGAAGCGGGAAACCCACAACAGAACTGGAGCAAAACCCGCCCACGCAGCACCACCGGGTAGCGCACCAACCCCACGAACAAGGGCGTCACAGACACTACGACGAACAACCAGAAAGAAGACAAGAGAAAAAGGGCTGGAGGGAGAGCAAAACCACCCCATCCAAGACAAGGAGAAGACCCAGGAGATATGTACGGTGACTCATAGAACAGTCGCAATCGGACAGCGTGTCAAGTGCGTCATCAGAAGAGAGAGCCCGCCGACCGGAGAAATACCAAGAAACACCGCGGAAAAAGGGATATCTATACGCCCTTGGAAACAACACGGCAAAGGAACACAGCCCAATATTAAGAATACAATTCGATCAAACTGCTGCCGAGTTTTTGATAGACACAGGGGCAACCGTGAACGTAATCAGTGAGGAAGTTTACAAAAGCATACCAAACGCCCCTCGCCTACAGCCAGCAAGAGCCCTCATCTATCCATACGGCTCAAAAACACCCCTTGCATGCAAGGGATTCTTCATGGCATCATGTCGATACAAGGAACACGAGAAAAACATCCCCATGCATGTACTAGAGGCTGCCACCGAGAGTGGGTGCATATTAAGCTATCAGGCAGCCATAGAGATGGGACTCATTCACATACTATACTGCCTCATGGTGCATAAATATTTAGACCCGACAGCAAGCATTGACCAAGTTTTCCCATCATTATTCAAAGGCCTTGGAAAACTGAAGGACAGACAGATCGAACTCCACATCAACGCCAGCGTCCCACCAGTAGCACAACACTACATGGGTATCCCCATCAACATTCAAAAGCAAGTCGAGAATGAACTGACCAAATTGCTCGAGGCAGACATCATTGAGCCAGCAGAAGGCCCCAAACCATGGGTCTCCCCCATAGTACCGATGCCCAAAAGAGACTTCCCCAACATCCGGATATGTGTAGACATGAGACCAAACGAAGCCATCCTGAGAGAATGACATCAAGCTCCTCGAATAACAGACATGGTGCATCTATTAAATGGAGCGACAGTATTCTCTAAGTTGGACCTAAACAAAGGCTACCACCAGTTGGAACTCTGAAAGAGCCTCCGCTACATAACAACTTTTGCCACCTACCTAGGTTTCTTCCGTTATAAACGGCTCAGCTTTGGGGTATCCTCCGCGGCGGAAATCTTCCAAGCAGAAATCCACAATTTTATCAAACACGTGCCCAACTGTTTGAACTATAGGGACGACATCTTGGTCTTTGGCCAAACTCAAGAGTAACACGATGACACGCTAATGAGAGTCTGCATGGCCCTAGAAGAAGCCCAGCTCACCTTAAACAAGGAGAAGTGTGAGTTTGGCAAAAAGACACTCCGATTCTTTGGACACATATTTTCAGAGAAGGGCATGATGCCAGATCCGGAGAACGTTAGCGCACTCCACGAAGCTGAGCCACCCACTACCACCTCAGACCTCAGATCCTTCCTAGGACTTGCAAGCTATTGCACGAGATACATACAAGACTTCATATCCATCAGCAAACCTCTCAGAGCCCTCACCAACCTGAACACCGAGTTTGTCTGGTCACCCAAATGCCAAGAGGCATTCCAAATCATTAAGGACCGCATCTCTGACGCCCGAAACATGGCATACTTTGAACCAAAGAAAACCACAGAACTCATCGTTGACGCCAGTCCCGTCAGCCTAAGTGCCATTCTCACGCAACTGGACGACAGAGAAGGGAGTGGGAAGCACATAGTATTCTACACCAGTTGAAGCTTCTCCAAAACTGAGCAAGCCTACTCTCAGGCAGAGAAGGAAGGACTAGCAGTCGTCTGGGCCTGCGAGCATTTTCACCTCTTCCTGTATGGAAAGCCTTTCATAGTAGCAACAGACCACCAGGCACTCATAGGCAACTCCCAGGCAAAAATGCCACCAAGAATAGCCAGGTGGGCACTTCGATTACAGGACTACCAGTTCACCATCACACACAGGCCAGGGAAAGAACAAAACCCTGCAGATTTTCTCTCCCGTCATCCAAGAGAAAAGTGTGGACCAGAACCGTCCATAGCTGATCAGTATATAATATATTTCATCCACAGCAGCACACCACAGGGGCTTGACATGGAGCAGATAACGTGTGAATCTAATACTGACCAAGGAATACAAATCATACTAAGATGCCTAAAAACAGGGCGATGGAAGTACGCAAAGCAGATCCGCGAAACAATGAATGATGACACAAGACAAGAAGTCACATGCCTTCTAGCCGTAAGAGAAGAACTCGCAAAGTCGGAAGAAGGACTACTACTGAAGGGGACCAAGCTCGTAATCCCACGAAGTTTGCGACAGAAAGTGCTAGAACTAGCCCACGAAGGACACAGGGGCATTGTATCCACTAAAAGGATGCGAAGACAAAGACTATGGTTCCCCCAACTAGACACATCAGTGGAAGAACTACTGCAGAACTGTCCCACGTGTGCACTTGTGAAGCCGCACACATCACCTGAACCCCTGAGCATGACAGCGCTGCCCGAAGGAACATGGGAGGAAATAGCCATCAACCATTTTGGGCCCATGGAAGGGGGTGAGTACATACTGGTAGCTGTGGACGAATATTCAAGATACCCCGACCTGCAGATAGTCCCGTCCACCTCCGCACATCACACCATCCCAGCCCTAGATCGATGTTTGCAACCTACGGAATACCTAAGGTAGTCAAGTCCGACAACGGACCTCCATTCACTGGACAAGATTTCCAAAGATTCGCCGAATATATGGGTTTTCGCCACAGAAAGGTGACACCCCTGTGGCCACAGGCAAACGGAACAGTAGAGCGATTCATGAGTAACATCAAACGCACGACACAAATTGCGCGCCTCACAGGAGAACCTGTCGAGAAAGTGTTATACTAACTCATGCGAGACTATAGAAACACCCCACACAGCACCACTGGGAAGTCACCGTCCGAGGTGATGTTCGGGCGAACTATCAGAACGCGGCTACCACATGTAGCAGCTGATGAAGATCAATAAGAGAACGACACTGAAATGAGAGAGAAATGAGAGCCATCCACCAGAACCCCAAAGCCCAAGACCAAATAAAAATGTGTTCGTGGAATACCCGAGGTTTCCTTCACCTAACAACCCCAGGAGCCACGAACTTAACAGACTATGACATCATCTGTCTTCAGGAGACATGGCTTCTTCTACCTCCTGTCCTCGATGGCTACGAGACTCACACAGTGGTGGCCAAGAAGGGCCATTTAGGCCGCCCGACAGCGGGTCTGCTTATCGCAATCCGCTGTGGACGAGGCCTAACAGACTCACAAAAAATAAAAGAAAACCACTTCATGATGATGGTTAAATTAAACTGGACAACTACAGACGAAAAAGTAAACAAACCATCAATGAAGAAAATAATTATTATCACCATCTATTGGAACCCTGCTACTGTCGACTGTGTGAAATTCATCAAAATAATAGAACAAGAACTGGACTGGGCGCAAGTCACACACCACCCAGACTACGTAGTCCTATGTGGAGACCTAAACATACCTAGCCAGCACCGTGAAAAGACAAAAGAGTCCAAATTGAAAAAACATCCAACTGACCAGAGATCTATCAAATGGCAAAATCTCATGAAATCCAGATCTTTTGACAACCTGGACCAAGTCTTTGCTGACCCAAACAGACTCCCTACATGGGAAGGAGCGAAATCAAACTCCACAATTGACTATATTTTGGTATCACGCCCCCTATTACTCCACATCAACTCCTTTAAAGTGATCAAGACGAGGGATAGCGACCATAACCTCCTCGAGACTACCTGGTCCACTAACCCACCGAAAAACCACATAATGAGTGCAGAATTTGATCTCAACGCTCAAGGGACAAGACTCAGGATCACGGAAAAGGCCATAACAACTATCTCAAAGCTCTACAATGACCGTGCCAAACATCCACACACGATGGCGGTGGACTACACACCTTTGTTGACCGTTTGTAGAGTCCCACATAGGAACAAAAAGTCAACTGCAGCCGACCAAAAACACACGTATGATAAATCGGTCGCTGAAAGAAAAAGAGAGCTAAGGAAAACAAAAAGACTAGTTCGAAAACTTGCTGTTCCACAGGTCTCGGCCATCATGAAAGAAGCGATCACAAAATATAAATCTTGGCTAAAGGGGCATCGCCACAAGCTTTACCAACAAGACGCAGAAGATATCCTGAAAGCCATAACAGGAAACTACGCCAGAGACTTTTGGTCCCTCTTACATTCAACAACGCCAGGCGCGCGACCATGTCAGCTGAATGGAATTGGTCAGTCGGCCTGGGAAGAGCACTTTAGCACCCTCTTTAAGAGCACCACGACTACAGCCTCTAGGATGGCAAACAACGACACCTCTTGGATTTGTTTAGACAACACCGAAGACATCTTAATGTTAATTAAAAAACTAAAACCATCACGTGCTCCTGGCCCTGACGGCATTACGAACTTTGATTTGAAAGCTCATCCGGAAACTTGGGCGCCCTTGTTGAGCCAAATCTTCAGACGCTGTTCCACCACAAAATCTATTCCCCCTACGTGGAAAAGTGCACACGTGGTACCTATCTTCAAGAACGGTAACAGGTCAGCTCCTACCAGCTATCGTCCGATCGCTCTCCTCGAACCAATAGGAAAGTTGTTTGGGTCTTTGTTGCTAAACCACTTCACTGCATGGGCTAACGAAGCTCCCTGCCAGGACAACCTACAAACCGGCTTCAAAAAGAATCTCGGGACAAACGCCAACATATTAATACTGAGTGCCCTGAAAAGCGAAATCATGGAGGGACGTCCACGCCTATTCATCGCCTTTGTCGACTTGACACAGGCTTTCGACAAGGTGGATCGGGAAAATCTATGGAAGAAACTGGCTCGATGGAAATGTCCCCCAGACATACTCAACCCTATTAAAGCCTTATATGCTAACACTTCTATGCGGGTACGCCTGAACCAACAAGGACTGTTAACAGAAGAGATACCAACTGCCAGAGGGGTTAAACAGGGCTGCCCTCTGGCCCCGGCTCTGTTTTGCTCCTATCTAGGCGATTTCCAAGACACAGAAAAAGAGATTCGAGCCTTCCCCCCCAAACTCGGAGGAGATCAGATCAGTCGCCTCCTATATGCTGACGACTTAATTCTTCTGGACAATACCCCAATAGGATTGCAACGCCAACTTACAAACTTACAACAATATATGACGGTAAACAACCTGGAAATCAACCAATCAAAAACTAAAATGATGGTTATTGAGAAATCTGCAAAAAAGAAACCCACTCTACCCCTAAAACTAGGCGCGACAACCGTCGAGAAAGTCTCTAGTTTTAAGTATCTCGGGGTCATCCTAGACAGCTCACAAAGAGATAAAGCGATGAAAGAGGCATTGCATGGAAAAGCCACAAAACTAGCGACACAAGGTAAAGCCATTGACATTAAATTTGGCAGATTCTCAATCATACCAGTACGAGACTTCTATAAAAAGAAAGTTATACCATCCTTGACATACGGTGTAGACGCAATGCCGAACCTCCCCCAAGACCTGTGGCAAAACCTGGAAGCATCTTTTTGGAGAACAGTCCTAGGTCTCCCCAAAACCACCCCAATAATACTGATTAGACGCGAACTTACTCTCTCATCATTAAAAGCAACTATCGACTGTAATAGCGTCTTGCTCTACCGGAAATGCATCCAGAAAGACGCCCCATACGCCTACAAGTTGATAAGTGAAGAACTTCGTCTTGGAACTTGCCGAATGCTTGCTCGCTGGGAAACCAAAATCTTAGCCATCCTAGACTCAGTTGCTTGTAGCACGGAGGACCTCACAAGCAACCCAGTCAGAGTCACCAAAAAAATTAAGGAACTGGATTGGATCACCACCATCGATACCGCTTCCCGATACGAACTTACCAACCATCTTCCAGTCTTCGGTAAGAAACTAGACTGTGTTCAACCATATCTGAAACTTTTTCCAAACAGATCCGCGCGAAATCATTACTTAAGAATTCGGCTTAATCTCTTGGAAACAAATGAAATCTTAGCGATCAGACACTTATCTGCTACCAGCAGCTGCCGGCTTTGCAAATCTACGTCGGCAAAGGAATCTATACGTCATCTGCTTCTGACCTGCCCGTCAACGACAGACATTCGACGCATCTACTTGAAAGACATCTTTACAAACTTTACTTTGCTAGACGAAGAATCGTGCTGGAACAAACTGATAGACGGTGACAAACAGTCATGGCAGCTCGCAACAATAAATATTATGACACACATTTTCAACGTGCTTCTTCCGCTGCAGGCTTCACGAAACGCTCCACCAACTTGATCGCCAAATACGTAGGGCAGTCCCCGTTGCCGTTTCTAGACGACTTAGACGTTCTAGAAGTTTAAAGAGACATCACCTCGAAACCTTTGTTAAAAAATCTTTTAGATTAAAAAAAACAAATAAAAAAAAAAAAAAAAAAATGAGAGAGAAAGATATGCTCATGAAAGAGAACAGGAAGAGAGCTGCCAACGCCACTTGCGGGGCCGAGGGAAATGACCTGGCACCAGGGGACCTGGTAGTGGTCCGACAACCTAAACAGCGCAAAAACGTAGCTCCATTCAATGAAGATCCACTCATCATTGTCAAGAAAAAGGGATCACTCATCACCGCAGAAGAAGACCGCAGGTTCATAACAAGAAACTCATCTCACTTTAGACGGATGCCTGATACCCCAGCCTCAGGTAACAGAAATATGAATGACACGTTATCTCAAAGGGACACTCCCTATGAAGGAGACAGCGAAGCCTCGGAAGGCGACACGGCACCAGAGACATGGACAGATACATCAGCGAGAGTGGATTGTAAACCACAGAGAACAAGAAAGAAACCACATGGCCTCATTGAAGAAATGAACTGAGAGCACAACTAAATGTTTAGTAACGGGAGGGTGTGGTGTTGCCATTGTTTATTTGTTCAGAGGATGAGTCCTCTGTTTGTTGCCATTAATCAGTGGGCTGCGACCCACGTGTGCTAAGGGGCGGCGGGGCTATCGCCAGAAAGGCAGTTCGAAGCTGATAGGCATTAAGTAAAGAGGTGTTGCACCCCAGCTCCTGTGTCGGTGTATCCTTATGTGCATGAGGGTGACTGACTAGCAGCGTGAGGCGGTCCACTCACGAGATACTACAGTATGGTTTTAAAGACATGCAACGAAGGACATAAAAGCAAACTTTACTTTTTTAGCATATCAAGCTATTAGACGTTATGGATGTGAACTCATTTTCAAAGGGTGCTTTATTATGTTGCTCTCTTTAACTGATTTGCATGTGGTATTTCCCCTTCTGCAATGGCTTGGCAGGCAAAGAACAATGGTCTTCAGGGTTGCCCAGAGCAATGCCAGAGGTTACGATTTATTCTAAACCTTCCAGCCATCACCACTTTTTTTTGCTTTGTCACCCCGAGTGGGACGGGCATGCCCAGATGTGGCTCCCGTGCCTGCTGGGCCTAGAAACCCAAGCTACTCCTCACTGATGACGCCCAACAAGGCTGAAACATGTCTGGGTATGCTTGTGGTCTCCTGCAGAAGAGACGTGACTTAGCAGTTCAGGCTGGACTTCCCCTTTTGGGGTGGGACCAAGACTGATTTGCATATGGTCTTTCCCCTTCTGTAATGGATTTGCAGGCAAAGAACAATGGTCTTCAGGGTTGCCCAGAGCAATGCCAGAGGTTAAGATGTATTCTAAACCTTCCAGCCATCACCTCTCTTGTTTTGCTATTGTCACCCTGAGTGGGACGGGTATGCCCAGATGTGGGTCCCATGCCTGCTGGGCCTAGAGACCCAAGCTACTCCTCATTGATGACGCAAAACAAGGCTGAAACATGTCTAGGGAGGCTTGTAGTCTTGTGCAGAAGTGATGTGTCTTACCAGTTCGAGCTGGACTACCCCTTTTGGGGTGGGACCAAGTCTGATTTACATATGGCCTTTCCCCTTCTGTAATGGCTTGGCAGGCAAAGATCGATGGTCTGCAGAGTGCCCAGAGCAATGCCAGAGGTTAAGATTTATTCTAAACCTTCCAGCCATCACCTCTTTTGTATTGCTATTGTCACCCTGAGTGGGACGGGAATGCCCAGACGTGGGTCCTGTGCCGGCTGGGCCTAGAGACCCAAGCTGCTCCTCACCGATGACGCTCAACAAGGCTGAAACATGTCTGGGGATGCTTGTGGACTTGTGCAGAAGGGATGTGACTCAGCAGTTTGGGCTGTACTACCCCTTTTGGGGTGGCACCAAGTCTGATTTTCATATGGTCTTTCCCCTTCTGTAATGGCTTGGCAGGCGAAGAATGCTGGTCTGGAGCATTGCTCAGAGCAATGCCAGAGGTTAAGGTTTATTCTAAACCTTCCAGCCATCACCTCTTTTGTTTTGCTCGCTTTAACTGTCACAGATTTGCATGGTGACTGGTGGTCTTTCAGTTGGAAATTCACTATCATGCACAAGAAGGGCTATGTTGCTGATGTCAAAAGAAACGTGTTGTCGAGTTCCTTAGGGCACTGCAGAGCCAGGAATATAGCCTGTGTGTCTCAGGGGGGCTGTGACAAGTGCTTTAAGTGGAGTAAGAAATTGAGGCGGCCCCTCATTTGGGGGCGTGGCTTGCATGATGGGCATGATCTAAGACTTGATGGGCGTGGCCTAAAGAAGAACATTTAAAAATGCACCGGGTTGTATGTGGGGCTGGGTCTCAGTGTGAGCATACACAGCCCCAAATACAGAAACATCTTTAAGGAATAATATCTATAGACAGGAAAGTAAACCCTACAGAGACACCGAATAAGCAATGCACAGAAAGAATTGTACCTCTTACAAACATTAGCCTGACCAGTAATAAGCTGATGAACCGTTTTAAACAAAACCGGAATCCGATGCATGGTAAAGAGTCCAAAGTTCCTCAGCCACTACCTCCTCACCGTTACGCACGCCTCAGTGGTTATTTCTTCAAAAAAGAGCAGGCCAATGCTTTATCAAACAGAGCTAGTATTAGCATCTAGCATTAGTGCTGGCACTGCATTGATTTGCCATGAACTACTGTTTGCATGGTGACACATGTAACCAGCTTTCTTAATCAAGGTGCCAAGTGACATTGAGTTGCCACTTGGTGTGTGTGGTAGACAGAGGCTGGCTTGTTTAGAAAATAAAGAGCTTTGATGCAGAGTGGATGCATTTAGTCCATGTCCCAAAGCAGCCACTAAAATACTTAAGCAAGAAAATGACAGTTAACCTTCCCAGGCATGCACCATACGTAACTAAAAAGTAATATACAAAAAAAGTTTTGGTGTGTCAAATAAAAAGACATGAAAATAAAGAACATAGTTTAAAACATTTTCTGTGCAGCATGTCAATTCTCTTGGAAGAATGCGTAGATTTCGTCAGCTAACTGATGCATTGTGCTGGCATCAAGGGAAAGGAGTCAGAGCTGTGACTGACAGAAATGCCAGCCACAGCGTCGCACGCACTGCAACTTGTGCGCGACGTTGTAGCTGACACTTCTGTCACTCCAGCTGTCTTTGTTAATGGCAGCGCCGTGAGCTAATGTCCCGTTGCGGCTATGGCGGGATAAAGTCCCGCCGTGGCATTATGACAACGGGGGACCCGGCAGGGCCCAGGCTCAGCTCCACTTTTTGGAGACTGCTTGGGCCCAGCCACAGCAGGCTTCGGCCCGCAAAGCACTGGCTGTGACTCGGGAAACAGGCAGTGCTTGATCATCCGAGCCGAGCAGATTTGCCTTGGAAGAAACAAAATGGGCCCAGAAGCATGTTCCTGATCCTTTGAACTGTTAAGGGGCACGGAAGCCCAGATCCTGCAGGTAACATTTCAGGCGGTGAGGGGCTCCAGACCAATCAGCTCAATGACCTTGCGCTTCTGGCGTTGTATGATAGTCTGCATCTCCCACAGATGAAAGGATGGGCGGGGCGGAGCTGCAAAGATCATCACTGGCCAATCCCAGGAACAGAGCTGTTGGAGGGCGTGCTATCCTGCTGTATTTTCATATTTCAATGTTTATGCTGTTTGTATGGCTGTAGTCATCTGTGGATGGGCGGGGGATCAAAGTGGGCATGGTCACGAATATTGCCAAACACTGCCTCCCTCATGCTGCCATGGGGATGCAGGATATCATACAACATCGTGTCTGGTTATTATAAGCGACTTTGGGTATGTGTTTGACCAAAGTTGCATATAATTTATCCAGGTTGCTTGTTGTGGTTTTTATCTGGTTATCTCCTTATTTGTGCGCTTAATTGCTGACCACCACCAGCCCTGCAAGCCGTGGTTTCATGTACAAGATCATTTACAAATGCAAGGAGAACGATCCTCCCGTCCTCTCATTCACTATCTAAAACACACACCCAGCTCAGGCTAATTGCCGTTACCATCCGAGGCCACAGGCATCCTCCTGGACTGGGCTGCCTGTGGCCTTTTAATGACCTGCAATCACTCCTTTCTCTCATCACCCTCACGCCCTTCTTTTACCTATGTTTACGTTGTTGTCACTGATTGTCTGAAAGACACCCCTCTTTGTTCATTACCTTAGCACAAATGGTTCCTTGTAATAACAATTCCCTTTCTTTAAAGGTAAGCCCCTACCTCTCAACTCACATGCTTTGGGTGGGTATGCCCACCGCAGAATCAGTCCTTTCACCAGCCAATCTCCCTACACGCCCATTCACTGCAATGGGCTTCTGTATTCGCCCACGCAAGGAGCTAAAAAGGTTGAGCGGTATGTAATCCACTATGTCTGATATGCAAAAAAGGGTTGTTTTAAATGGATGCATATCAGCATGCTGGATGCACTCTTTATGTTATGTTCAGGGACTTGTACTGCACACTGCTACCGCGCTTTGTTTTCTCCGGGCCCCCTGGCGCATCTGAAACGGAAGGAGGACTGGGAAGGGGGGGGTTAGTTAGTGGGATTGAGAGGGAAATGCGCACGGTAGCTTTGATGTGCTGTTGATAGGTTCAGTTCGGAAAAACCGGTTACTGTGTGCAGGTTTGTTTTTTGTTAGTAGTTGCTTTGTGGTGTTGACGCATGAGTGATGTGTGTCTGTGAAGATTTGTGTCTGGGTGGCTTCGTTTCCTGTTTGGTATTGCATGGTGTGTGCAGTTTGTGCTTTGCTGCATTAAGGGCATTGTGTGTTCTGTATTGAATTATAAGGTGGGTGAGCAATATTGGAGCGTGGTTGGTGTACAGCTCCATCATATTCAGCTAAACTCGGTTCATTGGCTCCTCTCTCAATTCCTCAAGTGCAATACACTGGTCTCCCCCAAGGCCCCTTACAGGTTACCCTCATAAATATGATCAAGTGTGACACATTATCTTGACGTCATTTCAACAAAATGCCAGGGGTAGTAGAAGGGACACCACACGACCCTTGACCTTTGATGACATCACAGGAAGTGTTGTCATTTGATCACACCCAGAAGTGACATCACGGGAAGCGATGGAACACGATATTTCACTCCTTGACAAAACAGGAAGTGGCACCACATAGCATTGTTCCTAAGTACACTACGAAAAATATGGTTACCATATCACTGCAATGTGATATATATTTCATACAAGAATGGATCACCATATGTATTGTTAATATCATTGTGTATAGGCCCATATTACCAAATTACTGTGAATGCAAGCAGGCATCCAAGGCCAAATGATAATGATGTGTTATTATATCTATGTCTATGTCTTTGTGCTTATAACGTGCCGTAAACCCGCGGGCATCAGGGCGCACGGAGCACAGAAAAGTACCATTTACAGCTAATGTCTCACAAAGGTTAAAAGTGTCTATTAAATAGCACTTACGCTTAAGCGCGTTATATAGAACAAATATACATAAAATATCACCCAACCCGTGTAGGTTCTCATTTAGCGACCTTGGAAGAATGAAAGGCTGAGTTGAGGTGTTTAAGAACAGACTAAATCAGGGACTCAGCCGCTGAAGTGTGCCTGAAACAAACCTTTAATGAGTCTAGCAATTATTGTATAGAATTCCTGAAAGACACATTATTTGTTATTCCTATTCTTTCTTAGTTAGGGTCACTGTTCAAGTGTTACACTTTTGGAACCCCATGTTTTTTTAAGAGGCCTCGGCAAAAAAGTCAGCCACTCCACAAACAAAGAGCCTCATGGCACTGGCCACAAACCAGGAGCTAACATTTTTTTTAAAAAAATATTTTTTAAAATTTTTTTTTAGTGGTAGCTAGGGAGATCACAGGGGTCGCAGTTGCGACCTGTGGTGACCGCCAAATGACATCCCTCAGGGTATGAGTGCAGTGCTTTACCCACCCCCAAATGCATGCCATTGGAACACATTGCCCACCCCCACAATCCATCAGAGTGCAACATATTGCCCACCCCCACAATCCATCTGAGTGCAACATATCACTCCACTTCCAAAATCTATCTAAGTTCAACACATCGCACTCCTCCAAAATCTAAGTGCATAACATTGCCCACCCCCACAATCCATCTGAGTGCAACATAGCAGAGGGGCAATGCGCTGGTCTTGGAAGCAAGACCATGCAAAGCAACAGAGGTTAAAATCCCGGGTCCGCACATTATAAAAACACAATTAAATAAATTCAATTAAATAATGGCCTAAAAAGAAGGGATTATTTTCATGTATGTATTATTTTACGTTCTGGGACTTGTATTTCCTTTTAAGGATGTGGAAAATTAAGCTACGACATTATTCTTTTAGCCTTGCATTTATTTTGAAGGTTTTCATATTGTAAGTCGATTTAATATGACAGGGTGGTACATTAGACAACCTACTATTTTCCGCACTTTGGAATATGTGAGCAACACCCTATGTTACTTACAGTTCTCTGGATAAACATTCAGATATACTTTGGAAGGATGGGGGCAACAGTGTTACCTGTTCATAATGCCTAACCGCTCATTAGTGAAGGGCAAAAAGAGAAAGGCAATATCTGCTGAACTGAGCATCTGTAAGGGCTGGCCAAGCAGAGCGCTCTGAAGGGCAGCGGCAAGCCTGCGGCACAGTTCATGCCCAAAGGCATTCCTGGTTGCCAACTGCCAAGCATTAAGCTCACCCAAGAGGCTGCAGGGCTACTGTTTCTACAAGCACAGGCTGCCAGTGACACTGTCCTGCTCTAGTGATAGGCAGCTGTTGGGGCACTTGTCTGTAACAGGCGTGGTCATGTGCAGGACAGTACATGCCTCTAGCCCTAAAGTCTGCTCAGCGGAGGCCTTACCTCACGAGGATGGCAGGGGATCCATCAACACCTCTCGCCGCTTCTGCTTTTCTTGCTTTACAGGCGTCAATAACTGGGAGCAGCTGAACAATGAGGGCCTGAGCTGGCACCTCGAGAGGATATGTTTCAGAGTGTGTGTGGGTGCTCACAACGAGTATGTGTGTGAAAGTGGGGGTGGCTTGTGGGCATTGACAGAGCTTACAGGCAGTGAGAGGTCATACGCATGGGGCAGTTCTTGGGGCAATGGGACATGATGTGATGCAATGTGATGAGATCGATAAAGCCCTTGATGTTAATGCCTACTTTGTTTTCATTTTGCCAGTCTTTACAGTGACAGGTGACACCGTAAAGCAGGAGTCTGCAACTTTTGGCTATCCAGATGTTTTGGACTACAAACCCCATTACCCCTTGTCAGTATAGTAAATGGTGAGCGATTATGGGAGTCACAGTCCAAAAACATCTGAAGAGCCAAAAGCTACAGACCACTGCCCGGACAGCATTCCTCCCTGAAGTCGGAATAACATCAATGTTGGTATCAAAGGCCTAGCTATGCTTGTTGGCATTGCTAAAGAATGCACTAAGTAAGTCAAAATAGGAGAGTACAGATCTATACCTATCTGTCTCAACCCTAGGGCCCCACAGTGGCCACCCTCTCCCCACCGCCATTTAACATCGGTAAAAGGCATCTGGCCTCACTTCAGAATCTGTCCTCCAACAGATTCCAATGTTAGGAAGATGCCACTTTGGTTTCCTTCTCGACAAAAGTCATTTGCACCCCGACTTCCTCTCCAAACCCCTGGCGGCACACAAGTGAGTCTCTACAATCAGCCTCAGTCTCAACACCTCGAAAATGGAAATCCTTATCTTGGGTGCCATACCCGACCTGATTCTGGGGGGAGGGGACAATTCACCTCCACAACTCGGCAAAACCATAACCTCAGTAGTGTGGCGCTGGCCCTTTAAGGGCGCGCACGCGACGGGGTGACGTTCACTCCGTCGCATGCTCTGCATAAATAAACAGGGCGTTCCCCGGTGGCGTCAGAACCACCGTGGAGCCCACACGAGCAACATCTCTGTCTCTGTGTCTCTGTGTCATGGGGGTAGGGGGCTCACGGAACGTGGTGTCGGAACACCGCTAACAGTGGCGACGTAGACCGGATCACTCCCTGGGACAGGCGGAAAACTTCGCTCAGTGCGCGGATGATCGTACGTGAGCGCATCAGCTATATTTGACCGTGGAGAGGGGAGAGACATACGCGGCCGGCGGCCATTTTGTTGAATAGGCCTCGGATGTTCACAGCCTCGTAACGAGGCATCCGTGAGCCATCCGGACCCAATTTTTGGATATTTTAGTGGCAAATAGCCACTGGATGCAGCACGTGTCATTTTTACAATGACCTATTGACAGTTTCACTGTTTTTCACCGAGTTTGAGTTTCACCTACCCTGCTCAATTTTTGGACCCTCCATTGTCTGTCGGCTGGCCAAGACTGTGCTTCCTGGATCTGCATGTGCCTGGCCACAGTGGAAAAGGGGTGCCATCGGTGTTCACTGTGTCTGGTGGTGAGTTGCGGCCCCATCAGTTGGATACATTCGGGGTGCCTGTGCACTTGCCACCATGAGCCAAGCTGCGGCGGCCGCAGCGGCTGCTGCGCAACAACAGGCTGCTCCCGCAGTTCAGCCTCCGCCTGTCCTGCCACCAAGACCTCTGCTTAAGCCACCTGGTTCCCTACAACCAATGCCTGAGTTTGATATCTCGGGCACACCTTCAAGTCTGGGACAGAGGTGGAAGATGTGGATGGACAGACTGGAGATGTACTTCAGGGCCACGATGGAGACGAGCGACGACAGTAAGTTGGCCACCCTCCTATATTCTGCTGGCCCGGCTGTGCATGAGATATTTCTGTACCTGCAACCTGCGGATGTGCTGTTTGCGGCAGCGAAGGATGCGCTCCACAACCATTTTCTGCCAATGGCGAATACAGATTATGAACATTTCCTTATGGGCACTGCTCTGCAAAAAGATGACGAGACTCTTGATGTCTTCTATGGGCGGGTGCGCAGACTGGCAGCGCCATGTGCGTGGAACGACCCGGACGTTATGATCCGTAACCAACTCATACAAGGGTGTGCCTCTGGCAAACTGCGGCGCCAAATACTTTGTGAGCCTGGCATCACCCTTCCCCGCATACTGGAACTTGGAAGATGCCATGAGGTGTCCGAGCTGCCACCAGAATGGAAGCGGGCGTGCGCCCCAGCAAAGTGGAAGAGGTCTGCGCAGTCAGCAGGGGCCGTGGATCTAGACGCCCCATGAACACCCAGGGTACACGACCACAAGCAGCGCAATCCTCATGCCAAAAATGCGGGTACGACCTCCCGCACCCATCGGAATGTCCAGCCACGGGAGTGAAGTGTGGTCGGTGTGCCAGGATGTGCAGGACAACAGCTCTGAAGATAGTCCCCAGGAGGCCTGTCCGGGCCGGGTTCTTCCGCCCCCAGAGGGCATCAAACATTGCCCAGGTAGACCAAGGGGACAAAGGGGCCCCTCAAGAGGGTGAAGAGGAAGAAGAGGATGAAGAAAACATATTCTTCGTGTCAAGTGTGAGCATGCTGAGAAATCGCTCCAAGAGACAGCCCAGGTGCAACGTGCTGGTCAATGGGGACTCAATACCAATGCTGGTAGACACCGGTGCATCTGTAAATGTGATGGCCAGACAGCATTACGACGCAATGCAGGCCCCGCCAACACTGACCTCTCCAAGGGCACGCATCTTTACGTTCGGAGGCGACCAGCCCATTCCCCTGGATGGTGTGTTTGTGGCAGAAGTTCAGTACGGCGATTCATTCATCCGTGCTAGATTTTACGTCACACCGGTAAGCAACAACATGCTGCTGTGCTGTGCGGCTGCAGAAGCCCTTGGAATTGTGACATTCACCTATTCGGTGTACCTGGACGACATACAGGTGCTCCTTGCCAAGCACACCTCCCTGTTTGAAGGCATTGGACAGTTGGTGGGTGAGCCGGTATGGCTACACATTGATGAATCGATTCAACCAGTGGCGCTGAAACATCGGAGAGTACCGTTTCACCTCAGGGACCTGGTGGATCAAGAGCTCGACAACCTTGTAGGCTTGGACATTATTGAAAAGGTGGAGGGCCCCACTCCATGGGTCTCACCCATTGTCATCGCACGGAAGCCCAAACAGCCTGATGCCATGAGAATCTGCGTGGACATGCGCCTCCCCAATAAGGCAATAAAGAGAGAGCGACATTTGACCCCCACCATCGATGACATCATAGCGGAATTGCAGGGGGCGAAATTCTTCTCTAAACTGAACCTAAGAGCGGGGTATCATCAGGTGGTCCTGCACCCCGAGTCCCGCTACATCACAACTTTCACCACCCATCGGGGTCTTTACAGATATAAGAGACTGAGTGTTGGAGTGTCTTCGGCGGCGGAGGTGTTCCAGAACATCATAAGGGGGGCATTGGCAGATCTGAATGGAGTCCTTAACATCAGCGATGACATCCTGGTGTACGCCAAGTCTGAAACGGAACACCTGGCGCGCATGGCTAAGACATTCGAGCGTCTTTGCTCGCTGGGACTCACCTTGCACAACGATAAGTGCGAATTCCTTAAAACAACGATTGAGTTTTTCGGGTTCGTTTTCAAGGCGGATGGGGTGTCGCCTGATCCCCGCAAAGTGAAGGACATAAGAGAGGCTTGACCGCCAGAAAATGTCGCAGAGGTGAGGAGCTTCCTGGGCATGGTCACTTACTGTGGCCGCTTCATCCGGAACTTGGCGTCCCTCTCAGAGCCGTTAAGATCGTTGACAAACAAGGACACCGTGTGGCAGTCGGGGCCCCTTGAGCAAGCAGCATTCGATGATATCAAGAATGCCCTGGCGGCGGAGAACACCATGGTGTTTTTCAATCCAAGCCTGCAGACGGAGATTGTCGTGGATGCCAGCCCCTATGGCCTGGGGGCGGTGCTCACTCAGGTGGGGAGTGACCAGGAGGTTCGCCCCTTAGCCTTTGCAAGTAAGGCACTCTCCGATACAGAACAAAGGTATTCTCAGATCGAGAGGGAGGCTTTGGCGGTCTTGTGGGGCTGCAGACATTTTCGCCTATACATTCTGGGGTGACCTGTGACTGTCGTAACGGACCACAAACCTCTGTTGCCAATCATGGCTGGCTGTTCCTCCGGGCCACCCGTGAGATTTGAGCGCTGGATGCTGGCTCTGCTCGAGTATGGAGTGTCCTTAATATATCGTACCGGGGCCAACAATGCTGCGGACTATCTGTCGCGTCATCCAAGAGGGGACTCTCACGCATCCACGTCAGCAGAAGAGGCCGACGAACACGTTCGCTTGGTCGTAGAAACGGCCACCCCTAACTCCATGCAGGTGGAGGAGCTGGAGCTAGCATCAAAGAACGACGAGTGCTTTGCCGTCCTAAAGACAGTCATGCAACAGGGTGCCTGGAAAACGGTTTTGGAGGCTTTGGACCGCAGAACGTGTGAGGCCAGAGTGGCTCTGGAGCAACTGTGGAAGGTGCGCAAAGAACTGACATTTTCAGAGTCGGGGCTCTTACTGAGAGGTGGAAGGATCGTGGTGCCCCAGACCAAAATCCCACAGGTTATCGTCCTGGCACACCAAGGTCATCAAGGAGCCCCCAAGACGAAAGCTCGTCTCCGCTAGAAGGTGTGGGTCCCTGAGCTTGAACGGTGAGTGGAGGAGTTTGTGGCATCATGCGTTTGGTGCCAGGCCGCATCACCAGCCCAGAGGGAGCCGTCCATCGAGCCAATGCCGAGAGGGACAAGACCATGGGAGGTGGTGCACGCGGACTCGGGGTCCACATCACGGGGCACTCACTTCCTAGTGGTGGTGGACGAGTGGTCTCGATATCCTGAGGTTGAATTCATAGAGTCGGTGGCGTTTGACAACGTAGTGATAGCACTGGAGAAAATTTTTGCCACTCATGGACTACCCTCTGTTCTGTGTTCCGACAACGGGGCACCATTCCAAGGCGAGAGCTTCGCTGAACTCATGAGGGACTATGGCATTCAACACAGAAGGGTCACCCCGCTCTGGCCTAGGGTAAACAGGGAGGCAGAGCACATCATGCCTACACTGAACAAAGTGTTCAGGATTGCCCAAGGGAAGGGCGAGTGCCTACAGAGGGCGCTGTACGTGTTTTTGCGGGGATATCGGACCACACCCCATTCATCAACTGGTGTGGCACCTGCTGAGGCCCTATTCCCACTGTGCCCGAGAGACATAATTCCTGAGGTGGGGGTTCGGGAGCCGGCTGTCATTGACAACGAACAGGTGGAGGCGGACCGACTGGCTAGAAAGCAGACGGAAAACATCCGGAGAGGGCTGAGACCACCCACTATTGCCCTGGGTGATGAAGTGCTAGTGAAGAATCGCCACACACAGGGCAAACTCTCCCTCACGTATGAACCCGCTCCCCTGGATGTCGTGGCGGTGAAGGGGTCTATGGTGACTGCCTCTGACGGGACTTCATCAGTGACCAGGAATGCCAGTTTCTTCAAGAGGTTGGGTGAGCCGAGAGTGGACAGCACTGATGACTGAGAGGGCGAAGAGGCACTGGACGAGGGTGGGAAGGAGGCCCCTGCCGTGAGCTCTCCCGCCCGGAGCGGACCAGGTCAGAGCACACTGACCAGGGACGTCGGCAGGAGGTACCCCCTGAGAACAGGGCGTGGGAAACCTGCCCGTCTCACTGACTATGTGACGGACTGAGCCGTGGAAAACGCTGCTGAGGGATCCAGGGTGGCTGTCAATAAATGGGGGTAGTAGGTTGGTATTGTGTGCTGTGAAATGTTTTGGTAGTTAGATTCTCTCCTTTTTCAATTGTTGTTGTTATGGAAAAGGAGGAGTGTGGCGCTGGCCCTTTAAGGGCGCGCACGCGACGGGGTGACCTTCACTCCTTCGCGTACTCTGCATAAATAAACAGTGCGTTCCCCGGTGGTGTCAGAACCACCGTGGAGCCCACACGAGCAACATCTCTGCCTCTGTGTCTCTGTGTCGCGGGGGTGGGGGTCTCACGGAACGCAGTGTAGGAACACCGCTAACAAGAATGGCAGGAGACAACCTGTTTTCAATGCCCAAATTCACGTGATCTCACCCAAATGCGGTTTCAAACACTACCTGCTGCAGAAAATCATGGCAGACTTCGAGATGGCTCCAAAGGTAGAGTTGACTATAGCAAGGGTTGGATTACTGCAACTCTATGTACTTGGGTCTCACCAAATAGCAAACCCACCCACTGGAGATCATGTAGAATTGTGCCACAAGACAGAGTTTGGGTCTCAGCTCTGAACTAGCTACTTTTAGAATTCAGAAAAAAAATAATAATTCAGAATCCACTTAAAAATGATGTGCCTGCCCCACCAGTGCATGAACACCTTTAGACCAAAATATTTGAGAAACCTTATGACACCTTACACCCCAGCCAGGAATCTGACATCTTTAAGAGATGAAGCATCCCATATTTAAAAGGAAACACCGGGATGAGACAGGGTCTTCCCAAACTCTGCCTCCAATCTCTCAAAACAAAGCCAAACTATGACAAATTCAAAAGAACCTTAAAATCATCCCTTTTTAAGCTAGCCTTTTAGAGCCAACAGGTATAAAGCATCTTAAAAATGCTTTATACCATAACCCGTGTAATTCGGGGATATTTTTGTTACATTTAGGCCCATATTGAGGTTAATTATATTTTACTCTTTTTTTTTATTCATGGAATACCTTTAAGATGTCAAACAGGAATTTACATTATTCTGTAATGAACTATGATTGTTTTAATGCTCTCCTGACCCTTCCTTACTGTGCTTTGAAACAATTTTTTGTAAGTGGGCCTATTATAAAACATCTATACAATATAATAAATGTTGCCATTTTGGGGGCAATCGCCCTGCGTTAGTGCAATTCATAGTGTACTGGGATGGGGTATGGGACAATCATACAGGTAATGTGTAACATGGGGACATTAATGAAAGCATTGCATGTGACATGGTAACGTTGTGGCAAAAATGTTGATGCCAGTTTGACAATGTGATTAAATGCAGAAAGGGATTGTTATGGATGGTATCACGGTTTTCTAGAGGCATTGAGGATGCATCTGCAATGCCCCCAGAACAACTTATGATACAAGTTTAAAAAAAATGATATGCCAGTGTTCCTAAAGTAAAATACATTATCATACTGAAATTGAATTGTTTAGAATGGCATCGCAACTTTCGACGAGTGCTGTACATGTTAGCATGATGGTGTGTGTTGGTGTTGTTGAGACCAGCACACCTTTCTGGCAGTGATGCAGAAATCAGCATGAGAAACTTTAATGGACAACACTGGCATGACATTGATGAGACTGCCATCATAATTTTAAAGGGGCAATGTAGACACCAGGATAATTATGTTCTTTACAGATATAACATTACATCTTTAAGAGTGACATAATTCTCTGTGGTCAATGCAGATGTGGCTACATTGCCTGCAAATGCATGTGATGGGTGGTTGTAAAATGCCATGCCAGGGTTGGCTCGGTAAAGCAGCTATCATGCATGCCTGGTTTTTGATATGTTTTGCAGACGTTTCTGAGGGTAGTGTTGGCAGTGCTTTGTTGAGACTGGCCTCAACATTTTACGGTGTAAATACTGATATGCATGTTGCTGTTAAAACTAGCATGATATACTATATGATTAACTAGGGAAGTTTGAACCTGGTTTAACAATGTGGAAATTGACATGGCGATGTTCAAACAGCCAGTCTGCACACTGAGCTGAGCTTTGGCATACTTAGTTAATGTTTTGCTTTTCTGTCACGTGTAATTACCCTGGAACCACTTACCCTATTACACGGACTAAATGTTTTTGGACTCAGGGAGGTAATAACACACACTTGGACCAATAGTTGGAATATAATCGGCTCTTTACAGGCCCTTTATTCATACAAGATATAAGCATTCAAACGACTCTAGGAGTAAATAGAGTTGGTTATACATAAACAGACACATAGACAAGGTTAGCTACGAATAAAGTTTATATCACAGTGCAGTTGAAGGAGAAAGCTTTATCTCAGCCACTACGACACTACCCAGTCCCAAGGCAGGTGGGCAGAGAGATCACACGTGCTAACCGGATCTGGAGCGAGCGTCCTCCCTCTCAGCGAGACTTCACCACCCATGGTTTCAATTCTCTTTACCACCAGGATACCTCCTCTCTTATGGGGGAAAAGATCCATGCCCACCTCAAGTTGCCAACATTCCCCGGCCGAAGTACAGACAGCAGGTATGGGGAGCACAGAGCAGAAAAATCCAGATAGTAATGGAAAAACCAAGTTTGTCTCCCGCACGCTCATTCCCAACACCACTTATCACTGCACCTGCACAACTCTGACTCGTTCTTGATCGCACAATGCACCAGCTATCCTACATAGTGAGCTCATCTGAGCTCATATGCTTCCAAATATACTATTGCAGCCGTGGCAGAACTCATGTCTGCTAACTGAGCTCACAGAAATGTAGACTTTCATTGCAGTTTGGAAGGGAATGCCCCAAAAGGCCTCACAGAAGCGACATGTTTTTTTTAGCTCATTTTCGCACACGCATTACACAAGTATGTTCACAAAAGAACTCTTGTCTATTTATCTTCTTAATGTTGCCACTGCAACCTTGAGCATAACACAGTCCGGTCGACAAACAAGTTCTTCCGACTCACCGGCTGTGTTGAACTCGTTGGTGGCTCCTATGCCACTGGAGTCAAGGACGGTACCACAATGGCAACCACGTCTGCCCGCCCTGGCTATTAGTCCGGGAGGGTGCCAGATACAGCTGACATCCATCACACCATTTGCCAGCTGCGATTCCTGGTCTTATGTTTCTTTCATTGCAGGCTTTGCGTTTCAGGGTCGAAAAGAGAAAGGGCAACTCCCTCCTTGATGTTCTGACAGGTCCCTCTGCCTTTCTCCTATGTTTGAACTGCCGTCCTGGAATAGCTGTCTCCTCGTGCATTCGTCCTTGCTCAGAGTGTGCTCTCATGCTCCGACTTTTATCCCGATGGGAAAGGGAAATGGTGGTCAGGTGTGTGTAGTTGTCAATTGCCTGACTCTGCCTGACCCTTGTGTTGGGAGATGTCAGGTAAACAGCCCGGATTTTAGTGCATTGTCGTTCACGGTGTGCTAAAGAGTTTGTGTTGGAAAAGGTGGGGTAGTGTTTCTAAATATCCTTCTTGGCAGGATGGGGAAAAGGTGTCACAGGGAAGGGGATACCACGTCTCACCCTTCAGTGTCCCACTTCCACTCCCCAGTAACTCCCCATCCAGGTGATCCTCCCTCACTGGTCCACCCCCAGGAACTGGATCCAATAGCGATGGCTGTGTCCTAGCCACCTGGACGACAGAACCCCGGGGACTAGTGAGTGACACACCTTCAGGTTTCTCACAGTAGGCAATCAAAGACTTTCGAATGTGCAAGGGCTTCCACTTAACCTGCTGCAGGAACACTTCAATTTCACCAATCAATAATTTTTTACACACTCTGGGGGGGTTACCAAACAGAGATCTTTGAGTGAGCTCCCACGTGGCATCGGACCACTCTGTATCTGGTACCTATTTTTGGTTTCACAGTTCAATCGCACATGAGGTTATGTTCATACATTGTTGCTGCTTGCAACCTTGAGCGTCGCACAGTCCGGTCTGTTATCAGTCTCTCCCGACTCACCAGCTGTGCTGAACTTGGGGGCATTGCTTTGCTGTCGGAGTCAAGGATAGTACACACAGTGGCAATCGCTTCTCCCCACCTTGGCTATCAATGCGGGAGGGCCCTGTGTACCTTTGACACACAATACACCGCTCGTCAGCTGTAATTCCTGGTTTTATGTTTCTTCTCCATGAGGCTTCTAGAAAGTCGCGATTCTTTCTCGAAAAGGGCAAGGGTAATACCCTCCTTGACGTCATCTCTGGTCTCGCCACCTTTCTCCTCGGTTTAAACTGCCATTCTGGAATAGCTGCTTCCTCGTGCGTTTGGCCTTGCTCAGAGTGTGCTTTCGTGCTCCGCCTTTTATCCACGTGTGGAAGTGTGATGGAAGTCCGGTGTGTGTAGTTATCTGTAATTGCCTGACTGTGCCTGGCCATTGTGTTGGGACATGTCAGGTATACAGCTCTGGTGTTAGTCCGTTGTCGCTCACAATTAACTGTCTGTGAGAAAGTGTTTGTGTCGGAAAAGGGGGGTGGTGAGTTTCTAGATATCCTACCTGGTACATAAGGAAGGGGATACCGTGTCTCACCCTTTGGTGTCCCACCTCCACTCCCCAAAGACCTCCTCATCCAAGTGATCCTCCCGCACTGGTCCACCCCCAGAAACGGGATCCATTAGCGATGGCCGTAGCCTGGCCACCTGGATGTCAGATGCCCGGGGACTAGTGAGTGAGACACCTTCAGGTTTCTCACAGTAGGCAATCAAAGACTTTCGAATGTGCAAGGGCTTCCACTGCACCCACTGCAGGGCCACTTCGATTTCACTGATCAATAATCTTTTACATGCTCTGGGGGGGGGAGTACCAAACAGAGACCTTCAAGTGAGCACACACGTGGCATCGGACCACTCTGTATCTGGTACCTATTTTTGGCTTCAGAGTTCAATCGCACACAAGGTCTTTGTTCATACAATGTTGCCTCTTGCGACCTTAAACGTCACACAGTCCGGTATGTTATCAGTCTCTCCTGACTCACTAGCTGTGCTGAACTCGGTGGCGTTGCTTTGCTGTTAGAGTCAAGGATAGTACTGCGGTGGCAATCGCTTCTCCCCCCCTTGGCTATCAATGCGGGAGGGCCCTGTGTACCTTTGACACATGCTACACTGCAGGTCAGATGTAATTCCTGGTCTTACGTTTCTTTTCCTTGATGCTTCTAGAAAGTTGCGATCCTTTCCCGAAAATGGCAATGGTAATTCCCTCCTTGTCCTCCTCTCTGGTCTCACCGCCTTTCCCCTCGGTTTAAACTTTCACCCCGGAATAGCTGCTTCCTCGTTCATGTGGCCTTGCTCAGAGTGTGCTTTCATGCTACGCCTTTTATCCATTTGTGCAAGTGTGATATAAGTCAGGTGTGTATAGTTATCAGTAATTGCCAGACTGTGCCTGGCCCTTGTGTTGTAACATGTCAGGGATACATCTCTGGTGTTAGTCCGTTGTCACTCACGATTAACTGTCCGTGAGAAAGTGTTTGTGTCGGAAAAGGTGGAGAGGGGTTTAGCTTCTAGATATCCTACCTGGTAAGATGGGGGAAAAGGTATCATAAGGAAGGGGATACTGTGTCTCACCCTTAGGTGTCCCATCTCCACTCCCCAAAGACCCCCCATCTAGGTGATCCTCCCGCACTGGTCCACCCCAAGGAACTGGATCCAAAAGCGATGGCCGTGTCCTGGTGACCTGGAGGAAAGATCCCCGATAAAAGTTCAATAAACTCCCTTCAACTATGATCACTTGCGTCAGTCTTACTTTGATACCATGCCTTCCTTGCATATGGTGTCCGAGGTGGGATGTGATACGTCACGTACATGCACGTACTTTCTCTTTTGTTCTCTGACAATCCGGCGTGGACTCCCGCCTATGTCGGAAGCTTGAGACTTAGGTAGTTGATGTTCCTGCACTGGTATATTAGGTTATGTTATTTGGCATTTATATAGTGCCCTATATATCATTGGTATGATCTCAAATCGCTGAGCTCCTCCAACTCGTGGCCCAACTCCAGAGAATGGAATTCAACAGGTTGGACAGCTGTTTCCCAGTTCCCACTGGCTGTATGGGATGGAGGTCTGACTCCGCCTTCCACAAGTGCGGCACCTCTAATGTGCTGTGGCACAGTGGGTGCACAGCTCGTCTCCCTGCCTCATCTTGTGCAGGTCTCCTCCTCCCCCTCTCCATATGGAACAAGACCCTTAAGTTTACCTAGAGAGGAAAAGGGAAAACTTATTGGTTCTTGCTCTCACACAATGATGGTAAGAATTGCAGGTCAGAAACCACGCCAACCTGTCTTAAAGAGCCCTGCACATTATTACCTTTGTCAGTCCCTAGGTATGCCATTAATAATGTGGAATCGGGGTATGCAGGAGGTATAAGTAAATCCCTACTTGGCATCTCCTTGTTGCGTAAAGGCGAGTGTGAGAAACCTGAGGGTATTCTCACTCCGCGTCGCGGCCCCTGCACCCTGTGTGTCACCATTAAGGTATTTGTTCTCATTGACTCCCCCTTCTTGTCCTCCTACCAATTCCAAACTATTTAAATGATACAGCTACCCACCTCTGAGTTCGCACTGCCCTCACACACTTTGTCGCCGAAACAACAAAGCGCTGCACTAACCATATGCACTGCTCAGGCGTGAAGTAGATTTCGTCATTCTCAGTCACTAAAGACAAGCTATTCTGCCATAAAGACTACTGTTGCTCTTCCAGCAATTACAGTGATACTTGACAATATATATAGTAATACTATAAACACTGATAGCCTGCAATGTCCACCTGCCTACCCTATGCCCCCTGCACCGGGCAGTAGACTGATCACTCTGTGCACTCCTTATTGAACAAGGAAATAGCCTATTTTATTAAGTATCTACTGCATTGTATTGTTTAATGAAATTAGCCTACTCTCACCTAGTTCCTACTGCATTGTATTGTTTAGTGAAACTCTTTAATGTTCACTGTTTTGCCCACCACTATTGACTAATGAAATAGCCTATTTTTCCAGTACCCACTGAACTGCATTGACTATTGATATTAGATGAGTCTTACCTATATCCTACTGCAATGTATTGATTAGTGCATTATCTTATGAAATGGCCTACCCTCACCTAGATCCTACTGCATTGTATTGTTTAGTGAAACTCTTTAACGTTAACTGTTTGTCCACCACCTTTGACTAATGAAATAGCCTATTTTCCCAGTATGCACTGTATTTCATTGACTATTGATATTAGCCAAGTATTACCTAGATCTTACTGCAATGTATTGATTAGTGCATTATCTTAATGTTCACTGTGTGCCCGCTGCATTGCCTCTTGAAATAGCACCTACTATTATTTTGTGCTCCCCTTACCAACCATTGAACCAGCCTACGGGTCACACTGAAACTCAAATTTAGTAGCCCTTACTAACTTTAGTATACCTCACATCAGCACCTAAACTTAATGCAGCCAATTATATCCACATAATGTTGGTCTTCCTGACCTTCATCATGTTCCCTTTTTCCATGCTCAGGGGGACACTTCATCAAGAGCAATGAAGGACTAGCCAAATTGGGCTGTCAACGCCACCACCCCATCCCGTGTCCCACCCCTTTCCTCCCATCAATACCTCCATTTCCCTCACAAATTGCATTCTCTAACATTCTGACCGCCGAAACACAGGTACCCCATGCTACGTGCAGCGTACTGTTGGACTCCTACACTAAACCTTCCAGATGCTGTGTTACTCAAACATTGATATACTACTGCATGTATTTACAAATTGCGCACACAAACAAACACACAAACACAATTGACGCTACAACTATGCATCAATGTACCATATCTCTCTACGTTGGTACACCATGTTAATTTACCTTTTGTACAATGGCAATTTACACCTGTTATCACACTTTGCCAGCCAGTCCTAACCATTCTCATTGCCTACGGCCCTAACTATCCGACTGCGCTTATTGCCGTATTGTGCGACTGCCTCAGTGAGTTGTCTTCATACTGCCTGCCGCCCCAACTACCTGATTGTGTCTATTACATTATTGCTTCAGGGAGCTGTCTCTGCATACTGCCTGCCACCCCAACTACCTGGTTGTGCCTACTACCTTATTGCTTCAGGGAGCTGTCTCTACATACTGCCTGCCTCCCCAAATACCTGGTTGTGCCTATTACCTCTTTGCCTCAGTGAGTTGTCTCTGCATACTGCCTGCCGCCCCAACTACCTGATTGTGCCTATTACCTCATTGCCTCAGTGAGTTGTCTCTGCATTCTGCCTGCTGCCCCAACTACCTGATTGTGCCTATTACCTCATTGCCTCAGTGAGTTGTCTCTGCATACTGCCTGCCGCCCCAACTACCTGATTGTGCCTATTACTTCATTGCCTCAGTGAGTTGTCTCTGCATACTGCCTGCCGCCCCAACTACCTGATTGTGCCTATTACCTCATTGCCTCAGTGAATTGCCTCTGCATACTGCCTTCTTACCCAACTACCTGATTGTGCCTATTACCTCATTGCTTTAGTGAGTTGTCCCTGTATACCACCCTAACTATCTGATTTTGCAAGCTGCCGTCCTGCTCTACTGCCTTTACCCTGCAAATATACCCTGAACCTGCATTTCCACTTCGTTTCCGTATTGCACATTCAATCTGCCTCAATATGTTTCACCCATTGCTACCCCATCGCTAGACCTTTGCATAGACTTTTTCATCCGTCATTAACACCACATTTGACACCATATAGCAACCTTTACGGGCAAATCATGGATTTGCCAATAATCTACACTATCTTATTGAGGACCATACTATACCTAATTAGCATACTAAACCTTACTATGACAAACACCCTGCCGTCAGCAACTCCTGTGAGCCTCTACAACAAACCTTTGAGTCAGACTAATTTGGACAGTACACCATGCAGTCTCCTCCAGAGAAACCTTAAACCCTGTGTCAGACTCCCCAAAATTTACGAACCCTTAGCTAAAACCTCACGCCTTCCCACAAACAACACCACTAGAACTTTGAGTGGCCCTCAGCCCAATACTACAACGCCCACTCACAACGCCATCAACACCCAGCATCCTCTCCAGCTTAACAGCCGGATCACCCGAGACCTCAACATCCACCCAAAGCACCACCATAACACCCAGATACCACGTTTGGAACCCACTCAGACCAGCATAAGGTGCATTAATAAATGCCCGCTCCAAGGTGGCCCATGCCACAGAAATAGCAGACTTACTCCAGACAGAAAAAATGCAATTCCTCGCCATCACCGAATCCTGGCTTCATGCAGCAGCAGGCCCAGCAATCATGCTCACCATTCCCGAGCATTAAACTCTCCTTAGAATAGATCACACTAAATCCTGAGGCGGAGGCCTTGCTATAATTGCCAAAACCTGCCTAGCTTTCAGACTCACCTCGCCACAAAATGTAGATTCTTGTGAATCCCTCACCGCCAAGTAGACTAACTCCAACACCCATACCCTATCTATCCACCTCACATACAGACCTCCTGGCCCCTTAGGCTCCTTCGAAGAAGACCTTATTAATATTTTATCTGACAACCTCAAAAACTCCTCACAATGTCTTCTCTTATGAGATCTTAATTTAAGTTACAATGACCCATTAGATCAAAACACCACGCATATCAACGACTCCCTCGAGGAACTAGGGTTCACCCAAAAAGTGACAGGCGCGACCCACACCAAAGGTAGGAACCTCGATTGGATAGCAGAGTATAACTGCCAGACTTCCATTATCTCCATAACACTACAGCTTTGGTCCGACCACCATTTGATCTTCTTCTCTGCAGAGGCTACACCTCCCCTACCTGCTAATAGAATAGCTCTTGCCATTCCTACCAGAAATAAAAGAAATATCACAGCTGAAAAACTCACTCCCCTGATCATGCCTACTCTGAAATCGTTTCCTGACCACACAGATCCTTTTACCTTGGTAGAGGAGTACAATAAAATAATGTTATCTTCCTTAGACGCCATTGCACCACTTAAAATCCCAAAAAGCATGTGAACACCTGGTTCACCCCCCACTTGAAAGCAATCAGATTAGAAAAATGATACACAGATCCTCATCCCATTGACGGGCGATTACAACAAGGATTTGGCCTTTGTGAATAGAGTGTACCTCATCATTCAGGCATGGATGGCCTCTCATGGTCTATGCCTGAATGATGACAAAACGGAACTTCTCATCCTCAGCACCCCTGCAAACCTGAATAAACTAGGACACAACTACTCTAATTTCAAAATAGATGACAACAATATTACAGTAGCCAAGGAGGTCAAAATTCTAGGATTCTACCTTGACTCCACGCTAACCTTCAAAAAACAAGTCAGTTCAATGGCCTCATCTACTGCTTACACCTGTAAGCTAATCCGAGCAGCTAAGCACTTCCTTTCCCCCAACAACTGCATTACCCTAGAGCCCTTGTCTTATCCAAACTGGATTATTGTAATGCCCTATTTGTAGGCAGTAACAAATACATTACCAATACGATTCAGATTCTACAAAACAATGCCTTGAGAGCTGCCCTAAGTATCCCCAAGAAAACCCATATCTCTGACCTCAGAAGATCTAACAACTGGCTCTCCACGAAAGACAAAATCCTCCTCAAAACAATATCCCTGACACACAAATGTCTCCACTATGCCGCCCCACAATACCTCATAGCCAGATTTGCGAGACAACCCTCCAACCGTCCCATGAGATCTGCTAACGCAAACCTCCTAACGGCGCCTAGGTTTAAAAGTACGGAGACTGGTGGAAGCAGCTTCCCGGTCAAAGCTGCCCAATAATGGAACTCCCTCCCTCAGCCCCTGAGGGAAGACCTACCCTACCCACGCTTTAGGTCCAACCTCATCCACTGGATCAAGGAAAACAACCTCTGACCTCTATACATACAATGCAACACCTGAACCGCCTGTACATACTGTAAATACTGGCTACGATGCTCACCGCAGCGTGTAACTTGTCTGTCTTATGCCTGTATTCTGCACACACTGTCTATAACTCCTTGTATAATATGTATGATCTTGTACAGCATTGTAACCTAAGCTGAACAACCCTATTGCGCCCTAACACCCTCGGGTCTGGCGCGCATTCGAAATATTAAAACAACCAAACAAGTCCCATGCTAACGCCACAAATAAAGTAAACCCAACTACCCAGAGCCTTAGTCAGAACTCCACTAAACACCACCACTCAAACGAAACAAACACCAAAACGACACCCATCCTGGGTAACGACAGGCTCAATAGGCTCAGGGCCAGAACGAGAACCACCCACCGAGCCACCACTCTCACCACCACCATAAACACCCCTAACAAACTAGACATTACCCCTAACAATGGCCAGCACAAAGACAATTTCAAGAAACCCACCATACCTAAAAGCAACCCCAAAACTAATATTCCTACCCCCAACCAAAACACTACGTTAGGCAAAACATCACCGAACACCACTTCCAAAACCACTCTCAAAGGCGCACTCATCAATGCGCGCTCCCTCGGATCTCATGCCATAGAAATCCATGACCTCATCGTGGACCAAAAAACTAGATATTCTGGTAGTCACTGAAACATGGCTACACCCCGCTGCAGGCCCGCTCCTAGCTATCGTTATCCCCCCAGAATTCAACATCCTCAGAACAGACAGAACCAACACCCAAGGAGGCGGAGTCGCCCTAATAGCCAGAACTTCGTTGCAAATCAGAGCCTGCCCAATGGAACAAATCTCAGGCTACAAACTACTATTAGTTACATTTACATCCAACTGTTACGCTCACCTGGCTCCCACAGAGGCGTCGATCTGGACTGGACTGCTGCGGTCTCCACCAATGCAACGCGTAGGGCCGAGATGACGGACTGGACTGTCCCACCTAGCTTCGTTCGCTTGGCCCGTAGGAATATTCTTCTGCAAGTGGAGAAAGGGAATTAACCACCCGTGGAGTTGAGCGTAAATCCCCCCACCCCGCTGTTCTCCCCACTGATCACCTTGGATGTTCCCTCTTATAGTCTCACCTGATGATTTGAAAAGATGAGCTCTCCATCCTGCAGTGAGCGCAGGGGCGCGTAGATCACCAGTTGCTTCACTTGCTTGAAGAGTTCCTGGACAATATTGACTCCGATATTCCCAGCAAGACGCCGTAAGTATGTAGTTCGTAAGAGTTCAAATGCCTGACTTTCTCTCTTGTCCGATTCCTTGCAGGTTGCAGCTTGAGCCTACCGAAGAGTTCCTCGTGGCAACCGGTAATGTTCTGGTAAGGATTTGTATTATCAAACACAGTTCGATAAAATAAAGTCCATATGTAACTTGTTGCTTTCTCCCTTATTCAGACGCTGAGAGAGAGTATGAAGTCTCGGGGAATAATGCCTCCGGCGGTAAAATTAGGTAAGTATTTTGTGGTGAGGAGGGTTCCCCTTGTTAGTCCCTTGTTTCACCTTGCTATCCTTTTGTTTCCCCTTAGGGGCCGGGTTCGGCTAGGATGCAGTGGAAGCTGCGCTGACCCGTGAAGAAGAATAGTACCCCCGGTGGTAAAATCAGGTAAGTTTATGGGGGGTATTCCTCTGTGTATTCCCTTGGCTCACCTTGCTGTTCTTGTCTTCTCCTTAGGTGCCGGAGTGCGGCGGTAACATGTAGGAGGATGCGGTGAAATGTGAAGATGTTGTGAAGGCCGGTGAGTTCTGCGCGGCGCTGCAGCAGGCGAGGCGATGTGCATAAAATAACTTCTTTCTTCCAGTTCGAAGGCGCAATGGATCGGGAATTCAGGTAAGGATCAAAGGTATTGCTCTTGTTCTAACCTTTTCTCCTTCTTTCTCCCTTTTTCTAGGAGCTCCAAACTCGAGGCGGGCGTGGTAGAAGACTGGATGCAGACTTGCAGGCAAGGTGAGCGTTACGCTGCTGGATGCAGAATAACGCGAAGCGTGTGCTGCTCTTCGGGTGTGGTTTAAATAGCCTCCAAAGTAGTCCCAGGTAAGTATTCCTCCCCAGCCCCACCCGAGTAAAAAAATAGTCCCTAGGTAAAATAGTCCCTTCCAAGCCTCGTTTGGCTTGGAGCTCTTGCAGCATGGTCTGCATCAGGTAAGTTTGCAGCATGGTCTGCATCAGGTAACTTTTAATCTATGAGCCTGGCGCCTACTGACTCTCCATATGAGCCTGGCGCCACAGGCGCCAGGACTGCACCCAAATAGCCCCTAGCGGTGGTTGTTAGGCTTGCTTGGGGTAACTTGATGCCTGCTTCCGGGGTTGCTGGACTTGGTCTGAGTCCCCGGGGGTAGGCATCATGACACCAACCCTAAAACCACCACCAAATTTCTAGTAATGCATAAGCAACCTAATAAAAACTCTCACCCCCAACTTGGACATCCCGCTACTACTAACTCCTGTCATCAAACCCCATACTAAATGCATCATCCTCGGGGATATGAACTTAGGCTTCAATGATCCCTTAGATCTTGAAGCATCAGCTTTCCACTCAGCTATGTTCGACATGAACTTTGTGAAGCTGATCAATGAACCCAGCTATTCCAAAGACAGAACACTGGATTGGCTCTTCACTCTTAACTCACAAGTCACTATTGACTCTATCCTCCCTGTTATGCGGTCAGACCACTCAGTGATTAACTTTACACTAAACAATAATAACACAGGCCACACGAACTCCAAAAAACCAACACCTTTGAAACCAGAAATATCAAAAAACTCACAGAAGACAACCTCTCCCCTGTCCTGATTGAAGCCGTAGCCAACATGACGCCAGATACCAATAACCCTGCTTACCTAGCAGAGCGTTATCAACAAAGCCTCACATACACTATCGACCTACTTGCTCCCATCATCACCAAAACCCGAAGGCCAGATAAACAATCCTGTTTCTGGTTCAATGAAGAACTAGTCACCCTTAGACGCATAAAAAGATCATGTGATCACCTCCATAGGAAAACTAACACTACTGAATCAGCTAAAGACTTTGATGAAGCCAATAGAAAATATAAATCAACCATAATCACCCAAAAAGCTAATGCCTTTAACGTACGTATTACCAATGCCTCTTCAGACAGCAAAGAACTGTTCTCTATCCTTAGAGAGCTAGAAAATCTGTGTAAAATGAGTGAACCCACCATTGCCAGTAAAGCCTGGTGCACCACTATACAAGACGCCCTAGCATCCAAAATCCTATTACTACAAAAAAAATGGACAGCAAAAAGACACTTCTAGCAGGAAAAACACCACCTACTATCACAGTTAACCCATCCAACACCATCCTTTGCACTCCTTTCCACTTCACACCAGTATCAGATAAAGAAGTGTCAGATACTATAGCGAAACTCAAAGCATTCAACTGTAAAGAAGACAAATTCCCTTCACACCTAGTCAAACTCTGTGCCCCACCCTAACACCCATCATCACCGAATACGTTAATGCCTCCTTTGAGACCAACACAGTCCCCACCAGCATCAAAAAAGCTTGGGTAACAATCCCCCCTCCTAAAAAACCTACCCTAGATCCATCAATGCCCACGAATTACCAACCTATCACAATGGTACCGTTCCTTCTGAAAATAATCGACAAAATAGCGTACAACCAAATACAAAACCACCTAGAACAACACCAACTACTGGGGGACCGACAGTCATGATTCCGCCCTAATCATAGTACCAAGACAGGCCTTCTCAATCTAAAAATCCAAATGGATGCCACCAGAGAAGCAGGCAAACTCTGCCTACTAATGTTATTGGACCTCTCGGTGGCTTTCGACTTGGTTGACCATGATACACTCTGCAATACGCTAGCCAATAACTTCAATATGTCCAAGGACGCCACATAATGGATACAATCCTTCCTAGCAGACAGGACATCAAGAGTATCCTTTGGCAAAGAATCAGCCGACCCCCACATTGTACAGTGCCTATACAAAATTGCTCTTTGCAGCCCTGGATTCCATGGGTGTCATCTACACAAACATTTCAGATGACACCCAGATCCTTATCCCGCTAACAGGCAATCATGAACAAGACTCACTACTCATCAACCAAATATACTCACTTATACAAAACTGGATGGCGCACAATAGCCTTTGTCTCAATGATGTAAAAACGGAGCTCCTCATATTAGGCTCAGTCTCCAAAATGGAAACACTCCAGTCCAGTTATAAATCATTTATCATTGATGGCGCATCAATCCCAGTACTAAAACAAGTCAATACACTGGGTGTCTACTTAGACGCTTCCTTAACCATGTCCAAGCAAGTAAACACACTTGCCTCCTCCACCGCCTATACATCCAAACTCATCTCCCTAAGCCGTAAATGTCTTACATCTAATAATTGCGTTACATTAGCAAGAGCACTTATACTATCTAAGCTCGACTATTGTAACATCCTCTTCATGGGCACCCCCAAAACCAACAGAGCCAAACTTCAGCTCCTGCAGAACAAAGCCCTCTGAGCCACCCTAGGCATTAAAAAATCTGAACACATTTCCAATATCAGGCGAGACATTCACTGGCTCCCCATACAAGCTAGGATACTATTCAAAACCCTAAGCATCACGCACAAATGCATTGACAACAAAGCTCCCAAATACCTCACCAACACAGTCAATAAGAAAGCCAAGACCAGACTTCTCAGATCCAATAACAACTCTCACCTCGATATCCCACGATATAAAAGAGAGAAAGCAGGGGGGTGGGGGGCTGCTTCAAAGTCCTTGCGCCTAGACACTGGAATTCATTACCCACCAACATCCAAACTGAAACCTCCTTTCCACAATTCAAAAAAGCACTGAAAACTTGGTTATTTAACCAATACTAAGATCAGTTTAGACCCATCATCCACTTGTATATACACTGTACATAATAATACCACTGTCTTCTTTTTTTATTCCTGTGTTTTATTATAAAGATGTAATTAACCACTGTATGTAACTAGGCTGTGATACCTCCGGGTCTGGGCGTATAAAAAATGTAATAAATAAATAAATAAAACTCCTACTCCCCCTGGATCATCTTCACAGGTGGCAAGGGAATGGCCATCACTCTTGGATCCTGACACTGGGAGTGGAGAAGCGAGGGAGGCTCACCTGTGTAGTGGTTCCATGGCGATTGGGTGTGGGGTGCCCACAGGTGAGACATGGTATCCTCCTTTCCCTATTGAAGACCAACCTAACCCTCACTCAGCCTTCATAAGCTATTGTAAAACCTCTCCTCTCTTCTTCCCATCTTTTACCCCTGACAGTACTCGGACAAGGAAGAGGCTACTAGGATCGATGAACACTAACCCCTCATTTCACCACTCTTGTACTAGGACGAGGAAGAGGCGACTAGAAGTGATGAACACGAACACCTCATTTCACCACGCTAGTACTGGGACGAAGAAGATGCCTGTAGAGTGTTTCATAGGTTAGGCATGTCCTTTTAATTAAGGTCAGGCAAGCCCAATTGAAAATCCAAGGGTTGCAGGTGTATAAAGGGAGACCAAAATTGCAGCAGATAGAGCATCAGGGAGGCCTGGGTGGCAGAGACCAGCAGGGGACCCGTGGAGCGACGAAGCAGCTGTGGTGGGACCTCTGATAGAGCCAGGACACTGGGTGAGATCCAAAGGGACCTGTGGAGCCCAGGAACAGCTGGGCTGGGATGCTACCACAGAAGTGGGAGCCACCATATGGGACAGACTGGAGCTGGAGCTGCGAACGAGACAGGAGAAAGAAAGGACACCGTCCACATCCACGTCCAAGCCGAAGCAGCAGAGCCGCCGGAATGTGGAGGACTACATCCGGAATGCAAGCAGGGCTTGCAGAAGCCAGCCCAGCAGTCTACAAGACAGATGAGGAGAAACGGAGCCACCGGAGAGGAACGCCAGGACCGGTGAGTGTCAGGGAAGTCACCCAGCACCGGGGCGCCCCCAGCAGGTTACGCTTAAGCAATTAAGGGCTGCACACGTTTATTGAATACCGAACTGAATGCAACTTTGAAACAAGGATGAATTACATTTATTGAACGCTGTATTGAATGAAACTTTGAAACACAGCTGATTCACATATATTGAACACAGAAAAGAATGAAAACCCTGAAACTGATGTAAAGTAAGCTTATTGCACACGGAACTGAATAACACTTAATGAGCAAAGTTAACAACGGATGACCACCAAAAGGGAAAGTGCCCATTTGCAAGTCATTATTATTATTTTTGTAAGTATTTTTTGGGTTTTTGGTTTTCATAACAAACAACATACAGTGCACCCCGACATGGTGCATACAACAAAACAGTCACTAACCTGCCCCCTCCCACCTCCCTCCACACCCCTTTAGAGTCTCGCAATCTACAACAGCCTTCTTCTAATTTATGACCATCACTTCTCCTTCGCTATTGATGGGGCTATCCGTTTCAGAGTCCTCAAGTCCTGAGCCTGTTAATGCTGCGTAGAGAGAGAGGCATGTATTACTACCTGACAACCTTTAGTGCACTCCCAAGAGAATATAATCCCAAAACGTATCGATGTTGCAGGCACGTGAGCTCTAGTAGGACTCTCACTGCTTGCGGTTCTGAATTTAGCTAAGAGTGTCGATCTCTTTTCTCTAGGATTTAAAATTGGTAGGGTAAATGAGGTGGGTAGGTGTGTAATCCCTGCTAACCAATATACTTGACAAGCAGTTATATCTTCCTTTTTCAATTCACTTCACAAAGTTTTACAACGTGTATATTGATTCTTTGATGTAAGACAATACAACTTTAGGAAAAAGTAAAAAGACCCATAATGGGTTGTTTTTAATCAAACAAAAATATTTTTTTTTCTTTCAGTTTACGAAACCTTATTTATAGATATACTCTAAACCATAAGATTCGTTTCTTTTGTATACATGAGTTCACAATGTCCCTTTAGGGTAACAACAAAAAGTGATTTTGGGGCAACAACAAGAAATGAAGTCAAACAAATTTCCTGGTTAAAGTCAAAACAAAATAGTATCAAGATTTTTCAATGTGTTGCCAACGCGTTTCGGACTTTTCTGACAGTCCATCTTCAGGGCTAAATGATACTACTTCTTCCAATAATACATATGTTCTTGGATTCAATTCCTACGGTAAAAACATATAGATAGTATTACACTATAAGTGTTTCAACACTTGTTCAAAATTAGACAACTTAACAACAAAGGATTACGGTTTGTAATATTACATTTCTGACAGTATAAGACGTTTACTCTTAACGCACCTTTTTCTGATGCCACTGGCACCTTGCTTCCTGATTCTTGGACAACCTCTTGTAGATAGGTATAGCTGCACCTAATCTGTTCTGTATAAGGACACTCGTACTTCATGGAATTTTTCTTCAAAAAAAGTTTCTGGAGAAAACAGGAAGAAATAGTGGTGTGCTTAGTGTGTGGGTCACTGGAGTATGTTTATAAATTTACTAGGTAGACCGCTACTTTTGGGGAGGTAAACACAGGGGAATACCTCTCCCCCATGCTTTAGATCTGGCTGTATTATACAAACCAGGTAAGTAGTCTGGCTGTAGTATCCTAGTCAGACTAAAACCAGTCTGGCCTCTTAAAATTACCAAAGAGTTAATGTAATGTAATGATTTAGGATTTAAGAATTCTGCCCATTGAATTCGTATTGTTTGCTACAAGTCTGGCTGTATCATGCCGCTTAGATAAATAGTCTGGCTGTAAAGTACTGGTAAGACTAAATCCAGTCTGGCCTCTTTAACCCTCCACAGAGTTTAAATAGTGTAGTGGTTCATAATCAAAAAAATTCTGCCTAATAGGTTCGTATCAAGCCTATCTCTCACCTTCACATACGGCATACGTGTGTCTTTGGAAGTCCTGAGGTCCACAGAGCATCGGGCGCAGTACTCCGGTCACTTAGCGTTCTTCCTGGTTGCTATTTTATGTGTTCCCAAGGGGGGGTTTGTGCGCATCTCCGTAAGCGGGCTGGACCGCTTATTCCCAGCGCATGCGCATAGCAGTGATCTCTACCCATCGTCTGTACGCTAGCGCATGAGCGGGCTGGACCGCTGATCAATCGTGCGTGCGTACATGTGGGGAATGATTGGGCTCTTGTCGGGCATGCGCGGATGTGCAGTGTCCAGCCAATACTGCGTCACGTTCAACGTGTCCCATCGCAGTATGGTGCTGATACACTGTGTCTTTGCGCATGCGTGTATGCGTTTCTTACGTTAACTCGGGAGAGGACTGTGCAGAATGTTAGAGGGTTGACCGATGCCACGAAAGGTGACCTGTCATGTCCAATAAAAGTAAGTGGGTCTGTTATATTGATGGATCCTGTTAGCTTAAAGCTATGAATATTACGTAAATTCCTAATGAGGAAATGTATTATGGTAGCCCAGCATGAATGAGTGGGGAGTAGCGCAGATCAATGATCTGCTTGGGTCCCCATGGGCTCCATGCTGTGGCTGGAAACTGGCATTTGATATTTATAGTTCCACTCAAAGATTAAGAGATTCTATACAGATTGGTATGATCAGTTCAATTTAGTATTACCTACTGTAGTATATGGTTTTATGCGTACTTCACTATAGTGAAAAGCCCACCAGCTCTAGCTCCTGCGTCTTTACTACAGGAAGGTCTATTATTTAGCGCCTTAATGAGTTAATCTCTGCCAATTAGATGGCTCACATTCTAGAGTGGCAGCTAGTGTGTCACAGTTTCATGTTTTGTAACTTCTGAACAAGGATAGTACATTTCAATTCGCATCAAAGCATTTTTAAACATATGCATCAGTTTTTCAACATGTGACTTCAGGCTAGTGGTACATTAGTATTTATAATAGTGTTGCCACTTCCCATGTCAGGTGCTAAGGTCTAGTATGTTTGAAAGAGACACCTCTTGTACATTTTGCTTGTATTAAGCCCAATTTCACTTTTCTATATAGTCCAACATCCCTGAGTGGAAGATGTTTGGAACATGTGCTTTGGACAGTTTGTATTATAAATACAGGTGTTCCCAAAGCCAGTGTCGGAGGATGGAATAAAGTGTGTTCACCAAAGAGACCCATTTGCACATTTCCTAGTATAACCCAAGTTTTGCATGTACATAAATTCAAACATAACACATCAAATCGAACTCTACGTTCATGCCTCTGGGGCTAAGGCAGTCATGGGTGTCAATCCATACTATCTCCCTTTGATGGAGAGTTCTTAAGATGTCTCCTCCTCTAGGGCCTAGAATTACATGTTCAAGTATTACTCATTTCATTTGAGCTACTGAATGTCTAGCTTGTAAGTAATGTATTGCAACGGGAGATTTTTGACTTTTAGTTCTGATATTGGATTTGTGCTCTGACCATCTGATTTTAGCTTTTCGCGTGGTCATGCCTACATAGAATAGGTCACAGGGACACTTGAGTCCATAAATGACATTTGCTGCATCGCATGTGCATGAATGTTTCAAGGGAATAGGTTTTCCTGTGTATGGGTGGCTGATGGTATTGCATTTTAGTATGTTGCCACAGTGCCGGCAATTGTGGCAAGGGACGGTGCCCTTAAATGTCGTTTTCTCCGTTCCCATGGTGGTTAAGTCTGCTCTAACCAAGCTGTTACGTAAGGATTTGTTGTTCCTGTAGGCAAACGTGGGAACTTCTGGAAAGAATTGTAGCAGTTTCGGATCCATTTTCAGCAAGTGCCAATGTTTCTGGAAAATCCTTTTGATCCTCTTGCTCTGGGTGGAGTATGTTGTGACATATACTAGTTTCTGTTGATCTTGGTTAGTTTTGGGAGTAAGTAAGGTATCCCTTTGAATCACGTTTACTTTGTCCTGGATTTCAGAAATTAGGTTTCTGTCATATCCTCTTTCAATGAACTGCATTTGTAAAGTTGAAGATTGTCTGGTGAATTCTGACATTTCCGAGATGTTTCGTCTGTATCTTAGGAATTGGCTCAAGGGTACGCTCTCCAGCGTCTTTGGGGATGAAAGCTTGCCTGTTAATGATGCAACCAAATGTTGCCAAGCTGTCAGCGTCTCGGCTTCCTCTTCACCCCTCTACACACTGCTTCTTTCCACACTACCGTTTTTGCGTCTGCCCATTTCAAGAGATCCCGCCACCAGGCTTCCACACTTGGTCTCTTGTTTGACTTCCAACCCACTGCTATCCTACGCTTCACTAGGATATAAGCCAAATCTTTAAGTTTGCTCACATGCTTGAGTTTGCGCGGTCTTGGGAATCCCCCTACCATGCACGCCCTTAAAGAGAATCCACTTCCAATGTAATCCCTTTATCTTCCAGGAGGTGCGCTACTTCTTCCCAGTATCTTGTTATTTCTGGGCATGCCCAGAACATGTGTACCATCCCAGCATCCTCCTCCCCGCATTTCAGGCATTTCTGTGTAGCGGCGTTAGAGAACCTAGCAATTGTTGGGGGGTCATATATGCCCTGTGGGTAATATATAGCTGAATCTGTTGTAGTCTCACATTCCTTGACACCTTCTTATGGTATCTCTGCATCCTTTTCCATAATCCATCAGTTATGGCCTCCCCTCCTTCTTCTTCCCAGTCCCGTTTTATCTGAATCACTTCTCTTCCAACCTTGGACATCATTATTTAGTAAATTCGGGAGATCTCATGGCCTCCTTCTGATACCGCCTGAAACGTTTCTATGGCCGCATCTGGCTGTTGGGTCAGCTCTATCTGCGACCACGTCTTCTTCACCAGTGTCAATAGCCTAGCATATGTAATATATTGCCCCCCTATGTAAGCCTGTGTCTGCTCTCAATATATCAAATTCTATCCTTTCCCCTTCTTGCCATACATCTCCTATGGTTGCTACCCCTACTGGTTCCCAATGTTCTCTAATGGTCTTCCTCAATTGTTCGTCTATGCCCTTCAGTGTTACTAAGGGTATCTGCAGGGAGCACAGCAGCAGGCCTCCCATCATTCTACAAGCTCTATGCCAGATCTTCCTTTCCAGGTCCAGCAGTGCCGACCTCTTCCCCTTCGGGGGTTCAGCCACCCACATCCACTCATTCAGAAAATAAGGTGCGCACCCTGCTATCAGCAATCTGGACTCCGGTGTGGTGTCCTTAGATAGCCATCTTGCTACATATTAAAGCTGGCCAGCCAGAGAGTCCACCTCAAAATTGGGCAGTCTTGTTCATGCAGGTTCTGTAATTTCCACAGGGCTATCCTATTCCTAGAGTTATGCCAGATGAACCCCCTACATATACTCTGCACTCTGGTGAAAAACCATTTAGGTATCATGTACGGAACATTCCCGAAATTTTGCAACAGCCTGGATAATGCTATCATCTTGAGTAGTGCCACTCTTCCCATTATGGTCAGAGGCAACCGTGCCCAGAATACTATACTACGTTCAATCCTCTCTACTGCCTTCTCCGTGTTATTCTTATGCTCATCCTCATCTCTGTGATATATATCCACTCCCAGGTATCTGAAGGTGTCCGTTGCCCACCCAATCTGTAATACTGGTAACGCGTGTTGTGACAGTGGCACCTCCACATATCTACCTAGGGGGAACACAATGGACTTTCGTGGGTTGATCATTATGCCCGATAGCATCGCGTATCGTTCTAATACTTCCAGAATATACTGCAGGTTTTCCTCGGGATATTGCAGGTACAGCAGCATGTCATCAGCGTATACCGATATCAAGTGCTGTCCTCCTTTCGTACTGATGCCCACTTCGTTATAGTGGTGCCTTAGGTATATCGCCAAAGGGTCCAGTGCTAAGATAAATAGCATCGGGGACCAGGGGCATTCCTGCCTGGTACCTCTGCCCCGAGTCCATCATTTCAAAATGATGGAACCCGTCCGGACTCGAGCCGCTGGTTCGCTGTACAGTAATTCAGCCCACCTCAGGTATGCATGTCCCATCCCACATTTCTTCAAAACCGCCAACAGCCAAGGCCATTTGACTGAGTCGAAGGCTTTAACTGCATCTAGTGAGACTATCGCTATTTCTTGGGAGCTCCCCTCTGTCTGGTCTATAATATGATGTAGCCTCCTGAGATTGTCGGAAATGCACCTTCCGGGGACTTACCCCGTTTGGTCATGATGTACTAGGGTATTTATCATTGGTTTCAGTCTATTTGCCATCACTGCAGTGAGGATCTTACTATCTTGGTTTAACATCGATAGCGGTCTGTAGGATCCGCAATCGGTGCTTGGTTTGTCTGGCTTGAGGAGCGGGATAATAATCGCTTCCCGGAGGGTCTCTGGTAGCCTGCCTTTGTCAAACGCCTCGTTCAGCATGGCCAACATTGGCGGTAGCAGGTCTGTCATATACGTTTTATAAAACTTGCTCGGTAGACTGTCTGCTCCCGGGGCCTTATTAGTGGGCAGGGTTCAGATTTCATTTTACAGTTCTTCCAGTGTGAGTGGTGTATCTAATCTTCCTCTATCTGCTTCCCCAAGCTCAGGCAGATTGATCTCTTCCAGTGTATCCCATATATCAATTTCTTCTTCCTCGATCTTATTTGCGTATAGCTCTTGATAAGAATTATAAAAGCATTTGTTCACCCCTTCCTGAATGTCTTCCACTAGACCATCACCTCTATGTATTTCTCGAATCACCTGTTTCGGAGCCTCATTCTTACACAGCCACGCCAGCAGCCTGCCCGGTTTATCACCTTCTGCATGCTGTCTTTCAATGTATCGTCTATAGTTTAAGTTGCTTAACCTTTCCCAGTGTGCTCTGCATTTCTCTTGTAATTGTCTTATGACCTCAGTCTCCCCTGGGGAATCCGCTCCCTCTTGCATTTGGTCCTCAATCTCCCTTTCAGTATTTTGCAGTTCCTCTATTATACCTCCTTGTAGTCCCTTCGACTTTGAGATCGCCTCTCCTCTCACCACCACCTTAAATGCTTCCCATAGTGTGCCGGCCAACTTCACACTTCCTGTGTTTAGTTCAAAGTATTCCTTTATGGTCTTTCTCAAGTCTTCTCTAAATATAGTATCTTTCAAGTTGCCGCTTCAGCTCTAAGCCTCCACGTCGGTATCTTCAGCCTGGGCGGGGAGACCTGCCACGCAACGACCAAAGGTGCATGGTCCGATAGGACTGCTGCCTTGTACTCTGCATTTTTCATAGCCTCAACCAGGTTACTGGCTACAAAAATGTAATCCAGCCTAGTGTGCAAGTTATGTGGGGCCGAGTAATGTGAATATCCCCTGTGTTGTGAACGGAGCCTTCTCCATATCTCAATCATATGGAAATCCTGTACAAGTGTATCTAGGACCTTCGCCACCAGGTTTGGCCTGGTTACTTTATCATCAGATCTGTCAAGTACAGTTAAAATCTCCTCCCATTACAACTGCTCCATTTGTAGATGGTCTGCTCTTGGCATACAGGTTTCTAACGTACAATGCAGTGTCATTATATGGGGCATAAATGTTAATAAGGTTCACCTCTTTGTTCCCCAGTAGTCCTTTCAGCAACACCATCCTGCCATCTGTCTCTACCTCCTGTTGTAGCAATTTGAAAGGGACATGAGGTGCTATCCATGTTAGAACCCCTCTAGCGTCCACTGAGTGCGTGGCTCCCACTGTGGTCACCTTCCATTTCTTCTTTATCACTTCTAGTTTGTCTTTGGACAAGTGAGTTTCTTGTAACAGTCCTATGTCTATTTTATGTCTCCTCAAGTACATCATGATCTTATTACGTTTGATGTAACTGTTTAACCCCCGTACATTCCAGGTCACTATCTTCAGGTCTCCCATATCAGCCATATCCTACTCCTCCCACCATCAACTTCGCCTTCCTCCTGCTTGAGTTAAGTTGTGATTGCTGACTCTTCCCATTACCCTCTCGTAACTCTCCCTTTACCCTCCCCCCACGCCCAATCTCTCCCCAAACAGAACTACCCCTTTGTCTACCCTCCCCCTAACCCCATCCCCTCCCAACTGTTGCCCAGCTCCATCCCTGGATCTCAGGCTCTCCGGCATCTCGACCCCTGCCCAGCTGGCACAGGTACAAAGGTCACAGCAGGTGGATACTATACTACTAATATCCTAACTAAACTACCTGTTAGGGGAAAAAGTCATGCTCCCCTAATAGCTCTGCTCCCATAATGTAATCTCGGTGCGTCTATCGTTTAAAAACTTAAATGTTCTCAAACAATTGCAGTACCCATACTAATCCGATGTTCCCCATGCTGTTCCAACTTCCTTTAGGCAATGTCTCAGATACTTCTTCTTCATATATCCCATATGGGGCTAGTATTCAATCTCAACCCCTCCGACCCTCCACCCATCAAAGAGGAAACATCAGTTCACTTATCCGTTTCATCTGTCGCACGGTCATCTGCTCCATCTGGGAGGTTCATCCCGTCCATCCACGTCGTGGCGTCCTCTGGAGTCCCGAAGAAAGGCGCTTTGTCTCTGCATAGGACCTTTAGTTTCGCTGGATAGAGCAATCTGTATTTCAGGCCAGATTCTTGCAGCCTCCTCTTGACTGCCATAAAACTCAAATCTTGCTTCTGTACCAGGAATATGTAATACGGGTACGCCGTGACTGTCGGCGATGCTCTGTGGATCGTTCCGCCCTTCTGGAAATGCTCATGGATCTGCTCCCTGTCTTTGTAGCTCAATATTTTGGCTATGATCGGCCGAGGTGGGGTGCCAGGTGGAGGTTTTCTAGTCTGGGTTCTGTGTGCCCTTTCCACCGTGAACCCCTGGGAGAGTGTTCCCGCCCCTATTTGCTGTAATATCATGTTCTCAATATAGTCCGTGGGGTCGGGCTCTCTTCTCCTTCCGGAAGCCCCACAATGTGTATGTTATTTCTTTGTGCTCTCCCTTCCGCTTCTTCTGCTCGGTTTTCCAGGTTGTTTACTTGTTGTTGTAGGGTGTGGATCTCCCTAGCACTCGCTGTGCAGGTCTCGGTGTTGGTCTTTTCTTCTTTCTCCAATGTTCCTCTGCGTTTAGCTATCGCCCTGACATCTTGTCTCAGGAAATTAACCTCCACACTGACCACATCTATCTTGGACTCGAGGGAAGTCTTTAGTTCCACTATAGTAGCATCAAGTGTGTATTCCCACACAACTTCAACCCCATTACAGTATCCAGGATCTGTTGATCTCCTCGTGGAGGTCCACCCTTCCAAGGTGTAGTCGGCTCCGGTGGGTTCGCTCCTTCTGCGTCCTGGCTTGGTTTCGTAAAGATGTCCAGTGAAGATTGTTTCGCTTTAGTTTTGACCAGCTTGGCTGTCATTTCGCTTCCACAGGCCCCTTAGGTGCCCTCCTCTGCGTGTCTTGCGGGCTGTTACTTCTGTGGGCTTCAGCTAGTGTCCCCCGGCGTGGTTTGCTTCACTTTGTCGGGCGGCCGCTCCTTTCACACGTCAGAGTCTGTTAGCAGGGCATCCTAGTGTGTACTGGAAATCCATCTCGCCATCATTGTGCGTTGCCCTCCTCAGTTGCTAACATCTCTGAATGTGGCAGTCCCTCTCTATCCCACGTGGCGATTCACATCTTCTCGATTGTCTACATTAACAAGTCTCAGGAAGGCCATGCCTGACCATGCTCAACCTGTATAATGTCACTCCACTCAGGCATCACATTGGTTGTGTGAGCTGCTGGAAGAGGATAGTTGTACTGGATGTTTAACTTCATACACTTGGGCTATTGGTGCTTCTCATACAGGCCAGGGCGGTAATGTCGGTCCACGCTTCCACAGCATAACGCCCTACCGTATCTTTTATAACTAGTAGCGTTAGTGTAACCATGTATCCAATCTGACGCTTCTCGTTTGTTGGCTGCGATGGCTATGTAGCTGTTCCACCCGCTTCACAGCAATGTTGTGTGCTTGCCACCCCCGGCCGTAGTCAGCTACTGTGCTTGCCAGTATTTGGGCTGCAGTGCCTAGCGGCTCGTGGTATTGTCCCTGTGTGTTCCGGGGGGTGTGTACTCTGCAGTCTGCCACGCTATCGGCTCCTTTCTGAATGAGTCCAAATAGCTGTTTGTGGCCGCATCGGAGTTCCTTTCTTCCACACTTCCGCCTGCGCCCCGTCTCCTCTGCACCGTGATATTGTAGCCCACTCTTTCCCCTCGGTCCCTTTGTTCGTCTCTCTGGGGGAACCTCTGAAGTTACTGTAAGCAACCTCACCAGCCGCTCCTTTCTGTAGGCTCCAGGCTTCGTTGATTCAATGTCGCACTCTGCCAGATCATTTTATAATAGTGCAATACCATAGGAAAACGCTCTGCGAATAAGGCCCATTGTCTTTTTCATCTGAACAGAACCTAACCAGGAATACTTGCCAGGTCAAATGTTAAGGTACTTGGGGCAAGTGGGAGCGTAGCTCTACTGCAGGACCTTCCTGCAGAGTGGGGAAGAAACTTAACAGGTCCTCTGTGATCATTTCTTTCTCCTCTGGTCTTTGGACACTGCAGCTGACAAGGTGTGGCAAGGGCAGCCACGACAAATTCCATCTCCTTACAGTTACTGGGGCTTTCACAAACAGGGTATCCCCGGTCTAGGCGCAGTTATTGGACCACACGGTCCACCCATTACAGGTCACGCAACCAGGAACCATAGGCTCTCTAGCCCACACAGGTTTTTCTGTATCTGTACCTGTGTGCTGGTTCACCCGTCCTTGGCTTTTCCTTGCCAGCCTCCTGGCATTGCCACAATGTGTTCTCCTCTTTTTCAGTCCCCCGACGTTGCTACCATGGGCCTCAATACTAGTATGGAGGCAGCCATGCCGCTTTTAGCGGCATGGCTACCCCCATACCGGGCACCAGGTCCGGGTCCCGCAAAAGGGGACTTATCAGGCCATTCCGACCTTGGAGGGCCCGGCAAATCCCTTTCAAGGGACCCGGACCCGGTACATCCCCATTCCCATTTTTGCCCTCATAGGGCTCAATGGGAATGGGGAGGATGCTAACAACGGGCCCGTTAATGACGGGCCTGTTGTTAGCATCCTGGTCTGCTAGCTGGTCCCGCTAAGCACTCCTGGTCTGACCAGGCATTCCTGAGCGGGTCTCGCTGCAGACATCGTGATAGGGCGGCCCAGAAAAAACAGTGCCGGTCCCTTAACGGCACTGTTCATTCCGCGGCTGCCTAGCTCCTAATGAGGCTCTATGTGTTTTCTCATAGAGTTCACTTCGTGGTGCTCTAGTTTCTTCACCACATTGCTTTCATACTCTTCAGCAATATTCCATACTTGCTTTTCAGTGCATTTCATACGATTCATGCCTTGCTTTCAATATTCTGTACATGTACGACAAACAAACGTATCAATGCCCACGCAGGCCAAGGGCATGGTGTTGTGAGATGCAGGACTGCAGGAGATGCTGGCTGTTTGATACATAGCATGTTGTGCTACGTTCCACACATCTGACCCTTTAAGAACCAAGGATCGGACCCTCTGCGGCAAAGCCTGTGCAGGCTAAGGGAGCAGTGTTGTGCGTCGCAGGACCGCAGGACACACTGACCATTTGATACATTGCATGTTGCACTTCATTCCATGCAATGGATCCTTTAGGAACCGAGGATCAGACTCTCTGTGGCAAAGCCTGCGCTGGCTAAGGACGCGGTGTTGAGCGATGCAGGACTGCAGGAGACGCTGGCCATTTGGTACGTAGCACGTTGCGCTAGGTTCCGTGCTTCGTATCCTTTAAGAACCGAGGATCAGACCCTTTGCGGCAAAGCCCACGCAGGCTAAGGGTGCAGTATTTGGCGATGAAGGGGTAGTAGCCCAGAGTGCGAGTACGCTGCGGAGCCATCAACCAATAGCGACAGTACAGTAAGAAAGGTGCAGCCGGGGGAGCAGCCATAACTGCTCTCTGCTAAACTGCTCTGCCCTCAACGCTACTTCCACTTAAACGCTTGTCCCAATGTACAGAGTCCGTGCACACACATTAGTCTTCCTCTCTCATGGCTGCCTCACTTTGTGTTTATTGTTGTTTCTTTTTTGGTTTTCTCCCTCCAGGGTGTTGTTCCTGTGCTGTTTCTTCACTCTGCTTTTGTTTTGCCCTGTAGGCCTTTTTCCCTCTCTAGGTTCACCCTGCCCCCTGCATGTTTACTGCTGGTTTATTGTTGGTTGTACCTGTGGCTTATTGTAGGTTGTTGTTTCTGTAACTGTGGCTTATTGTTGGTTGTACTTTACACTCTGCTTCTGTGTGTGCTCCCTAGGACCTTTCCCTCCCTAGGGTCCACCTCTGTGTTTACTGTTAGTTATTGCTGGTGCCCACTAGGCCCCCCCCTTCTAGGGTTCACTTGGGCTACTGTTGGTTGTTGTTCACTTCCCCCACTTCTAGTTCTTCTGCTCTCAGTTTGTCTGCCACCTCTGTCCTTTCCCCAGTGTGTTCGCTCCCACTGTTGAGACTATGTGCTTGTGCTTCTAGGTTGCATTCCTTACTGCACCTCCCTCTATGTGCCCCCTACACCCCTCTATGGTGCTCTCGGTCGCACTCATCTTCTCTAACTGCTTTTCTATCACCTATTTTATCCCTCTCACTAAATCTGGATGGAAGAAGTTCAAGAAGGACATCCTGGTCTCCAATCTAGGTCTTCCCATCACTGACACCCATGTCAGTGCCTCCTCCAGACAGACTTTCACCAACATCCTCTTTGTCGTTCCCTCTCCCGACCTATGGACCTTAAATATGGTTGCTGTTCTCTTGGGCTCCTTCCTGTCCTCCAAAACCATCATTAATGTGTATCTAAATGGGATCGTCATGGTCCAGGGCACTCAGCCTAACCTCCTCCTCCTAGATAGGCATCTCCCAAGTCTCATCAACTTCCTCCCTTCTCCTGCTTCTCTATCTACCAGCTCTATGGCCCATCAACCACCTTCCTCTTCTACCTCTCTGGCTCCTCTGCCACTTCCTTCCACCTCTGCTGCCTCCTCTGTTGCTCTCCCCTCTGCCTCCTCTCTGGGCCCGTCACCACCTAGTGCTACCTATACCACCTCTCTGGCTCCTCTGCCACCTTCCTCTACTACCGCACCGCCTCCTCTGCCATTCACCTCCTCCTCTGCTGCCTCCTCTCTGGCACCCTTCTCTTCCTCCTCTCTGGGTTATCTACCCCCTCCTTCTACCTCTGCCATCTCTATCGGCCCCTCTGCCTCTTCCACTGGGTGTACCTCTCTCCTATACTCCACCTCAGAGGTCTTTCAAAAATGGCAACCTGGCCCACGTAGTTACACTCAATGCTTGTTCTATTGTCAAACACTCCACTGACATCTGGTACCTCCTCAAAGACCTTGATCTGGATATTCTTGCTCCCCCTGAGACTTTGTTCACGGCCTGCTCTGTCACAAGTTTTGATACTCTCCTCCCTGAGGGCTACAAGATCCTCTCTGAACCCAGGACCAATAAACCCATAGGTGGAGTGGCTCTGATGTTTCCTGAGTGGGTCCCTGCCTCTATCATTCTCAACCAGTCTCACTTCTCCTTTCAATGCCTGGTCTGCAGGCTCACTATCTCCCCTGGCCTCTTTCTGACTCTGGCTACCATCTACGGGCCACCTGGCCAGGTCACCCTCTACCTCTCTGAATGGGCTGATCTCTCCTTGCCTCTATCTCTAAGCTTCTCTTCCTCTGGGATTTCAACATCCACCTGGACTCCTCTGATCACTCTGGGCCTTTCTGCATCCTTCGCGTATTTCTCTCCCTCTCTATTCTTCCCTCTGGTCGGACACACTCAGCCGGACACACCTTAGATGTTCTCATCTCCTCAAACATCCCCCTGTGTAACCATCTACTACTCTACTCTCTTGGACCGACCACTTTCTGCTTTCTTCTCACCTGAAACTGTCTGGCCCCATGGCAAAACCGATCTCAGCCCTGCCACCTTCCTTCATGGTCTATCGACATATGAAGCGGATGTAATTTGCGCTTTTGCCTCTACTTTCTCTCCCCCCACTCTGACACAGCCCTCTCCAACCTTAATCTCCAATGCTCTTTATATCCTTGCCTCTGCCATGAGAATCTGTCTGAAGCCTGCCTCCAAGTGCAATAGTTGGTATGACTCCGACCTGGCTGCTCTGAAACGCAAGTGCAGAGTGGCTGAGTGGAAGAGGAGGGCTTTGGGCACATCCTCTGACAAACTGGCCTACCACCTGCTCCAAAGGCAATACAGACTCTCCATCTTCTCCAAGAAGTGAGTCCACATTTCAGCCCACGTCTGTCCAGCCTCTAAAAGCACAGACAAACTTTTTAAAATCTGCCAGGAGCTGGCCTATCTGACTGCAGTCTCTACCTCTTCTGTTCCTTCCCAAGCCCTCTGTAAGGCCCAGGCCTCTCATTTCACCACTTTAACTCAGGACATCCTGTCCACGCTATCCTCCTCATCTCTCACCCTCTACCTCTCTCAGGCCCCCTCCGCCCACCCTTCCCTCTCCTCTCCTTCTCTGTCTCCTAGAACACCTAATGATGTTTCTAGACAAGTCAGGTCTATACAAGTTTCTTCCAAACAGGTGCTCCCCTGCTCCTCCAGAACAATTAAGGACAACATTGTTTCCCTCACTCCAGCCTTGGCTGATTTCTGCAATCATTCCTTTGCAGCTAGATCTTTCCCCTCTCTTCTAGAGCACTCCCTTGTGCAGCTCCTCCTGAAAAATCCCTCTGCTGATCCTTCCTGCCGGCCAACTATTGCTTGATCTCTATTACTCCTTTCCTGACTATCTCTCAGCTAAACCTCCACACTGAATCTGCTGGTTATCTCCATGACCATCATTCTTGTTTCAGTTCAGACAGAGGCACAGAAACTGCTCTCCTTAACTCCCATGAATATCTGCTCTCTAATATCGACTCCAGCTCTCACTCTGTCCTCTTCCTCCTTGACCTCTCCTCTGCCTTTGATATGGCCAATCACACCACCCTGATGAACCGTTTCAGTGTGAACCTTGGCATCACTGGTCAGGCTATGGCATGGCTGACCTCCTTCCTCTTGGACCGCCCCTCCCAGCTCCAACTTGGGTTAATTCCCTCCACCACCTTTCTTTCCACATGTGGTGTTCCCCAGGGCTCAATCCTATTTCCCTGGCTCTTTAATATCTATCTGGCCCCCTCTGGCCCACCTCATCTCTGCTTTCTCCTCTAACTTTCAGTGTTATGCGGATGACATTCAGCTCTCTTTCAGGCTACCCTCAGCCTCCTCTCTGTCCTCGCTCATTCCTGACTGTCTATCTGCTATCATGGGATGGTGCACCTCTAACATCCTCTGCCTTAATGCCAGTAAGACAAGGATTCTTCTCATTTGGACCCCTTCTCCTGCTTTTCCGCTCTCCCTCTGGCCACCCTCCTTGAGCCCCACCCCCGCACCCTCCCGTGAGGAAATAAATCTCTGTGTCTTCTTCAACTCCACTCTCTCCTCTCCACACATCATGGACCTTGCCAAGAAAGCCCACTTCAAGCTGCACCTCCTCAGAGGTATCCTACCTTTTCTCACATTCCCCCTGAAGCTCAGTGTCTCCAAAGCTCTGGTTCTCTCCAGGCTAGACTACTGCAACAGCCTCTTTCTCAATCTTCATAACTCTACACTTTGCCCTCTTCAACTAATCCAGAACAGGGCTGCAAGACTTATCCTTGGCCGCAAGCCCAGGGACTGAATCGCCTTCTCTCTAACTACTTGCTGACGATGCCAGCAACTTGCAGCTTTCAAATCTCTTCGATGCCCACAGATCCTGCTGCTGACACCCAACCAGTGAGGCTCCTACCTCCGTGGCCCACTTGCGGAATGCCCCGGCCTCGGCTCCACAGCTCCTCGGAGGTACTTGCCGGTATCCTGGCTCCCCTGCAGGACCCATCTCGGCTGCCTCCTTCTGCACAGGATTCTCCCCTCAGGCCCACAACGCTCAGCCCTGCTTCTATTCTGCTGGTCTCGCCCACAAACTTGTCAGCCCCACCTTTTATGCAACTGCAACCATTTGACAGGTTGCAGGTGTGAGTCCACAGTCCCAATTGCCTGACCATAATTAGTGGAGCACTCGGAGCATGACTGACCCTTAGCACAGTCTGCAGGCTTCTTCCTCGTCTCAGTACTAGAGAGGTGAAATTACATGTTAGTGTCCACCATTCCTAGTCGCCTCTTCCTCATCCCAGTACTATAATGGTCTGAATGACGGCAGATGGTTTGCAACAGCCTATAAAGGCAGGGAAAGGGTGAAGTTGGTTCTCACAAGTAAAATGGGGATACCATGTCTCGCATGTGAATATCCTCACCCCAATCCCAAAGGACCCTCCACCCAGGTGATCCTCCCTCACATCTCCACCCCCAGGGTCAGGTTCCAAAAGCAATGACCTTTCCCTGGCCACCTGAGCAGTGAATCCAAGGAGAGTAGGTGTGACAATTATTTTTCATCATTCTTGTACTGCGAAGCCCCAGCTATTACTGCCCACATAAATGGCTCCTTTATGGCCTGCTCTTAAGGAATGCCTTACCCAACTGCATTTCAGACTCTCCTTCCCGGGCACACCATAGTATGATCCGCCTGTCAGGATCTGGGGGCTTACAGACCACTGCTTCAGTGTTGCAGATGTATTGTTGGCAGAATCCGTGTTTCTCAGCAGGCTTCCGTTTACGTCTACCCATTGTGCAGGCATCACGAAGAAGGACACAGATAACAGATTCAGAATTCAAAACAAACACTTTTATTAACTTAAATGTCAGAATGGAAAAAGGCCTAACTTGCCCTATGCTAGGGTGGGATTTCCATACCTAAAAATGACCTTCCTTGGATTTAGGATTAAATAGTCTTAATCAAGACTCAGAGTTCCCTTTCCCAAGTTCTAAGCAACACAGTTCAAAACATCTCCGTTCTCACTTCAAATGTCTCAAACCTCATGGATTCCCTTGCCCAAGATTTACAGTTCAAAAGAAAAAAGTGTCCTTGTCTTCTTAAGTTTAATTTCCAAAGTTCAGTTGTTCTTGTTTGCAAAGATGTGTTCCTATAGTTTGTACCTTTCATACAAATTGACATCAATGCTGCTTTAACTTGGAAAGTTCCATTGTAAAGAAAGCTTCAGTATCTTTTATTTGTAGAATCTTTAAAGTCACCTTCATTTTAGAACTCAGCATTTGAAATCACATTCATATTGGTAGTCAGCATATTGTGGTTTGCTTATTATTTAAATTTACTTGCATCTCAAAGTTTCAACATATCATTTTTGCTTAGACTGGAGATTCCGTTCCCTTTTCTGGATTCCTAATGTTTTAATTCTGTTTGTTAAGAAAGTATTGATTCAATTCGGTAATCAATAGCAATGGGTTTTGCTTATGGCTAATTTTCACTTTATCTGTTGTTCAATATTCAGTCATTTTGCTTTCATTGACTTGCCCAGGGTTCAGAGACCTTCGAAAATGTGTTTCTTGACACACGCGACCACTCTGACACAAAGTATTCCCTGCAGTTCAGTAATTGACAATGAAAGGATCGGAGAGTTTAAAAAACGTGCATATTTGCAGCATGCACTCACTCCGACACAAAGTATTCCTAAACGATAAAGTTCACACACTTGTGCACCGGGTTTCTCATTCATCAGAAACTTACCAGTCGCTTTGACAGTTCTTGCTGCAGCGCGGATCACACAGCCTTGTGCTTTTAGTGTCAGGGCTCCATTTCCTGCCCCTTAGACACCCCTGTGTTGATCCTTCAACACAGGGGAACGAGCAGTTGGTGCAAAAGGTAAAGGGACAGCCTCCCCACACGGCACCCTTCACCTCAATCCGTCTGCTCCAGTGCGTCCCAGCTCCCACACTACGCTTCCATGGACTGCTCATCTCCGTAGTACCCAGTGTCTTGGCGTCATGCTCCATTAAGGTTCTCTGCTGCATGCACCAACCTCCTTGCTGCTTCTCCCGTTGCTCTCGATTTGGCTCTTTTTTTGCTGGCAGGCTGGTCTCATTTTATACACCTGCAGCCCCTTGGCATGCTGCAGGTGTGGATGTCCAATCAGCCCTGCCTGACCACAATTAAAAAGACATGCCTGGCCTTCACTGCTCTTATCAGGCATCTTCCTTGTTCCAGTACCAGAGTGGTAAAAGAGCATAGTCTTCATTGCTCTAAGTTGCCTCTTCTTCTTCCAGTACTATCAAGTGTGAATTGTGGAGAAATGAGGGGAACTGAATTATAACAGCCCACGAAGGTTGGGGTAGTGTCGAGTTGGTTGTCAATAGTGAAAGGGGAGTACCATGTCTCGCACAATGGCACCCCACTCCCAGTACCAGTCCCCAAGGGCCCTCACCCAGGTGACCCTCCCGCGTTTCTTCGCCCTGAGAGTCAGGATACAAAAGATATGGACTTTTCCTGGCCACCTGCGCAGAGGATCCAAGGGGTCTAGGAGTGAGAATCTCCTCAGGTTTCTCACACCATGTTAAACTTCACTTGCAAATTCACCTTTCATTTGAGTTGGCTAGTCTGTATCGTGGCCCCAAGCTTCCAAATACTCCCAACGACTAATGCTGGGGATATTTTGGAATTCTAGAAATGTAGCCTAGCTCCATAGATCCACCTAAAGGGTTTGAATGTTCTTCCATCAGATCACACCCATGTCTTCTCTCTAGGACTGCATTACCCGGAGTCCAGGCTGCATTACTGGGAGTCCGGGCAGTGGCAGATCACAGAACTTCGGTCTCACTTGTTGACTCTGACATGATGTTCTGAAGCCAATACTAGTTGTGGGGCCCTGTTACACTTACACAGACTGGGAAGTGCTAATATCCCGCCATAATGGGCCTGCATAGAGTTTCTATGACTATCCTGGGATCTCATTTTTGCAACTTCAATGTATCAGTTTGCGCTTCTAATTTGAAACCCAGTAGTTAGGTGAGCCAGTAACATGCTGCAATAGCCATAATGGGCCTTCAAGGTTATCTGATTGAAGGCAGATCACTGAGTGGCAGATCCCTGTGTGGTCTGCTAATGATGGCAGCCATCCTGCAGTGGTGTTTGAATGCAGATAACTAAGAACGCCCATCACTTTACTGCAGTGCAGATCACTTACCAATAACGATGCCTTAAACTAGGAAGATGGCAAAAATGAAGGAAAGGGACATAGGAGACCATGAGGTCTTCCGACCCTGGAGGGCTGGCCCGGTGCTCCATAGTAACACAGATGCGCATCAAGCGAGTGCAGCATTGAGTGCTGTTCACTGACTGTTTGCTGTCCTGCTGCCTCTGTGGATTCAGCGAGATCCTCTGGACCCGTAAATTGGAAATATTGGACATTGCATTAAACCTATGGTATGCCCTGGTTAGACTGTGATCTATACTACTACCATCTTGTACTTTATACTATCCATACTTAATCGAGCATTGCTGCATTCTTATCCCTTTATCCTATAGATTGAAAGCTAAGCCACGCCACCCTCGATCCGGACATCTACAAAATCAGCATGCGCGCGTATCTGCGTGTGCACATCAAGCGAGTGCAGCAGCATTGAGTGCTGTTTGCTGCTTTGCTGTGAGTGGTGAGTAAGAGACTTCCCTGTCCTGCTCTTCCTCTCCCCCTTCCCCTCCCGCTGTTTATAGCAACCAATGGTAACCAGTAGCATCAGCGGAGTAAATCTGTATCGTGACTAGGAGAACGCAGTTTGTCACCTATGTTCGTAATCAGGTTTTGTTCCTATCCTTACTCTCTATTTTCCTCTGCCCAACCACCCAGGCCACGCAGTGCGCTAGGTTAGATCATACAATCCTAAATAACGAGGCATAAGGTAACTAGGTGACTAGCTGATGATGATGGACACTCCATGTTCCAGCTCCTTCCCTGAGCCATCTAAGCTGCCATTAGAACGTAGCCATCTATGTAGACAATGTAGAACGTGCACACCCTTAAAATAATAGCAAAACCACAAATAGTGATGAAATCTTAAAAATTAACTACCTATTTTCCAAAATGCACTGCTCTTACCACTATAGATGAAAATGAAGTAATTAATGAAATTGTAGCCAAACTAAATTCAGGGCTTGGATGCGTGGGAGCAAAGCTTTTAACCCAAGTAATTAGTTCTGTTACTGCCCCAAATAAAACAAATCAAACAAATGATGTGCACATTAACAGTAACTCCACTATTACTGAAACGGATAATGCCAGTACGTAGAGACTAGTTATGCAGCGCCTAATGTCAAAATAATGTTCTCAATAATGTCTTGAATGTCAAAGCTGTGCTACATAATCCTGAAGGTAGTCAGTCAAAATCTCGAAACCAAAATATCGAATACAAAAAGACCGAAAAAAAAAATATCGAAAAAAAAATATCGAATTTTTTATTTATTTATTTATATATGTTTTTGGGGTCAGGTAAGTAAAAAAAAGGGGTAAAATAAAAAAAAAATGAAAAAAAGGGGGGTTGGGGGGGAACCCCCCCATTTAAAAAAAAACACATTGAAAAAAAAATTCGATATTTTATTTTTCGGCCTTTTGTATTCGAGATTTTGGTTTTCGAGATTTTGGTTTTCGATATTATCACTATAAACCAATCCTGAAAGCAGTGTGATTCCCGTGAATGTGATGCTTGCCCCAAATGCTCTGAATAGGGTGAATGTTCCTCTTGAAGACACATCACCGAATAGTATTTTAATACCTGCTTGTGAACGAGATCATGTTGATTCTGAAACCCCCACTATGTAAGAAGCCGATTTGGGAGAAATACCCCCTACTGACACATGCACACACGCAGCAGTACAGGATAATACTGAACATATACGGATCCCCTTCCGCTCCATATCTAATATGATTACTGATCCCTATGAAACCTTAGATATTGCAAATTAAGAATCTGACACTAATAATTTGGTGAACGTGAGCATGACATCCTCTGCAATGTTTAGCATCTTTGAAAACCTATTATCTACAGTGGTGGAAATGTGCGAAACAGTGGAGAATAAAATAGATATCCAATCGATTTTACCCCACAAAAGCATTAATAGAGGGCGAAAATCCCAAAAAAAGCAAGGAGTAAACACTTGCGATCATGACAACTGGCAAGCGGCAGAAATGAGAACGTGCCCACACTCTGTAAATCAGGGTTGTCCAAATCCAGGCCTAGAGGGCCGAATCCATGTCGGGTTTTCAGGATACCATCATTAATATTCATGAGATACATTTCCATATAATGATTCTAAATATATGCACATTGTCCCTCATGGTTTTTAATGAGGGATATCCTGAAAACCCGTCAGGATTCCAGTCCCCCGAGGTCTGGATTTGGAATACCCTGCTTTAAATGAACCTAATAGCGAAATTCATTCTAGTAAACGTGGAAATAAAAGCTCAAAAGGTTGAAAAAAGAAACCAATAGCCCAAGCCCGCATGTACAGCAAAAAAACAGAATAGGTGAAAGAGTGTATGTGTATTGCCTGAGGCCGAAGCAATATGTATAACTACACACGACGACCTAACTAACAAAGAAAATGGAACAAACACGAATTCAGGAAAGGCGAAGCAGCAGACCCTGTCATTCACTAAATCGCAAAATAAAACAGGTAAACACAAAAATAAGAAAGATACTAGTCTCAATCCTGAGGGAGCATTGGAAGATATGGAATGCTTATTTGTGAGTGGTTGTGCTCCAGAGATAATTAGTGATACGACCGAAAATATAATTAGTGATAATCATCCAGAGATATAGGCCACGCGGACATATAATGGTCACCCGAGTACGTGGATCCCCCGTAAAAAACACAAATGGTAAAAGTAGTACGGCTGTAAACAGGGAATATGAGACCGGTGCTGTTGAAATTAAAGCCCTACAACTATGTCCATTGTCCACCTCTGAATATTCCCCTCACCTGAAGCAATCATATATTCTCTGCCTCTTGCACTCTGTAGTTGCCCTTAGAGTAGTTAGTTCTGAAGACATTAAAATAGCGGATAAGCTGGAGCATTCACCAGTATCTGTCTGGAATATCTAGTTCACGTTAGCCGCCACCCTTGAGTATATAATGAACTATGCTCCTGAACTAAATATATTGGGATATAGCTGTAAAATTGTGACTATATATTCCCAATAAAAGAGACTCCCTAAATGGTCAAACCTTAGGTCAGTTGCTGTTCTAAAGCCTGTTGGAAAAGGAAACATGTGTTGCCAGTTAGCTACAACGGCCGAAGACAACCCTGATAACCAACAGGAAGGTCATAACCTGAATAATAGAAGCGAGCATGAGTCTAGCGGTGAGGGCTAATGGCATTGGCTGCCTAAAATCTCTTTGCTACTGTATCCCTATGACGTAACTTTCTATGTTCTTGGAACAAGAGGGGACATACAAATTTAACAGCAGAACAGGGACTCTTAGTCAACATTAATCTATTTTGGACTGTGACTCTGCAAGAAATATGGCTGCTTGAGTCAGTTGAATTAGATGGACGCAGTACTATCCATCATAGCTAGCAAAGGCCCAATTGGAAGACCCAAGGGAGGCTTGTTGATCTCCACACGTCTCCCCTGGGACTTGAAAGATATACAGGGGTCATCTCCAATGGTGTTAGCAGCCGCTGTCTCATCTAACCGTAAAGTGTTTAATATAATAAATATCTACGATCCGCCAGGAGCAGTGGAGATGACCCGGAATGTGAATACCGTTAAACAATTAGTACAAGTCTGTCCTCCAAATGTTCCACTTCTGATCATGGGTGACTTTAATGCCTATATAAAATACGGCGACATTGAAGTAGATCGGCTCTCTGTCTAGTTTCCCGTTAATCCGTTGGCATTGGAGCGACAAGGAGATGTGTGGGCGACATTACTCTATTCCTACTCGCCAATTCGACTAAATGGTAATTGCATAGGTGACTCCACTAAAGCTTTTACAGAAATTAGTGGTAAAAGTGCCTCCACTGTAGATTATATATTTGCAAATTGAGCTGCTATGCTGTTATTGATAGACATGGCTATAGTAATACGGGAAGAAATTGACCATATGCCCTTATGTGTCGCGGTTAAAGTAGACCAAATCGAAATGCGTAGCAAAGATTATGATAAGAATGGAGACATTTATATTAATAACAGTAACAAATGGAACCAGTAGAACCCGCAAAATCTGGAAAAAGTGAATGCAGTAGTGGAACAGTTATTGCCGAAACATAATGCCAAACATACGAATGGTGAAGTGAAAGTGTCCTCTACTATTGTAGCTGATTGATGGAACTCGTCAGGCACAAATATTTTGCATTTCAATAGTAAAATACACAGGACGAAAAAAAGAACTGAGGACCACGACTATACTGAAATCTACAAGCACAACTAATGCTGATTGGGAAATAAGTATGTGCATCAAAAAAGCTAACAAGGAGACGGCTTAAAACCCATCATCTCACGTGTGATAGAGAAAATAGGCACCAGTTGGCAAGCCACACTCGTAGTAGAAATACCAATGTAGTCTGGACAGTAATCAGAGGTGTAGCAAAACGTACATTACCTTCACAAAGTGTAGTGGAGAACGTATGGTCTGATGATATCACTATTACTCTGAATAGCCAGACTCCTGCAGATGTGATTATAGAATTACCAATGCAAGTATGGGACTGTAAATCCTCGATAGAGGACCTCATAGTGATCATTAGAAAACTGAAATCCTCCCGTGCCACCGGCCCAGACAGAATATGCAACAACTGAATTAAAAAATCTCCATTACTCTGGGCCAAGGTGCTTCATCTTCTTTTTGTACTCTCCCTTCCTCGTGGAAAGCAAGCCACATCCTACCGGAGTACAAGAAAGGATGTTGGACCAATCCTGCCCATTACAGCATGCTGCCGATGTTGGATATCCCAGCGAAACTGTTTGCTAAAGTTTTACTAACTGAACTTACTGATTGGATCTCCACCAGTAACATTCTACCACCTAACCAGATTGGCTTGAGACAAAATTCCAATACTACCTATAATCTGCTAACATTAGTGTCAGCCGTTGAATATACGAACAAGATTAAAAGATCGGCTGTCTATTGTGCGTAGATAGATTTTAGCACGGCCTTTGACACTGTGATGTGTAATAGGTTGTGGTCTACGCTTATAGCGTGGGGTATCCCTAGAGGACTATTGAACATCATAGTCCTACTATACCGAGATACCAGTATAAGAATACGTTTAAACGTGGAAGCCAAACTTTCTGAATCTTTTCCCACTGGAAGAGCAAGCAGTTAAGCAGGGTTGCATCTTGGCTGCAACTCTATTTAACCTCTACTTAGCTGACCTGCCAATGGCATTTCTAGTCTCAAAATCATTCCCAATTAAGAATGGTGAGCAGAAAATAAACTGGTTGGATTACACTGACGATCTATTACAATTCGATCAAACTCAAAAGGGTTTGCAAAACCGATTAGATTGTCTACATATGTGTGCTATAGAGAATGGTCTTAAGGTAAACATCAGCAAATATAAAGTGATGATCTTCAAAGGGAAATTCTCTAGAATAGGCGCAAAATATCTGTGGAAATATGATACTGACCCTTGAATGTGTAAAACAATACAAATATCTAGGAGTGACCATAAATGAAACATTAAACCGGAAGTGTCATTGGAATGAGACCCAAAACAAATGCATGAGATTTATCAATGCTCTGAGTGTGTTTATTGGGCGACAAGGAAAGATCTCAATCCAAACAGTTTTGTTGTTGTATACTGCAACGTTTATCCCTGTATTTATGTATGGAATAGAAGGGCGGGGTCATGACTTTAAATCCGAATTGAATTGTTGCGAGGCAAAAATGTAAAGAAAACTATTTAGAATGCCAAAGAGTTTTGTAGTGCGTGTGCGAAAATGAGCCAAAAAAACATGGTGCCGATGCGTGGTCATCTTGGACATTCACTTCCATTTACCACAATGAGACAGCAACGAAAGCCTACGTTTTTGTGGGCTTAGCAAGTAGAAATGTATTTCTGCAGCGGAGGCAAGGTCACATATTAATGTAACTGTGGAGAATAGTTGTTGTATTGTCCGCCAAAGGACAATCCAGAGAGGGGGTCAGAGCACTCTGCAGGTGCAGTGATAAGGGGTACTGGGAACGAAAGCAAGGAGAGAAATTGGGTTTTTTCTGCTTCTAGCTACAATATTCCACTCTTTGCTCCTCGTGCTTATTGTCTGCTCTTCGGCCGAGGGCAGTCTGGTAACCCATGAGGGGAGGGGATCGAAAGTAGCACCATAAAAAGAAGAGGTATTCCTCTTGGAAAGTTCAGTTAGAATTTGGACAATGGGTGATGCAGTCTTTCTGAGAGGGAGGACGCTCCGCCCCAGACCCTGTTAGCACAAGTGATCTCTTTGCCGAGCTGCTCTGGGACTAAGCAGTGTTGTGGTGGCCGAGATGAAGGTGTCTTCTGCAACAGTCTTAACGGTGAAGCTCTTTTTCTATTTTTTTATAACCAGCACTTTATGTGTAATTCTTTGCCTATCTGAGTCCAATAACTGATTTTGCGAGGGTCCAGGTGGCGTAAGTACAAGGTCTCCCCACGTGGCCATGATGAAGCAAAACAAGTTTGCGAGTGGAATACCTCTGACTTCAGTTCAACATAAAGGGTACAATGGCAGTATATATATATTCAGGGTAACTCTTTGGTGTGAAAATCTACTAATGCTAGACAATAATACCATTATAGTGAGCTACTTAAAAGCATACGCATTGATTGAAGCATATGAACATACGGGTACCATTGCTAAAACCATGAAAGATCCATGTGTCTTGGCTAACAGGTTTTATATGTGACATACGTAGGAATAACCTATGGCCATGCAAGAGATGGCTAGAACAAAACCTGGAATCCTATAGCTACGAAGCAGACCTTGTTAAGCTATCAAGAAATGCGAATAGGGGTTGGTTTATAGCTTATATCATGCAGCGTGTTTCAATGCCATGCTGGATAATGGCGATGCCAAGGAGCTGGATAGCCAGGCAATAGCTGCTGATAAAATGTAAAACATGCGCGGTGTTGGAAATTACGCGAGCGCGCTCCATATAAGTAGAGCAGATCGATTATGCCGATTATGAGGTAACCACATAATGGAGTCTGCAGAGCATCAGTCGACTGTGATAGCCTGATCAATCTGAGAACGAAATGGATTAAATCTTACAATAATAAATGTGACAGTACTAAGACAGTGAACATGTGGCTAAACTAATGGAAGGGAATGTCATTCATTTGATGTATTTTAAAGTGATATTTTTTATGCAATGTACAGACATTTTAGAAGATTTGTTATGCAGGGATTTTAAACTTTTATCAGATTAACTATTTAGACTGAGTAAATAGGACGTTGGATGGCACCGAGTGCAGGTGTATGTATCTGGAAGGTACTATTGACAATCTGCCATGTAGTGCCATGTGCTATCACATTGTCGGTTTTATTGAGCAGTGTTGTTTGTATTCTAAATGATGTGGTGTAATGCAATGCTGTATATATACAAAGCCGACTTGGGAAAAAAGTATATTAATAAATACATTTAAAACAAATAACACAGGTGATGCATCTGAAAAGCGGTTTAACACCTCCCTCTCACCGGTAATAAACAGAAGACTTAAGTCGCTCAAGTAAACACAAAAAGTCAGTGAAGCAGGGCGTGAAGATGGCGCCCCTAGAAACTACATTGGAGACTGTGTCTTCCCCATCTAGCCAGGGTCGTCATTTCACCAAAATGCCAGGGGTAGCGAAAGTGACATGACATGACCACCATGACAAAGTGATGTCATTTGACCCCACCCCGGGTTACAATATCACTGTAATGTGATATACATTTCGTACAAGAATGGATCACCATATGT